>NW_024070198.1:26247828-26886253 GCF_014754425.2 Oryx dammah | reverse complement strand
CGCCCACAACGTGACACAAACCCTCTAACCTGGTAATATTTAAAACTTAAACGAACTTTTCCAAATTTTTTTTTTTTTTTTTTTTTTTTTTTTTTTTTTTTAGTGGCAAACACTCCTGATTCTGCATCTGGGCATTTATCTAAGCTTGTTCATGTCTTCAGACTTTGCAATAGCTCTATGATAAGTGGCATGTATTTACCCCATGATATATTAAATAAGGGATTCCTTTGACCTTTTCTAAAGTTAATTTTCATGTTGCAAAGACTAACTCAAGTCCATGGTCAAAAGTTCAGTCTGCCCCCCAGTTTACTGCTGACTTCCTGGAAGCTTGTAAAGCTCAGGTGCAGATTCCTTGTACCACGATTCACATGGATGATTGATTTGGCATGAACCAAGAAGGCAGTAGTTTATTCCATCCATTCAATTTGCCTCCAAAGCAAAACTTCTGAGTTTCACTCTGCTATCTGCTCCTCTTGACATATATTATAGAGTACGATGGTCTTTAATTTTTGTTTTATATACAGCAGGAAATAAATTCATTTTTATTTAATTGAGTGGATTTTAACTTCTTGTCTGCCACCTAGGGAACGGTCCCAAATGGAAATTGGTATTAACAATGTGAAATACCTTTAACAACAACTAACAGGTATTGAGCATAGAACAGCTTTACACAAGGAAAGTGATATAGTTCCATTTTGCAGAATAGGCAACAGAGCTTCAGAAACTCAGATGATATTATACTGCTATAGAGTGGCCTCCATGGGATTTAAAACTGGAATCTTGACTTCAAAGTATAGGATTTTAATCCACGCTCTGTACTGTCTCCAAGCACCAGAAACAGATAGACACAATAACTTCCAGCTTTGGCCACTTCTCTTGCCTGCCTTGTCCGTGTACTTCTGCACTGCTACCAGAGATTAACATACTGTCAGGATACTGGGACTCGTGAGGGCTGAAGCATGTTTGTGCTTTGTCCAGATGGAATAGAAAAATGGGAAGCAGCACACAGTAGTCAGTGCCTGCCCAGCTGTGCTGCTTATTCTTTGCTTTGTTTCCTCCTCCTCTTTGCATGCTCTTCTTGTGCTCTGAGAGAAATTTCCCAAAGATCTTATTTTCAATGGCTACTGTACATTTTATACAGTTGTATTCTGCTGGAATATTCTGCCCTAGAAATCTACTGATTTTGGCTTCAGAGTTAACTCCATTCATCTTTGGGTCAGTTCTTTGGAAAAAAGACAAAAATAACGAGACTTCTTCTTGTCATATGGGAAGTTTTGGGTTATCATCTCAGTGGCCCTGAAAGAATCTGAAGGGAAGCTTTCCATTTTTCTTGTCTTCTCTTCTCTAGTTAGCACTCTCAAAGAAACAGAAGTGAAGTCTAGCTCCCACTGAGTTCATTTCTTCCTATTTGTACCTTCAAGGAGACTGGAATAGAAAAAGGATTACAAAGTTGGTTTTGTGATTTACTCTGTCAAAGCCTTTTAATGTTGGAGAAACAGGTGAGAGGGCAGAAGAGAGACAGAATGGTAGAAGTTACAATTTCTAGATCATTTTAAGACTATAATGGATTTTTTAAAAAGACATTCTAAGAATTTGTGATAAAGGTATCTGGCACATAACGCTCAGTCGTGTCTGACTCTTTGCAACCTCACTGACTGTGGTCTGCCAGGTTTCTCTGTCCATGGGATTCTCCAGGCAAGAATACTAGAGTGGATTGCCATTCCCTTCTCCAGAGGATCTTCCTGACCCAGGGATTGAACTCAGGTCTTCTGCACTGCAGTTAGATTCTGTACCATTTGAGCTACAGGGAAAACCTTGCTCAAGGTTCAGTTCAGTTCAGTAGCTCAGTCGTGTCCGACTCTTTGCCACCCTATGGCATACAGCATGCCAGGTTTCCCTGTCCATCATCAACTCCCAGAGCTTACTCAAGCTCATGTCCATCAAGTTGGTGATGCCATTCAACCATCTCATCTTTCAATCTTTCCCAGCATCAGGGTCTTTTCCAGTGAATCAGTTCTTTGTATCAGGTGGCCAAAATATTGGAGTTTCGGCTTCAGCATCAGTCCTTCCAATGAATATTCAGGACTAATTTCCTTTAGGATGGACTGGTTGGATCTCCTTGCAGTCCAAAGGACTCTCAAAAGTCTTCTCCAACACCACAGTTCAAAAGCGTCAATTCTTTGGCACTCAGCTTTCTTTATAGTCCAACTCTCACATCCATAATGATTAGTGGAAAAACCATAGCTTGGACTAGATGGGCCTTTGTTGGCAAAGAAATTTCCATGCTCTCTAAGTTGGTCATAACCTTTCTTCCAAGGAGCAAGCATCTTTTAATTTCATGGCTGCAGTTATCATCTGCAGTGATTTTGGAGCCCCTCAAAATAAAGTCTCTCACTGTTTCCATTGTTTCTCCATATTTGCCATAAAGTTATGGGACTGGATGCCATGATCTTAGTTTTCTGAATGTCAGGTTTTAAATCAACTTTTTCACTCTCCTCTTTCACTTTCATCAAGAGGCTCTTTAGTTCTTCTTCACTTTCTGCCGTAAGGGTGGTGTCATCTCTTTATCTTAGGTTACTGATGTTTCTCCCAGCAATCTTGATTCCAGCTTGTGCTTCATCCAGCCCAGCATTTCATATGATGTACTCTGCATACAAGTTAAATAAGCAGAGTGACAATATACAGCCTTGATATACTCCTTTCCCAATTTGGAGCCAGTGTGTTGTTCCATGTCCAGTTATGTTGCTTCTTGACCTGCATACAGATGTCTCATGAGGCAGGTCAGGTGGTCTGGTATTCCCGTCTCTTTCAGAATTTTCCACAGTTTGTTGTGATCCACACAGTCAAAGGCTTTGGCATAGTCAATAAACAAGAAGTAGATGTTTTTCTGGAACTCTGTTGCTTTTTTGATGATCCAACAGATGTTGGCAATTTGAACTCTGGTTCCTCTGCCTTTTCTAAATCCAGCTTGAACATCTTGAAATTCTTGGTTCATGTACTATTGAAGCCTGGGAGAATTTCAAGCATTACTTTGCTAGCGTGTGAGATGAGTGCAATTGTGCGGTAGTTTGAGCAATCTTTGGCATTGCCTTTCTTTGGGATTGGAATGAAAACTGACCTTTTCCAGTCCTGTGGCCACGGCAGAGTTTTCTAAATTTGCTGGCATATTGAGGGCAGCACTTTCACAGCATCATCTTTTAGGATATGAAATAGCTCAACTGGAATTCCATCACCTCCACTAGCTTTGTTCAGAGTGATGCTTCCTAAGGCCTACTTAACTTCACATTCTAGGATGTCTGGCTCTAGGTGAGTGATCACACAATTGTGATTATCTGGGTCATGAAGATCCTTTTTGTACAGTTCTTCTGTGTATTCTTGCCACCTCTTCTTAGTATCTTCTGCTTCTGTTAGGTGCATACCATTTCTGTCCTTTATCGAGCCCATCTTTGCATGAAATGTTCCCTTGGTATCTCTAATTTTCTTGGAGAGATCTCTAGTCTTTTCCATTCTGTTATTTTCCTCTATTTTTTTGCATTGATCACTGAGGGAGGTTTTCTTATCTCTCCTTGCTGTTCTTTGGAACTCTGCATTCAAATGGATATCTGTCCTTTTCTCAGTGTATCTCTCTAACAAACTTACTTTGTCATAGTCCATAGTCCACTTTCCACATTTTCTTTATTTCACATTTAGTAAAGACTATTTAAATGGGAAAAAATGTCTATGCATATGTGAGTTCCCACAATGACAGTAATATTATTTCATGCATTTATTTTCTTCTTTAACTACACAAGCTGTTTTTTGAAACCGGAAATGATTGTGTAAGAAATGTGCATAATTGCTAAACAAAACAATGTATAATTTTAATTCATATATATATATACAAATTGGAGGATGTTTTGGACTAAATCAAGAGAAAAAGGATAACAAGTTTTAGTTCTAATTTTTTTTCTCTAACTCTATGACCTTGGATAGATTTCTTTATATTCTGTAAGATGCAGGCAAAAACTGCCCCCTACCTATCTTTTGGAGCTGCTGCAAGATTTATTAAACTAGGAGAAAAAAAAAAGAAAAACTATTTAGAGGTCTGATAAGTGTTATATAAATACAAGGCAGTATTGTTATCTCCAAGAGGTGTAAGAATTTGAATTAAATTTCACAGCACCCTTATGAGTCAAGTAGATAATCTTAGACCTATTTTTACAGATAAGAGGGCTTAAACTCTTCTGTTACAGCCACTAGATTGGGTATATGAGAAGAAATACAATTACTGAATTCAGAGCTATGCTAGTACTTGTTGTTACCTGAATATATTTTAAAGGGCAGTTATAAAAAAAATCCCATCATCCCCTTGGCAAGCAATGAGGAGAGTCTGCATATTATCCTCCCGTTTTCTTTCTGTGGTTCTTACATGAAATTGATCTGAAATGTAAGACACCTTGTCTCAATGGTATCCAAGGGGAGCCAAGTATTTTGAGAGCTATTAAAAGACATTGTTCTAATGATGAGGCATATAATGTGATTTAGTGCAGCCAAAGCCAAGGTATCCATCAGACACAGAGAGACCTAGGAAAAGGGAAAAAGAGAAACCAATGTGACAGTTACTTAAGTCAGTGAAGTAGCTTCTGTTATAGTGAATATACCACTGTATTCATATAAGGTGTATGTGGCTGTGACCATGTGGTGCATGACATGGCCCCTACCCCTTAACCGAATAAAAGATGATATAAACTGGACAGTACGCATTTTCCTTTCAGCCTAAATAAACTCACTCACTTGTTTCCAAAACTAATTGTTGAATATTACTGAAAAATTATTCAAAGTGCTAATTAGAGTGCCTGACAAATAGCAAACTGCCACCAGGGAAGCCCCGATAAATGTTACCTGTTATTATTTGGATTTGGAGTAAGAACAAAATGCATGAAATAATATCACTGTCATTGTGTGAACTCATATATCCATATATATATTCCCATTTAAATAGTCATACTAAGTGTAAAATAAAGAAAACCTGGAATGTGGACTTTTGACTGTGACTAAGTAAGTTTATTTAGAGAGAAATACTGAGAAAAGGAAAGATACACCCATCTGAATGCAGAGTTCCAAAGAATAGCAAGGAGAGATAAGAAAGTCTTTCTCAGTGATCAATGCAAAGAAATAGAGGAAAATAATAGAATGGGAAAGACTAGAGATCTCTTCAAGAAAATTAGAGTCAAGAACACATTAGGAATAAGATGCCTGGGTTGAAGCCTTGCCTTGCATGAAATTGTCATGTGACTGCATAGAGTTATTTAACATAACCCTTAAAGTGGGAACAATGATAGTACTCACTCAACTGAGACAAATTTTGGAGAAAACCAAATGGGAAGGTACATGTGAAATCCTTAACATGGTCTCCAGCACATGGGTGCACCTGATCCACAGAATGTTAACTCTTAGTCGTTGTGAAACTAAAGCTGTTATATTAGTTGCTGCTTTGCTAGCCAGTTATTTACTGCACACTTCCCTGAGCCAGGCACCAAAGGAGGCTTTGGGAAAAGAAAGAAGAATAGGGGAGACATGGCCCATATCCACCTGTAGCTTTTGGCGGAAGTATTAACAAAGAAACACTCAAGTAAAATAATTGAAGCCTGCAACATGCTAAGAAGGAACTAAGAATGTATCGATGCAGAAAATGTGGAAGGGATTTCTTCTTAGTTTAGGGAGTCAAGGAAAGTCTAAGGAAGTACATGTAAAGTGAAGTTTTCAAAGGAGTCAGCCATGTGAATGAGGGTAATGGTGGATATTACTCTCAGGTAGGTAGAACAGCATTTGTAAAGGTCATGAGTTGAAAACAAAAACAAAAACACTTTGGCACATGGGAGGAAGGAATTTCCAGAATGGCTTAATCATATGGAGGAAGAGTGCTGTCTAATATGACTGAGGAATGGGCAGAACCTAGCTCATGCTAGCCAGGTGGACCATGACAAGGAGTGTAGGTAGTCTGTTTGAAAAAGTAAGTCACTGAAAGGTTATACGTACTGGCAATACATTTTTTTATACTTTTGAAAGACCACCTTTGCTGCTTTGTAGGGCAGGGCATCTAAATTTTTGGATCATGCACACCAATCAGCATGTGACTCCAAACAGTTTATGTTCATATTCTCTCCTTCAATAGATAGATAGAGATAGGAATATATAAATAACATAAATATTTATGTGAATCAGCAATTAAATTTAACTAGTCTACTTCCTGCACATAAATGAATCACCTTGTGGTGCCATGTTAGTACTTCTACCCCACTTCGGAGATGACTATTGTAGAGAAAAGATGGAGCAAAGAAGTCTTCGAGTAGGGAGACTAACATGGAGACTATTGGCCTAGTCCAGGGTAGTCACCAATGATGGTAACTTACACTAGGTGATGTCATATTTTTCATATGCATAATGAAAAAGACCCCTAATTGGAATTATAGATCTATACTGTCTACTGGCTTTTGATATCAACTATTTTCCTAATGAAAGACCCATTCTTAGTGGATCATATTAATAAAACCTGTTGGGTTGTTGGGTTGCAAACACCTTGAAGTAGACTAGCCCACTTTCTTCCATGAGCAGCCTATTTCCTGAGTCCTCTAGAAAAGCACAATAGTTTAGGGAGTTAGTGGTACTTTCCTTTTCTGCTTGTTGACAAAAGTCCCTGATGATCAGAGCCATAAGAAAATGAATTTATTAAAAAAATAGTTAAAGTCAGTTTCTTCTACATCTGTGTAAACTTTTTCACAAATGGATGATTAAAATCAGGCATTAAAAAAATGCCTGTCTCTATAAATTCTCAGCAAATGAATTAAAATGTTCTCACATTAAAGGGATTATTGTAGAAAGTGTCTGAAGAGATGAGCGTTGTAAACTCCTTGAGGACAAAATGTCAGCTCTACTTGACAGGAAGAACTCCCTTTTGAAACCAAAACAATCTAAATTTTGGTAGGGTAATAATAGACTAAAACCAGAAAATGTGACTCCACTAATTTATTTTGCTTTTTCCTATATTTGGATGGGAGTTCATTTGGGTTCTGAGGCTTTAATCTGGTTTTTCTCTCTTATTGGAAAGGAGATTAACAGGGCATAGAAAGAAGGTATTAAGCCAAGGATCCTGCAAAACTTTGAAAACCTTTCTGAGGAGAGGAAAACAACTGCTCCGGGTTTTGAAAAACACTTGCAATTTAAGAGGTAGGAGGACCTGTTGCTCACTTCTCCATCTAGAAGACTCAATCCACCAGTAGTCCTTTTTTAGGAGGATTCAGGTTTGGGTAGTAGTGATCCTTTTGGAAGAACAGCCTGTGTCTTCTGTAATGGCAAACAGAACACTCTTTTGTTCTTTTAAGTATGCGATTTTAATGGCTGAGGAAACTGTGCTTTTTCCATTGGCACAATTCTTGGACTGATCATGAGAACAAACACTTGAACTGTTTTGTAGCACACCTCTGGCTTGGAAGAAGAGAAATTCCACTTGGACAGAATTAAAGAGTATTATTAATTGAAGAATAATAATCATTCCGTTACTTTCAAATTTGGTTTCCCCATCACAAACCCGGGATTCAGATTTTTCAGTGAGGTTACCTTTGCAAATATGAAAATGAACAAACATATAATGAGAAATTGGAAATTGTACTGTTTTGTTGTGGGATTCATTTATTCAATCAGTAAATATTCATGGAATAATTTAATAGCTACCATGTGATAAGAAAGTATTATCGGGCTCATGAAGACTACAAAGAAAGACATGAGAAGGTATTTCAACCCTTAGAAGCAACTTTCTGTTTGAAAATGGCCTGGATTTTTGAGAAATTCTTTGTAATTTTCAAAGCCCATTCACCTACTATAAATCTTCATGTGAACTTTTGAATAGTAGCAGGGGAGCTAGGCCGGGCAGACCATATAATCATACAATTATGGAATTTTAGGAGTGAAAGGATTTTTAAAGGTCATCTAATGCAACAACTTTGTTTTAAACCTGGGAAGCTGAGAGACTACTGCTTGTTTGAGATTCCACAGCAAACTAATGGCAGAGCATCCAGCATCCACATGAAGTTTGCTATTAGGAATCTAAAGGCCTGTGTTAATAGCTCTGGGTTAGGCACTAATGCCACAGGAAAAATGGAGCACCATGCTTCCTTTCCTGTATGCATTTGCACACAGAACTGTATATAATAGACTTACAGTAAATGTGCTCAGTCTTGTCCGTCTCTTCGTGACCACATGGACTGTAGCCTGCCAGGCTCCTCTGTCTATGGGATTTTCCAGGCAGGAATACTGGAGTCGGTTGCCACTCCCTTCTCCAGGGGATCTTCCCCACCTGTGTCTGCTGCATTGGCAGGAAAATTCTTTACCACTGAACCACCTGGGAAATGTATCTTACAGTAAGTATTTATTGAATTAATGACGGACAGATTTCCTACCATATAGGACAGTGTCATATACTAAGGATAAAAGGCAACAACGAACTGGATACTTCTTCCAAGTTGCTCACAACATAGTCTTCCTGTCCTCAATGAGTGTGCAGTCTTTTAAGGAAACCCAAGGTATCGTCCACAAAATACAGTAAGATTGGGTTCAAATACGTTGAGTACTTTAGGAGGTCAAGGAAGGAATCTAAGAGTGATAATTGATGAAAAAATCCCTCAGACTACACACACACATACATCACATACCCGCGATATTTTAATTACATCATTCTCTGCTGATGCTGGGACACACACTCTTCCTAAGGTAAGGTCAAGATGCCAACTCGCTGAGACTAAGAGGAGAAGCCAACTCATCCCTATTCTCCAAACTGAAAATGACCAGAGAGGGGGGTTTAAAAAAGAAACAGCCACAGAGACTGATAGAAACAATACAACAGGAATAGGAAATCCCCAACACAGTGACCACTCCGCTGGCCGCCCCACGGGAGGGGCACTCGGGCTCAGCGCAGAGCCAGGCGGCTGCTGGCGCGCAGAGCGCGCGGAGGCGAGGAGCGGGCGGCGGCGGCGCGGGCGAGCCCAAGGGGAGGGTCGGTGGCTCATCCAGTCCCCGCAGCCACCCGCGCGCAGCGCAGCTCGGGAGCGGGACGCGGCGCTCGGAGCCCCGGCAGCGCCCACCCTTCCTCCCGCGTCGCGCGCCAGCGCCCGCTCCGCCCGCTACTTCAGCTCGGCTCCACCCCCGCGTGGCGGCGGCTCGCTCTGTCCGAATCCGTGCTCGGCACCAACCCAGCCCGGGCAAGCGGCCGCCACCTGCCTCGCGCCGCCACGGCCCGCCCCCACCGCGGCCCAACTTGGATGGAGTTGGGGTCCTGAGCGCCTGCCCCTCGCAGCCGGCCAGCTGAGAGCCCTGCACGGCCGCCTCTGGTCCGGGACCCCTTCGCTCCTCTCCGCTTCCGCGATGGGAAAAGTTGGCGTCGGCGGCGTCTCCCCAGCCGGGCTGAGCGCGCTCCTCGCGGGCGCGGGGCTCTTGGTCCTCTGCGCCCCGGGCTCCTGCGGCGGCGGCTCCTGTTGTCCCCCGCGGCATCCCAGCGCGGCTCCACGCTGGGCTCCGACCCCAGGGGGGCTTCCTCACCAGGGACCGCGAGGCAAAGCTCCTGCTACGCCCCTGCCCCAACTCGGACGCCCCCTGTTCGCCGTGGCCCCCGGAGACAGAGCGCTGTCCCTGGAGCGGGCCCCGGGCACTGGGGCGTCGGTGGCGGTTGCTCCACGCTCTGGCCGGAAGAGACGGAGTGGAGAGGATCGAGAGAAGGCTGAGCGAGGAGAGGGGACGAGTAGAGGCCCTCGGGGAGTGCTAAGGGACAGAGGGCAACACGAGCCTGGGACTTTGGAGCGGGACCCGGACAAAGCCACTCGCTTCCGGCTGGAGGAGCTGAAACTGACCAGCACCACCTTCGCGCTGACGGGCGACTCAGCACACAACCAAGCGATGGTCCACTGGTCTGGCCACAACAGCAGCGTGAGTAAACTGGGACTGAGGGCGAAGGGGTGAAAGATGGAAAGGGTTAAAGTCAACTGTGCGATCTGATGGAGAATTTGGGGAAATAGGGTTTGGGGACTTGAAAGAGGCTGCAAATTAGTCTTCCCTGCCCTTCTCCCCAAGGAGTTAAATGCCACCAACTAGGTGATTACCTCCCACCCCTTTCCCAGCAACACCGGAGCCCTCTCCAAACCTCTAACAAAGCTTCTTACAGGGCAGGCAGGTCTCGCTTTCCTGTTTCTTTGGTCTCATTGGTAGGATGGAGCCAAGACCAGGCAAACAGAGGGGGTTAAAGTATTCTGAATGCAGAAATGAAAGGGTTAAATTTCCAGGCAGCCTCCTGTTCCCTCAAGTGACTTTCCTTTTACTTGCTAGACTTAAGGTTGAGAGCAAGTAAGATTTTTTAAAAAATCTTTATTTGTTGCCTTTTAATTTTATTTTTGTGTAGAGCTCCTAACCCCTTCTTGCTAGCACGGAAGAGAAATTCAGTGGATAATGAGCTGCCCTTAACGCATTCTGTTTCTGGGGACCAAGTGGATGCAAGTTTCAGGATGGGAACTCTCCAGCATCTTCTAACAGCATCAGCCAGTGTGTTTGGAGAGCTGGGGCTTTCCAGCCTGTGAATGAGTGGTTGTTCTCCGACTTGATCGGTCCCAGGAAGATCAGATATATCTCTGTGACAACAACTCCCTGTTCTCCTCCATTGCCTGACCTCCTGTAGTGAAGAGCTCGAATAAAGACTTCACTCTTGCTTTATTAAAGAAGGAGAGGGATTGGTGGATTTCCAGGAGGCTGATACTTGGGAGAGGAGCGTGGTTGCAAGTCCATGAGCTGTGGCCAAGTCAGGGAAGGTCTTAGATTTTTGGAAAAACCTGAGTGTCTGGAATCTGAGGGAGCTATTCCAACTTAAACTGCACCTAGAAACTTCAAGGAGCTGAAATAGTTAAGAAAGAGCTTTGGTGGCAATAACTGTAGGTGATTTAAAAGTACGGAAACTTCTCCATGTTGCTGTTAAGCAGACAAGAACATATAAACCAAGGACGGTCAAATGAAAAAGAAAAATCAAAGTTTCAGCTTCTGTCGGATTACCAAGATTGTCGTATTTGTACTATGCACAAGCTGCGCATCCTGGTACATTTCAAAATGTTTTCAGTTGTGATGTAATTGCCAGAAACCTTCCCAGGGAAGTGCCACTTTAGTAAATTGTGTTCATTGTCAGCTTTTTAAATGTGAGTTGTGAACATTTAAAAATAAGAGCCTATCATTATGGATTCCTTGGGTACATAGACATAAATTGTATTAAATCAAATTGTGATAAATAATATTTTGTATCATATCTCTGAGAATATCAGCATGGCTTTCCCTACAGTTTAGCCTTTATGACCAAAGCTATGGTGCCCAGGACTGGTTTAATCAAATAATTGAAACTGAAATTCTTTTCACTGAAGTTCTGGACACCCTTGCCCTCATTCCTTACCTTAACTATCATATCTTTCATATCATAATCACTAAAATTAATCACCCAATTTGAACTTGAATCTTCTTAAACTGATTAAATAACTTTTGCTCTGTTTAAAGTGATTAACTGAAAGCCCTCAGCTTTAAGACGAGATTTTAAACACATCAGACATATTAGATCTTGTATCAAGAAGTAAAGGACCTTGGACTAAAAATATTTCTGGCTTTTAATGTAATTCAAGCTGTAAAATATCACTCACTCATTAGACCTCTACTTTAGTTCACCTCTTGAAAGATCTTGGAAAGAGCAAGAAAAGGAGAGTACATCTTTGGCAAATTTTAGACTCCATTTAAGAAATGCTGCCAAGCCCTGCTGGCCCTTTTAAAATGGTGCTTATAAACCCAGCCAGGCTTATGGGTCAGGGCTTGGATGGGTGACATGTAAAGAAATTGGAGATGGTGTAGGAAATAATCAAAGTGCTAAAAGTTGGAGCATTGAAATCATGTAAACTAATGAGATATCTATCCTAAATCTTCATTCTACAAGGTCATACCTTCCATCCCTGCCCACTTACATGCAAATTGTTGCAGTTTTTTTCTCAGTGTATACATATAGGTAGCAGAGGAAGAGAAACAGTGTGTGATCAGGATCTACCACAAAGCTATCCCAGATTCCTAGGAGAGAGAAAGTTTAAAATATTTTTGGAAGTAAGGAAGGTGGAAAGAAACTTTTCTGGGCAACTTTGTGATGTGAAAAGCAGAGTGGAGACCCGAGTTCTAGTTCTGCCTTTTTTTGGTTTGATCCTGATAAGCTGATTGCCTGAGTGTGGATTCCCTCATGTCTAAAACAGGAGGGGAGGATGCCTGTCAGATTCATTACTGAGAATTATGTGCCAGGATATACTTAAGAGGGCGTCGTGACTGTAGTGTAGTCTTTGTAATTCTTATCTCATGGCTCTGCACGTTCCCCCAGAGCAAGATATCCACTAACCTAACTGTAAGGACAGCAGTGAGTTGGGGTGGGGGGCGGGGCTCTCATTTTCTTCTCCTTTAACTGCCATCCCTGATGGATCCACCCGCAACCCATTCAGGGCCAGAGGCAATACACATCCTCTGAACCTGTCTCACCTTTAGCTAAAAGTCTTTGCTAAGTAGGGCTTCTGATAACAGTAACACCTGCATTAAAGGTGTAAATGTATGGTAATTATAGGCTGCCTGTCAAACTTGTGAAGAATTCTGGATCCTTCTCGCAACTCTTTCCTTTCTTCCTGCCCCCTCCTCTGTTGGACTTGTGCAGTTGGGTAAAGATATGACTGTTTTGCCTCATCTGTGGGTGTGATGTGATTCTTCTGTGCTGCAGTCTAGCTTAATGAAAAGTGTTGATGAAGTTGGTAGAACACCTGGGGGGATCTTTTGGCATGAAAGGTGCTGGGTATGAATCATTTCTCATGAGCTTGGTGTCGTAAGCAAGAACATATTGTTCCTACCCTACTCATCCAAGGCATGCTGTGCCCTGATCTAAATTTACAGAGTAGTTCTTAGTTTGTTAAAATATATATTTATCTATACATATGTATGGTGGGGATGTGTTTATTCTTTATGTCCAAGGAATTTCAAAGTTCTATACTCATTAATCCTTACAATATCCCTGAGGCAGGTGTCAAGTGTTAATATCTCTTTTTCATATTTTTATGGGGGAGTCAATTTGAATATTTCAGTGCAATCTCTTGTCCCTTTCTCACTAAAAATAGTGTTACAAGATTCCTTAATAGAGGCTTTTACTTGACATATTTTGCTATTATGATACTTTTAATACTGCATTTATCATAGTGAATGATGATCTGGTTGGTTTTTATGTACTTTTTTGCCTTTTGTTGTTCTGGGACTTGACATTTACTATCCATCCTTAGTGAATAAACTGAGTCCCAACTTGAGTCAGGTTTTGGGGTAGATGCCTGACATTCATCATTTCATTTAATTTTCACAAAAATTTTATGAGTAGGTGTTATTATCTCCATTGCATTAATGAGGAAACTGAGGCTTCAGAAAGTTAAATGATTTGCCAAGATATAACAGTTCAGGGGCAAAACAGACACTGACCCCCAGGGTGATCTGACTTCAAAACCCCACAGAATGACTTGTCTTAGAGACCTTAAGGTGGGGTAGAAAAACCCAGACTCGGAGATCTGTATTTTAAAGACTCCTGTCTGGGACAGATTTCGCATGATGGTGGAGGAAAGCATAGTCTTAGATGGAAACTCCATCTCTGTAGAAAAGCAAGGACTGTGTAACATGTGCCTGTCACATTGCATTCTTTACCTTAAAGTAGTGATTTGGCTGTTCTCTTATCCGCCCACATCTTCATCTTTACTGAGACATGGGATCCGCACCTGGTGATTCATTGAGCACGAGGTAATGTGCCATCATTCAGCTTTCAGATCTGGTGTTCTTCAGGAATAGATTCCTTTTCTAAGTTAATTACAAATCTGATTTTATAGAGAGGTTGCCTATGAATACTTCATTTGACTATATACTTTGATGTAATTTTTTAAACTTTTTCTAGAGTGAAATAATAAAGGATTTTAGATTTCTCTAGCAAGCCACATAATACCTTCTTCTCTCATCAGTGCTTTATTCTGTTAATGGGTGTTAATGTGGTGTGACATGGAAGGCAATGGGTTTGGAAGCAGAGTTGAGTTTGAATGTTAGCTGTCCAGTTACCCAGCATGCTGCTTTGAGCAAGATCCTTAAATTCTTTGAGCTTCTGTTTTCTCAACTATAATATGGGGAGGGCACATCTTTTTTTTTCCTCTGAAGATTTGATATCACTTATACAAAGAGGCAGTACATAGCAAGTGCTCAATAAATGGTACTTATTTTGTGTAGCAGAAATACATCTCTCCTGGTAATTAAGACCCCTGGGTTATAGTCTATATACAAAAGTTAGACATGTCCTGATAGTCTATCAAACTTTTGTAGCCTCAATTTTATCCTCTGTAAAATGACATGAATATACCACAACATCACTGAAATCCCTTACAGACTGTAATCCAATTTAAACAATTTGTCAACCTGTAGGTATTTTGCTCCTTCTACATCTAAATAAAGTGCACTGGGAGTATTCAAGATTCAGAAATGACACACTGACCTATACTCTTGACCTATGAATGAGCAAGCCTTTCATTTCAGAAGATTCTTCCTTTCTGTGGTTTATATGCATATCTTTAATAGGAAATTAAGGCATTTGAGACCCAAGCAGGCATTCATTTCAATGTAGATTTGCAGCAAAATATAGTTTATTAGGTTTATTAAATCATATCTTCAGGTTAAGACCCTTGGTGAAAGTAAAGTGTTAGTCACGCAGCTGTGTCAGACTCTTTGCAATCCATGGACTGTAGCATGCCAGGCTCCTCTGTCGATGGAATTCTCCAGGAAGAATACTGGAGTGGGTAGCCATTCCCTTCTCCAGGGGATCTTGCTGACCCAGGGATCAAATCTGGGTCTCCTGCATTGCAGGTGGATTCTTTACCATCTGAGCCACCAGTATCTTTGAACAAAAAAATTGCAACCTATTGTGAAATTGAAAAGTAAAGCTCCCTTAAGATGTTTTAATGGGATTTTTTTTTAGAGTAAATTGACATCAGTGTTGACTTTGAAAATTATGTCCACATCCTTTTAAAGAAGGATCCCAGAAACTCATAAGTTAGGGTAGACAAGTTGATGCAATTTTCTTATTTACTTCAGAGAATATAGTTGCTCATATTTAAGGTGGGCTTGTCATATGGCAGCATTAAGGTAAGATGCTTACACAAATTATACAAAGTATCATATTTACTTTTAATTGTATGAATATGCATTGAATCCTAATATTTGTCTGGCACTGATGGTAGAACATATGTGGATTGATGCATAAGGATGAGAAAAAATAATACCTGCCCTCAAAGAGCTTTCAGTCTGCTACCCAAAGAATGCCCTGAAGAAGCAGCAGGAGGTAAGTGTCCTCTGGGGTGTCAGATGCTGTAGGAGTTCATAGATAGGTTAGGCAGACATCTTTTGTCTCGGGTGATCTCCAAACTTTATTGCAAAGTAGGTGCTTCAGCTGAACCTTAAAACGCAGAGAAAATTTTAATTAAAAGACAGATATTACAAGGATATTTTGAGCTGAACGGGGCATGAGTAAATTTGAGAGTGGAGATGTAAAAATTCCTATTTATATCAAGGAAATTAACCTACGTTAAATGTAAACTATATTTACGATTTTAATCTTAGAAATAGTTTCAAAAATATGATTTAAGCATATACACACTCATCTTCTAGTGAGTTTGGCTGTATTCCAAGCCCAAATAGAAAATATTAATAAAAACCTGTATGGTCACTTGAGGGCATAACTGCCCTTATTTGCACATTAAATATCAGCTGGATTCATCACTGTTTCATTTCTACTCTGACATTTTTCACACGCAGTTTTCACCAACAGACTTTTGTTTGTTTGTTTTAAGTCCTTGATTAGAAATATCACTGGCTGGGATGCCTGGAAGATAAATTAATTTGGCTTCCTGACAGCTTCTGTTAACTAAATGTATGTAAAATATTTGTCCTGTCTTTGTGTGTGTCTCAATTACTGTTGTATATCTCTGGCTGGAAAAGTTGGTGAATGCACCTGTGTGTCCTAGAGGGGAAACTAGCCAAATGGTATCCCTGAAGTGGCCAAAGGGATGGCAGAGAATCGGTGTGGTCAGTATGAGGTGGAACCAGGCTCCATGAAAGGGCAGTGGTTACTCCCGAGGAGGAGTGTGCATTCCGCTCCTATGGGATGGATGGAACAGTCACATGGTTGGCGAGAAACAAAGCTGGACTCTTACTGTGCACGGTTTACAAGGAAAAAGAGAGCCTATTCTAAAATGTAGGTGGGGGGGGGAGGGAAAGACGTCAGTGCTCTGCAGGAACTCCTACATGAAATTTTGCATGTGTATGAAAGATATTGTGTCTATTTCTATAGCACTCCTGAATGTTGTTATATCACTTTAGATTGGTGATAGCCCTTTTCCTTTGCAAAATGCCTCAGTTTTCAAAGAAGGGAACATTACTTCCATGACTTCAGTTTTCATTCTTGCAACAGTCCTAGGAGATAGAAAAGACAAGTATCATCCGCATTTCTCAAAGAGGGAAAGCAGGGTGTTGGTATTAAGCGGGTCTGTTAGTGGAAGGGGAGGGTCAAAAGTGTTTTGTCACACAGCACGACTGATTCTCAGCTTGGAACGCCACTGGCTTTCCACAGCCAGGAGTTAGGACGCAGCTGCATCCTAGCTTCACAGCTTGCCTCAAGCCCACGCACCTGTGTCTGCAGTGGTTGCCATCCCGGGGTGAAGTATGAATTGGCCATGGAGCTCCTGAGTTCTAGGCTCAGCTATTTGAGTTATTTGGCCTGAGCTTCAGAGCAAGAGGCCTGGTCAAAAGTCATGCTCTTGGCATTGTTTAAGTCTTTTAAAAGCGACCCTAGAGGAAGATGATGGGACTTTTTTGCAAGTAAGGTCTCCAGCAATAACCTCCAGCAATAATGGTCTACCATGTATGTTCCAGTGCTAATGATCTTCAGAGATGAGATTACTTATTGCTGGGCTTATTGCAGCAGGCACTTGCAGAGAAAAGGGGGAGAGCCATCTCTTTTCCCTCTTTAATTGCCTTATGCCTATGAAATCTAGTTGAAAATAATACTACGTACGGTCTCGGTCAAAGGAATCTAGAGCTTCAATTTTGGGGAGCAGCGGTAGTCAAACTGAAGGGATGCCTTGTTGACTCCAATGGATTTAATTTGCTCAAGGATTATAATAGAGTTACCAGCTATTGCCTTTTCTACTTCTTCTAACTTTTGGGTGTGGGGATGAGGTTGAGGTGGGAGAAGGGAGCAGAGGAGAGTTTGCCACATTCTAGGGAGATTCTCTGCAGCCAGATAAGCTATATTGATTATAACATAAATCGCTCTTAACAATAATAACATAAATAACCACCAATTTAGTGACCAGATTCCCTGGAAGTACATTCTGGAGCATCACCATGTTATTTCACTTCATCCTCACACCAATCTTACACACTAGATGTCATTATCCTTGTCTAAAGCTGAGGAAGTCAAGGCTTAATGATTTGGCCCGAGTTCACCCAGCCTGAAGTTGGTGGCAGTGATAGAATTTTATTTTTGCCCTTTCTGGCTCCAGAACCTTTTCTGTTTGATCATGCGGTCCCTTCATCAGGGTTTACCTCTGAGTTTCTTTTAGAGATAATGCCATAAGTCAGTGCAGAGAACTGTGGGAGAACTCTTGGCAAGAGTGCCCCTCTTTGGGGTACTTCCTTTGATGTCACCCTGATCTGAGGTCTCTGACCTGATATACTTTGCTTGGAAATAAGCTGCTCCATGTTGGAGCTTGATCAAAGCCCTCCCCTCCACTCATCCTGTCCCCAGAAGTGGCTTGTCTGGGGTTATTAATATGTGTTATCTGGGAGGATGTGTGGATGTGCTGATTGGTTTCTCCCTGCTGGCTGATGACCCACGAGTGACAGTGTGGACAACTTGAACAGTCTTTAAGGGAGGTGCTAATAAGAATCAGGTTTTCAGACAACCAACTAATCATGTTGTGCCCTGAAGCCAGTGAATTGATGCCTGCAGTGGTCTTCCCCTAATTAGAATTGCAAGAGGCTACTGAGGCACAAAACTGTGGGCTGTGGATCCTGCTCCAGAGCCTGTAGGGGGAGGTGAAAAGCAAAAGGTCGTGCCCTACCTCTACACATTCCAAAACGCACTCTTGATTAGAATCATTAAAGGGGAGAAAAAGCTATTTTAGGCATGGTTGTCACTTTGCTTAGAAACCTATCTGCAGCCTTGTTTACCCTGCCTTGCATTTTGCTGAATTGACAGAGGATTTCTTAACTGAGCGGCCGTGGGCTCCCTCCTTTGGCACCTAGGGCAGCGTTTTTCAATTCATCTTTTTGGGACCTGCTCTTGAATCTGCTGGTGAGGGCTGGGAATCTATGTTTTTCAACATAGATTTCTCAATGCCCTTAGGAACACTTAAGTTTGAAAATAATTTTCCTAAAATTTGTGTGTGAGTTTTGGGGTCTATGAACCCCTTCCATTGTCTGCACAGTCTTAGGTCAGTATGCTTCACTTTTCTGCAAGGAGAGCTGAAGCCCAACACTTTAATCACCTGCTCAATGACAATTGCATCCCCAGTGGTGAGTGCCTGGTGGAAGGCTCTGTAAGAGAAAAGGAGAGATAAAATGGCACAGCACAGGTGCCCCAGGCAGAGAAAGGTGATGCCTTTATGCAGATGGTGATGTTTCTGACACTGAGTATATCCTATGCAGTTATCTTTCCTGGATGTCCATATGTCCTTGGGAAAAACAAGTGGCTAAAAGAGTATATTGTTGTAAATATAACATAACATTTAATGATTGGTTTGAATTCCTGTTCCTAGATACCTGAACTCTGGTGGTTAGCTTTGTCACTTTGTGTCTTATTTGCCTCATGTGTTTAAAAGGAGTAATACTGGTGTACTTTCTCTATGGTTTTCTGATGGTTAGAAGAGACAACAGATAGAAAAATGCTCAAAGTGGCATCTGCCGTATAGTAAGAAATCAATACAGGTTACCTCTTATTATTGTTGTTATCATCATTATTTTGTTAGTATTAGTACTATTACTAACAATGCTTGAGTATGACTTACTAAGAGATGTTTGTAATATGTTGCTCATTGCTGTTTCTCCGTTTATGGGTTTGTTTTTTTTTTTTTTCATTCCGGTTCCATTTTCTTATAATGATGCCAGGACTCTTGTCTACTCTTTTTGTCATGCCTTTCATCATCTATAACTGTTTACACATGATGGTCATTGTAGGGTTCTGGACCAAGTTTCCAGTGTGTGAGTGGCAGGTTGGTAGTTTATACACCAAGAAGCGTTTCTCTGACACCAGCTCATGTCCAGTGCTTTAATTCTGACACTGTCTACCCAGAGGTCACATCAGATTTCGCAGGTTAAGGACTCAGTCCCACAAGACCATGCCCCACACTCCCCACTTCCAAGGTCAGTCCCAAGTCCAGGTGGTCACCTGCACTTCTGGCTGACAGGTCATAGATGGGAGGCCTCAACAGCCTCCTCTTTGTGTTTGTTTAATTTGCTCGAGTGGCTCAGAGAACTCAGAGAAGCTTGTCACTTACTAGATCACCAGTTTATCATAAATGAATGTAACTCAGGGACAGTAGATGGAAGAGATGCCCAGGACAAAGCATGGGGGAAGAGTGTGGGCCTTCCTGTGCTGAGTGCACCACCCTCCTTTATCTCCAACTATTCACCAACCCAGAAGCTCTTGGAACCCTGTCTTGAGTTTTTAGTGGAAGTTTCATTACACAGGAGCAATTAAATCACTGGCCACTGGGCATTGATTCAAACTTCTGCCCTCCTCCCCTCCCCAGAGGTCATGGCGGTTGGACTGAAAGTTTCAACCCTCTAATCACATGGTTAGTATTTTGGCAATTAGCCTACACCCTTCCTTGTGGTTCAAAGTCACCTTTGACATCTCATCACAGGAAAATCCAGGAGTTTTAGAAGTTCTGTGTCAGAAATGGGACTGAGGCAAAATAATATGGTTTTATTATGAATCACAACATCACAACTAGCTTACTAAATATTTACTGTTTTGTTTGATATTTCCATGGGAAAAACTGGCTTTCACCTAGAAGAGACAACTCATGACCTTCCATATGAGTGTTGTAGAATATTCAGCCATTAAAAGATTGCTTATGTGTCTCATATATATATATATATGGAAAGCTTCCACAAAATATAAGAAAGGGGAAATAAAAGAACATGTAAAAATAAAATTTAAAAATAGTACAGATGTAAGTGCTTTGCAGGTGACTCAGTAGTAAAGCATCCTCCTGCCATTGCGGGAAATGCAGGTTTGACCCTTGGGTTGGGAAGATGCCCTGGAGGAGGAGATGGCAACCCACTCCAGTATTCTTGCCTGAGAAATCCCACGGGCAGAGACTGGTGGGCTGCAGTCCACGGGGTTGCAAAAGAGTCGGACACAACTTAGTAACTAAACAACAACAACAACAGATGTAAGCCCCACAAAGTATTTCTTTTTTTTTTTTTTAATGACTGTGTGGTTCCCTTATATATCCCAAGACCCTAGAAATATACTTAGAAGTGGCTCAATACTTTACAAAATATTATATAAAATTTCACTTGTGTAATAGAAATAGAGGGAAGGTATGGTTCAAAATGCTTGCCTACGATTATGAATGCTAGCATTGTAGCTGATTTTGTTTGCCCATAGTTTTGGTTTTATTGTTTTCCCATAAATGTGCATCACTTGGTTATTTCTAAAGGTTATTTGAGAAGTGAAAAAAAGAAAAAGAAACAAAACAGAAGAGAACAAGCAAGTTTATGAACTTGGCTTCATCAGAATTGCATTCCAGGCAAACTGAACTAGACAAAGAGCCCATGTTCAAGTTGCCTGATTTGCTTCCAGTCACTATTGTTGGAAAGGAGCTGGTGCCCGGGTTTTTTTGTTGTTGTTGTTCGAAGCTGCAGGATCACTCCACACCTCTCTTCTAGTTGTGCAGCAGCAGAGGCTTCAGGACAATTTGCATATCATCCTCTTTGTAGATTCTAGGCAGAGAGATCTGGAGGTAATTTCACCTACCTGACTATACCTCCGGGAAATTCGAGTAGCTTCTTGTCTGCAGTAAAGAAGCCTGCCTTTTAATTTGCATCTCCGCCTCTTTCTTGATCTTGGGCTCCATCTCTCTATCATAGATGTTTCTATTAGTGCGTGCATCATAGTTGTGGGCATCTCTGTGCATTCACAGCCCTGGTGTCTTTAAGTTTCCACTCTTAAAAGTGAATTACTAGATGCTGCTGTATGGCCACAGTGAGAATGTTTGCTGACTGTGAGAGAGGAATGGACAGTGATCTCCAGAATGAGGAAAAAACAAAGAAACCAAGAGGAAGAGATTGAGAGACAATGGAAACAGTGAGATGGAAAAAGAGAAGGAATAAGGGAGAGGATGAGACAGTACCAGACCATGATAGAGGCAGAGAGAGACAGAGCAAGACGTAGACAGGGAAAGTGGAGTGAGAAAGAGGATTATAAACAGAAGATGACGTGCACGGTGCCAGTGACGCTGTGGGTTGAGAAAGGAAGACAGAGAGACAAAGACAGACTTGTAACCAAGGCGTAGACACAGAGTAAGTCAGAGTTAGAGTTCAAAACAAGAGAGGAAAAATGTCAGTGAGTAGAGAGAAAAGTAGTGAAACTGAAAGTTTCTCAGCCGCATCCGACTCTTTATGACGCCATGGATGGTAGCCCATCAGGCTCCTCTGTTCATGGACTTCTCCAGGCAAGAAGACTGGAGTAGGTTGCCATGCCCTTCTCCAGCCGATCTTCCTGACCCAGGGATCAAATTTGGGTCTTCTGCATTGCAGGCAGTTTCTCTACCATCTGAGCCACCAGGGAAGGGCTGAGTAGAGAGAACTTGTTATCAATTCATAATGTAGAACTAATTTCTACCTAGTCTGGCTGTATATTTCCCACTATAGTAACAGCACGTCTCTGGCCTTTGCTCTGGAGGTTTTCACACCCAGCCAGGTCGTGTTGCTAGCAGCGGCCCATCTTGCATGCTGGACAGCTTTTAGAGGCAAATACGCTGGTGTGTGGGGCGGGCAGTGGAAGAGGTGCATATAGTGTTTATGTAGTTTGAAAAACCTCTTAGATCCCATTGGGGAATAGGACTGATGGTCTGGATGATAGAAAGACAGCTTCTAACCTTTTCTTCTATATTAGTCCGTGCTATTTTGAATTTTTAACATGGGCATGCATTTCTTTAATAATAAAAATCCTAAAACATGTTTTAAGTGGTTGACATGTCAGCACACTACTGAGTGCTGGGAATACAAGATAAATAAGACCTGGTCTTTACCCTTGAGGGTGCATATTCTTGTGGAAATAGACAGACACATAAGCAGATAAATAGCAATTTAGTGTGGTAAGTGCATAATAGCTATAATAGAGTTTAGTGCAAAGTGCTATGGGAGCAAAGATGAGTTGGGGACAATTAATTTTTTTCTGAGGGTGGGAGGCAAGGCTTGAGGAAATGACATTTAAGCCAGGTCTTTATACAAGGTTAAGAGTTTGCAGACAGAATAGGCCTGGGCAAGAGGTAAGGGCACGCCTACCAATTTTAAACTCTCCAGATCTTGAATCAACAAGCTGTGGTTAGAATGGTACTTTCCTTCTTGATCATCTAAGTGCCCAAGATATTTGGAATCAAATTCACAGTATATTTTGGTATCAGGTTAGACACCCCTGTTTGAAATGTCCTCCTAAGTACTTGGTCTCAAACAGGCCAAAGGAATCTGATTTTTCCAAAGGGTGAAGTTATTCACCTGAATCCTTTCACTACCATGAGTGCCTGCTTATGCACACACGAAGATGCACAATTTTAAATGATTTCTGTCTTCTCTAGTCACAGTAGAATTTGATTAAATAAACACTCAAGGGATTTTTCCTTGGTCATTCTGTATGTTTTAGAGTTCAAAGTGAGGGTTTATGTCATTTTCTTGATCTCGCTTCTCTAGTCAATATGTGGAACTCATTCAGAATGAGTTGGATAGTCACCACTTAGGATTGCAGTGTGATTATTCAAGGCAGCAGGAGAAAGCAGTGGACTATTCCACATCAGGGTCATCCAGATTTCAGTGGTTATGCCTTGCAAAGAGTTCACACATGAAGTAAATACATAGAAAATTTCCAAAGAATAGATTTGGCTTTTCACTGATTGTTCCCTTTACCTCCTTCTTGTCACAAAGTAGAAATAAGATAAAAAAGAACATAAGAGGGTAGCTGGTGAGGAAAGGCATGGCTAGAGTTGAGGGAGCATGTGTCCTTAGAACCAGATCACCACTTCATTAGTGCTGGAAAGACACTTCCCTGGACTTTGAGTTCTGCCCTTTCCATGGATATAACTTTCAAACAGACTACGGCTTAAGATGATGTTACAATGTCCGGATCTGCCTCTGAGGTCTCATGATTTAGGAATTTTTTACTAACATTTTGTGCTACTGTAGTAGATTAAATGACTCAGGAATTTTATCATTTTGACAGAGAAGTGACTTGGGAATGATTTTTTCAGCTGATAGCAAATATGTTCTTAGATATATAAATGACTATCCCTAAGAGTAGGATAAAATCTGCTATGATCTGAATGCTTGTATGTTGAAACCTAACTCCACAATGATGGTGTTAGGAGACAAAGTTTTCAGGAGGTAATTATATTATGAAGATGGAGCCCTTATGAATGACATTCAGTATATGTAAATGCCCTTAATTGCTCAGTCATGTCCGAATCTTTGCAACCACACGGACTGTAGCCCTCCAGGTTCCTCTGTCCATGGGATTCTCCAGGCAAGAATACTGGAGTGGGTTGCTCTGTCCTCCTCCAGGGGATCTTCCCAACCCAGGGATCAAACCCAGGTCTCCCACATTGCAGATGGATTCTTTACCATCTGAGCCACCAGGGAAGCCGTTAGTACCCTTATAAAAGTGACCTCTGACGCTCCCTTGTCCTCTCTGTCTCGTGAGGACACAGCAGGAAGGCTGCTGCTGCTGAGTCGCGTCAGTCGTGTCTGACTCTGTGCGACCCCATAGACGGCAGCCCACCAGGCTCCCCCGTCCCTGGGATTCTCCAGGCAAGAACACTGGAGTGGGTTGCCATTGCCTTCAGCAGGAAGGCACCATCTATGCATTAGGAAGGGGGCCCTCACCAGATACTTGATCTTATGACATTTTGATCTTAGGCTTCCTAGACTACAGAGCCACAGAAAGAAACGTCTGTCGTTTATAAATCACTGAATCTATGGTATTTTCTCACAGGTCTGAACAGACTAAGATAGACTCTCTTCTAGTCACCTGTTTGTTTAATTTCATGTATGAAACTCTCCTTGATATTCATTTAACTTAAAGCCTTAGGGAAAAAAGAAGGAAACATTATATTTGCCTTAAAAGCTCACCACCTTTAGAAAGTACCTGAGTACCTCATATTCAGCCTAAATGTTGGTCTTGAAAATATCTGTAAAGAAGCAACAATGATTTCCCATTTAAAAATTAACTTATCTTTCTTTTGTAGGTGGGGTTTGCAGTAGTTTATTTAAAGCAAGGGTTGACAAACTACACCCCATGGGCCTAAAATGTCCTATCACTGTTTGCGTATAACCCATAAGCTAAGATTTTTTGTACTTTTAAATGACTAAGAAAAATTTTAAAAAAAGAGTGATATATTGTGACACTTTAAATTTTTTGATACAAAGTTTTATTGGAATATGATAATTTATTGTCTACAACTACTTTCACTCAAAACTGATAAAGTTGAGTAGTTGTGACAGAGACTGGTATTACACATTACTATTCCTGGTAATACACATATTAGTAACAATAGGGAGTAAATAGTGTCATTATCTCCATTTTAGAAATAAAGCAACTGAAAAATGGAAAGTTCAGTAACTTACCCAATATCACAGGGATAGCAGAATATAGAATTGAAATTTAAATCCAGATAGTTGTGATCTAAAAATTCTCAGCTCTTGGACATTATATTCTACTGCATTTAGGACAGTATGGTGTTTTATCTTCAAGTAGCTTCACATTTTTCATGTAGTCAGCCATTCATTATTGAGTGCTGAATACCTGGCAAGCATATGCCAGACACTGGGGATTTAATTGTGATCAACCCCAGTGATAGTCCTTGGACTGAGAACTTGGTGGTCCACCTACTAACTCTGCAAGGGCTGAGAGGTTATGATCCAGGAGTATTTTTGAAAAGTAGACTTCTCAGAACTCTCAAAACTTCCTCATTGCTTAGGGTTTAATTGAAAAAGTATGAAGGAATTTTTTTTTAATTAGATGAATATTATTGAGCAACAGGTAGCATGTTGGTTGGCATGGTTAAGATAACGCAAAAAATGTATTCATAGAAATCTATATCTAAATAAATAGAAACATTTACAGTTCTCTTTATCATGGACATTGACAAATTAGTATTTGTGTGTATGTGAAGGACAGTTATATGCGCACACATATTTGCTTCTGCCTCTATATCACCAGGCATACTTATGCCTATAGCTAGATAATCTCTTTAGTGCCTTTGCGTTATTTTCACATTTGGAGTCAAATTCTGTTCTTCAAGGATTTAATAAAAATATGGGATTTATTTTTTATGAAAACCAAAATGGTTGCCCCAATTGTATGATGAGGCAAACATTTTATGTGTAGATTAAAAAAATGATAAAACTATTTCCAATCTAGTAGTGGCTATAAGCGTTGAATTAAAAATAGAATTCAAATGAAGTTATCTAGCAAAGAATTTGGGATCTTTGCTTTTTGCTATAGTTCCTTCTCTCACCTGGAAAATACCCACTTTCTATTTAAGACTGAGAAAGGAGTTTTTTCTCCAGATCAAGGATTGTTTAAGCTGTATTGTGATGTGTGCAACCTGCTGCATTTCAACCTAACAGCTAAGTTGTCTTAATTCATTCAGAACAAATTTGAATGGTCTGACCTTGATTTATTATTAAAACTAACTTATAGCCAAGTTGGTTGTTGTGTTTTTAATAGACTTCCTTATTTTTAGGACTGCTTGCATTTTATTTATGCAAAACTGCTTGCAAAAGCATGGGCTTCTAATTAAGACCTATCATCTTTCTTTGTTAAAACATTTGGTGCATGGTGGTTAATTTTCCTGCACAGTAATCTAGTACTGGACAGAGTTTCTTAAAATGCAGTATCTGTACTGTGATAGAGACAGAAAACCAGAATAGTAAATGGGTTTTGCATCCTTTTGACAAGACCATTTCTGCAACCTGGGATGACTGACAAAATATCTCCTTCCCAGAAGTTCTTGGTCCCTGGCCTTCCTCCAGTCTCCTCATTTTCTTCTTTAGGTGATTCAATTCAGCCATATACACTTCACTATTTCTGGTAATTCAAATAACTTGTACCATCAGGGAATGCCTAGTGTGTTTGCCCAGGATTTTCCTACCAAACAATCTGCTTTATTCATTGCTTGCCCATGTTTTAACACCACCTACCACCCACATCAGTATTTATCACATTATTTGCTGGTGGATATGAGCAGAGAATTTGCAATGCTTTTCACACCTCCCCCTTCATCCACAGAAAGACAGAGATTATCACCACTTTGCAGAAGAGGGAGGTAGATTAAATAGCACCAGGTACCCTGACGGCTTAATTCTTAAAAAAAAAAAAAAATACAGAAAGGCTTGGCATACTGACATAGCTGTTCCTTTCTTTTCAAGAGGTGATGTGGATATTTGTCACATTGTGTCCTTATTGTCCCATAAAAAATGCAGGCAAAGAAACAAATGCAAAATTCCTCTGTGTCTCTTCTGTGATACTATTATTTCTCAAAAATCCTGGCCTCTCCTACACAGAAGAAAACTGATGAAGGGGGAGAGGAATGTCCAGGAGTTCAGCAGGTGGAGCTGTTCTCTATGAGATGGCGCTGAACCTGACTTCTGCCTTGGGCTGCAGCCACCCACTGCTGAGTGCAGGCTAAGCCAAGGCCACAGGCTCTTATTTGTTTGGCAGATACAAACTAGCTGCAGGATCTTGTTCTGTCTTTAAATTCAGGTAGTGTTCCACAGGGGCTTCCCAGCTGGCTCAGGGTAAAGGATCCACCTGCCGGTGCAAGAGACACAGGTTCAATCCCTGGGTCGGGAAGATCCCCTGGAGACGGAATTGGCAACCCACTCCAGTATTCTTGCCTGAAGAATCCCATGGACAAGGGATCCTGGTGGGCTACCATCCAGAGTGTCACAAAGAGTTGTACATGACCGTGATGTTCCACAAGTGTGTATCCTTGTATACGATAATATGGGGACAGGGTTTGTCTGACTTACTCTGTGGCTGACCATTCTGGTACTCATCATCTACAGTCAGTAAAGTCTTAATTAAGAGGAAGGAGGGGGTAGTAATTAAAAATATAGGCTGTGGTGCCCTGTACTTGTTTTCCATTTACTGACTCTGTGCTTTTTGTTGTCACATGTAAATCTTACCATGCACTTAACTTTCTGGTGGGGCTGAGAATATAGAACTAGTCCTCCTCTCAAAGGGCTTACAGTTTAAGGGGGAATGAATAGCTAAAATACAACTCGTTAAGTGTAATACATACAGAAGAGAAGAATTAGCCAGTTGATAGTGGGGTGAGGTAATGATATCAGCAAAGACTTCCAAGAAGAGGTAGCATATTATGTTCTTGGTAAACAAAAAGGGATAGATAAGAGCTTTCAGGTGAAGAGAAAAAGTAGAAAATGTGCGATGTAGAAATGTAGAAATCCCTATGGAAGGATTGACACATGTGGCAGCTTACACGCATGAGAAGGAATAGCCCATGAAAGATATGAAATGGAAGTCAGGGGAGGGAGATGAGGCCAGAGACTAAGCTGGCATCCTATTAGGGAGGGCCTTGCAAACCAAACTGAAGGGACCAGGGAGTGGCCTGATGAGCATCTCAGTCTGAAAGAATTGGATGGATTGGATGGGTGCAGCATTGGAGAAAGAGAGACTAGGTGGAAAACTCCTTGGAGAACCCATTCCCCCACTGCTTCTGTTGTGAGGTTCTGAGTGGGCAGCTGGTGCCTGACCGTGGATGCTGGTGGTGCTTTTTGACTGTCACACATACTTTTCCAAGATAACACTACAGAGGGTGGGACCAACACACACAGGCTGTCTATCACAAGATGTGCACCATCAGTAGTGAGATATTTTGTCTGGTATACCCTTTGCAAGGCCAGAAGCTAACTAGAGGGAAGCCTGTGCTGGGAGTCAGGATGCCTGGGTGTGGGCCCTGTTCCATCACATGTGCCCTGTGTGCCCAACGAGAGTCATTTTAGTTCTCTGGGGCTGTGTCCTCCATTTGAGAATGAAAATGTCAGACTGCACAATAGCAAAGATCTCACCCATTTTATAGACTTATAAACATAACCCTACTTATGATCTAGTGATGAGAAGGACTTGAGCTGGTATTTAAACTTGAAGAAGACCCCAGGGGAATCTGGAATTTAGACAGCTGCTGCTGCTGCTGCTAAGTCGCTTTAGTTGTGTCCGACTCTGTGCGACCCCATAGACGGCAGCCCACCAGGCTCCCCCGTCCCTGGGATTCTCCAGGCAAGAACACTGGAGTGGGTTGCCATTTCCTTCTCCAATGCATGAAAATGAAAAATGAAAGAGAAGTCGCTCTGTCCGACTCTTAGCGACCTCATGGACTGCAGCCCACCAGGCTCATAACAACTGAGGGGACTTTGTAGGGATAAAGTATGAATTTGAACCATGTAAAAATATTTTCCTATGGATCACTATACAGTTGAGTTCAGTACAGTTCACTCAGTCAGGCGTGTCTGACTCTTTGCGACCCCACGAACTGCAGCACGCCAGGCCACCTTGTCCATCACCAACTCCCAGAGTTTACTCAAACTCATGTCCATTGAGTTGCTGATGCCATCCAACCATCTCGTCCTCTGTCATCCACTTCTCCTCCAGCCTTCAATCTTTCCCAGAATCAGGGTCTTTTCAAATGAGTCAGTTCTTCACATCAGGTGGCCAGAGTACTGGAGTTTCAGTTCAACATCAGTCCTTCCAATGAATATACAGGACTGATTTCCTTTAGGATGGGCTGGTTGGATCTCTTTGCTGTCCAAGGAACTTTCAAGAGTCTTCTCCAACACCACAGTTCAAAAGCATCAATTCTTCTGTGCTCAGTTTTCTTTATAGTTCAACTTTCACATCCATACAGGACCACTGGAAAAACAATAGCCTTGACTAGATCAACCTTTGTTGGCAAAGTAATGTCTCTGTTTTTTAATAGGTTGGTCATAACTTTTCTTCCAAGGAGTAAGTGTCTTTTAATGTCATGGCTGCAGTCACCATCTGCAGTGATTTTGGAGCCCCCCAAGATAAAGTCTCTCACTGTTTCTACTGTTTCCCCATCTATTTGCCATGAAGTGATGGGACCAGATGCCATGATCTTAGTTTTCTGAATGTTGAACTTTAATCCAACTTTCCTCTTTCACTTTCATTAAGAGGCTCTTTAGTTCTTCTTCACTTTCTGCCATAAGGGTGGTGTCATCTGCATATCTGAGATTATTGATATTTCTTCTGGCAATCTTGATTCCAGCTTGTGCTTCATCCAGCCCAACGTTTCTCATGATGTACTCTGCATATAAGTTAAATAAACAGGATGACAATATACACCTTGATGTACTTCTTTCCCTATTTGGAATCAGTCTGTTGCTCCATGTACTATTTTAACTGTTGCTTCCTGACCTGCATACAGATTTCTCAAGAGGCAGTTCAGGTGGTCTAGTATGCCCATCTCTTTAAGAACTTTCTGTAGTTTGTGATCATCCACACAGTCAAAGTCAATTGGCATAGTCAATAAAGCAGAAATAGATGTTTTTCTGGAACTCTTGCTTTTTCAGTGATCCAACAGATGTTGGCAATTTAACCTCTGGTTCCTCTGCCTTTTCTAAAACCAGTTTGAACATCTGGAAGTTCACAGTTCACATTCTGTTGAAACCTGGCTTGGAGAATTTTGAGCATTACTTTACTAGCATGTGAGATGAGTGCAATTGTGCGGTAGTTTGAGCATTCTTTGGCATTGCGTTTCTTTGGGATTGGAATAAAAACTGACCTTTTCCAGTCCTGTGGCCACTGCTGAGTTTTCCAAATTTGCTGGCATATTGAGTGCAGCCCTTTCACAGCATCATCTTTTAGGATTTGAAATAGCTGAACTGGAATTTCATCCCCTCCGCTAGCTTTGTTCGTAGTGATGCTTCCTGAGGCCCACTTGACTTCACATTCCAGGATGTCTAATTCTAGGTGAGTGATCACACCATCATGGTTATCTGGATCATGAATATCTTTTTTTTTGTAAAGTTCTTCTGTGTGTTCTTGCCACCTCTTCTTAATATCTTCTGCTTCTGTTAGGTCCATGCCATTTCTGTCCTTTACTGAGCCCTGAACATTTGCATGAAATGTTCCCTTGGTATCTCTAACTTTCTTGAAGAGATCTCTAGTCTTTCCCATTCTATTGTTTTCCTCTATTTCTTTGTACTGATCACTGAGGAAGTCTTTTTTTTTTTTAATCTCTCCTTGCTATTCTTTGTAACTCTGCATTCAAATGGGTATATCTTTCCTTTTCTTCTTTGCTTTTTGCTTCTCTTCATTTCACAGCTATTTGTAAGGCTTCCTCAAATAGCCATTTTCCTTTTTTGCATTTGTTTTCCTTGGGGATGGTCTTGCTCCCTGTCTCCTGTACAGTTTCATGAACCTCTTTCCATAGTTCCTCATGCACTCTATCAAATATAATTCCTTAAATCTATTTCTTACTTCTACTGTATAATCGTAAGGGATTTCATTTAGGTCATACCTGAATGGTCTAGTAGTTTCCCCTACTTTCTTCAATTTAATATGAACTTGACAATAAGGAGTTCATGATCTGAACCACGGTCAGCTCTTGGTCTTGTTTTGCTGACTGTATAGACCTTCTCCATCTTTGGCTGCAAAGAATATAATCAATCTGATTTCGGTATTTATCATCTGGTGATGTCCATGGTGTTGTTGGAAGAGAGTGTTTGCTATGACCAGTGCATTCTCTTGGCAAAACTCTATTAGCCTTTGCCCTGCTTCATTCTGTACTCCAAGGCCAAATTTGCCTGTTACTCCAGGTGTTTCTTGACTTCCTACTTTTGCATCCCAGTCCCCTATAATGAAAAGGAAATCTTTTTTGGATGTTAGTTCTAAAAGGTCTTGTAGGTCTTCATAGAACTGTTCAGCTTCAGCTTCTTCAGCATTACTCGTCAGAGTATGGACTTGGATTACCATGATACTGAATGGTTTGCCTTGGAAACAAACAGAGATCATTCTGTCGTTTTTGAGATTGCATCCAAGTACTGCATTTCAGACTCCTGTTGACCACGATGGCCACTCCATTTCTTCTAAGGGATTTCTGCCAACAGTAGTAGATACAATGGTCATCTGAGTTAAATTCACCCATCCCAGTCCATTTTAGTTTGCTGATTCCTAAAATGTCAACGTTCACTCTTGCCATCTCCTGTTTGACCACTTCCAATTTGCGTTGATTCATGGACCTAACATTCCAGGTTCCTATGCAGTGTTGCTCTTTACAACATCAGACTTTGCTTCCATCATCAGTCACATCCACAGTTGGGTGTTGTTTTTGCTTTGGTTCCATCTCTTCATTCTTTCTGGAGTTACGTCTCCACTAATGTCCAGTAGCATAGTGGACACCACCGACCTGGGGAGTTCATCTTTTGGTGTCCTATTTTTTTTTCACCTTTTCATGCTGTTTATGGGATTCTCAAGTCACAAATATGAAGTGGTTTGCCATTCCCTTCTCCAGTGGACCACATTCTGTCAGAACTCTGCACCATGACCGATCCATCTTGGGTGGCCCTACACAGCCTGGCTCATAGTTTCATCTAGTTAGACAAGGGTTTGGTCCATGTGATCAGATTGGTTAGTTTTCTGTGACTGTGGTTTTCAGTCTCTCTGCCCTATGACGGAGAAGAATAAGAGACTTATGGAAGCCTCCTGATAGGAGAGACTGACTGAGGGGGAAACTGGCTCTTGTTCTGATGGGCGGGGCCATGACTATACAAATAGTGTGTCAGTATAGGCTGTGGGTAAATCTACTGAGCATACAGGTGGTACTTAATAAATATTCAAATCTTAAGCAGGTCTAAGGAACAGATGACATCTATTTTTCCCTATTTGCCATGCCTAATGCCAGAGCCCTTCTCACACTAATGCTCAAGAACACGTCAGTGAAGGAAGATATAAATGTCTTCTTCTGAGCATCTCTGAACACTTATGCCAGACCAGCGTTTGTGGTTTCAGCTGCTCTTACAATGCATCTCTCTGTGCTACAAAGTCCAGGTTGCCCCCTCTATCTCCAGCAGGGTTCAAAAAGTCAATCAGCAGTAGGAACTCTCTAGAAGTCTTATCTCCCAGGCTCAGATTTTAATATCTTTCCTCTTCCCAAACCTCCGCTGCATTTGGACACGAGAAAATGGAGAATGACACTGGTAGGCAGCCAATGAGAGAACTAACCCAAGATCCATGTTGTTAGAGTTGAGTGAGAAAGCTTTGGATGACTAAAGGATCTTCCCTGGTGGCTTAGAATGGAAAGAATCTGCATGCAGTTCAGGAGACTGGGGTTTTATCCCTGGGTCAGGAAGATCCCCTGGGGAAGGGAATGGCAACCCATTCCAGTATTCTTGCTGGGATAATTCCATGGACAGAGGAACCTGGTGGGCTAAGTCCGTGGGATTGCAAAGAGTTGGACATGCCTGAGTGACTAACACAAAGGAACCAACCTGGTTGGGAGGATACTACACGGTACCCCATTCCTTGTCCACCATCTTTTCCCACTCCTCAGAATGAAAAAGCTTCAAATGTTCTGAGTTGTCAAGAACACTTTTCCTTGTGGTGTTCCAAATCAAGGGGAACAAATGGAGCTGTCTTATAGGAAGGCGAACACTGGTGTTCAGGATTCTACTTTATTCAAGGAAGGCAGGGGTGGTGATGAAGACAGATAAAGATACTGCTGCCTCAGCAGAGTTCCCCGAATGCAGGGCGCACCACTGGGACTGTGCTAGGGAAAGCGCCTGTGTTCAGCAGGAAGCCTGGCATCCAGGGAGTCGCGATCAAAGGCGACAAATCCTCTCTGCCACCACCAGCCTTTAAAATAGACCCAATTAGGCCCAGAACTAGGAACCCAAGGGATTCCTCTGTCCCATGCCTGTTTTCATTCCACTCTGCCTAAGACTTGTGCATGCACACAGGCAAGACATCGTGATAATAACTTTTTTTGGTATTCCGTGATAAAGGGCCGGGAACAATTTTGAGTCAGTGATCTGAGAACTGCCCCAAAGCAAGTCTACATTACATAACCACTAACTTCTTGAAAATAGTCTAATAATCCCTGTGGGGCAGACTGCATCCCTTCTCAGCTTGTTCTGGTTGGAGAATGTAACAGTGCTAACAGTTGGCCTGGGAGGAAATGGTGATGTGTATGTTTTTATCTGGAAGAGAGAATCATAAGTTTAATTTGTTCTAGTGTGAAGTAACATGTGTGCCCCTCCTTCCATGATATCCATCTCTGCGACAGTGACCAAGACAAAGCTTTGCCCATGGGATGCTCAGTGCAGATTCTTATGGACTCAGTTTGAGTTCACATGGGGACTTTGCTAGACACTGACTCCTTCTTTTTCCACCAGTCTGATCTTGGTAATTGAGTGTTGTAAACTGTTGGGTCCCTTACAAAGTAGAAAGATCTCTGAGGTCAGTCCCTCCAGTGCTGTCGTTTCACAGATGAGAAATCTGAGGACTGTGGAGACTGAACTAAATATGCTGTGAAAAACTTCAGCATGTCAATGCTCTAGACTTTTATAAAGAGTTTAAAACGCTAGTGATGTGTTATGATGGTGAAAGATTGAGTTCAGATTCTTGGTTCTCCCATTTACTAGTTGGGCAACATTGGATAGGTCATTTAATTTTTCCAAGACTGTTTGTTCATCCATAAAATGAAATTAATGTCACATCTACCTAACAGGGTTAACCTGAGTATTACCAGAGATCATGTATGTCAAGCATTTTGCACGATGCCAAGTCCAAATTAAGTACTTTGCCTGTTCAATATTGAGATAATAAAATGCCTTTGAAGAGATCATAATTATAGATGTCTTGAAAAGAATTTGTTACAGAAATATATATATATATATATTCCTTATCTGAAAGATTGATTAGATAGAAAGCCTTCATAATATAAGAATTTTCTACCCAAAGTAAGCCACAGAATGCATTCACTTAAAAAGCAACATTCATTGAGAACATTCAGAATTTTTGCTCAGTCTATGACAACACAGTCTAATAAGAACAATTGTGTGTTCATTTGTTTAGAAAACTAACACTTAAAAGTCAGCCACAAAGAAACAGACCACAGAAATGATAGTGTGAAATTATTGCTGATAGTAAAACTGTCATGAAATTAAAAGCTTGAATTTTAACTGTTTTTAGCAGAGAACTCTTTTTCAAGGGTTCTTTGAAACCCTGTGTTGTTGGAATCTATATGCATGAAGGATTTGTGATGGTAGTGGTAGACTTAATTTCACAGATTTTTCAAGGAAATTTTGGTCGCCAAACCTTGAGATACTTAGTGTTTGTTCAGATAAACGTAATGTTTCACATCCTTTCTTTTTCAGCGATAGGCAAATGAAACTCACAAATGACTGGGATCAAGACTGAGATGGTTTTACTACAGGATTTAATTTGATTGCTGCTTCGTCATTGCTTTTGTACAAATGCAGGAGGGGGATGGAAGGGTGACGAGAATCACGAGAGGCCTGCACACCTGGGTGTGCATCTTGTCTCCACTTTTCACCAGCTAGGTGACCTTGAACAAATCATGTGAGCACTCTATAGACATTTCTTCATCTTCAATTTCTTAAAATATAATTAGTGTTGATAGTGGCAAGACCACAGGAGTGTTGTAAGAAACAAATGAGAGAACATACATGAAGCTCTCTGTGTTCAGTTAGGTATGTGGAGGTTCTGAAAACCTGCTGGTTATTATTAGCTTTATGTCTAGGCTGTTATTAGGTCTTGGTGACTCCAGGTTTCTCAGAAAGAACTGTGCAATCCCTGGAAATAGTTCAAGGAAGAGAGAGTATAGGTTACATCAAAGCAGTCAGTTAGCAGTGGGGCTGCCTGGAGTGCACGTGCTTCATCGAGATCTCCGCCCGGTGTCTGAGGACCTGACTGTACCATTAAGGTTCTACTCTCCCTTTCCCTCTGTCTTTCCTTTTCTCTTTCTTTGCCCCTGTCTCTTCCCTGTCCCTCTCCTTTGTGTCCCTGGGATTTGTTAGGAGTTCACTGCTATGTCACCCGTTGATTGCAGGGCCAGACCACGGGGTCTAGGTGGCAGTGTCTTTATTTCGTTTGGAAAGATCTTAGAAGGATAAACAAATAATGGAAATTATGTTTTGTTTTGGCTTTTTTTGTCCTCCCAGACTTTTCAAATCAGCTAGTCTTCCATCAGTAAGGCTAAAACTAAGCGCACACCACTGTTACCAGCTTGGTTTGTAATTTTAAAAATTGTGTTCATATATGTCTTTTCAAAGCCAGTGACTTCAGTGTCCTCTTTTTTTTTTACCTGGAATTTCTATCTAAAGAAAAAAAGAATATCCAGATGATTTAAGCAAATGAGGATTTAATTCTTCAGATTTAATCTTATTTCTGTGCTTAGATTCATAGCTTTAATCTGTAAACAAGCACATCATTAGGGAGATAGGTAATTACACAAATTAGATTGGGGAAACTTTGCCAGGGGAGATGGATTTTGTTTACCCTCATTTGTTTGGCACCAGAGGAATTTCTCACACAAAGAGAACATCTTGTGTGGCTCAAGAAGGGGAAAATAGTGAAAAGTCTAGGAAAGGAATTCTTTTGTCCCTGGGACTGAATCTTGTAGCAATGGGCTTTTGTCCAGCCACTTCATGGGGGTCAGTCTGAGGTGAAGGACAGCAGAGAGCATGGAGCAGATAGAAGCACTGAGGTATCCACTTCTCAGGAGCCTGACACATGTTTGTTGATTAAAATATGTTCTTTGACTTAAATGGAAAGGCTTCTAAAATTTTAAGATGTGCTCTCCACATGTTGAAGTACGTCCATGAAAAATCAGTCAAATTGCTTTGGGGGTCTTTACTCTTTCAAAGGATTTCTTAGATTTAGTGAGTACATATTGTTCTCAAAGGGTGATTAGTCTACATGAGAAGAAAAATGTAAATATGAATTGATGTTTCTTTCTGCTCATTTTAAAAGGAGGGCCTGTTAAACTTGATGAGGGGTATAGACCATAACCTTTGGCAGATATGATTGCTGAGGGTTGTGGCAGGCAGAGAAGGAGAAAAGGGAGGAATCACATTCTCTTTAGACAGATGGGTCCTTATAAAGAATAATAATAAATTTACAAAGACAGTTTGGCTCATGGAATCCACATGTTGTCTTTCTCTTATTGGCATTAGGGAGCCAGTAAATACTGACAGTAAAATGTGACCTAAAGATAATCACAGTAAAATAAGAATGGTCAGGCATGAAGTTCAGAAAGGATTGGAGGGGTGGAGAGATCATTTAAAAAATGAAGCATTCATTTATTCATTTTTTTTTAAATTGTAAGTTGAGTACCTACTATATACTGGGCACCATATCAGGAATAGGAGATTTGTTAGTAACAAATCAAATATGAATTTTGCCCTGAAAAATTTTAGAAATCATGACCTGAGAGAGATGATTATATCTTTAATTATTTTTGGTGATAATGAGATTAGAAAGGCAAAACATTAATGTTGCCTATTTTTGAACTTTCTGTAAATGGAACCATTACTATACATACTGTCTTGTAACTGGATTCTTTTGTGACATTCATATGGATCACTCCATATAGTGGCAATAGTTTGTTAATTCTTATTGCTGTATTCCATCCTATGAGTATACCTATGAGTATACTGAGTATACCTATGAGTTTATCCACTCTCCCAAAGATGTACGTGAGTACCTTCCAGGTTTGGGCCAAATACTGCTGCTATGAACATTCTTATAAATAATATTTACATTCTCATAAATAACAGTATTTACATTCTTGTAAATAGCAGGGATTGTGATACATTCTGTGAAAGTGCATATCAAGAGGGTTTAACCTAATTGGATAGGGCAGGAGAAACTTTCTGAGGATGTGAAATTTGAGTTAGGGGCAGTTCAATTCAGCCAGAAGGAATGGTATTTACTGACATCCAGGGCAAGAAGAAGATTCAGTTAGAGAACTCCTTTAGAGCAAGAATGTCTAGAAATATGTGGGACCAAGGGCATGCCCTCAGAACCTGTTGCCCGTAGCACCCAAGGTCCACTCCATCCTCTATGCCCTTCCCACTGTCCAGACTCCTCCTCCTGTTTCTGGCTTCCAGGCTGGAGGAATGATTTCTGAGGCTCCAGATTGGTAACTACAGAAGGCAGAGATTCTCTGTGGGAGACAGAAGATGAGAGTGGCCCTGGGGAGCTCTGTGATTGCAAAGCCCCAGATTTTTCTGCTGGTGAAATACTTATTTTCCAAAATGGAACCCTGGACATGGTATTTTATTAGGAGAGTTCAATCTTTGATCTTAGACTCTCTGATGGAGTGATTTGAAGGGAATTTGTCAATCTATGCCAAAACCAATACAGAATTGTAAAGTAAAAATTAAAAATAAATAAATTAATTAAAAAAAAAATAAAATAAAATTTAAATTACAATATAAAAAAAAAAAAAATGAAGGGAATTTGTTCTAAATAGAATTGGATGAAACTGATTCTCCCGAAGGTGTTTTGCAAATGGAAAAAAAATGGAAGTAGGGGAGGCTTGGTGGTGGGTGGGGAAGCAGTAAGTGTGCACTGGGCTAAGGGAGGTGTGCAAAGGCCAAGAGAATAACAGCAAACTTGACCTTGCATCTGTTTCTACTTGGTTGTGAAACAACTACAAATGGCTTACTCAGCAGATTCCTGTTCCTGGGCAAGGCACTATTGCAAACAAGCTAAGAAAGTGGACCCTGAGATCAGATGGCCTGGACTTGAACCCTGACACCTCTGTTTATTAGCTGGGTAATCCCGATCATGCTTCAGACTACCCATATCTCCATTCCTTCATATTTAACGTGACATAATATCAATAAAGGTGGTTCTGAGGGTTAGATAATTACATATGAGGCACTTAGAACAGTGCCTGCTACATCTTGGCACCTTTGTAATTGTTAGATATTACTGTTAGTCAGACCCCATCACTTTTCTGCTGCAATTTTAGATAAAACACGGTCTCTCTTTGAGCCTTAGTTTCTTCATCTTTACTCACAATCTGAGCTCCTGGAGACATTTATGTACCATTTATAATTCTCCAAAGCTAAGATGGTGTAATCACGTGGCCTGATGTTGTGGGATGTTGTGTATACACCCGATGTTGACAACTGCATCCCCAAATTTGTCTAGCAGAACCCACTACTGTCAAGATGTGATGGAATGCAATCTGAACTTGATGCATTTTGTTTTCTTTGCAAGCTGTGTAGAAACCTAGTTTGGATCAGAAAATAAAGATTTATGGTTTGTGTTCCATTCTCTCACTCCTTTTGGTTGTTATGATTTCAGTAGGTCCCTCTCATGGAAAGAAGCAGGGATTCTCTGTCTCTTTCTTGCATATGGGTTCACAGCCACTCCCATGGAAAGTCTTGGCTGAAATGTCCCCATAAGTTTTGCATAAACATATTTCCAGCTTCCACCTTCTTGATTTCAAGTTATCTTTTCCTTTTTTAAAACAATTTTCCTCTAGGACTTCAGGGTCTTTACTATTAAACAGGGGCTGTGGTTTACTTTCATTGTGATGAAGAACTTAAAAGAAAAACCAGAGGTTATTTATATGGAAACAGGATCATGCCAAGGGTGGGAAGAGATGAGAGGGAGCTCTGGAGACGCCTTCAGTTGCTATAACAACCGTATGCAATATCTATTTTTCCTTCCCTCTTTGCTTTTAGTAGCCTATCTAATCTATCTTCTGGTTCTGATTCTAAAAATCACCTGGGATCATTTTACAAAAGGACATGAGATTTTTTTCTTTAACAATGCTTGAAAAGAAGCACAAATGCAACAATGGCCCTCAAGTATTGTGGGTCTCCTACCTGCCAGGCACTTTACTAGGTGTTTAATGCATGTCATTTTGCTGTAATTTCCTCTTTCTTCTAGAACACTGTGGAGAATATATTGCTTTCTGGCCATACAGTGTTAATCTGATACATTTATAGCCAGAGCCATTAGGAAATTCCCAGTGTGTGTTCTGAGTCTGAGCTTTAGAAGGAGCAGCAGGTGGTTGTGGGGAAGATAGTTTGATCACTGTCCTTTCGTGATTTGTCCAGTGACTTCTGTTCATCATGTAATGCATTTGGTCACATAACTGTCTGGTTATCTCGCTCCTTTGTTTCCTGGTCTGTGTGCATGAGGCTCTAACCTCTTGCATGCTTTATCAGAAGAGAATACTGACCACTGTTACACTTCAGTGCCTCCACTTTTGCACCTACTATATGCAAAACTCTGTGCTCATTGCCAACGAGGGTGCGTAGACACTGTACACAGCCTGCTGGAATCCCTATTCCAAATGGAGAGAGAGAGACATATACCAGCAATGCAAACCATCTTGTAGTTGTGCTAAGTCCTGAAAGAAACATGCACTGATTCAAGGAAGCTGAAGACCTTATTTTCCTCAGAAAAAATTTACCATCACAACATTTACCTGTCATTGTATAATAGTTCTTTCTGAACTTTATAGAATAGAACTTTCTGAGTGTCCTTTTTTGGCTCTTTGAATTCAAGGCGCAGACTTTCAGGAAGCACCTACTCTGCGTGAGGCTCTCTGTTCAGCACAGAGGTTGCATATTTACCTATGGAGTAGCATGAGTATATTTTCAAAGCAACTTTTTTCAAAATTTTCACTGTATTGCATCTTCCTTATCTTAGGCAAAGCCACAGAAGCAAGACTAATGGCCAAGGCAATACAGCTATAAGCCACAATTAGGTTTTTACAGATAAATTAGCTTTTGTCATTCCCCTGAAAGTCTTACACACTTCTTTTTTGGCATATCTGGGCACCAGAATAATCAGTCCTGCCTTGAGCTTTCCATGGGCCATTCCACCCCACCCCTCACATTGTGGTCCGGATACATTAACCTGCTGTACAATGATGGGACGTAAAGCCTAAATGAGTCCTGTAGTCAGAGGCAGAGGGAGGGAAGGCTGGTTAGTAGGAGTTAATAGCTTACAGTGTAAGAGTTATAAGCGATTTTTAGTTAAATGATAGTTATTTCTCTATGCAGTGAGTTGTACCCCCCATGATTTCTTTCTTCGCCACATCTGTTCCCCACCTCCAGCCTTCATTCCCTTAGAGTGAGAGTATGCTAGTTATTTGCCCAGGGCCAGTGAGACCCTCTGACCCCTTTATTGTTTTTAGTAGTAGTAGCTGAAGCATCAGTATGTAGGGAGAAGAAGCTAAATGACTCACACAGAAATTCCAGCGATTGGTGGCTTGGTGGCAGAAGTATTGGAATCCATAGCTCTGAATACTTTCCTTCTCTCAGCGGTTCTTTTTCAGAGTGAAACAGAGCTGGAGGAAGCCAGTTATGTTTGCTAGAGAGAGAGAAACAGACAGATGATTTTAAGTGGAACTGGGATTGAAATCTGGGCATTTATTTAGGATTTCTCTTCTTTTCGAGATGTGGGCATACCCTATTCTGGTTCGCGGATTCCTGAGGTTCTGATTATTAAAGATTTTCAAAAGTTGTGGTTGTATTCCAGAGTAGTGAAAGAGACACCAAGGGAAGGATGTCAGCAAAGCATCAGGGCTGAGTTGAAGGGCTCTTCCCACAAAGTCCTTCCTGCCGCCTAGATTTCTAACTCCTTCAAAGACGTCTTCTATTCCTGACAAGGGAAAATGCAAACAAAACTGCTCTAAGACTCTTCCACAAGTGTGGCTGTTTTATCAAAGCAAAGAAAAGCCTGTGTGTTTGCTGAGGTAAGCTGTCCATGGGCTCATTTTCCTGTATTTTATTCTAAAATATAGGGGACAGAGGAAATAACAGAAATATGGTTACATACATGGAGTACCAACAGGGCTAGTGAAGATGGTAATCTTTGTGAATCTTGTTAATGCTTTAACAAACAGACAATACTCACAATCAGCACATTGATTCTTTGAATGGAAGCGGGCACGGAAGTGCTGCTTAAAATAAGTGTGTTGATTTTCACATTAAAGTAGGCCAAACTCTCTCTGTTTACAGTATTAATTTGCTTAGCAAGCCCTTTATTTCATTGACAGTAAGGAGATAAGCTTCAGCCCAGCTGTGATTGAATTATCTATCAAGCAACAGATGTTTGTTGTCTGCTGTTTGTGTGCTAGCGATTGCTGGGCATCATGGTGTGTGCATAAGATAAAGTGGAAGTGTTATTCACTCAGTTGTGTCCGACTCTGCAACCCTGGAGACTGAAGCCTGCCAGGCTCCTCTGTTCATGGAATTCTCCAGGCAAGAATACTGGAGTGGGTTGCCATTTCCTTCTCTAGGGGATCTTCCTTACCTAGGGTTAGAATCCAGGTCTCCTGCATTGCAGGAAGATTCTTTACCACCTGAGCCACTGTTCCTAACACTGTAAGATATATATATATCTTATTTATCTCCAGTTTTCTTTTTTTAAAAAGAGATTTACTCTTGAACTAAGGATACTATATTAGCTCATTTAAAATTAAATGCTTCCTAGTAGAAATGAACACATAGCCTACTAAACATTAAGTAGAGATATTGATACAGTGCTTTGTAGACCAAGGTGGGGTTCTCCCTGTATGTTTAAAGCTAGGTAGGTTTGGGTAAGAAACATGGAATTTTCCATAAATGGGAAAAGGCCTGGAAATAGGAATAAAAAATGGGATTTCCTGGAGTTCACAGAAATTTGACTTTTTGGTGAGGAGGTGTGGATGCAGGGTGGAGATGATGAAAGAAGGGAGATGGTGAGAAAGGGAGAGACATGGGGAGCAGGGGTAGTGATGTTGAGAGAGCCTGACGATGGTGGGAGTCTTTAAATGCTAGGCAAAAGAGGATCGTCACCCATTCTTACTCATTTGACTCTGAGAGGATTAATTTTTGAGGTTTTGTTTTACTGTCTCTTACAGGAAAGAAAGAAAAACTGAGGGAAAACAAATTTTCTTTGTTTTGGTCAACATCTGCCATTCATGTTGGAAGGAGGCCCCCTAGGGAGCAGGCAAGGGAGATGAGAGATATTCCTTATCTTTGGCTGCGAGTTAGTCTATAAAATGGACGGGAAACAACTCAGTCAAAATAATTGTCCTGAGAGTACCGTTGTTCAGTATGGACTCTGCTGAGAAATATTCTAAATGGCAAAAGGGTGAAGCGCCTTTTCCAAGGTGCCATGTCATCCTAGAGAAGCACTGAAGCCCAGCTGTGAGGATCAACAGTGTTTGAAGGAGTCTCTGCAGCTGGCAGTTTAGTTTTAGGAGAAGAAAGTGAGACTTGGAGGAACTGGAACTGGTTAGAGAATAAAGCAGAAACATGATTTGAAAGATCTCAGTAAGAGACCTAGGAAAGGAGGGCATGCCAGTAATAATGGTTTTGTAAACTGGTATGTGTGTGCTAAGTTGCTTTAGTCATGTCCAACTCTTTGCGATCCCATGGACTGTGGCCTGCCAGACTCAACTGTTCATGGGATTCTCCAGGCAAGAATACTGGAGAGGGTTGACACGCCCTCCTCCAGGGCATCTTCCTGACTCAGGTATGGAACCCACGTCTCTAGCATGTACATTAGCATGCAGGTTCTTTACCACTAGTGCCACCTGGGAAGCAAATTGCTGGACAAGTACTGATAATGAGCCCAAATACAAGACAGCTCAGAATTAGGAGAAGTAGTATAAGGGGCAGGAGAAGGCACAGAGGGCCTGGCAAGCTGTGTGTGGTGTCGGCAACAAGGAAGCCCTGAAAGTGAGTTCAGCTTCTAGCCCTTTCCACTTATATGAGGCTCCTAGAATAGACAATTCATGGAGGTAAAAGTAAAACAACAGTTACTACTGGTTGGGAGATGGAGGGATGGAGGGGTGATTGTTTAGGGGTCCAGAGTTTCTGTTTGGGATGGCATTACCATTCTGGAAATAGATAGTGGCAATGGACAGACAACACTGTTAATGTACCTAATGCCACTGAATTGCACACTTAAAAATGGTTAAAATGGTAAATTTTATGTTATGCTTCAGTTCACTTCAGTCACTCAGTCGTGTCCGACTCTTTGTGACCCCATGAACTGCAGCACGCCAGGCCTCCCTGTCCATCACCAACTCCCAGAGTTCACCCAAACTTATGTCCATCGAGTCGGTGATGCCATCCAGCCATCTCATCCTCTGTCGTTCCCTTCTCCTCCTGCCCTCAATCCCTCCCAGCATCAGGGTCTTTTCCAATGAGTCAACTCTTCGCATGAGGTGGCTAAAGTACTGGTGTCTCAGCTTTAGCATCATTCCTTCCAAAGAACACCCAGGGCTGATCTCCTTTAGGATGGACTGGTTGGATCTTCTTGCAGTCCAAGGGACTGTCAAGAGTCTTCTCCAACACCACAGTTCAAAAGCATCAATTTTTCAACGCACAGCTTTCTTCACAGTCCAACTCTCACATCCATACATGACCACTGGAAAAACCATAGCCTTGACTAGACGGACCTTTGTTGGCAAAGGAATTTCTCTGCTTTTGAATATGCTGTCTAGGTTGGTCATAACTTTCCTTCCAAGGAGTAAGTGTCTTTAAATTTCATGGCTGCAATCACCATCTGCAGTGATTTTGGAGCCCAAAAAGATAAAGTCTGACACTGTTTCTACTGTTTCCCCATCTATTTCCCATGAAGTGATGGGACCAGATGCCATGATCTTAGTTTTCTGAATGTTGAGCTTTAAGCCAACTTTTTCACTCTCCTCTTTCACTTTCATCAAGAGGCTCTTTAGTTCCTCTTCACTTTCTGCCATAAGGGTGGTGTCATCGCCATAGTGGTAAAAATGTTATGCTTATTTTATCACAATAAAAGACCTAGTCCTTTCAGGATAAACAAAATAACTCCCAGAGTTGGAGGAACTCTGGTGTTCAAAATCCACAGGGAAATCTGTTCAACTTTTAAGCTGTGTTAAGAACCAAAAGTAGGAGCAGGAGTTGATATCAGAAAGATCCTAAGTGTTAAGATCTTTGTATTTTTATTTTCCTGTTGTTGCCTGTGTGCTGCACAAAAGCTCGTCGCAGCCATGAGAGGCTGCCATTACGATGCTGAATTTATTGCAATTATAGACACATTTTTTCCCAATTTGCTCCTCTGGATAGATTTTGAACATTTTTGGTTAATTATTTAAAGTATGATTTGACTCTTACAATTATTTTTCTTCTGTCTCTGCTTGGAGAATATTTTTCACTTTCCATTTTAAAGATGTTAGAAGTATTGAGCTTAATTACAAGAAATACTGATTATTTGTTGCTAGGCAGTCAACTCTATAGCAGAGTCAACTTGTTCCTTCTGCAAATAAAAGCAGCTAGAAGACAAAGAATCCCAGTTTTTTTTGGAAAATTTTGCTTTGCCCCTAAGGGCCCTTGTGTGGCTAGGTTTTCCAGATTTTCTCCCCACTGGTGGTTCTAATGAAAGTGTTTGGGTTCTCTTAACCTACAACGAAGTTTCCCCTGCAGGATTGGAAAACAGGGATTCCTTATTGCATGCGAAGCTCATCCTTTCTTCTCTGATAGTTTGGTCTTTTTTCCTCTGGATTATATAGAAAACTTGGATATGTCTGAAGACATCATGTCCGTTAGTTATAGAGGGCGGACTCTCCTCTGTAATACAGAACAATGTAATTCCATCTCCACTAAATAAATAAACGGACACTGACAGCCCCAGAAACTCCTACTTCAGCAGGGTAACACTCCTGTGAACGTCAGAGTATCATCAGTGGTCTCTCATGTAGAACCCAACAATAGCAATAGTGACAGTGAGAGCGAAACTAAAATCAATAAAGAAAGGAGGTTTCAGCCAAGGCATCAAAGAGGTTATTAGGGAGCCAGGGAGAAGGAATTAGAGGAGCCGTTGGGAAACGTCTTAAACATCTCCCTTTGAAGGAGTTTGTTCAGAGAGCTTCTGGAATGTAAGATGACAAGGCCACATTCCCATCTTCAAATTAAGTGGCAAGTTGGGAAAAGAAGATAAAATATAAGTAAACTTAAATCATGCTCTCATGAAACATTTTCCTAGTTAATGAGTTAATCCATCCCCTACCTGGTTTCTCCCTAATGAACAAAGGCTGTTGTGTTGTTGTTCAGACTCCTGTGGAGCCGTTGAGAACAACAGGGTTATTTGTAAATACGTTCCTTTTCCTCCCTTCGTTTTATGCCAGTGTGCAATTGAGCCCAATCATTGTATTTCTCCAAACGTTGAAGGAACTGCCAGCTCTTGCTTGAGTCTGACTGATTTATTCCATGTTCTTTCGTCCCACAGCAACTAAATTCTAGTTAAATTTATTTTTGAACAAAAATAGTCAGCCTCCGAGAGAGGTTTTCTTTTAAATGAATGACAGCATACAGTTCCAAGACCGTTCATTTGCTTATATCTATTTGCTGTATCTAGACAGCTATTATCATGCATGTGGTACTTCAGAACAATTTCCCCCAGTCTGCTGTCAGTAGCAACCAGCTGAAGGAGCCTGCTTCAGCCAGACTTGTGCTTGGCATCTTGAATCTGAACCACAGCTTTCCATATCGCCTCGGTATTTGGCCAAGCTCATCCTTGGAAACTAGTGCTGGGAAAGACCCTCCTTATTGCAAATAACTGATTGACTTAAGGGACTATAAATGTATATTTTATATTTTTCTCCAACCATCTTATAAACAAGTTTGCAGAAATGAAGTGTGTTCTTTCCCAGAGCCTGTTCACTAGACATAGTGGCATCATATAGAAGTAAAACCCAGGAAACCTTACCAGGTACTGGGATAGTAATAGGTAAAGGTCAGGGAGAGAACTAGTGTTATCCAACAGCTTGGATCAGCATTATGAAGCAGGGAGAGGACTAGGGAAATATTGTAGTTCCAAGTTAAAGGGATATTAGAATTCAAGAAGTTCCAGGTAGGAACAGGTGTCCTTAAAAAAATAGTGTTGGCACTGATTAAGCAACACCCTGTGTGATGGGGGTGGGCAATGCTGTGGATGGTGAGGGTTTTTGTATGTTTGCTTGTTTGTCTTTGTAAACACATCACATGGATCTCTTCCTTAGATTTATTCCTCACAAGATTTTCTTCTTACTTGCATTTTACAGAAGAGAAAACTGAGGTTCCATGAGGCTCAGAAACTTGTTTAGAACCAAACAGCTGGTCCATGGCAGAGATGGAATCAAACACTTGTAGGCCTGATGATTCCAAGATCTTAACTATAAAGCCCATCTGGCCTTTCCTCCTTGTCCATGCCAGTGAAAGTTCACTCTTGCATTTTGCAGGCTTCCCTAATTGTGAAAGGAGAATGGAACATACTGTCAACCCTGCATTCTTTTCTCCCAAAGGACACTTTGGTCTCTGGTTGCTTTTGTGTAAATCCTGTCTCATATAGGGCATGATTTAGGTTAAATTTATATTTATCTGGAAGAAGGGATTAACACTCTGGAGCACAAAAATAGTGCTCCATTAATGTAATTATGTTGAGATCACAGCTCCTTGCCTAAAGAGATTTGTAGGAACTTATTCTTATCTTGGGGCTTCCCTGATGGCTCAGTGGTAAAGAACCTGCCTGCCAATGCAGGAGATGTGGGTTTGATCTGTGGATTTGGAAGATCTTCTGGAGAAGGAAATGGCAACCCAATTTAGTACTCTTGCCAGAGGAGCCTGGTGGGCTACAGTCCATGGAATCGTGAAAGAGTTGGACATGACTTAGCCACTAAAGCAACAACGCTTATCTTGAAGAACTTATAATCTAGTAGAAACTTCGGAAGGAAAAGAAAGTAATGTGTGTTGAGAATCTTTTGAGTTCCAGCCGTTTTGACTGTTTTGCATAACTATTTTTATTCAGTCCTTGAAATAGGAAAGACACTATTAGCATCCCCATTTTACAGTGAGACAAGTTTCCAAGATGATACATTATTGACCAAAGATTATAGCTAGTAAGTGAGAGGCAAGATTTAAACCCATGTGTGCCTGACTCCAAAACTGCTCTCTGTTGTCATATTCACCCAACTGCCTACTGTATAAGACAGAGTGCCACAGATTCAGAAATGGTAATGGGTCCTACCAGAATGTGAGCATGAGGCGGGTGTGTGCTCCATACAGGAAGAAAGTATATGTGAGGTGACACAGAATCAGAAAGGATAGAGTATGTATAGAAGACGTGATTAGAGCTTGCTCTGTTTTTTAAGTTCCTCCACTATCTTCTGGAAAATGTTTCCATCTTCCTACTATCTTGAAAATTAATCAGACAGTAGCCAAGATTATGCCAAGTGGGAAAGATACACAAAAAGGATGCAGGAACACTTAAGAAAATGAACTAAAAGAAATACCAGTTACATCGGAAGCCCTACAAACAATACATCTCCTGAGAAAATCAAAGTAATGGTGGAGTCAAACGAAGGTAGAGTCAAGCAGACATATCCTGGAGAATTAGAATTCAAGGCATGGCATGGAAAGCAAAGAGAGCTGTAGGTAAGTGAAAATGCATTTATTGGTCCAAGCAATGTAACAAAAAGAAATGTCCTAAATGGCAACATAAAATCCTGGACCAGTTCATTTCTCTTACCTGGCAAGATCGGGCTCATTATCAGCAAGCTTCCTTGAAGAGCCAATGTACCATGGGCATTTTTTGCAGTTACTCATCTTCTCTGAATAATCAGCCTGTCATGAACAGGATTGAAGTTGGCATCTCATTTGCTGCTGAAGTCACCAAAGATCTGTAAATCATGTTAACCACCGCTGGGCTCAAAGAAGCAGGTGGAGGGTGTGGGGGATGCTACTTGCCCCTGGCGCTAAGTTGTATACTCTTCCCTTGCTGTTGCTATTTATGGTAAGTGGCCTGCTTACAAGTATTCTCCTGATTTGCTCATTAGTTCCTAACAAATCTTTGAGAGTCTTTTTTCTGTCATGGACAGACTGTGTCTCTTCTGCTTGGAATTGATTCATTAATACAATTATGTTGAGGTCACAGATCCTCCCCCATAACTGGGATACAGGGAAATGCCCACAATTAAAGGAGATAAAATCCACATCCATCAAAAGAAGTGCTCTGGCAGGGAGCAGAACTATTGTGCCCCGCCTCCTTGGCGTTTCATAATTAGTCTAGACACATGGAGACAGACTCTCTGCAGACAGGCAGGGAGAGGGTCCTAAGGAAATTTCTGACTTCATTCCACACACTGAGGGTGGCTTAAGTCAAAGGACTAGAATGCAGGAAATAATGGGGGTTCTTCTCTTAATGGTCAATGGGAGGTTTGATTTTTTTGTTTGTTTCTCATTAAATTTTTATGTCAGTCTAGTTTCAGAAATTGTAATGAATTAGATACTTGTCTAAAATTTTTCTTGTGAACTGCAGTATTCTAAGTGGTACAGGAATGCTGTCAAAGATGCTGACCATATATTCTTAAAGTCCTTGGAATTTATCTTTGTCTGGGCTGATAATTGAAATATTTTATTTAATTGCAGTTTTAAAATTTAGGAGCAGGCATTAGAGAGAGATTTGTTGTTTGTTTGTTTGTTTGTTTGTTTTAGAAAGGGTGAAGTAATTGTTTGCTTCCTTGGAGGAGGTCAGGCTTAAAGTGAGCTAAAAGTGAAAGGGGATATTGTGACAAAGACATACCAGAAGGAAAGAGAAGGGACGAGTAGGTCAAAGAAGAGATAATAAAGTCAAGCAGAGATAAATGTGACCTTAAATAGCTATTGAATCACATTGAATCATGTTTAATCATGTATTATAGACAGTTACCGACATGTTAGTTTATTGGCAAATCACCTTAGGGACAGAGGAAGGAAGAGCATTCCAATTTAGAAGCATTGGTAGCATTTCTTCTGGGACCCGAAGCATTTCCCATAATGATGGTTTAATACAATCTTGGTCAATTACCTTTCTGTGAGCGCTGGGGATGTGTGCCACCTTGCTGGAAATGTTAAAATCCCATTAAACTTCAGTTATTAGTAGCAGAAAGGAAAAAAAAAAAAAAAAAGAAAGAAACCTGAGTGATTCAATTAAGACACAAGCAGCCAGATGTCTGTGGCACTGAATGAATTTTCCTGTTATGACCAAGAAATACTGATTTTCAAGTTGGATATTTTCCTCCTTATTCACTGTTATCATTGGCTTCCCAGCCTTCTAATGCTGCCCCAGTTGCCAGATTTTCAGAGATTCAGCCCATATCCAAACACACTAATCAACTTCTGTATACAAAGACGATACAGCCACCACCAGGAAGACTGCTGAGCCATGACTAAGTATTCACACCCCCTCCCTCGCTTTGTTTTGAGAGTATAGATGAGGTGATATTGCTGGGGTTTGAAATACTGCTTCTTGGGACCAAGAAGTTGGATCAGACTACATGACTTATGTGTAAGATGTATTTGTGTGTAGCTCACTAGCAATTTCCTAGAAATGAATGTCCTCATCCAGAAAAAGCTACACAATGCAGGTTTGTTAAGGAAAGGAGTAAATCACTTCCAAAGGAGGCTCTTAGGTCCAGCTTTGCTGATACTCAGTGGTGGGTAAAGTGCTTAATTCTTGAGAACACCTGTTGTTGTTGTTCTATAAATTGAGGAGTGAGATCTGTGTGATTTCCAGGGATTCTTCTAGCAACCATGTTATATAATTTTGTGAAAGCATTCTACAAACACCAAGAAAGGCCAATACAAACCAATCAACAAACAAAAAGTACCCCCAAATCCTCGGATCTGCATATTAGATATCAGTGGATTTTCCCATAAGGTTAATTTTTACATTGACTCTTGTGTCCTTCTGTGTGTGTGTGTGTGTGTGTCGGGGGGTGGGGTCCCTTAACTATTAATTCTGGAGGAAATCTAGCTGATTTTAATCATGTTGTGGTACTCAAGGGCATTGTGTGAATGGATTTATTTTGGTTTGTCATTAATTTATAATTGATTAGTATTGCAATGGTAATATAAAATCAGGCTGATCTAGCAAGCTTGAATGAAGCTCAGTATCTCTCGTCTCTGTTATTAATAAGTAGGATCCAGAGAGGCAGGCTCTTCTGGGCTGACTTGCTAAAGAAGCCCTTCTAGTGAGGATAGTCACAGATTGGTGGGATGCTTCAAGTTCATCCCAACTTCCCAATGGCACAGCCAAAATAATTTTCGTGTTGAACCTGCCAAATATCACTATCATCCTTTTAAATTCTGGGCTGAACAAATGAGCAAAGCTTCTAAGCCTTTCTGGAAAACAAAAAAAAAAGAAAATGGGCATTTTTGTTTTGAGAAAGCTTGGAGGAGTAGGCATTGAGTATTCAGCTCTCAACAACTGCATCTTGCTGACCAAAAGGCTGATGGTTCCCTTGATCAAGTGGGAGAAATTATGTATGCCTTGTGAGTTTTGATAAGAGAAAATTATACATTTCATACAGAGCCTGGCCAGTTATTTACCAGGTTTGGATATTTTGTTTTTGTTTTTGTTTTTTGGGGGTACTATACCAGTGCTCAGATCAAACAGACTACCAATTCCCAGGAAAAAGTAGACAGGGAGGAGGTTCCACTATTCATGATGTATTTACCTTCTTTTTCAGCTTTCTGTGATCAGTTATGAACACTTTGGAGCTAGCTTCAAGTCACCCATTTGAGAGACCTAAATTTCAAATCTGATCAGGGTTGATTCTTTTTTACATCAGCTCTCTGACAGGTTTCCCATGACATACCTGATCCTAACACTGCGAGCAGGCTTGCTGAGAGAGTACGACTTAAATACATTTAATAGAGGCTTGTCTCCAGTGCTGTGGTCAAAACTGGGAGCTCGAGCGTTGCATCATGCCATGCTATTGAGGCCACCCGCACATGTCTCTCTTTTTTTGAGGCTCAACAAAAAATATCTTCATAACCCAGATAATCATGATGGTGTGATCACTCACCTAGAGCCAGACATCCTGGAATGTGCCTTAGGAAGCATCACAACAAACAAAGTTGAAGTGATGGAATTCCAGTTGAGCTATTTCAAATCCTAAAAGATGATGCTGTGAAAGGGCTGCACTCAATATGCCAGCAAATTTGGAAAACTCAGCAGTGGCCACAGGACTGGAAAAGGTCAGTTTTCATTCCAATCCCGAAGAAAGGCAATGCCAAAGAATGCTCAAACTACCGCACAATTGCACTCATCTCACATGCTAGTAAAGTAATGCTCAAAATTCTCCAAGCCAGCCTTCAGCAATACGTGAACCGTGAACTTCCAGATGTTCAAGCTGGTTTTACAAAAGGCAGAAGAACCAGAGATGAAATTGCCAACATCCACTGGATCATTGAAAAAGCATGAGAGTTCCAGAAAAACATCTACTTCTGCTTTATTGACTATGCCAAAGCCTTTGACTGTGTGGATCACAATAAACTGGAAAATCCTGAAAGATATGGGAATACCAAACCACCTGACCTTCCTCTTGAGAAATCTGTATGTAGGTCAGGAAGCACCAGTTAGAACTGGACCTGAAACAGCAGACTGGTTCTAAATAGGAAATGAAGTATGTCAAGGCTGTATATTGTCACCCTGCTTATTTAACTTATATGCAGATGAGAGACACTGCGTTGGATGAAGCACAAGCTGGAATCCAGATTGCTGGGAGAAATATCAATCACCTCAGATATGCAGATGATACCACCCTTATGGCAGAAAGCAAAGAAGAACTAAAGAGTCTCTTGATGACAGTGAAAGAGGAGAGTGAAAATGTTGGCTTAAAGCTCAACAGTCAGAAAACTAAGATCATGGCATCTGATCCTGTCACTTCATATCAAATAGATGGGGAAACAGTGGAAACAGTGGCTGACTTTATTTTCAGTTCAGTTCAATTCAGTCGCTCAGTCGTGTCTGACTCTTTGCTACCCCATGAATCGCAGCACGCCAGGCCTCCCTGTCCATCACCATCTCCCGGAGTTCACTCAGATTCACGTCCATTGAGTCAGTGATGCCATCCAGCCATCTCATCCTCGGTCATCCCCTTCTCCTCCTGCCCACAATCCCTCCCAGCATCAAAGTCTTTTCCAATGAGTCAACTCTTCGCATGAGGTGGCCAAAGTACTGGAGTTTCAGCTTTAGCATCATTCCTTCCAAAGAAATCCCAGGGCTGATCTCCTTCAGAATGGACTAGTTGGATCTCCTTGCAGTCCAAGGGACTCTCAAGAGTTGTCTCCAACACCACAGTTCAAAAGCATCAATTCTTCGGTGCTCAGCCTTCTTCACAGTCCAACTCTCACATCCATACATGACTACTGGAAAAACCATAGCCTTGACTAGACAGACCTTAGTTGCCAAAGTAATGTCTCTGCTTTTGAATATACTATTTAGGTTGGTCATAACTTTTCTTCCAAGGAGTAAGTGTCTTTTAGTTTCATGGCTGAAGTCACCATCTGCAGTGATTTTGGAGCCCCCCAAAATAAAGTCTAACACTGTTTCCACTGTTTCCCCATCTATTTCCCATGACTTTATTTTGGGGGGCTCCAAAATCATTGCAGATGGTGATTGCAGCCATGAAATTAAAAGACGCTTACTCCTTGGAAGGAAAGTTATGACCAACCTAGATAGCATATTAAAAAGCAGAGACATTACTTTGTCAACAAAGGTCCATCTTGTCAGGGCTATGGTTTTTCCAGTGGTCATGTATGGATGTGAGAGTTGGACTGTGAAGAAAGCTGAGCACTGAAGAATTGATCCTTTTGAACTGTGGTGTTGGAGACAACTCTTGAGAGTCCCTTGGACTGCAAGGAGATCCAACCAGTCCATCCTAAAGGAGGTCAATGCTGGGTGATGTTTGGAAGGCCTGATGTTGAAGCTGAAACTCCAGTACTTTGGCTACCTGATGCGAAGAGCTGACTCATTGGAAAAGACCCTGATGCTGGGGAAGATTGAGAGCAGGAGGAGAAGGGGATGGCAGGGGATGATGTGGTTGGATGGCATCACTGACACAATGGACATGAGTTTGAGTAAACTCTAGGAGTTGGTCATGGACAGGGAGGCCTGGCGTGCTGCGGTTCATGGGGTCACAAAGAGTTGGACATGACTGAGCGACTGAGCTGAACTGAACTGAAGCTCAACCAGAACAATGATAGTGTGTTCTATAAGCACACAAACAGTGAAGCATGGTGCAAAGGAGTTTTCATACATTTTATTATTTAATCCTCCTTCTAATCTCTATGGATAGATTTTAGCTTTGTCTCTATTTTGCCGGCAAGAAAACTGAGGCTTAGAAAAGGCAATGTGTTCAAGTCATCTAGCTAATAAATGGTAAAGCAACGATTTTAACCCTTTTTTTGCTGTCTCCAGGGCCCCTATTTAAACACTAAGCTGTATCCTATAGTATAAGAAGGAGGTCAAAGATTAACTTTGAGTTAAATTAAACATTAAAAAAATATCCAGTTAAAATATCATCTTCAACACTGGACCAGAGTCTTTTTATAATCTTGACATTGATTTGTGGTAAATTATGCTTATTGAGTATATCTCATGTGCTGGATTCTGGGCTAATATGTGGGATGTATAAGTGAGTTTAAACTCATTTCATGTTTGTTGGTTTCAAAGCCTTCTGCCTTTTCACTTTCCATGTATTCACTTCAAGTTTCTCTAGTTGAACTACTTTCAAGAATTAACATTCATGTAGAGCTAGTCGATTTTAGTTTCTATGTTCCTATTTCTTGAATGGTACGGTTAGGACTTCCCTGGTAGCTCAGTGGTAAAGAATCCACCTGCCGATGCAGGAGACTTGAGTTTGATCCCTGATTCAAGAAGATTCCCTGAAGGAGGAAATGGCAACCTGCTCCAATATTCTTGCCTGGAAAATCCCATGGACAGGGAAACCTGGTGGGCTACAGTCCCTGGGGTAGCGAAGAGTCAGGCATGATCGAGCAACTAAAAAGCAACAGTGGTTATCTGGCATATTGCTTCACTACCATACGCACATTATTTCATCAGTTTAAAGCATTCAGCATTGTGTGGGGGCAAACCTGTAAATGCAACGACCAATGATTTCATTTTATAGTGGGAAGATGCAGCTACATTTAGAATCCTTTACCATGCACTCACTTCCAAGGTGGGAATTACCTTGGTTCTGTAAACACTTTGGACCTCATTCAGTTCGCTGCTTGTTGTTTTTTGTTTGAGTTTATTTGTTTGGCAATTTGTCTCTGCCCTATAATTTTTAGAAGTCAGAAGAAATTGAAAAAGAGAGGGGGGAAGCATTGTGGATGTTAAGGAATGTATTTTTTCATCTTGAATGTGAGTGAAATCATCACTGGGAAAGCAGTGACAATAAGCATAAGGGGCTTGTCAAAATGACCGAGATCGTCTCTGCATCTCTAACTATGTCTAGAATGACATCAACAACACTGAGGATTTGCTTATCATTATGCTGACTTGAGTTTTCTTTCCTGTTCCTCTTCGTGCCCAATTCATAGCTTATCTCTAGCTGCAGAACTCAGGCTGTTAAGAAAAGTGCTAAATTGGTGCTTCAGTTTAGACCATGAAACAAAAAATTTCTCCTGTTTTTGTTTTTACTTCGTAAAGAGATGATAGCCATTTTATAATGACACTGAGGTTTCCCTGAAGCTGCCATCGTCCTATTGTGCTGCCAATATCAAAGCTGAAGACAGTGAACTTGAAAACTTTTTTATTCAATAAGTAACTAAATACTGCAGTTCTTCATTTATGAATCATTTAAATTAGGTGTCTTGTGTTCTTCAGATTCACACACACATGGACGCACCAACACTCACAGTCCTGTTTTTTTGTTTTTTGTTTTAATCTATATTTGAGTAGCTTTTCCCCCACCTTTCCTGGTTTAGCGATCAGAGAGGCAGAACCTTGACATTAGAGGAGAACTCCTGTTACTTTCTGCTCAGCAGTTCTCTTTCTGAATGGAAATAAAGAAAGAGGAAGGAAATTAAAAATAGCCTTCTGATGGATTTACTTGAGGAGAAAAAACAATGGAAGAAATAGCAGGGTTGACAAGGTCAGGAAAGGCAGGTGCTTGTTGTGTTTGGCTTAGGAGTGAGAATAGAGATGGAAATAAGGAAATGATTTGAAAGGATATTTCTTCTTATGAAGTGACCTGTTCATGCCCCCTGAAATGGATGGGACCAGAACCAGGCTTCCTAGCACTCCTCAAGCCTGGTACTAAGTGCAGACCAGCCCATATACATTCATGGGCATCTAGTTGCTAATGGCTTCCCACGGGGGTGTGCCCTATCCACCAGTCAGTTTCTGCATGGAGATACACTTGCCTTCATTTCTTTTCCTCCTCTTTTGGTTTTTGTTTTTGTTTTGTTTTTTGGTTGTACAGTCAATGCATGAGCAGATTATTGTTGTAAAATATGAAAACAACATAAAATAGTGGTTTCCTTAGGTCCCTTCTCCCTGTACCCAAGCCACAGTTCCCTTACCAGAGTGAACCACTATATATCTTTTTCAGATAGTTTATATTTGTTATGCATAGAGATACATATGAAAGGCAATAAAAATGCATGGTTTTCTTGTTTTTAAAATAACTAGTATCATGCTGTCTATACTGTTATGCAAATTTTATCTTTTCTCTAAATGATATTTCTTGGGCATTTGCCATGATGTTACTTAAAGAATACCGTATGATGATTTTAGTATAGAATGGGGTTTAAAATGTGGCTAAATCACACTTAGCCATTTTACTGTTAACGTGTTTAACAATAAAGTGATAATAGGCACTATCTAGCCTTCTCTGTTGGGTTTTTCTGGAAACAACTCCAAAGCTAGGTGGTGGTGGTGGTGGTCATTCAGCAAGTCCTGTCCAACTCTCTGAGACCCCATGGACTGCAGCATGCCAGGCCTCCCTGTCCGTCATCATCTCCTGGAGTTTGCCCAAGTTCATATCCATTGAATTGGTGATGCTATCCAACCATCTCCTCCTCTGCCACCATATTCTCCCTCTGCCTTCAATCTTTCCCAGTATCAGGGTCTTTTCTAGTGAGTCAGCTCTTTGCATCAGGTGGCCAAAGTATTGGAGCTTCAGCATCAGTCCTTCCAATGAATATTCAGGGTTGATTTCCATTAGATTGACTGGTTTGATCTCCTTGCTGTCTAAGTGACTCTCAAGAATCTTTTCTAGCACCAATCACTGCCTTGTCATGGGAAGGGACTTGCACAACCCAATGAAGCTATGAGCCATGACGTACGTGCAGGGTCACTTATGGAGTGCTCTGACCAAACATGGTTCACTGGAGGAAATTATGGCAAACCACCCTAGTATTCTTGCTGTGAGAACCCCGTGAACTGCATAAAAAGCTAGGCAGGATCTTCCCAAATCCACCATCGTATGAATTTTGCACTGGGAAAACCTAATTCATGGAGAGCAGGGAGAATGCTTGTGTTCTTACGGTCAGTTCATCTCTGGACTCCTGCTGTGCTTAAATCTGTACACTTTATGGTTCTTCTCAAAATTTCATACATTTTTTGCTTAAGCAAAAATATCCCTGAGGAGAGCCAGAAAGGAATTGTTTTTTTCTGAGTTCCTGTGGTATGACAGGCACACTTTTTAAAAAATATATAAATTTATTTTTAATTGGAGGCTAATTACTTTAAAATATTATAGTGGTTTTGCCATACATTGACATGGATCTGCCACCGGTATACATGTATTCCCCATCCTGAATCCCCCTTCCACCTCCCTCCCCATCCCATCCCTCTGGGTCATCCCAGTGCACCAGCCCTGAGCACCCTGTCTCATGCATCAAACCTGGACTGGCGATCTGTTTCACATATAATGATATACATGTTTCAATGCCATTCTCCCAATCATCCTACCCTCTCCCTCTCCCACAGAGTCCAAAATACTGAGTCCAATATACATCTGTGTCTCTTTTGCTGTCTCACATACAGGGTTATCGTTACCATCTTTCTAAATTCCATATATGTGCGTTAGTGTACTGTATTGGTGTTTTCCTTTCTGGCTTACTTCACTCTGTATAATAGGCTCCAGTTTCATCCACCTCATTAGAACTGATTCAAATGTATTCTTTTTAATGGCTGAGTAATATTCCATTGTGTATATGTACCACAGCTTTCTTATCCATTCATCTGCTGACGGACATCTAGGTTGCTTCCATATCCTGGCTATTATAAACAGTGCTGCAATGAACATTGAGGTACACGTGTCTCTTTCAATTCTGGTTTACTCGAAGTGTATGCCCAGCAGTGGGATTGCTGGGTCATAAGGCAGTTCTATTTCCAGTTTTTAAAGGAATCTCCACACTGTTCTCTGTAGTGGGTCAGGCACACTTATGAATGACATAATGTCATCCTGTGGCAATTCTGAGAAATAAGTGATACCATCCTTAGTTTATAAAGGGACTGAAGGAACCTGCCTGATATTACATACACTAAGTGGTGCAGTCTAAAATTGAAATACTCTGGCTCCAAAGACATTTGGGATTCCCACTAGGCCATGCTACCTTCTAATTGAACTTCATTTTCAAATGCCTGCTCTTTTGCTCTTTGTGTGCATGCATGCTAAGTTGCTTCAGTCGTGTCTGATTCTTTGTGACCCTATGGATTGTAGCTTACCAGGCTCCTCTGTCCATGGGATTCTCCAGGGAAGAATACTGGAGTGGGTTCCCATGCCCTCCTCCGTAGAATCTTCCCGACCCAGGGATCAAACCCACATCTCTTGTGTCTCTTGAATTGGCAGGCAGGCTTTTACCACTTGTGTCACCTGGGAAACCCCTTTTTCTCTTTCAGGTCAGTCAGTTCAGTCTTTCTGTCATGTCTGACTCTTTGCAACCCCATGGACTGCAGTACGCCAGGCTTCACTGTCCATTACCAACTCCCGGAGCTTGCTCAAACTCGTATCCTTCGGTGATGCCATCCACCATTTCATCATCTGTCGTCCCCTTCTCCTGCCTTCAATCTTTCCCAGCATCAGGGTCTTTTCCAGTGAGTCAGTTCTTCGCATCAGGTGGCAAAAGTATTGGAGCTTCAGCTTCAGCGTCAGCCTTTCCAATGAATATTCAGGGTTGATTTCCTTTAGGATTGACTGGTTTGAGCTCCTTTCAGTCCAAGGGGCTCTCAAGAGTCTTCTCCAGCACCACAGTTCAAAAGCATCAGGTCTCTTCATTTCTCCCTGCAGACCCTAGCAAAGCAATCACATCCCCATCTTCCTCTGCTTCTCTGCATAGATCAGTGTCTGCTGCTATTTGTACTTGAGACTTGAAATACAGAACCTAGGGACTTTCTCACTGTGGTCTCCCCTACAAGGAATGTGTGAAAAGAAGGAATGTTCTGTGGAAATTAAAATGGGTTTTCTTGAATGTGGTTAGTCTGCTTACCGCATTTTCAGTTGTAGCAATTTGGTGCCAGTGATGCATGGCTGGTTTAAGCAAGCGTGCTTTGCCTCTCAAGTTAGTCATCCCTGGTTTCATGGAAAGAATCCTCTCTTAGAGAAATAACAGGTGGGAAAGATCTATTAGGTTATTCTGTGCATTATGAGATTGCTTACTGCTGTGAATTTGCCAGGTCTTTGCTTTTTCCCTATTCCAAGTGACCCATGTGATGTCTTTCATCTCTTTCTGTAAACTAATACCTATTACTGTTGGGATTTGCTTAGTCTAAGTGTCCTCTTATTTTGAATCTGCTAGTATAATCACTCTCACCATCAAAGAATAAAATAATCTAGCACTATACAATCATGTCTCCCAGGCACTTGTCTATAGGCAGATTAATTTTTTATTAATTTGTTTCCTTATTCATGAGTTCATTTATTTGTTCAGCAAATACAAACTAAATGCCTTCTCTGTATATCTCTATAAGAGATACCTTATGACCTGGCAATGGATTTTGTGACGTATAATGGATTTCATGATGTGTAATGATGCACGGTAGTTAACATCCAATACCGACCCTCCAAGAGTTTGGCTTCTCATTATTTCTGACACTAAATGTACTCACTTGCAAAGGTAATGACAGTATGAAGTGGAATTAAATAACAGTGATGTAACATAGGAGATACGTTACAAAGCAGGCCATGATTAAAAGCCCGGTATTTATCCTTGATGGCATGTGTTTTGTGCCCTGAACAGGTAGATATCAGAATGAGCTGGAAGAGGTAATGGACAGCTTACTAAGTGCATGGCAGGTTTTGGAGAGCTATGATCAGTTTGGCTGTAAATGGACAGTTCCATGCATAAAGACTCTCCAGCCTCCTTCATTTTCTACCACTGCATTGTCTAATGATCAATACACATATTGTTTTGTCTGAAGATTATTTTGACTTAATTTGTTACAAATCTAAAAATTACTGAGCTTTCCTCTTTGGTCAAGGATTAGGGGTTTATTTAATTTTACTGTCTCAACAATAACATAAGACAGTCAAGATACTCTTCATGTTACTAATAAAACAAAAGTTAAGGCCAATCAAGGCAATATAGATTCTTTCAAGGCCTCAGACATAGTAAGGTATTTCTGATTCCAAAGGCCATGCTTTATAATTCCTTAACTGGAGTATGCTAGGAGCCCTTGAAATGCAAATTTTACTTAAACCACATTCCTTCTTTAAAATCAAATGTATACTTCAGCAAAGTGCGTGGAATATACAAAGCAACAAAATTCTATAGATAAGCAATTACAGCACCTCTAATATGTCTTTACTGTATCTGAGTCCATCCTAATAACTTTTATCATTCATCTCTGGACCCTTACTAATTTTTTTTTGCACAATTTGGAAAGTATACTTCAATGTTGAAAATTATACACTTTGATATTTTGCCTTCTTCTCTTGCTTCCTTTGCTAGTGGATTTGTTACTTTAGGGATTTGTTTACTACCTTAATTGTGCTGGCTCTATGGTAAATTTAATTAGGGTATATAGCATTCAGAATAGATTAGTTGATGCTGCAATAACAAACAACCCCAAATTATCAGAGATTTGAAGCAGGAAAGGTTTGTATCTTATATTTCCAGTGTGAGTTATTTATGGAGGCTCTGCTCTGCATAATTATCACTCCAGGACCCAGGCATTAAAGAGTCCACTCTCTGTAACTTTTCTAATTGTTGACCCTGGAGAAGAGAGCCTATGGAGGATCTCACATTATAATTAAATGTTCTGATGTGGACGTTATATATGTCACTTTTTGTAATTGCTCTTTGTCCAGGTCTAGTCACATGTCCCATTGATGTCCAGAAATAGATAGAACAATGAAGATGATAGAGTACTCAAGATATGGTTATTTCCGCAGGAGAGAATGCGGTTGATATTGCACCTATCCTCAAAAGCTAAAAGAAGTAGAAGTAGACAAGAGCATAAAACCAGAATAGATATAGTGAAAGTGAAGTCGCTCAGTTGTGTCTGACTCTTTGTGACCCCATGGACTGTAGCCTATCAGGCTCCTCCATCCATGAGATTTTCCAGGCAAGAGTGCTGGAGTGGATTGCCATTTCCTTCTCCAGGGGATCTTTCCGACCCAGGAATCGAACCATGGTCTCCCGCATTGCAGGCAGACGCTTTACCGTCTGAGCCACCAGGGAAGCAATGCACCTAGATATCATTTAGTCTGTGCACTCATCCATTGATAAAGTTTCTCACAACCTTATGGAATAAAGGAGGGATACTTTTTAAATTGGAGGACCTTGGATGTTAGGTAAATCAGTAGAGGAAAGTAATAAAGTGCAAGGATAAATCTTTTGTGGGCATGTGCATGTGATGTAATATAGGAGAAGGCAATGGCACCCCACTACAGTCCATGGGGTCGCACAGAGTCGGACACAACTGAGCGACTTCACTTTAACTTTTCACTTTCATGCATTGGAGAAGGAAATGGCAACCCACTCCAGTGTTCTTGCCTGGAGAGTCCCAGGGATGGGGGAGCCTGGTGGGCTGCCGTCTATGGGGTCGCACAGAGTCGGACACGACTGAAGTGACTTAGCAGCAGTAGCAGCAGCATGTGATATAACACTATTTCTTGGATTATTCCCTAAATTCAGTGTCAACTTTCTGGTAGCTAAATAATAAAATAATGCTCATGCTTTATAAGATTAGTAATATTTTGATTTAAAAAATCTGCTTAAGAAGAATCTTTATTCCTGGTACTAAGAGCTGACTGGATTTTTTTCTTCAGAACTCTGCAGAAGCCATCTCCTCAAGAGACACAGTATCTTTTTCTTATCATTCAATTCAATATTTAGATGGGTGTCTTATGGAAGAGTGGCACTTCTTTGGGGCTAAATAACTGCAGAATAAATTGGTAGTTCTCAAGTATGTCTGGTGTCTTCTCGTAAAGCATCTTTGCTATAAACATCTTTGCCACAAACATTTTTGACACATTTTTTACTGTATAACTAATTGGCTCTAAAGCAGTTGTGCCATAAAAAGATAAAACAACTGATTGGCCATTTGGTTGGACAGTTTGATTTCAACTGGTTGCCTGTTTGGTTTCATTTCTCCATTGAGGCAGTATTCCCATTTGTATATTACGTAAATCTGAAAGAGGCTGAGGGACTCAAAGGCTCCGAGTTGAACCCACGTTTCCTTAGAACTTTAGAATGTTTATCAACAGACATGTAACAGTATGCCAAGAAGAAACAACCGTGCAAAAGGCTTTCACACTGTGATACAAAACTCATTTACAAATATACATTTCAGTGTTTTGAAACTAATACCCCTCTTAATGAAGGAAGACATTTTAGAAAAAAGAAAAAGTATGATTCTTAGCAAGGCAATGGATCAACAAGCAAAAAGAAAAGTATAAAATACTGTAAATGAAAGACTTTGAAGACAAGTGCTTAGATAGGACCCACAAAATAAAATCAGTCATTTGACCAGTGTTGCCGTGAATCTATGGAGCTTCCCTGGTGACTCAGTGGTAAAGAATCTGCTGCAGTGCAGGAGACCCAGGTTCCATCCCTGGGTCGGGAAGATCTCCTGGAAAGAGGACATGGCAACCCACTCCAATACTCTTGCCTGGAGAATTCCATGGACAGAGGAGCCCCGCAGGCTACAGTCTATAGGTTTGCAGAGTTGGACACAACTGAAGTGACCAAGCAGCAGCAGCCGCCGCCATGAATCTACACCATTTTAAATGTATTCAAGTATTTGATGTCTTTTTAATTTTGTTATGATAAATGAATATCATTGAAGGCCCTCTTTTATTTTTTATTATTGTATCTTTTATGGCAAAATTACCTTACGGCCAATTATATGTGGTGAAATATTTGCAGTGAAAATGCTGTGGCAGAGATGTTAATAGTAAAGAAGCTTAAGGTAAAAATACCTAGAACATCTATCAGGTCTGTTTTGAGCTCAATAAAAGACATTTAATATTATCTGTTCGTTGCATCTTTTCAACAACATATATTGAGCTTGTGATATGCTGGGATGGATTTGAAGAATACCAAGACTAGGTGTGTAACTGGATTAATTGACCTATTGTATAATTATTACTGAAAGGGCATCTTGTTCTTGTCAAATGAAGAATGGTGGTCCAGCATAAAATTATCCTAAGAGTGAGTCTAAAATTATCCTAAGAGTGACTGTACACAGTAATAAGAGAGAATATTTCACTCACTACAAAGTTAACTGTTAGTGTTATTATTATACCTTCAAAAATATATGTTGATAATCAAGGAATAAAATGAGGCTTTCTGTCCAGCATTTCCTCTCCTTCTCGCTTCTTCTGTATATAGCGTGGGCATCCAGGCTCTTCCTGAATGCTCTTCTCTTCTTGATTCTGTCTTCCTCACAACTGAGGTTGTTTTACACTTGCCAGCCCCCTATTTCTTAGATCTGGCCACTGCCTCCTGACCTGCTCTTTCCTGCAATCTACACCCAGAGGTGACTCTTTAAAATGTGAGCCATACCTGTGTATCTGAATGGAACTTTCTTTCCTCCACTGCTCAGAGAATTTGGTGAAGGAGGGCTGAGCCAAGGAAAGAATTTTTTCATACTAGTATCAGATAAGGTTAAGGGCTCTTCCAAAATGCCAAATCCTGGGAAGTCTTCCGAATTTCCCTTTTTTGGAGTGGACATCTTTGGTTTGGCCTATGAAACATGCTTTTTTTCTGGGAACATCATGGTGGTGATCTTTGCCTTCCCACACTGCCAGTCCATGTGGTTATAGCAGAGCAGATCTCACAGTCCAGATCCTGAGAGATACATGACTCGGGTCTGTCACTGAAAGTATATCATCCCCTTAGCAGAAACATTGGCTCAGGAGAAGGAAGGTGACTAAAGCCAGTCTATCCAAGCCATGGAGACTCACTTTCTAGACTGTTGTTGGAAATTATGGGTAATAGGGAATTTTTTTTCAAATTAGGGCAGCTAAGCAGGGAAGCTGTAAATTAAGTATAAGAAGATGGCAACTTGGTGAGAATTTGCTTAAGTGTTATCCAACGGCAAGGAGAGCTGAGCTGAGAGGTGTGGAGAGGCTGATTTCTGACAACATCTGAGTACCCGCAGGCAGTTGTACCTGAGGATTCACTCCTTGAACTTCTCAGATCCGTGGACAGTGTACTTCTTTGTTATTTAAGTTATATAGAGTTGGGTTTCAGCCATTTGTGTCTAAACGTATTCTGACTAACTCTCTCATCTATTGAAGCAGAGGAAAAACCACATCTGCAACACTTTTTCCAAATAGAGCAGTGGATAATAACTCAATGGACAATGAAACGATGGCCTGTTTAGAACTTGAGTTTGTTGTTCCCCTGGCCGTGGCCACAGGTGGTCTGGAGGATTTGGTCTCTGAGTCATGCAGGAAGGAGCACAAAGGGGCATTATAGGGCTAATGGATGCCTCTCTGGGATTCCCTCCTCTGCTTCCTGCTGGAATGTAAAAGCCTACACAATGCAGATGGCATATTTCATTAATACAAACAGAAGTCCAGGCAACAGATGCTTTGGGGACTGAGGGGAAAGGAGATCTCTATATTTCTCCAACAGCAACAACTTGGATGACAAATTTCTCCCACTGAGCATATTGAACCACAAGCAAGGAAACATGTAGTTTTCAAGCCTTAGGCAGTCTATGATATTTAAAAGTAGAAGATCAAATTTAGTATTTTTGGACAAAGATTACTTATGCAGAGGAAGCCACGGTGGAAAGGAAAGAGCAGGAAAAAGTGAGGCATCTTTGTGAATTTCCCAGGGCTTCAGGTTGGGCATGGCATCTTGTGTTCTGTATCTGTCTAGAGAGCATATATTAATAAACCTTTGTCGGCACCATTCCCTTCACAGTGACAAAAGCCAAGCCAGGCCAATTATTTGCACATCAAGGGTTGGATTAGGATGGCTCCTGTTTCTTAGATCGTTTTGTGAGAAATGTAATGCACAGATGATTAATTACAGAGCAGATCCAGGCTTCTTTCTCTTTGTGATCAGGTTAAATCAAAATGCCCAAGTTTAATTTATGAAATGATGTCTAGGTGTAGTGATTAAAGAATTATAACAATTGCACAATACTTTGTGCCCATATTCTCCTGAGCTCACTGTGACTTTGGACAGCTTCCCAGGAAGGAGTGTGGAAAATAAGAGTGGTATGGGGCTAGAAAGAATAAAATAGGCAGACAGTGTTTTTGCACTATTTGGTTCTATTTCACTGAAGGGGGAAGGAAGATTGATCACAAGCATTTGATGGAAGTATTATTTCAAGTTTTGTGACTCCTCAAATGCCAGTAGGCTTAATTTTGCTCACAAAAAGTAAAGATTACACACATATATGTAGGCGTGTAAGCGTCTGCCTCTAATGTGGGAGACCTGGGTTCGATCCCTGGGTCAGGAAGATCCTCTGGAGAAAGAAATGGCAACCCACTCCAGTATTCTTGCCTGGAGAATCCCATGGATGGAGGAGCCTGGTGGGCTACAGTCCACGGGGTCGCAAAGAGTTGGACACGACTGAGCGACTTAACTTTATGTAGGCGTGTATGTGTGCCCGTCTAATTGTGTGTGTACATTTTTAGCCTATTCAATTGTCAGAGTAGAAAAGGCTGAATTAGTCTGAAGAACTATGTGTCTCTGCTAAGTGTCTTCAGTCATATCTGACTCTTTGAGGCCCTAGGGACTGTAGCCTGCCAGGCTCCTCTGTTCATGGGATTCTCCAGGGAAGAAAACTGGAGTGGGTCAACATGCCCTCCTCCAGGTGATAGTTCCAACCCAGAGATCTGTCTCCTGAATTGGCAGGCACCACCTAGGAAGCCTAAAGAACTATAATTGATGGCTTTTTCCTTATTTGTTTATTTACTCTTTTGCCTGTAATAGGTAGATGGTCTGACTCCTCTGGTTTTGCAATGATTTTTCTTTCTTTTTTCTTTTTAGTGCTAAAGTAAAATCTTAAGCAATAACCTCTCAGATATAAGAAGCAAAATAAAACACCTTTAACAAATCCATTAGGTTCCCTTTCCATGTGTATCTCAATGGAGTGATAACCATTAAAAGTGTGAGCCATGTAGGAGTCAGTACTACACGGCTGCTAGAAACCAGTCTTCACTTGGTAGGACTTGTTTGTTCTTACCGCCCTGGCCTAGATCCCTCACACCGTACATTTTTGATTGATTTCCCTGAATTCAGAGGTCTCCTCAGATCTATCCAGGAAGGTGAGACATGCAGCTTAGTTTACATAAGAAAAGCCACACATTTTCCTCTCTGTACTTAAAATCCTCTCATCATATCCGCAGTGTTTGAATAGTAAAATAAAATAATGAGAAGTGCCTAAAATGCAATGATTATTATTAATCATCCATTTACTTGTTCATGCTTTATTTATGGATGCAACAGATACAGATTATATGGTGCATTATGTCAGTTCTAGTCATTAGGAGAAAATGGTAACTAAGATAAATATAGTCTCTTATGATCTATAAAGGAAAGTTCCCTTTCTGTTTTGTCTAATCTGTGATGAAAATGTACATTGAGAATCCCATAGCAAGGGGAAAAAGATAGCAAATAGAGTCACTGTAAGTTAAGAACTGCATACTCAAAAAGACTAAAGGGACCATGTAGATTACATATATGTACAAACTGGGTCAGCTGAGAATTGGTAGGACATGATGAAACTTGTAGGTAACTAGAGAATGTCATGCTTAAAGATATTCAAGTTTTTATTTTAAAGATTATTGAGTCAACTTTTCCCAAACACACACACACACACACACACACACACACACACACACACATTTAGTCCCTGGAAATCTTGTTTCTGGAAATATGTTATATAACATTCTCAAATTTGAGGCTATTGTTTTCACTCAAGAACATATGTCAAAAAAAAAAAAAAGGAACATATGTCTATTGTTCCTCAGCAGAAAGAATTAGTATTTTTTTCCTAGGAAGGGAGACTTTTGAAGTAACATTAAGAATCTTGGCAGATAAACATTTACTCTTAAATGGATACTTTATTATCCTTTCTTCTGACTCCTCTGTAGGAGAGAGATTTTAAAAACAATGTCAGGAGAGAATAATCAAGATCCAGCCCACTACCTACCAAGGTTGTGGGTTAGAACTAATGCTGACTCCTGTGGGTAATGTTCAGCTTGAATAACTAAAGAGAAGAACTGTTATCCTACCAACAAGGAAAACTTAAACCAACCCAATCAGGATGATTTTCAGGCTTTTTTTGAGATTATCACTAAATGCTGTTTTATTGTGTTCCTGGGCGCAGCAATAGCTTTGACTCTGTCGTAAAGCCTGCCTAAGAGACTATTGACTTACTTATTATTACAGTTTACAAAATGCACCCATGCTTGAGAAACTTTCATTTGAATCTATACGAAGCAAAACCACTGAAATGCTTATTAAACTCACACCTCAAAAGCTTATAGAAGTTTCTTGAAGAATTTTTTCTTTATTTAGCAGAAGTGGTTATGTGACTCAGAAAGAGTAAAGCCTCTTAGGAGACAAAAATGTCTGTTTCCCTTTGCATGTGCAAATGTAAGACAGTTGTCATTTGTGGTTATGATTGCAACAAAATTAGCAGTAGGGGTAAATAATCACATAAATATATTACAATTACAGAACCCACCTGCCAATGTAGGAGATGTAAGAGATGTGGGTTTGATCCATGGGTCAAGAAAATTCCCTGGAGGAGGGTTTGGCAACCCACTCCATGCCTGGAGAATCCCATGGATAGAGGAGCCTTGTGGACTGCAGTTCATAGGGTCGCAAAGAGTCAGACACAACTGAAGTGACTTAGTACGCAGGCATGTAATTACATATTTTATTGTATTTCCTCTAGGATTTAAGATGAATGAGGTCAGGATTCATGTCTGCTTTACTCATTATATCTCCTACTACAAATACAATGCCTGGCATATAGTATACACTTCATACATATCTGTTTGATCCATATGGAACAAATGAATGAATTAATCTGGATTTCTTTCAGCTCTAATATCATTATGAATTTCTACCTTATCATTTTATCATATGAACCCATAGTTCTTTGGTTCAACACTTTTAAGGAAAATGTATATGCCCTGGTGCCTCAGGTGGTAAAGAATCTGCCTGCAATGTAGAAGATTTGGATCCTGTCCCTGGGTCTGAAAGATCCCCTGAAGAAGAGAATGGCTATCCACTCAATATTCTTGCCTGGAGAATTCCATGGACCAAGGAGCCTGGTGGGTTACAGTCCATGGGGTTGCAAAGAGTTGAACACGACTGAATGACTAATGCTTTCACTTTTCATATTAAAAATATCTGAACACTGTTCAATAGAACATTCCATAATGATGAAAATATTTATGCCTGCTCTCTTCAATATGGTAACCAACAGCCACAGGTGACTATTAGCAGTTTAAATGTAACTAGTGTTACTGAGGAACTGAATTTGTAATTTATTTTTATTTAATTTATATGGCTGCCATATTTGTATGGTGCATAGACCTTTGACTTTAGGAAACATATTTTTTTTTCCTATGGAGTAGGGGCTCTGTGTATGAACATGCTTAAGGAAAGGATCACATTTGTGTGTTTTTTAATTATTCCTTCCTCAAAAACTTTGTCAATCAAGATCGGAGTCTGAATTAAAATAAAAAGAGACATATTATGTAGCATGCAGTTAATAGAGGAAGAACATATCATGTATCAAGTTGCCTCTGAAGAACTTGCATTTGCTAATTAAGACCGAACGCAGCTGTTACTCTTCTGTGAAGCCTTCCTTTTCTGTGTCTTCTAGAGCCCTATAGAACTTTGTCAATACCTCTAACCCTATATATGGCTCTACTGTAGATTGTTTTCAAGGCAGCTAAAACTTCCTTAATGACATGGGCACTTTATCTTTAAAAAAAAAATCTACAGAAGCTCATAGCAGGTCTATGAACTCACACATGGTTGGTCTTTCATGAAGTTACTGAGTGAAAAAGAGCTTCCAGATGTTCAAGCTCATTTTAGAAAAGGCAGAGGAACCAGAGATCAAATTGCCAACATCCCCTGGATCATCAAAAAAGCAAGATAGTTCCAGAAACTATCTATTTCTGCTTTATTGACTATGCCAAAGCCTTTGACTGTGTGGATCACAATAAACTGTGGAAAATTCTGAAAGAGATGGGAATACCAGACCACCTGACCTGCCTCTTGAGAAACCTGTACGCAGGTCAGGAGACAACAGTTAGAACTGGACATGGAACAACAGACTGGTTCTAAGTAGGAAAAAGAGTATGTCAAGGCTGCATGTTGTCACCCTGCTTATTTAACTTATATGCAGAGTACATCATGAGAAATGCTGGGCTGGATGAAGCACAAGCTGGAATCAAGATTTCTGGGAGAAATATCAGTAACCTCAGATATGCAGATGACACCACCCTTATGGCAGAAAGTGAAGAACTAAAGAGCCTCTTGATGAAAGTGAAAGTGCATCAAGAGGAGAGTGAAAAAGTTGGCTTAAAGCTCAACATTCAGAAAACGAAGATCATGGCATCTGGTCCCATCACGTCATGGGAAATAGATGGGGAAACAGTGGAAACAGTGTCAGACTTTATTTTTGGGGCTCCAAAATCACTGCAGATGGTGATTGCAGCCATGAAATTAAAAGATGTTTACTCCTTGGAAGGAAGGTTATGACCAACCTAAACAGTATATTAAAAAGCAGAGACATTACTTTGCCAACAAAGGTCCATCTAGTCAAGGCTATGGTTTTTCCAGTGGTCACGTATGGATGTGAGAGTTGGACTATAAGGAAAGCTGAGCACAGAAGAATTAATGCTTTTGAACAATGGTGTTGGAGAAGACTCTTGAGAGTCCCTTGGACTGCAAGGAGATCCAACCAGTCTATCCTAAAGGAAATCAGTCCTGGGTGTTCATTGGAAGGACTGATGTTGAAGCTGAAACTCCAATACTTTGGCCACCTGATGCGAAGAGCTAACTCATTGGAAAAGACCCTGCTGCTGGGAGGTTGAGGGCAGGAGGAGAAGGGGATGGCAGAGGATGAGATGATTGGATGGCATCACCGACTCAGTGGGCATGGGTTTGGGTTGACTCCAGGAGTTGGTGATGGACCCGGAGGCCTGGCATGCTGTGATTCATGGAGTCGCAAAGAACTAGACGCGACTGAGCAACTGAACTGAACTGAACTGAAAAAGAATGAAGTTTGGGGTCAGCAAATGTGGGTTATAGATCAGTTCTGAGTCTCTGCCATTTACGTAGTGACTTACTTAATCCTTCTAAGTTTCAGTTTTCTTATTTTCTAAACAGAGATATTAATATATGTTTCCCAAGGATAACAGATAAGGATCACATGGAAGAAAGTATACCCTTGTAACAACCGTTAAAAGTAAATCTAACTGTTGTCATAATGGCTTTCAGATAGAAATCTCCAAGGAACTTATTTCAGTTCCAGGAAGAAGTTATACCAAAAGTGTTGGAAGTTATGCCACAAGGCATTAGTTGAATTCCTCCCATTGCTTATAAAATTGTATCATCTCCAAAAACAAGGTATTAGGTGAACCCAAGCAGAGAACAATAAATTTCCTATTTTGACATACCTCCCTGCCATATGATACACACTAATATGCCAGTCCTTTATTTTTACAATTGATGAAGATAGCCTAAATACCTCATGGGGGAGAAAACCAAAACATACAGGTATTGCTCTGAACCATGGTGTCAGCTCACCAGACTGCATTAGGAAAACTACTTGCTTTTAGTATGGCTAGCAACTCCTGGAAAACAGTGATTAATTCTGGGCCCCTCATTTCTGCTGTGTGACCCTCTGGGTGTTCAGAGAAAAGCCATAGGATTAAGAGGCTGGGATGCATTGACTTGGGAGGCAAGATGAAACCACTAAATATACAGAAGTTGGCAAAGAAAGGTTCAATGAGAAATATCATAGTTATCGGCCGATGGTTGTCTAACATAATATGAAGAACAACCTAGATACTATGCCAGAAAAAAAAAAAAAAAGATGCATTATAAAAGGTGGCTGTTTTGTAGCTTATCTAATGATTGTTTGCATAAAAGGAAGGCATGACCTGCACAGGAAAGAATCCCATCACAATAGTGCTTTGCAGAAAATGTTCTTTCACATGGAGGATGTAACAGATATTCATTGATGATCCTGCTGTGTAACAGGGAAAGAATGGGGAATTTTCACTTCTTTTATCTGATAGCATTCTTACAAAGTCTCGATGATGTAGACTTTTGTATGAGTTGGTCCTGGCAGCAAAGAGAAGCAGAAATAAAGGAGAGTTTAGTGAAGGGACTATTCAGGAACTGTTATTAAAGGAAACCAGTAAGCAATGCGGAAGCACAGAGGCACTAGCAAAAGTGTCTAGTCATTACCTCTGACCCTGAAGAGGCAGAGAGAGAGCTAGGTGAACAGAGTGGAGAGGGAGCCAGAGCAGTGTGGGAAGCAGGAAGTGGGAGAGACGCAGGCACAGGCAGAAGAGTGTGGCCACTGCTAATCAGTAGAGGGGCAGATGCTAAAGGGTGATGTAAAACAAATGTGGTCTCTCTCTCCAGTCTTGGAACTCTTGCCAGTCCCTCCCATTGACCCAGCCAGCAGCCACAGGGCAAAGGGGGCCCTGTTGATTCAGCCCCTAATGTCAGCATCCTTTGGTCCACGGTATGAGGAAGGAGGGTAGGGAAGGATCTGGACTAGCAAATGGATATTATCCAACCAGTTTTTGGTCTTTATGAAAAGGGAAAATGCAATCCAGAATAACTAGATGATTTACTTAATGCCATGCAACAGAGAACTCAAACCACATATTTCTGATTCCAGAGTGTTTATTTCTTAAGTTCTCCATTTCTCTTTCCCTTGTTTAAAATAAAGTGCAGATTGGACTAAGTTCCTAGAGTCCATCACGTGAGCACCGAGGGTCTTGTTCCGTTCCTCGACTGAAGACTGTGTCCTAACATGACCATCTTTATGTCCAGTTCTATATCCCAGAACTTTATGTTCATCACAAGTAGGTATGCCGAGAAGGAATGTGAGTTTCTCTGTGTTGGAGTGAAGATTTCAATACTGAGGGAGGTTTTTCTCTTTAAATACAGAATGATGGGTTGAGGAAAATCAGTGTTGAGATAGCATAGAAAATTGAATGGAGGAAGTGAGATGGGAGATTTAACCAGGAATTGGGGATGGAGGTGATGTGAATTTCTGATTGGTTATGTTAGGAATTTGGCCTTTAAAAATATTGATAATTTTGGCAAACCTTTAACTGAGTGTGCATGATATGGCAAGCTGTGTTCTAAAACCTCTGTCTTTATGTACATAATCTGAGTTCCCAATAGGTAGCTGTTTACCTACTTACAGGTGAGAAAATGGAGGCATTAAAAAAGTTGAAATTCATACCAGTAGTTTGTGGTGATCAGGATTTGACCCTAGTCATCTAGCTTACCTCATAGCAGGCTCCTTCAACCTTTTAATACCTATTGAAGCAAAACACAGAGGCTTTAAGATCATATTCCTCATTAAACGTGGATGAAAAATAACTTCATCTATTTCCTCTGCAGTATAGCAATAACTTAGCCATATATTATCTGCCTTTAGAGTTATTGCAAACACTGGATAAGATATAATTTGTCTATTAGCAAATAGGAGTGATTGTGCCATTTTAGTATATTTTATAATGGAGACTTGTCATTGTTTCTAATTAGATGAAAATAGGGACTAGGCAGTGAGGGTTTCATAAATACAAAAGGAAAATTCCTGGGCAAGTTGTGAAATGTATCTTTATTCTTGGGTTTTTATGCAAATTGAATCCCACACACCATTTGAAAATAACTGTGTTGGGGTTATATGGTTTATTGTAAGCAGGGCATGTACTATTTTTCATATTTGGCTTTATAATATTTTTATCTGAATCATTTTTACCATGCTCCTTGGAGAAGAGGTAACTTTTTTTGTGTAATTCCTCATGATTTCTGCCCTATACTTAGCCATTTGGTAACTTTCTAAAATTTTATTTTACTGAAAAATGCAGCACTGATAAATCATTGGTCTTTCATATAGAGTGGATTTAAAATTTATACACTCTGACTCAGGTAGGTAGAAATATAACTTTATTCCTTCATAACTGAATATTGCTTGCTCACCAATACCCATTTCTGCTTGAGGAAGGAATACTCTTATGCCACTTGAATTTATCTCACCCACTTCTAGTCTAAGTCTCTTGGTTTTAGGTTAAATCCAACTCTCTAGAGAAGATACTTACTCTTTCAGAGTTTTTTCCTTGCCCCTTCTCTTTCCCTTTTACTGTGGTCTAGCGGAACCATGAGTTCAGTGTTACATGTAGTGTGATGAAGTGGAGAGGAGGCCTGAGATTCTTGCAGACTTTGGTTCTTGCAGACTTCCACCAAACAATGTCACTCACGGCTCTTTCATGTTGACTGACTCTGGTGCAGTTGTGGATGAGATCAGTTACCTGCTCTTTCCTTTTGTGTTATGTGTTGAGATCTGTCTCCTGGTAGACTAAGCTCCCATCTTAATGTTTACTTGCATTCCCCGCTCCCCACCCCCACCCCACCCCCGCCACCCACAAGATCAGCTTGGCTGCCATTTAATCCCTAGCTTGGACCATCTACCCTAACTTCTTCTCTAGAGTTACCACCTCTTGATTAATGACCAGCTGCTGCCTTTAGGAAAGATCTGTGTCTTACATTGGGGCCTTACATTAGGCCAAGTGGAATTTCCACATCTTTACACCTTGAAGCTATGAACCTATGTTGATGTGAGGCACTCTGAAAGACTGCCTCTGCCCATGTTCTAGAAAGAAATCCCATGAGTCTGCCCTTCCCACAGATCACCAAACCTATCTATGACACTTCTGTTCCCTCAACTGAAGATTTTCTGTGTAAATGGTGCAGGACCGGCTGTGTCAGGGACCATACTTACATCTGTGTTGTTCTTGAATTCTTAGGGCTCCTCCCTCCAGGTCAAATGCCTCTCTCTCTCTCTCTTTTTATTTGGTCTGGCAAACTGCTCCTGTATTCTTCCCTACTCACTGCTTATCCTGCTCTTTGATTCTACCAACCACTGATATATGGAAGCTTAAAAAAATCAAAACAAAAGGCACTTCTCTCTTGTCTAATTGTTGCCAATCAAAATGTCTTGGGCTCTAAATCTCTTGTGTGGGCTGTGTCTTTGAAAAAATAGCTACTTTTGGAAGTTGCAGTTGAATGAGGAATTTACTTCTCTCTAGGTTCTATCTCCTGTTTCCTCTTTTGAACTTATATTGTCTCACTCTCCTGGTCTATTTTTAGTGAAAAAAGGACTGTATGGGGGAAAAAACTACCGAGAAAGAATATAATTTGGATAGTATTTATAAACATTAGCTAACCTTAGTAGTAGATCAGAGCTGCTTTAATGCCAATTTGGAAAAATACTTAATAGATATTTCCCAGTGAGTTGTTTCTCTCCCTGATTGAGAGATGTCCCTTAGCATGTTAAGATTATGTATTAAGCTTTCTGTAGCAAATATTTACCATGCATCACTGTTGGAGGGCTGGGGATATAGCAGAGAATAAAAGAAACAAAAAAGTTGCCCTCATGGAGTTGATAGTCTAAAAAGAAATAGAAAATACATGGATAAGCAAAACATAAAGGACTTTATATAGTCATCAATGTTATGGAAACAATATAGTAAGGAAGAACGGCAAAAAGTCCGGAAGAAGCAAGGCTTTTTGAAGTTTTAAATAAAGTGATGAAAGCTGCAAAATCTTCAAGAAGTGAGGGAGCAAGCCGTATGGCGGATGGATGGTGGTTCAGGCAAAGGAATAGCAAGTAGAAAGTTTCTGAGGTGGGAATAACCTTGTTGTATTCAAGAGAGAGCAACAAAACAGCAGCTGAAGCAGAGTAAGGCAGGGAAAAGATAGAAAGGAATGAAGTACAGAGGTCATGAAGGAAGAGAAGTGATGGGCAGATCGTGGAAACCCTTGCAGACCATCAGAGAGAATGTGGCTTTGATTCTGAGGGAGAAGGGGATCCGATGGAAGTTTTTGGTCAAGAAATGACATGAAAGTTTCACTTTTTAACAGACTTTCCCTAGTTGAAAATAGGCTGGAGCAAAGGGTAAAATGAAGAGATTCCATGCAGGAAGCTATTTTAGAAACTGAAATAAGTGATAGAGCTAGTTCAGAACAGGGATGCAGTGCTGTAAGTTACGTAAAGTGTGGGTGTGTTGGTCATATATGTGGAAATCACCCAGACACGTGGGGAACCCACACTGCATAATGGTTAAAACACACAGGTTCTCTGTGATCAGGCTGTTTATAGTTCAAGCACTTACTGTGAAGTCTTGGAGAATTCCACTAAAGCCTAAGGCGCATGGGGCTTTAATGAGGATTAAATGAGAAATAACATGAAAATAAAAAAAAAAATTGTGCCTAGCTTATAAAATTCCAACCATTATCTGGTGCTGTTAATGTTATAGTTTCTTTTACTGTTGAACTTGAAAAAAGCAAAGTTGTGATCACTTAGGGTGTTTGTTTTTCGTTTTTGTTTTTCTCCCCATGGTTTGCTTTCAGTACATGTACCTGACAATCTCCTCCCCCTTGAAAAAACAATCAGAAACAAGCAAAAAAAACTTCCAGTGCTTTCAAGATTTATCTGGTATAGGTGCTTAGAAGTAAATACAGACCATCTGCTTCTTGAGGCCTGCACTTGGTTTTCAATTTGAAAGCCACGCAAAGATGCACTTGGGTATAAAATAATACATAAAAGTAAAAATTTGATAGATTTCTCATATCGGGTTACTAAGTTGTTAAATAATTTCTTTGCTGATGCATAGTATACATTTGGTTCCTGAGTGGGGACTCTGTAGGAAGAATAAAGGCTCTTAAGAGCCATTTGATTAGCAGGTGTATTGGACTGCATCTTAATCATGCACAAGCAGGGAGCAAGATGACACTGAAGGTCAACCAATAGCTGCCATGCACATAGCACTCAGTGTGTGCCAGGCCCTGGGCCACATCCATGAACTCTCATCCTGTAATATAGGTGATATTACTCCTACTATTTAGATAAGTGGGCTCAACACTACAGTTTCCAGAGATGTAAATAGCCATCTCTAGAAGAATTTTTATTTCACATCTTGGTTTTTCATTGCAGAATAGCTCAGCTCAATCTTGGGCAGCATTCACTCTTGATGTGCCCTTGGCGTCTTATAATCTAACAGAGGGTGCATATAACAGTTAGTGAGGCTTTCCCTTTTCTGAGCTCACACTTTTCAGTCCCACTTAGCATGGTTTCCAATCTTCCTACATAGGAGCATGTCTGAACTTCAGGTGTATGCATGTGCTCTCTTTACAACCACATTTCCATAGTTGGTTTAAGTGCGAGTTCTCATCTTCCTTCATAAGCCAGCTTTCAATACTGTTAAAGCATTTTTGCAGCTCTTCTTAAAATTCTTTTGCAGTTTCTTGCATCTTCTGGTCCTATTGGTGCTCCCAAATGCACTGAGGTACAGACTATTTTGCACTCTGATGGTGTTCTTGGGGGGCTTACTCATGCACAAAGACGGGATCATCAGAAAGTAAGTGATGGGTCATGAACACATGCAGCAGCAGTGTGGCTGTTGGGAGACAAGATGTTGCATTTCACCACTCCATCTTCACTGTGGAGTGAGCTGAAGAAAATACTGAAGCCATATGGACCATTTAGGCTGTGAGGGAGCGGGTTCCAGCTGTTAGATACAGATGGGGGTCTCCAGAGGTTATGATATCCTCAGCATTTGAAAGCTTTTAGGCTAGGAACTCAGAAGTAAGCATTACTGCAGAATGTGATTGACTTGTTTTCCACCTGGTACCTTAATGTAGCAATGAATTGACTCAGTCTCTGGAATTTCAAAGTCATGCTTAAACTGTTAAAGATGACTTTAACAGAAACACTCCGTTCATTTTCCTGAGTTTGCAGAACTGCCCAAAGACCAGAGATGCAGGTGAGAAATGTCAGAAGACTTATCCTCCCAGAAATGGAAATCAATACCCCATTCTAAATCTACACCCCCCTGTCTATATGAACCCATTAAATGATGCAACGATAGATTATTATAATCAAAATACTGATTCCATTTAAAGGGAGAAGGAGCAGAGTTTACTTCGAATCCTAAGCCATCAGTCATCATTGATGCTGGGGACTCATAAACAAGTGGTGAGGATTAAGGGATTTATCAGAGAAGGCTCGGATTGGGCTACTCACCAGCTCCACTGCACAGGCAGTAAGGGATTAGTAGAGTTACTGTCAGTAGCAGCTGCAGGACAAGATTTTTGATAAAACATGGTTAAGGACAGCTTTATTAACTACTTTTCTTGGTGTTTTCTCCGAGTTGCACCATAATACAGGGCTGGAATCTCTTTTTTTCCTCCAGAAACCCCATGCAGGGGGTAGTTTTTTTCCCTATATGATTGCTCTCTTTTAGGTCACTGGCGATCTCTCCTTTCATCATTTTACTTACCATATTGTGTGTGTGTGTGTGTGTCTGTATACACATTAGAATAAATTTCTGGCTATGTTGCTGGATCCTAGATCCAGCATATCTCTCCACATCATGTCAGCTGTGAGATGGTGTGGTCAAGGGCAGGAGAGCACAGAGTGAAAAGCCTGGCTCGTGTGCCAGGCAGACTTGGGTTTTGCATCCCAGATTAGCATTTTACCAGTCCACCCTGCTTCATCAAAATAAAGGCTTTGGTCCAAATTAAGTTTGAGGTCAATGAGGCTGTTATTATTTATCAATTTATCATCTGTCCCAGGCGCAGCATCTCCCAACCCCAGATAAGCATCTAGGTTTAGTGTTGCTCTCCAACACAGCTGGAAAAGAATAACTAATGGCTACACATAGCTTTGAATGTTGTAATTTCGTACATTCATTTACTATCTTAAAAATATTGGAAGATATAAAGTGTAATTCTTATCAGTCATCATCATCATTACTACTACCATCATTTTACATATGAGAAAGGGAAAGTAAGCAAAGCAGTGATCCAGTCCAAATTACAAATCTAAAGCACTCTCTCTTCCTAAAAAAAAAAAAAAAAAATAGAGAGAGAGAGAGATATTAGTCACACAACAAAACACTTAATTTGTCCCCAGCTTACATGTTAACTAGAGCCTGCTGCCTCCCATTCCACTTTCTTCCCCTTTACTCCCTCCCTCGTAGAGCCCAGTGAGACTCACACTTCTCTAGGGTTCTCTCCCAGGGTGGGTATATTGTGACAGGCCGCTGGTGAGAAGAGTACTCTTGGCATTCCTAGTCTCCTTACAAGGAACTGTGAGCAAGAGGAAAGGAGGTCAAGAGGGCTTACTCGTCTCAGAGAGAGGCGTGGGCCGCTCTGTACGGAAGCCACCCAGGCTCCCCACCTCTCCTCACTCTATAATGCCATGCTGTCATTGTCAGCTGAGTTACGAAGTGAAGTAAACACAGACTTAAGAGATTTGATGGGTCTACAGATAATTCATTTTTCCTTCAAGTTTTCTGTTCAGAATTTTAAGTCTGAAAAGAGCTTTGGCAGTTTTAGAGTCATTTTGAAAATTGTAAAGACGGATGAATAGGTATTGCTAGACTTTGGTGGATTTAAGACTGTAAGAACTTAGAGTAACTTGAATCTAACTTTCTGCCATTTTTCTGAGTTCAGTGTGTTGGTGGATAAAGATGGGGCTTGGAAAGGTATAGAGGTGACAGATAACATATTCATTTTACACCTGGGAGAACTGATTTGCCTTGGCTTTACTGCATTTAACTTGAACCTTGTTGTCTTTGTATTGCATTATTTTACCCCTCTCTACTTCATTCGTTTGTCCTTTCATTTATCATTTATACACTCACCAGTTTGAGTGCCTACTCAGGGTTTGGTTCTGTGCTTAGTGATGGGACATAGCAGTGAGAAGGACACACATTTTCTTACTCCTCAGAAATAGAGGAGTCTTTATTACTCCTTAAAATTCTGTGTTAGATGATATTAAAGCACAGGAATATGTTTTATTTTTTTTATTTTTACTTTATTTTATTTTACAATACTGTATTGGTTTTGCCATACATTGACATGAATCCAGGAATATGTTTTAGTTTCTGCAGATTTTTCAGGATTTTCAAAAGTCTACAGTTCTTTTTATTTCTCCCCTTCAGATTTTAGATTTTCATATTCCTGGGTTTAATTTAGACTAGTCTTTCCTAAAATGCAGAGGAGTAGACAATGGACAGCACTAATAGTAATTGGATGAAAATCACATAAAAGCTAAAAAATCTAGGCTATTTTTTGTTCACTCCAAAAAAAGCATTCTTAGTTCATGTCAAGTACATCAGCTTTGCTATTTATTAGTGTATTCTATGAAAACGTTGGTTTTAGCTTTTATTTTATTTCAGCAAAAATGCCAACAAAATTAGCAATTAAAATGCTCAAAAAAGAAATTTTCATCTTTTTCATTGATTTAGTTTGGGATGATTACCGATATTTTAGAAGTTAACCATTGGTTAGTACAGACTGTTTTTCAGGAGTGACTTGTACATTATAGATTCTAAGTCATATTCCTGCAATTTGAGTTTAGATAATAGCAGCGATTAAAATTAGTAATAGTGATAAATTATAGTAACATTGATAGTAATTTTTCAAAAAGCCTAGATAAAGGGGTGGAAGGGAAAGGTGCAGATCTCTCCTATAATCTAAGAAAAAGCTGAAGAGAAGGTTCAGGAAAGGAGGAGGGCAACATGAGGGCCTACAGTATAAGTTGCTAATGAATTTTTATTCTCAGACCCTGATATTGATGTAACTTAAACTCTGTGTCTAAATTACAAATGACTAGAAGAGACGCTGTAATGGTTTCAGTTTGGTCCAGTTCCCCATGAGCTGTGCCCAGAGAGACAGAGGCAGAAAGTTGCTGAACACCAAGTAGAGGCTTTGTGAGCTGATATTCTGATAAAAAATGAGTCAGACAGTTGAACAATATGCCTTCTTCATTACACCTTTGAGCCTGCCCTACTTATTTACACAGCTTCTCTTATATGCCAGAAGTACCCTAGCTTACCAATTCAGCTATCACACAAGATAAGCAGAGTGCCAGTCATCCTCTACCCAACCAGGAAAAAACCTGAGTCTCACCCAGAGGCTGTACCTAGATGCAGTGTGATGAGCAGCTATAAAATCTGCTTGTCAGTCACTGAGTCTCCTAGGTGATGTGCTCACCTCCTAATTTTTTACTTGACCTTGTTGCACGGTTCGGAGATCTCTGGATAAAATGGTGAATTTACCTATCACTAGTCGCACAGAGTCGGACACGACTGAAGTGACTGAGCAGCAGCAGCAGCAGCAGCAGCAGCAGTGCAACAATGGCAGCCCACTCCAGTACTCTTGCTTGGAAAATCCCATGGATGGAGGAGCCTGGTGGGCTGCCGTCTATGGGGTCACACAGAGTCGGACACGACTGAGCGACTTAGCAGCAGCAGCAGTGCAACATGTATATAGTCTTTGGAGAAAAGAGTGGGAACAAAATAATTCAAACCATTTGAAAAATTAAAAATCACTTCAGTAAGACAATCACTTAACCCACAGCAACTAAGAAACTCAAGGAAGCAAAAGGAAAACAGGCAGAGGCTTATAAGGAAGCTTTCTGTACACACTAGTCCTTTGCTAATATTTATCTTTTGTCTACCCTTCATTCTAGATTTTTTATGTCTTTATGTTGAATGCAATGTTTACTCCTCAAATGTTTGACTCCCTGGTGGCTCTGCCTGTATAAGGTCCTTGTAATCTTTCAGTTAATCCTTGTTCCATTGTTACTTGTCATCACCTTCATCATCACTCCTATATAGTACTGTGCATATACCAGGTACAAGGAATTATAAGGCTTGGTGAGATCTACATATGTGTTTATGTAAGTCTGTAATGTGTATATAAATATATATTTTACATATATATATATATATTGTTGTTCAGTCGCTCAGTCATGTACGACTCTTTGTGACCCCATGGACTGCAGCACGCCAGGCTTCCCTGTCTTTCACCATCTCCGGAGCTAGCTCAAACTCATGTCTCTTGAGTCAGTGATGCCATCCAACCATCTCGTCTTCTGTCATCCCCTTCTCCTCCTGCCTTCAATCTTTCCCAGCATTAGGATCTTTTCTATTGAGTTGGCTCTTTGCTATTGGAGCTTCAGCTTCAGCATCAGTCCTTCCAATGAATATTCAGGACTGATTTTCTTTAGGATTGACAGGTTTGATCTTGCATTCCAAGGGACTCTCAAAAGTCTTCTCCAACATCACAGTTCAAAAGGATCAATTCTTTGGCATTTAGCCTTTTTTATGGCCCAGTTCTCACATCCATACATTACTACTGGAAAAACAATAGCTTTAACTAGACAGGCCTTTGTCGGTAAAGTAATGTCTCTGCTTTTTAATACACTGTCTAGATTTGTCATAGCTTTTCATTCAAGGAGCAAGCGTCTTTTAATTTCATGGCTGCAGTCACCATTTGCAGTGATTTTGGAGCCCAAGAACATAAAGTTTTTCACTATTTCCATAGTTGTCCCATCTATTTGCGTTGAGGTCATGGGACTGGATGCCATGATCTTTGTTTTCTGAATGTTGAGTTTTAAGCTAGCTTTTTCACTCTCCTCTTTCACCTTCATCAAAAGGCTCTTTAGCTCCTCTTCATGTTCTGCCATAAGGGTGGTGTCATCTGCATATCTGAGCTTATTGATATTTCTCCCAGCAATCTTGATTCCAGCTTGTGCTTCATCCAGCCTGGCATTTTGCGTGATGTACTCTGCATATAAGTTAAATAAGTAGGGTGACAATATACAGCCTTTTTAAAAAATATTGTCAAAAAAATACCAGCCTTTTTTTGTATATTGTATATTTGTGTTTATGGCTAAGCATAGTGAGGTATATAATCCCAGTGTAGATCTTAGCTATTGTGTGTCAGTAACCTTAAAGTTACTTTCATCATTTATTTTTATTATAATTATGGCTTTTTACGGCTTAATTAAAATTTAACTTTATTTTGTATTATTATTTTTTAATACCCTTTACACTGTACTTTGATCAATTCAGCTATTTGTAAGGCCTCCTCAGACAACCATTTTGACTTTCTTTTTCTTGTGAATGGTCTTGATTACCACCTTCTGTGCAATGTCACGAACTTCCATCCATAGTTCTTCAGGCAATCTGTCTATCAAATCTAATCCCGTGAATCTATTTCTCACTTCCCCTGTATAATTGTAAGGGATTTGATTTAGATCATAGCTGAATGGTCTAGTGGTTTTCCGTGCTTTCTTAGATTTAAGTCTGATTTGGCAATTAGGAGTTCATGATCTGAGCCATAGTCAGTTCCCAGTCTTGTTTTTGCTGACTGTATAGAGCTTCTCCATCTTCGGCTACAAAGAATATAATCAATCTGATTTCGGTATTGACCATCCGGTGTTGTCCATGTGTAGAGTCGTCTTCTGTGTTGTTGGAAGAGGGTATTTGCTATGATTAGTGCATTCTCTTGGCAAAACTCAGTTAGCCTTTGCCCCGCTTCATTTTGTACTCCTAGGCCAAACTTGCCTGTTACTCCAGGTATCTGTTAACTTCCTACTGTTGCATTCTAGTCACCTATGATGAAAAGGGCATCGTTTTTTGGTGTTAGTCCTAGAAAATCTTGAAGGTCTTCATAGAACCATTCAACTCAGCTTCTTCAGCATTAGCCATTGGTGCATAATAGTGGATTATTGTGATTTTGAATGGTTTGCCTTGGAGATGAACAGAGGTCATTCTTGTTTTTGAGACTGCACCCAAGTACTGCATTTCAGACTCCTTTGTTGACTGTGAGGGCTACTCCATTTCTTCTAAGGGATTCTCACCCACAGTAGTAGATATAATAGTCATCTGAATTAAATTCACTCATTCCAGTCTACTTTATATGTGTGTGTGTGTGTATATATATATATATAAAACTTATTTAATCTTTAAAACAATTCAAGAAATGATTTTTATAGGGAAAGATTCTTGTTTATTAAGATAATTAAATTGTTTCCTAATATAACAGCTGCTGCTGCTGCTGCTGCTGCTGCTGCTGCTGCTGCTGCTAAGTCACTTTAGTCGTGTCTGACTCTGTGCTACCCCATAGACGGCAGCCCATCAGGCTCCCCCGTCCCTGGGATTCTCCAGGCAAGAACACGGGAGCGGGTTGCCATTTCCTTCTCCAATGCATGAAAGTGAAAAATGTAAGTGAAGTTGCTCAGTCGTGTCCGACTCTTAGCAACCCCATGGACTGCACCATACCAGGCTCCTCCATCCATGGGATTTTCCAGGCAAGAGTACTAGGAAGTCATAAAACTAATCTGTAGAACTCTTTCAGGGTCTTTCCATTATACCATATTGCCTGTTACTTATGAAATGAAAACATTTTTCTTCAGGAAAACTGAACATGTAGGCAAAAGATAAAGCTGCTTAATAAAAACAGACTGGCTAGTGCCACTATGGAATGTCTTGTTTTCCAGGAAAAAAAAAAGAAAAGAATGAATCACCCTAATCTGCTGATAATGCTCTAAATTTGAGAGGCCAGCAAGCCACATGGTAGGAGGTTAAATGCAGTGGGTTTCTTGAATTTTATTCAGGATAGGTATGTGTCCTTACCAAAAATGAGCCTGAGACTCACAAAGTTAAAAGACAAGAATCACAAGGCAATAAAAATGAAATCTAGATTTTGTAACTCTTAGTCTAGTGTTCTTTATATCACTGCTAGTATTTCTAGGTGGAATTAAATAGTGTCATGTAACAGCGCTCTCTATTTCAAAGCCATGCTTTAGATCACTTAGTCTACCCCAAAACAAGGATATAAATATTATTTCCATAGCTTTCTAATTTTTTTTAAGCCATGAGAAAGGCAAACAAACAAGCAAACAAACAGGAGCTTGGTCAGTTTCCCCACAATCACACTGCTATGTGACACCGTCAAAATGTTTAATTTAGATCCACCTCACACCTAATTCATGATGTTTCCACTCTGACATACTATTTATAGCTTGATAAATTTATTATTTGAAGAGATAAAAGACCTAGGATAGATGTTTCAAAATTTCTCAATATTTTAAGCTGTTAAATATTAACTTCTCTTGTTTATTAAAAACTCTAATCTCTTAGAGTGTAGACATCCCCACTCACTCCACCTGTGTCACTCAGTGTATCATCTGTTCATACTGGAGATTTGATAGTGGATTAATTTTGCATCTGTATATTCACAACTTGGACTTTTTGTGGTTTTGGCTAGGTTTTTCCTTAATATACAGTGGATTAGGACTTCTGTGTGAATTGTGAAACTCTTAAATGATGATATGTCTCTAGAAAGCAATGAACACTCTAGGTATCATGCTTATATGAGAGTCCTCAGATGCTTCTCCAGTCCCTGAATTCTCTACACTGTGAAAGCAAGCTTTGAAAATCTGTATTTTGACAGCATCTGTGGAAGTGCTTTAAACTCGAAGTCACTTCCAGGCTTTAGAGTTCTTTATTCAGTCACATTCTCCTTTTGAACAATGTGGCTTAGAAATTTGTTTGGTAATGGGGGAAAGGCCTTGTTGTTTTTTTTTTTATTGTCAAATTCCAATTGCTTTGTGAGTGATTGTAAAATGTAGAGCTAGTGTCTGTAATGCAATTGCCTCAGCATAATACAAAATGCTCATTGTCAACTTCTCCTGAGAAAAAACAGTGTACTGCTGTTCTAAAGAATTCTGTTTATACTTCTCCAGTGTTCAGCCGAGTAGTATCTTTAAACGTGTAGGACCTTCAACGTGTAACATACATCTGGGTATCACGAAACTTCTGTATTTTCTGAGCTGGGAAATGGAGCAGATGCTCTTGGGAACCTGATTTACTTGCCCTATTTCTCTTCAAAAGAGACCCTGGCATTTTTTTCTCTCACATTTCCCCACAGTTGTGGTGTGCCTCCCTTATTGTGGTTTCTAATTAGGATACTGCTGCTGCTGCTACTGCTGCTAAATCGCCTCAATTGTGTCCGACTCTGTGCGACCCCATAGACGGCAGCCCACCAGGCTCCCCCATCCCTGGGATTCTCCAGGCAAGAACACTGGAGTGGGTTACCATTTCCTTCTCCAATAATTAGTGTACTCCTTGATAGTAAATACATTATTTAAGAGTTTCATCAAAATAAAGCACCGTGTGAGTTGTCCATAAAGGACAATCTATAAAGTGAGCCATTATCATGTTTCTGTGTTTTTGGAAGTAGATTTTGTGTTTATTTGCAGAAGGTGAATCATTAAATTCTGCATAAGAATTCGCTCTCATCTGAGGAGACCCATGTTGAGTCAATTCAGTTATATGTTGATGTTCTAGCCAGCTTTAGTTGGTTGAGTTTAAATGGGATTAGCTGAGGACAAATCCAGCTTTCCTAAAAAGCACACAATGTAGTTTTCAGAATTTTTGAGATATGATGGTTTAGAAAAGCTTAGCCAGAAGCCATCTGGAATGATATCTCTGTTTCTTTCTCTGTCTCTCTTTCTCTCTCCCTTTCTTCAAATGTGAATAAGTTAAAGGACTTCCCTCTTGTGTCCCTAAGATTTTATGTACCTGGACCTTGAGGTCTCTTCAAAAAAACAGAGGCTTTGGGGGCTTCATGCTTCTCTAACCGTTCACCAAGACCCGACATTGTATTGAGATATGAGCACATGATTTTAGAAGCTGTGCTTTAGAAAATTTGCATGAGCTTCAGTCTGTCAGGTGGAGCATTAATGTTTGAGTAAACTTGTAATCAGAATCTCAGGAACCATGATTCTGCTGTTTTCTTTAGGAGATGGAATAGAGTAGAGCTCCAAATAATTTGGACACTGTATTCTTTTTAGATAAATTCACAGTATTTTTGGAATGATGTATGTTTGAAGGTTATGCATTGTAAGATTGATAGTCCTCAGATATTTTACACGATAGGATGTTGCTTTAGACTTAGGTATTCTTCTCTTCACATGTGCTCACCAAAATTTCAAGTTCCCCTTGGTGATGTGGGGCTGAGCCTTACCTAAGCCTTACCTTACCAAACCTTTTCAAATATGGAAGAATCTGACTTTCATGGATCCCTTCTCACATCAGGTAATCCAGCCCTTGGATTTTAAAGATCTTATGTAATAATAATAATAAAAAGTATTTATCTGTGTAGTAAAGAAAGTAAACTATTTACCTTTGAACAAAACTGTATCTAAATTAAAAAACAATTAAAGCTTATGCAGATGACACCACCATTATGGCAGAAAGTAAAGAGGAACTAAAAAGCCTCTTGATGAAAGTGAAAGTGGAGAGTGAAGAAGTTGGCTTAAAGCTCAACATTCAGAAAACGAAGATCATGGCATCCAGTCCCATCACTTCATGGGAAATAGATGGGGAAACAGTGGAAACAGAGTCAGACTTTATTTTGGGGGGCTCCAAAATCACTGCAGATGGTGATTGCAGCCATGAAATTAAAAGATGCTTACTCCTTGGAAGAAAAGTTATGACCAACCTAGACAGCATATTCAAAAGCAGAGATATTACTTTGCTGACTAAGTCCGTCTAGTCAAGGCTATGGTTTTTCCAGTGGTCATGTATGGATGTGAGAGTTGGACTGTGAAGAAGGCTGAGCACCGAAGAATTGATGCTTTTGAACTGTGGTGTTGGAGAAGACTCCTGAGAGTCCCTTGGACTGCAAGGAGATCCAACCAGGCCATTCTGAAGGAGATCAGCCCTGGGATTTCTTTGGAAGGAATGATGCTGAAGCTGAAACTCCAGTACTTCGGCCACCTCATGCAAAGAGTTGACTCATTGGAAAAGACTCTGATGCGGGGAGGGATTGGGGGCAGGAGGAGAAGGGGACGACAGAGGATGAGATGGCTGGATGGCATCATGGACTCGATGCACGTGAGTCTGAGTGAACTTTGGGAGTTGGTGATGGACAGGGAGGCCTGGTGTGCTGTGATTCACGGGGTCGCAGAGTCAGACACGACTGAGCGACTGAACTGACCTGAAAGCTTATCTAAAAATGTTTAGAAAGTGAAATAAATTTAAAAATTAAAATAAGCTCATCTTTAAGAGAAATGTGAAAGTTAAGTTACAAACACATAAGGCTATTTCATTTCCACCTCAGAGCCCTTGAGGGCAGAGAGATCCCTATTATGAGAGCTCGGAAATCATGCTCTGACTACAGGCAACTCTTTGCTCCGAGGGTTTGTGGACGTGTAGGTGTGCTTAAAAAGCAAATGAATCCTGAAATGAATGTGAAGGAAAACTGTGCAATTCCACAACAAATTATACAATTACAAGTAGCTCTTCTGCTTCAAACATGCCAAATGGGAAGTGATGCTGTCTCTTTGGAGGAATCTCTTTTTATCAGTTTTAAACAGGTTATTTTCTCCACAGACATAGAAACACAATCAGGTATATTATATTTTTGTGAGTTGAAAGATGATGAGAGGATTTTTCTAGCACTTTCCCATTTGTCCAGGTAGCTTACAACAATGGTTTGCTTTGTGGATTCTTCTCTATCATAGCCAGAGATGGGACCAGTGATTACTAAGTAGCTCTTGCCTTTTTTTTTTTTCTCATTGTTGTTATTAATGTTACTCCTTTTTATTCTGTTTCTCTCCATTATACATTTTTTTTCTTTATGTATCTTCATGTATTTATGAGCTCTAAAATCCTGCTACCTCAAGAAATAGACTAAGTGATAGCCTAAGCAGGAACTACATAAAATATGATTCAGTTCAGTCCAGTTGTTCAGTCATGTCTGACTCTTTGTGACCCCATGAATCAAAATATGATTAGCTTTTCTGAATATGATAGGACGCAGTTGTTATAAAAGGCACAGAGGAGAAAACAGTGCTGAAAGGAACTCAAGTCTTTCACCTACAGGCGGCTGACTTGGGGAGCGGTAGTTGAGAACCATTGTCAACATGGCAAATTTTGTGGGTAAGTGATAGGATGGTGCAGTACAGTGATCAGCATGTCCCAGCATTCACACTCTGTTCACATCACATATAAAAGGCCATCGAGTCAGTTCTCTTTATTTAAGTGAATTATACAAAATTCCCTGCGAAGAAATGCATTATGATCTCTTCTTAGACATCTTATTTTGGGTCAGCCTGTGACTTGGTGACCTGAGACTTGTTTCAGGAGATGTTCTCTTACTTTAGCACGATCCGCTAAGTAATCAAGTTATGAGATTGACCTCCTGCAACACAACTATCATTCAAAAATACATACATACCTCTTATGTTCATGGCAGCACTAGTCACAATAGCCAAGACATGGAAACAACTTAAATGTCCACCAACAAACAGATGAATGGATAAAGAATATGTGGTACCTATATACACTGGAATATTAGTCATAAAAAAGAATGAAATGATGCCATTTGCTGCAACATGGACCTAGAGATTATCGTACCAAGTGAAGTGAGTCAGAAAGAGAAAGACAAACACTATATGATATCACTTATATTTGGAATCTAACATATGACACAAATGAACTTATCTATGAAATAGATTAACAGACATAGAGAACAGACTTATTGTTGCCAAGGTCGGGGGTGGGGTGACTTGGAACTTTGGTATTAGCAAAGGCAAGCTATTGTGTATAGAAAAGGTCCTACTGTATAGTACAGGGAACTATATCCAATATCCTGTGATAAACCATAATGAAAAAGAATATTAAAAAGAAGAATGTACATACATATACAAATGCACTTCAATAAAAACATTAAAAAAAAAAGGTTGGCCTCCTGTAGAACAGAAAGGAAAAGATTAAAGAGGTAGTTTAGGGGTGGCTTCCCTGATAGCTCAGCTGGTAAAGAATCCATCTGCAATGCAGGACACCCTGGTTTGACTCCTGGGTCAGGAAGATCCCCTGGAAAAGGGACAGGCTACCCTCTCTAGTATTCTTGGGCTTCCCCTGTGGCTCAGATGGTAAAGAACCCACCCACAATGCAGGAGACCTGGGTTTGATCAATAGGTTTGGAAGACCCCCTGGAGGAAGGCATACTGGCAATCCACTCCAGTATTGTTGCCAGGAAAATCCCCATGGACAGAGAAGCCTGGAAGGCTACAGTCCGTGGGGTCATAGCGTTGGACACAACTGAGTGACTAAGCATAGCACAGGCCTGCAGGTTCTGGAATAAGACAGACTTGAAACTGAGTTGTGTCTACAGTATTTACTAGCTTTGTGACCAAGTTGACAACCTCTCTGATCCAGTTATAAAATTAGGATATCAATGATAGTTCTTATATGGTTGTGAGACTTACCATCAGTGAGATGATAAGTGTAATGCATGTAACACCTGTTTCTTAAGGAGTATATCAGCTATGATCAGCAAAGACAGATGGAAGAATAGAGAGACGGTCGGTTCTAATGTAGAATAGCACCCTGGGGACCAACAGTGCCTTTTGAATTTTCTATAATCTCTTATTTTAAATATAATCTTTAAGGCATTCAGATAGACTATAATTAATTTAGGATATTGTATATTACTTTTATTGTTTTAACAATTGAGTTTTAAAGATGAATAAAGAGTAAAACTTGTTAAAGTTTGCTTTTCTAATTGTCATAACAATGGGCCAACTTTTAGGTCTCTGTGTTTGAAGGGTTTCTGATGGAAGTGTGATACCTTCTTCATGTTTTGATTGGAGAAGGTCCGTCACATGCAAAGCTCTTTATAAAATGTTGCCCTGCTTGATTACCAAAGAGCAGATCATACCAAGAAGTATGTTTTGACGAGACCACACAGGGAGATACTGAAGGACAGGGAAGCTTGGCATGCTGCAGTCTATGGAGGTCGCAAAGAGTCAGACATAACTTAGTGTCCGAATGACAACACAAGGACTTGGAGATGGAATTGCAGTTGTCAAAGAGTGTATGATTTTTTTTTTTAATTTAATTTAAGGAAGTAAGTTGCCTTTAAATTGGAGGCATGATTGATGTTCAGAATCCCTTCTGGCTAATGCTAGAGTGACATGCATTCAAGGGAGATCATCTCATTTCACTGGTTGCCTGCAGTTTGCAGAAGGTATCTCAGGGAGAGATTTAGTGCCAAGGAACTTAGCAGAAAGCCCTCTCTTGGCAGGGGGATGACTCCACACTGAAAACAACATTATTGTTTAGTGGCAGCCACTCAGAAAAAGCACTGGGGGTTTCGTCATTCATTGGAAGACTTGGAGGGTGCTAATAAAATACATTAGAGGCAGGTTGTTCAAAATAGTTCTAAAAATGGAAAAGAATCCAAATGTTTATTGCAGCAATTTTATTGCTGGGAAACACGGGCTTTCTGACCAGAGTGTTTGTGATATATTCAGTTGGGTCTCTGAGGAATTTCAGGCTGGTGAGAATTATTTGGATTGCATGAGCATAATTATGTTACAATTTGAGAGCTAAATCTCTCTTTGTTTTTATCATACATTTTATTTTATTAATCTTTTCGATGGGAGCAGCTCATGAGGAAAATTGTTCACCCGCCAAAGGCAGGAGCTGGGGTCTGTCCAAGACCTTTATTATTAGCCAGTAAATCCAGGTTTTGTGTCAGCTCAGAGTTCTTGCTTTGGTGAGGTTTTCATGGCATCTGTGTTTAAATTCCACTGAGTCGTCACTCCACCAAGGATTCTAGTCAGAGACAATGAGTTTCTTACACAGAATCTTCCTGGTTTGTCTCTGGAGAATCTCTTGCCTCAAATTTTTATCTGCGTTCCAGAATTGAGGATCAAAGATTTTTAGAGGGTTAATTAGCTGACATCCCAGCATCCAGCAAACTCTCTCTTTCTTTCCTTGTTCTCTAAGATAAACAGCAAGTCTTTGGTAATGGTGGTTATTGGAGCAAATGGTGACTGCTCACTCCCTTGGTGTCTCCTGCAGGAATAAAGGCTATGATCAGCTGAGGCAGCACACAAAGCCAACCCTCCACTCAAGCCAACATTATAGAATGGGGCTATTTAAAATATGTAAAAGATGTATAGTTATTTATTTATTTATTTATATTTCAAGACATGCATATATTTTATTATGCAGATAAATGTATATTATTTGCTATTTACAAATGTATTTTAAAGAATAAACACTAAAAAATACTTATTGCATATTATGTTTTTACATGAATTTTCATATTACATGGTTATTTTTAAAGGCATATTTCTATTTAAAAGATACATAGCTCTCGTTTACTTAACATGTGACCCAATTACTAATCGGACCTATGTTAGCATACCTGTGGAACACCTCCCAAGAATGGTGACAATTCTATATTTTGTCAGAGATGTTACCACCTTCAGAGCATTGCCTTGTGATCCCACCACTATTTTTAATCAATTAAATTCTTGAGTGCCTATTATGTATTTCATGAGAGATACAGTATCATAAAATGTGGCAAGTGGATTCAGTGAATTTAAGGCTAGTTCCAGAGAGACCTTACATAAATACTCCTACGGTGAAACAATAAATGACTTTATAATTGTTCAGTACTAAATTATAAGATATGGGATGTTGTTGCTTTGGACGTTCAGAAGAGAGGGATGGTGGTTAGACAGTGGTAGTCCTAGAAGAATGGTCAAGGACAAAGGTATAAGTAATTCAAAGTGTGAAGAGTTTCCTAAACACAGATGGTGGAGAAAAATGCAAAGAGCAGCCTGTGGGAGAAAATTGGGTGCTGAGGGAGTGTTAGGGAACTGGGTTGAATAGGAGAGGTGTGTCCAGACCAAAGGCATTCATTATTTTTGGAACTGTTTTCATCGCCAGAAAACTCTTCAGTCTGGGATCTGGCCGAGACTGTTACGCAGGAGGATTTCACATGCAAAGTCCATACCCCATAATTCAATGTCAAAGACAGTCTCCCCTCCCTTGGGTGACAAATTACCCTCTCTTTTCTAATCTTGTTTTGAATTCTCTGCAAGCTGAGTTAGAACGCTGGTGAATGGTGAATTGAATTAGTATTTTTTATCCCAAACATTTGTACTGTTCCAGGGTGGAACCCCCCCTTTTTTTTCTATTTAACACTGTGACCTTTTTCTCTAAAAAGTTAACATTCTACAATGGAAGGTTTTTCTTGCTGAATTAAAGAAAAGAGAACCATTTTCCCAAATAATTCTGTGATAGTATTTAATACTGTGCATCACATAGGAAAGACATTTCAAAGCTCATATATTGGCTTCCTCTAAATTTTTTGAATCTCTGTTAATACTCATAGCACTTTATATTGATTATAAGTGATGAAGGAATAGCAGTTCCATTTAACAGGTGGGAACCATGACTTTTCCAGGCCTTGAATGCTAGTTTGGAATTTAAAAAAATTGTGGAAAAGGCTTATCTAATTTCCCAAATTATCAACCCAATTCTCTTCCTAAATTCTCACCTAACTCTTTTCCTAAATGTTCTCTTCTCCCCTAGTTGCCATATTCTCATCTAAATCTCTTCTTTCCCCCTTGATACATATAGCATGCATAGAGTAGATTGGCATTTGCTCGACTCAGCAAAGGAAAGCATTGTGTTTAAGAAGAGGGAGAGCTCTGGAGTCAGAGATCAAGTTTGAGAACTGGCTCTGTGTTTCACATCAGTGTGGCCTTGATCCAGTTATTCAGCTCTTCTGTGTTTCATTTCTCTTAACTGTAAAACCATACAGTAGTGGTGCCTGGATAATACATTGCTGTGGGGATTAAATGAGATATGATATATCAAATGCTTAGTATAAGGCTTGTTTTATAATTGTAAATATCGGCAGTTATTAATAACTATATTATGCTGGGTACAGCTAGTCTATTTTTATTGTATGATTATCTTTGTTTTATGTTTTCCTAAGCTCCATCTTGCATTTCTTTTTTGTGTAACATCTAGAAAATAACATAGTAAAGTGATACCTGTTAATTTATGTTTGATAATAACTAGTGGTGGGTAAGTAGTAAACTTAAAAGAATGATATAATTTTATAGTATGTATTTTTTAAACATTTTAAGATTGAGTTTAGAATTCATACTGCAGGTAACATTGATTATGCCACCTAATTCAAACTGTAAGTGTTTGTAAAAATGGTATTCAATTTTGGGAATCTGATTACTGAATGAAATGTTTATGTATATTCAAGACTGGGAACGTGGCTACCCTACGTAGAAGACCTCAGAGACACATCACAGGAGAAAAACTAATAAAACATCAGAGGGGGGAAATGAAAACAAAAAACAAAAAACACATGAAAGTCTAAGTCAGTGGAGACAGAAAGTATGAAGGAAGAGGACTGGCAATGAAAACTAGGACACATCCCTCCGAGGTAGAGTCATTAGCAGTAACAGATGCACATAATCAAGAAGCTGCTTTCATCTTGAAAACGCAGAACAGATACAGGATGGGTGTCACATTTGAGTGGTGCAGTAGAAAGTCTTTCTCAAGATTTATTGAACAAACTAACTATTCTGATGAAGAAAATGTTTCATTCATTCCAAAGTCCTAGACACCTCCAGTGTTGTGTGTGAGAAATGGCTTTGGGGATAATAACAGCTACCACTAGAACAATTAGAAAAATAAACTCAGGGAACATCTAGGATGATGCTCACCAGGTTCACCTAGGATGATGTTCACCACCTCACCATGATGTTCACCTCACTGGGAATCAAAATCATATGTACCTCTATTTCCTCACAAAAAGTTGTATGATGCTCTCTCAAAAGCTCCGTCACTGGACTCATTAAGTGTTGATTCTGAGAACAAAGAGTAGATTATGCTTAGACTGAACCACGTGAATACATAACATTTCTTTACATGCTGTTGATTATTAGTAAATGTTTGTTGGAAGAAGGAATTAAACTTTTTTCAAATGCTACATGTTATGCTGGTACAGTTTTGTGATTTTTTGGGGGGGTGATATGTTTACTGTTTAGATGAGATGCCTCAAGAAATATCAATATCAATGTGGTACATATACACAATGGAGTATTACTCAGCCATGAAAAAGAATACATTTGAATCAGTTCTAATGAGATGGATGAAACTGGAGCCGACTATACAGAGTGAAGTAAACCAGAAAGAAAAACACCAATACAGTATACTGACACATATATACGGAATTTAGAAAGATGGTAATGATGACCCTGTATGCGAGAGAGCAAAAGAGACACAGATGTATAGAATGGACTTTTGGACTCTGAAGGAGAGGAAGAGGGTGGGATGATTTGGGAGAATGGCATTGAAACATGTATACTATCATGTAAGAAACGAAGTGCCATTCTATGTTCAACACAGAATACAGGATGCTTGGGGCTGGTGCATGGGGATGATCCAGAGAGATGATATGGGGTGGGAGGTGGGATGGGGATTCAGGATTGGGAGCTTGTATACACCCGTGGTGGATTCATGTCAATGTATGGCAAAACCAATACAGTACTGTAAAGTAAAAAAAGTAAAAAAAAAAAAAAAAAAAAGATCAGACAAAAAAAGAAATATCAATGGTACAGGATGATATGTGCTAAGAAAAAATATTTTAAAAGTCTTCTGTAGTCAGATAGGCTTGGGATATTCTGGCTTATGCAGTGTTAAATAGATTTCTTGACTGTAGGACTTCAGAGAATTTAATATGCCTGTGTGCCCTGTGAATCATCAAGAAGTCTATTGCTAAGCTTATTTCGCTATAGGCAAGCTTTTCAGAGTATCTCACAGTACTAATGTTTTGCTAAACACAGTCAAAAGCCTAGCAGGAGACTTTGATATTCACAATGTCATTAACTGGTTAGCGGCCCTCAGAAGCTGATGATCTGAGATAATGTCTAGTTTTCTCTAGGTCAGCATCTAGGTTTCAGCCCTTGTATAGAATATTTCTTTGTTTGTTTGTTAGTGCTGCTGCTGCTGCTAAGTCGCTTCAGTCATGTCTGACTCTGTGCAACCCCATAGATGGCAGCCCACCAGGCTTCCCTGTCCCTGGGATTCTCCAGACAAGAACACTGGAGTGGGTTGCCATTTCCTTCTCCAATGCATGAAAGTGAAAAGTGAAAGTGAAATCGCTCAGTGGTATCCGACTCTTAGCGACCCCATAGATTGCAGCCTATTCAGCTGTGATTTTTTTTTTTTAAACAGCAACATGTTCACCATGTGATTTGTATAGAAACAAGAGTGATTCGAGAACAGATTGTACTAAATGCTCCAGCTAGTGCAAAAGTTGCTCTTCATATAGCAAACAGAACTTTACTGAAACTTAGACAGATAGACCATTTGTATGTGAAACTTTGCATAAGAAGTACATAGCTTTAGAAACATGAATGGAGAAATTCAAGACTCTGAAGGAAGTGTAATGTATTTGTGAATTTCTGATAATCGTCATGATTTTCCCACTGAGGGTATTAATCTAGTTCTGTTGAGTGGTAAGTTTACCCAGTTGTCTGTGCTATCTTTGGTGCCAAGAACATTTACTCTAAAGAAGGCATTGGCTTCATTTTGCAGACAAGGAAACTGAGGTCCAGAGAGATCAAGACACTTGATAACCTCATCATACAGGACTGGAGTTTCAAAGCAAAGCCTGCCTACCTCTAAACTCTCTCGACTGCACTGTTCTTTTTAATGAGAAAGCAACTTTCTTAAATTAGGATTAACTGAAGAGTCACTATTTCTGACTTGTGGTATCAGAATTTCAAGCCCTTTATTTTAATGTCTAAAATCCAGTATAATATGATTAGTTCTAAAACTTCACTATCTGATTTAGGCAACTCACAGTAATTATTTTGAAATTTTCTTCCAGGTTGTACTCAATAAGGCTGATTTTTATAGATGCCCACTGCCCCATTTTTGGATAGTTATGCCTTGAATAGCTACTGTCTAACAAATAGTGAACATTCAATAAATATGAGTTACCATTATCAGAAACAGACATAGAGAATAGACTTATGGGCGTGGGGAGAGGGGAGGAGAGGGTGAAATGTATGGAAAGAGTAACATGGAAACTTACATTACCATATGTAAAATAGATAGCCAACAGGAATTTGCTGTATGGCTCAAGAAGCTCAAACAGGGGCTCTGTATCAATCTAGAGGGGTGGGATGGGGTGGGAAATGGGAGGGAGGTTCAAAAGGGAGGGGATGTATGCATACCTATGGCTGATTCATGTTCAAGTTTAACAGAAAACAACAAAATTCTGTAAAGCAATTATCCTTTAATAAAAAAATTACATATAACTTTGAAAAAATAAAATATCAGGCAAAAATGAAATAAAAAACAAATGTGAGTTATCATTATCTATGGTAAAGGTAGTGACAGCAATTCTGCTATAGAATGCATCTTATTTAAAAAGTATCCAAGCCCACACTGAATGTTATGTTCTCCATGTAACCTTCTCTAGTATCCTGATTTAGAATACCTCTCCATCCCTTAAGTGTACATAGTGCTATATTTAGCATTTATAAATAGTGATATTTAGCATTTCTTTATTGTTTTTACAAGAGCTAGTGTGGTCTAGGTAAGCACAGAGGGTTTGGAGTCAGAATGCCTGGCATTAAACGCTCCTCCCTCCACCATTTGTTATCTATATGACTTGGGTAATGTGTTGATAGCTTAAATTTTCTATGCTTTAGTTTCCTTGTCTGTGAAATGGAGATGCATACTAAAAATCTCTCTTCCATGCCATTGTGAACATTCAGCGTGTTAGTATATGTTAGGCTTCCTGGTGGCTCAGTGGTGGAGAATCCACCTGCCAGTGTAGGAGCTGCAGCAGACGCAGGTTCGATCCCTGGGTCAGGAAGATCCCCTGGAGGAGGAAGCAGCGACCCGCTCCAGTATTCTCGCTGGGAAGTCCCACGGACAGAGGGGCCTGGCAGGCTGCAGTCCATGGGGTTGACATGGCTGAGCGATTGAGCATGCACGCATGCAGGCATATGTTAGACATTTGGATGAATGACTGGCAGCTGTTTCTACTCAGTAAATGGTAGCTGTTATTGAATTCAAGGAAAGCTTTACCCTCAACTGGGTTATAAAATCCTTAAGGACTAGGGCCAATCCTAATTCATCTCTGTCTGGCAAATTATAAGGCACCAGATAAATATTTCCATTTGAGACATGCATTGAATGAATGCTTATGGAGATTTCTCACAGTTTTGCTGTATTTTTCATTGCATTTTTAAAGAAGTGTAAATGTCAGGTGAGTGTTCCTTAGAAAATTAGTTGCACCTCTTTACCCTTTTATTCATGGTCTTTCTACCTTGGCTGATCCCATCTCTCCAAATCTTTCTCTCTGTTTAAAGTGGTATCCTTAGGGAAGAATTATAGAAGAATATCTGTGCTACATGTAATTGAAGTTGTAGCTCATTGTAATTAAAAGTAATTGAGGCCCTACAGTGAACGGATTTTAGCAGGAGCACAGCGGGCATCATGTAGACGGAGTATCTGGGTGCTTTCCCAGCCTGCTGAACCCCAGTAGCTGCGGTGTTGGGAAACAATGAGCTTTTGTCTCAGTGTTCCCAAACATCACTGAGCGCCCTGCTGGGGAAGTGACCTTTTAGACAGAGATCTGTTGTGTTCCTTGCTGGCTTTCAATAGTAGTGTGTAGATAGAGAGTACTTAAGAGACCAGAGTTGAGGGTCAGATCTGCAAGTGGCTACTGGAACAATTATTTAAACTCCCCCAGTCTTGCCAGCTTCCTTTTTTATTGTTATTTTGTTTTATTTTGTTTAGAAATCAGTATTATACTCAATCTCTAGAGTTGATCCAAATAACACATGCACTTTTATTTTTCTCTCTTTATGTAGTATTAGGTGTCTTACTTCTCACTCTCTATAAATATCCATATGTATATGTGTCTTTCTCCACACACACATACATAAATACACACCATACACAGAGGGAGAGAGCAAGAGTGACAGCAAGAGAAAGAAAGGGAGGGAAATTTGTGTTACAGAGATTAAATGAAATAGTGCAGATTAAATTAAATCACTACACTGTCTAGCATGTTCAGTTCAGTTCAGTTCAGTCGCTCATTCGTGTCCGACTCTTTGCGACCCCATGAATAGCAGCATGCCAGGCCTCCCTGTTCATCACCATCTCACGGAGTTCACTCAGACTCAATCCATCGAGTCAGTGATGCCATCCAGCCATCTCATCCTCTGTTGTCCCCTTCTCCTCCTGCCCCCAATCCCTCCCAGCATCAGAGTCTTTTCCAATGAGTCAACTCTTCTCATGAGGTGGCCAAAGTACTGGAGTTTCAGCTTCAGCATGATTCCTTCCAAAGAAATCCCAGGGCTGATCTCCTTCAGAATGGACTGGTTGGATCTCCTTGCAGTCCAAGGGACTCTCAAGAGTCTTCTCCAACACCACAGTTCAAAAGCATCAATTCTTTGGTGCTCAGCCTTCTTCACAGTCCAACTCTCACATCCATACATGACCACTGGAAAAACCATAGCCTTGACTAGACAGACCTTAGTCGGCAAAGTAATTTCACTGTTTTTGACTATACTATCTAGGTTAGTCATAACTTTTCTTCCAAGGAGTAAGCGTCTTTTAATTTCATGGCTGCAGTCACCATCTGCAGTGATTTTGGAGCCCCCAAAAATAAAGTCTGACACTGTTTCCACTGTTTCCCTATCTACTTCGCATGAAGTGATGGGACTGGATGCCATGATCTTCGTTTTCTGAATGTTGAGCTTTAAGCCAACTTTTTCACTCTCCTCTTTCACTTTCATCAAGAGGCTTTTGAGTTCCTCTTCACTTTCTGCCATAAGGGTGGTGTCATCTGCATATCTGAGGTTATTGATATTTCTCCCGGCAATCTTGATTCCAGCTTGTGTTTCTTCCAGTCCAGCGTTTCTCATGATGTACTCTGCATAGAAGTTAAATAAGCAGGGTGACAATATACATCCTTGACGTACTCCTTTTCCTATTTGGAACCAGTCTGTTGTTCCATGTCCAGTTCTAACTGTTGCTTCCTGAGCTACATACAGATTTCTCAAGAGGCAGGTCAGGTGGTCTGGTATTCCCATTTCTTTCAGAATTTTCCACACTTTATTGTGACCCACACAGTCAAAAGCTTTGGCATAGTCAAAGCAGAAATAGATGTTGTTCTGGAACTCTCTTGCTTTCTCCATGATCCAGCGGATGTTGGGAATTTGATCTCTGGTTCCTCTGCCTTTTCTAAAACCAGCTTGAACATCTGGAAGTTCACGGTTCATGTATTGCTGAAGCCTGGCTTGGAGAATTTTGAGCATTACTTTACCAGCATGTGAGATGAGTGCAATTGTGTGGTAGTTTGAGAATTCTTTGGCATTGTCTTTCTTTGGGATTGGAATGAAAACTGACCTTTTCCAGTCCCGTGGCCACTGCTGAGTTGTCCAAACTTGCTGGCATATTGAGTGCAGCACTTTCACAGCATCATCTTTCAGGATTTGAAACAGCTCCACTGGAATTCCATCACCTCCACTGGCTTTGTTCGTAGTGATGCTTTCTAAGGCCCACTTAACTTCACTTTCCAAGATGTCTGGCTCTAGATTAGTGATCACATCATCATGATTATCTGGGTCGTGAAGATTTTTTTTGTATAGTTCTTCTGTGTATTCTTGCCACCTCTTCTTAATATCTTCTGTTTCTGTTAGGTCCATACCATTTCTGTCCTTTATCAAGCCCATCTTTGCATGAAATGTTCCCTTGGTATCTCAGATTTTCTTGAAGAGATCTCTAGTCTTTCCCATTCTGTTGTTTTCCTCTATTTCTTTGCATTGATCACTGAAGAAGGCTTTCTTATCTCTTCTTGCTATTCTTTGAGACTCTGCATTCAGATGCTTATATCTTTCCTTTTCTCCTTTGCTTTTTGCCTCTCTTCTTTTCACAGCTATTTGTAAGGCCTCCCCAGACAGCCATTTTGCTTTTTTGCATTTCTTTTCCATGGGGATGGTCTTGATCCCTGTCTCCTGTACAATGTCACGAACCTCATTCCATAGTTCATCAGGCATTCTATCTATCAGATCTAGGCCCTTAAATCTATTTCTCACTTCCACTGTATAGTCATAAGGGATTTGATTTAGGTCATACCTGAATGGACTAGCGGTTTTCCCTACTTTGTTCAATTTCAGTCTGAATTTGGTAATAAGGAGTTCATGATCTGAGCCACAATCAGCTCCTGGTCTTGTTTTTGTTGACTATATAGAGCTTCTCCATCTTTGGCTGCATAGAATATAATCAGTCTGATTTCGGTGTTGACCATCTGGTGATGTCCATGTGTAGAGTCTTCTCTTGTGTTGTCTAGCATGTAGCAAGTGTTTAATGCATGTTGTTATTATGTTAGATGTTCTAAGGCAACTGCATGGGTTAGGTGGGTAGAAACTTGTTTAATTATTGATTTGAAAATTTAAAAAAAAAAATTGTAGGGACCGTCACTGAGAGAATTTGGCTTGCCAGTTATTACAGCTCCAAACTCATACCTCTGTAGTTGGGTGGCTTTGAGAAGCTGCAGCTGGGCCTTCCTTAACAGCCTTCCTGCTTCCTTGGGGCTCCATGTTAGGCTCTGCCCATAAAGGATGCTAGAGAAAACCTACTAGGTTGGATGGGAAAGTAAGGACTCTTCTTTGCTTGCTTCCTTTGGGCCCCCTATCTTCCAGTTTCTGTGAACACTACCCAATTAAAGAGCAAAGCTTTGTCACCTGGGCAGCAGGAACACTTTCCTGTAGCGGCAGTTGAATCTGGTTCAACTCAGAGAATCAAGTTCTTCGTGCCCCTCGGTGATAGCACGTCAAGGCTATGGTTTTTTCCAGTGGTCACGTATGGATGTGAGAGTTGGACTATAAAGAAAGCTGAGTGCTGAAGAATTGATGCTTTTGAACTGTGGTGTTGGAGAAGACTCTTGAGAGTTCCTTGGACTGCAAGAAGATCCAACCAGTCCATTCTGAAGGAGATCAGTCCTGGGTGTTCATTGGAAGGAATGATGCTGCAGCTGAAACTCCAATACTTTGGCCACCTCATGCGAAGAGTTGACTCATTGGAAAAGACTCTGATGCTGGGAGGGATTGGGGGCAGGAGGAGAAGGGGACGACAGAGGATGAGATGGCTGGATGGCATTACCAACTCAATGAACATGGGTTTGGGTAGACTCCAGGAGTTGATGATGGACAGGGAGACCTGGCATGTTGCGGTTCATGGGGTCACAAAGACATGACTGAGCGACTGAACTGAACTGAACAGTGATACAATAACCAAGAGCACCTCCCCGTAACAGGTCTGTTTCTAAGCTTTGATAATTCCAGCCTCTTTTCACCTTCCTCTCAGCTTTCTATGATTATTACCTCCATGATACCTTTTAGTTCTCTTGTGACACCTTCAGTTACCTAGTTAACAGTTTTATGCCTAGCTATCAGTTCTTCATTTTAAACTCCCTCTGTCATAAATGCTGTGGTTTCTGCCTGGTGAGTGGCCTGGGTGATAGGTGTGTTAAGACCCGTCTCTGTTAATAATGCCAAAGTTAATAATACTAGTTGGCTAAATGCTAATTGGGTAATGACTTGCTAAGTATAGTTCTTAGATCCAAGGAAGAGGATTAATCTGGAGGAACAATTTTTCCAGGGCTATTTATGGTACCCTTTGCCGTTGTTGTTTAGTTGCCAAGTCGTGTCTCACTTTTTGCCACTGCATGGACTTTGCCCACCAGGCTCCTCTGTCCAGTGGATTTCCTAGGCAAGGATACTGGAATGGGTAGCCATTTCCTTCTCCGGGGGATCTTCCTGACCGAGGGGTCGAACCTGCTGCTTCTACATTGGCAGGCAGCTTCCTTACCGCTGAACCACCAGGGTCAGTTAATGCTTCTTAAAAAATGTATCATGTGAACCTTAATTGTAGAGGATGTTCCCTTCCACACAGCAAGTTCCACAGAGGTGACATGACTGGCCCTAAGGCAGGTGTCCCTGAGTAAGTTCATTGTTTGCTTCCATATAATCTCATATTTGTGTGCAAAAGTTGAGTTAATGGAGACTTTTTGAAGGAGAGGTTTGTCTTTTCAAACAGTGGTTTTTTTTTTTTTTTTTTCCTTTTATTGGAGCCTTGGCCCATAAAGTGGAGAAGGAAATGGCAACCCGCTCAAGTATTTGTGCCTGAAGAATCCCATGGATAGAGGAGCTGGGTGGGCTATGGTCCATAGGGTCACGAAGATTCGGGCACAGCTGAAGCAAGTTAGAGTGCATGCATCACTCGTCAAAACTTGAGACACTCTGGTAGTTGAGTTATTCGAGATGAGGACAAGAAAAAAAAAAAAAGAAACTCAAAAATTATTTTGGGAGTGAACATAAAATAAGTATGTAAAAATCTCTCAGGATATGTCCTGCCCTGGAGGTTGCTGTTAGGGCTACTACTTCCTCTTGCCTGCCAGGGTCCATGCTGACTCTTTTGGCAGTATGGTTCTGAGCCAGATGGGTTGTGATTCTGACTCTTACTGGTCATTCCAGTGTGCCTGACCTTGAACTGGACAGAGCCAAAGCAAGTGTTTATATTTTGCTTCTTTGCATTTTTGGTGTTAATGCTTAGTAAATGCTGAGTGAAAACTTCCCTGTCACTTGACTCCAGGTCAATAGCAAGCTTCATTTATGGAAACTTTTTTTTTTTTTAAGGTATATTCTCTTGAAATGATCATTGGGAGATTTATATCGCTCTCTTTTATAGCACATATATTCAGAGGATAAATATGTATTTTAAAATAAAATATAAATATATATCCAAATATAAACATATATATGAATTAGGTTTCTCTAATACTCAGTTATATAATCATGCCAACTAAGGTCCATAAAGTCAAGGCTATGTTTTTTCCAGTAGTCAGGTATGGATGTGAGAGTTGGACTGTGAAGAAGGCTGAGCACCAAAGAATTGATGCTTTTGAACTGTGATGTTGGAGAAGACTCTTGAGAGTCCCTTGGATTGCAAGGAGATCCAACCAGTCCATTCTGAAGGAGATCAACCCTGGGATTTCTTTGGAAGGAATCATGCTGAAGCTGAAACTCCAGTACTTTGGCCACCTCATGCGAAGAGTTGACTCATTGGAAAAGACTCTGATGCTGGGAGGGATTGGGGGCAGGAGGAGAAGGGGACGACAGAGGATGAGATGTCTGGATGGCATCACTGACTCGATGGACGTGAGTCTGAGTGAACTCTGGGAGTTGGTGGTGGACAGGGAGGCCTGGCGTGCTGCGATCCATGGGGTCACAAAGAGTTGGACATGACTGAGCAACTGAACTGAAGTGAACTGAACTAAGAATGATCATTTTTGTTTTGAGAATTTTCCAACAATCCATACAGTTATACAAATCAGGTATTATTTTTCTGTATTACTCATACCCTAGTAGAGTTGGTAGAGTAGATTGAAAGAAAAAGGCATTTTTAAAATGGGAAAACGAAATTATTTGTCTTTCTTGAACTTTGACTTTGCAGCTACTGGTTCTGAACACAGTAGGAAGCCTAGTAAAAGATGCTTTAAATGGAGGATAAGTGCTCAAAATGGAGGTTTTAAATTCTGCAATTCTGCTCTGTTATTTTTCATTAACTCTTATTCTCTCAGAGTGAGCAAAGAGGCAGTTAAGTGTGACTGTAAAATGGTGCAGCCACTGTGGAAAAGTTCAGCAGTTCCTCAAAATTTAAACTTAGTTACCATATGATCCAGCAATTCCATTTGTAGGTATAGACTCAAAAGAATTTAAAACATATATTCACACACAAACAATTGTACATGAATATTCATAACAACATTATTCCTATTAGAAAAAATATGGAAACAGCCAATAAGTGTCAAGAAGTGAAGTGAAGTGACTCAGTCGTGTCCAGCTCTTTGTGACCCCATGGACTGTAGCCTACCAGGTTCCTCTGCTCATGGGATTTTCCAGACAATACTAGAGTGGGTTGCCATTTCCTTCTCCAGGGGAACTTCCTGACCCAGGGATCGAACCCGGATCTTCCAGATTGTAGGCAGGTGCTTGCTTTACCGTCTGAGCCACAAGAGTTTCCCTAAGATTAGCTTCCCTAATCTTAGAAAGTGGTTTCTCCAAGGTAGGAAGGGGAGAAGGATTCCAGTTACCAAAAGCTAGGCAGTCCTTGCCTTGTTTCCCAGCAGTGTTTTTGCAATACTGGCAAGGATTTTGAGAGGGAAAGAGGGAGGGGTTCTTAAGAGGGCAAAGCCATGCTGTTCCAAGCTTGCCAGGGAGACAGCAGAGAGTTTGTTTTTCTTCTTTTTTTTCCTTCCTTTTTCTCTGTTGACAGTTTTGTGGAATAGGGACTTAGAACCACCAAGGTCATCATCCATGTTATCATAGCCAATGCTTATGATAGTGCTCTTAATGTGCCAGATATGTTCTAAGCACATTACACATATTGCTTTAATTCTGACACCTATATGAAGTACATACTCTTTATTATTTCCATTTTGTTAATGAGGAAAATGAGTGAGGATCACAGAATTAGAGTGAGTTGTCCAAGGTAACACAGTGACTGATTGAATGAATGGGATTCCAGTTGCTTTTAAAGTTATATGCCTTTCTTATTGATAAGTTACATCTTGTATAAAAGAAAGAATCTAGTATTTCCTTAAAAAGGAAAAAAAAAGACAATTGTTTTTATGAACCAAATTTCACACTTGCTCTGCCTGAATGCCTGAAACACCACATTTCATAAATCTTATTAATATAACAATATGTATACAAAAATTATACTAAGATGTCTTGGAATACTAAACTAGTTGATATCCCATTCCCAAGGAAGTGTTTATGACCAGTTCCTTGCAGAAGGGACAAGTCTAGCAGGCCAGTGTGACCTTCTCCCAGACTACTGGGCAAGGATCAGAAGATGGTAATCTGGATGGGTATTCAGAGACTAGCCAACATGTTGCCTGGGACAAAAAATTGAACCAACCATTTACTTTTCTCCCTAGGATTTGCATCTGTACCCACTTAGTAATAGGAGACAAGGCAAGGTACATTTAGAGAACAGATGAGTTTGTGAATGACAGAACCAGGGAATGACTTCAGACTCCCACAGGTAAAAGCCCTGCCATGGTCTCATCTCCAGAATGATTTTCAGTTTCAGCCTGGCCCCAAAGAAATCATACTGCCCTATCAGCTCTGTGTAGTTTTACCATAATTCCACATGCCCTACCTATTTTAACATTCTTAGATTGTTTGAGTTTCTCAGCCTAGCAGAGAAGTGTGTATCTAATGTAGTGTTCAACCATTTCTGTATTAACCCCACATTTGAAGTATTAAGGTTGGTTAATTAAGCAAGATTATGTTATAGGCAGCCCACTTATAGCCAGTAACAGGATTTTTCATATCCCAATAGTGACAAACCAACATCTGTCATTTCTCTGTTTCAGTCATTTATATGGTTGGAAATACACTATTTATTCTCTATTCTTTTCTCTCTTAGTATTTAATAGAGACCTGTTTTGGGTTTCTTAGAAACATTTCAGCAGTGTTGAAAAACATAATAATCAAAATGATTAAATTATGATAACACAGTAGTCATTTGAATCATGTGATGTAGGAGTCCAGGCTTAATCATCATTAACTAAATAACTTTTGATCCTTGAACTTCATTTCTCTCTAGCTTTGAGTCTCCAGCGCCTAGGGCGATAGATTCATTTGTGGAGCCTTGTAGCAGATGGCTGAGTTTTCACTTTCAGATAGCTATTATCTTTGAAAAGGAAGACTGAAGATGCTAAGTAATATTTACAGGCTTCCTTATGGTTTGCATAACACATTCTCATTTCAGTCAAAACCATTTTTATTTGGTAAAATGACTGCAGGATAATGAACATGGTAGCAACTCACAGAGTAGTTTTCTGCCTGAAGGAATTTGAGGTTCTTTGGAACACAGGGTCCAAAAACAACTCCACAGTGAAATGTAGGAGCTATTTTATGGCTAAATGACAACAGAAAATGCTTGTGATGCTTGGAACCCGCGGGTGGACAGATGCCCTCTCAGTTTCAGACAAAATGAGAAAAGGAGTCATCTAGGTTGATTTGATGCAAACGTAAGACTTGGAGAAAAATCATTAAAGTATTAATAACCATTAAAATTTCCACTTTTCTTCAAAGAAGTGTTTCCCTAGGGACTGATAACTTCCTTTTTGAAGGTTGAGAAATATGTTTTTGTTATAATAAGATGGTAAGTTGTCCTAGCATCAAACAAGTTGGATTTGAATCCCATCTCTGCAGTTTATTAGGCTTGGGAGCTTAAAAATTTAGGGAAATTTATGAAATGAGAGAAATAATAGTACTCACATTTAGAGTTTCTGTCGAGATTAAATAAGATTATGTATGAGAATATTCAGTATGGTATTAAAAGCCTGCAGCACTCACTAAATGTTAATGCTGATCTGTTTATTACTGTCTTTTGCCACATTCTCATGACTGAGTCAAAACATACTAGCTATGTGTGCTGAATCCCCTTAGGATTTGTGGTATTGGTAGGAGAAGAAAATGCTCACTCAAATACAATTATTTCTGAGATTTCAAAAGAAAGTGGTGTCGCCTTTCTTTGAGTTCCATACTCTGCTTTGACACTGTTTAGGTGTCCTTATACCAGAAACCTGAGACCCAACTATCTCCTATTACGTGGGAATCACAGTAAATGACATTTCCTGGTTGTCCTGAAGATGAATGGAGATGAATGGAAGCTATTTGCAAAAATAGCACTACAGAAATGCCATTTCCTTTCATCTGTACCAGTACCAGTCGGGGTTTATAATAAAGTCTGTGGATCGAGTTTCCAGAGATGATGTAATTAGACAAAAATACAGCAGTACGTCAACAACCACAAGAGGAAAGCACGTCTGCTGAGAGATGGGTAGGATCAGAAAGGTGGATCACACTTCTAGATATATTGTTGATAAGCACATCTTCACAGAGAGTCAGTATGAATGAAATTCCAGCATATGAAGTGCAAATCAGTGTTCAGCAAGCTTTTTACATAAACTGGAGTTCAATATGAGGCAGGCTAGAGGGAAAGCTTCAGAGAGGAGTCACTGTACTGGCTATGACTTCTTGCCCTAAGTTCTGTTTCCTTGAGAACAGCTGGTAAATGAGCCAGAGTGAATCTGCTGCTCCTCACTCTTTCTCTCCTTCAGGTAGAAAATTCATAATTTCGCATGATAAGCTATTGAAGACGTAGAATTAATCAAGCCAAATGTGTTCACTGGGGGTTGGGTAGACAGGAAAGGACAGATAAATTTATCGCTTTCAGTTCAGGGCTTCCCTGATAGCTCAGTTGGTAAAGAATCCGCCTGCAATGCAGGAGACCTGGGTTTGATCCTTGGGTTGGGAAGATCCCCTGGAGAAGGGAATGGCTACCCACTCCAGTATTCTGGCCTAGAGAATTCCATGGACTGCATAGTCTGTGGGGTTGCAAAGAGTCGGACATGACTGAGCAACTTTCACTTTTCAGTTCAGAGTTTAGAATCCTAAGATGGTGGGCCCAGTTGCTGGTACCTTATTTAATCTTTTCTATTCTTAACCAAGATAATTGTTTAAATGTTAAAATAGAAATGAGTTGAACTTCTTGGGAAAGCTGCAAGTAGCTGCCTAAAACAATTTTAAATATTTGTGAATGAAAACTACTAATTAGTGGAGGGAGTGAGGATGGAGTGGGGTGGTAGTGAACAGTTGCTTAATGTCATTCAACTCAATGAGTTTTAGCAAGTATTGAACTACTGTACATTTTCAGCTTTTTTTTAAATTGTTCTGCCTATTCTTCATTTATTTGAAGTATTTTAAAATTCATCCTGATTTCATTGTGACTGAAGAGTTACATCATGAACTTGGACAAGTACCCAGTGAGTTTCCATTTTTAATTGGGAATGAGATGATACTACCCTTATGGCAGAAAGTGAAGAGGAACTAAAAAGCCTCTTGAGGAAAGTGAAAGTGGGGACTGAAAAAGTTGGCTTTAAGCTCAACATTCAGAAAACGAAAATCATGGCATCTGGTCCCATCACTTCATGGCAAATAGATGGGGAAACAGTGGAAACTGTGTCAGACTTTATTTTTTTGGGCTCCAAAATCACTGCAGATGGTGACTGCAGCCATGAAATTAAAAGATGCTTACTCTTTGGAAGGAAGGTTATGACCAACCTAGACAGCATATTAAAAAGCAGAGACATTACTTTGCCAACTAAGGTCCGTCTAGTCAAGGCTATGGTTTTTCCAGTGGTCATGTGTGGATGTGAGAGTTGGACTGTGAAGAAAGCTGAGCACTGAAGAATTGATACTTTTGAACTGTGGTGTTGGAGAAGACTCTTGAGAGTCCCTTGGACTGCAAGAAGATCCAACCAGTCCATTCTGAAGATCAGTCCTGGGATTTCTTTGGAACGAATTTTGCTAAAGCTGAAACTCCAGTACTTTGGCCACCTCATGTGAAGAGTTGACTCATTGTAAAACACTCTGATGCTGGGAGGGATTGGGGGCAGGAGGAGAAGGGGACAACAGAGGATGAGATGGCTGGATGGCATCACTGACTCAATGGACGTGAGCCTGAGTGAACTCCTGGAGTTGGTGATGGACAGGGAGGCCTGGCGTGCTGCGATTCATGGGGTCACAAAGAGTCGAACACGACTGAGAGACTGAACTGACTAACTGAACTGACTGAGGGAACTGAAGAAAAGACAATTGCAAATTCATTCAAGTGTTTCACTGTGGTGTGAGAGAGTTAAGGCTTTATCCAAATCTACGCATACATACATTCATATGTACATAAATGTGAGAACACACACACATTTTATCCAATTTTCTAGTGTCTAGCAGTTATTTCTTTGGTTCAAGGAAAGATCATCTGCTTCGACTGATTTTCTGGTTTTATGGAAGCATATTTATTCCTGTATAGTTTGAAATAAGCAGTGTGGCATTTTTCCCTTTGCAAAAAGGATTATTTTGAAAAAAGGAAAAATAATAAAAATCAAAAACAAGACATTTCACTGAACCACAGTAAAACTCTAATGTCAAAACCCATACTTATCACTGACTTCACATTTCAAGATGCAGTATCTCTGACCTTGTTAAATTTATGGGAACTGGAAAGAAAAGGGGTATTAACATAGGAGAGAGGAAGGGATAAAAGCATGACATGCATCCAGATGACTTGCAGATTCGTTCCCGTGTACCCATGGAGTGGTCTCGTTTTCTTTGGTGGCAGTCTCTCTAGGGTGTTGGAACACCTAATGTCTATTTCCTTGACCCTGAAATTCAGACCTCATGTCTCAGCGAGGCTGTATTATTCTGAGCTATAACAGGTAGGTTGGCAATAGTTTTAGCTCCCTATGGCTTTTTATTCTTAAATCTCTTTATGTTTTCGTGAGCATTTGAATGAAAAAAAAAGTGCCTTCAGTTAGTTGTAATTAGAACCTAAATGTGCCCCACCCCAAATTAATTTCAACTATCTAACTCATCTGTAATACTATGACTGAAATAATAGAAAATGATACTATGGAGATATTAATCAATTTAAATATGTTAATATTAATAAAAATATAGTGAAGATGAAAGGAACAAGATGATTATTTCCTTCAGCTTGAGAAATTAAATTCAGTATTCATTGCTTTTATGAATATTATTATGTGAATATAAACTCTTTAAAGGAAATAAAACTGTATTTAAAATTATGTACATGTAGCCTGCAAACTGTGTGGTTTTGGAGCGATTGCTTAGCTTCTCTGGGCCTCTGTTTCCTCATTGATAGATGAGGAAGTGGGGGCTGCTGATGCTATTTTAGAGGGTTGCTGTGTTCATTCACTGATATAAGAAAATGTTAAATACATTTTACAATGTTTGATACAGAGTAAAAATGCAATAAAGTTTAGCTACTAATTTTGTTACCCATTCATATCAGTTTCTAATATTTGTTTCTCACTTATTATTCACTTAACCTTATTCTGTTAATGTTTCTCTAGTTTAATCAGTATGCAATTTTTAATGATTCATTCATGCACTTGTTATGCCCTACTTATTTCCAAAATAACTTTAGATATTTTACATTATATGATACAGATAAAATGAAGCCATAGCTTATATGAGTGAAATAAAACAACCAAATTATTTAAAAGATGAAAGAATAATTATACCAGAACCTGGATTTGGACAGCTATTATATTGGAACCCTGAATTTTGCTCTGAACTGCCCATACAAAGACAAAAAGGAAAAAGTGAATTATGGAACTTTCACTGTCATAAAGGGAAATATGTTGGTTTTCTAAGTATAGTTATTTCTCTTGTATATCAGTCTAAATGTAATGTATTGCATTGGCTTTTATGTAAGGGATGTTGAAAAACTAATAGGTGTCTTTGTTACCAATTTTTCTACTGAAAAAGATCACGAATAGTTTTAAAACCAAGTTCTTTTGGTTTTTATAAGGTGGAAGTAAGGATTTTTAATTAGATATGTAGAATTTTGCTATGATATCAGAGTGATGTTTGCTTGGGAATTTTTACTCAAGTTGTTTCTCATGTGCTAAGCATCCATTATGCATGCATTTGTGAGCACATTATTTTTTCTTTAATTTGTTGATGATTTATCTGAATCCATTCTTTTACAATATAGATTATAGTTGCTAAGAATTGAGACTCGTAGGAATTCTTGTTGAGTACCATTAGATTCCTTGATAGAGACTCTGAATTGCTTTCTTTTTTTTCAAGTTTCAAACCTTTTATTTTGTATTGAGATATAGCCACTTAACAATATGGTGGTAGTTTCAGGAAAACAGTGATGGGACTCAGCCAAACATATAAATGTATCTATTCTCTCCCAAACCATCCTCCCATCCAGGCAGGCACATAACACTGTGTTCCATGTGCTATGGGAGGAATGAGTAGAGGGGCTTCTCTTGTGACTCAAATGGTGAAGAATCTGCCTGCAATGCAGGGGACCCCAGTTCAATCCCTGGGTTGGGAAGATCCCCTGGAGAAGGAAATGTATTCTTGCTGGAGAATTCCATGGACAGAAGAGTCTAGCAGGCCACAATCCATATGGGGTTGCAAAGAGTTGGACACCACTAAGCAAATACACACACACACACACACACACACACACCATGTGCTATACAGTAGGTCTTTGTTGGTTATCCATTTTGAATACAGCAGCATGTACATTTGTTCAGGCATTCAGTCTTGTTCAACATTTTATGACCCCATGGACTGCAGCACATCAGGCTTTCCTGTCCTTCACCATCTCCCTGAGTTTGCTTAAATTCATGTCCATTGAGTCGGTGATACCATCCAACCATCTCATCCTCTATCATCCCCTACTCCTCCTGCCTTTAATTTTTCTTAGCATCAGGGTCTTTTCTATTCAGTCAGCTCTTTGCTTCAGGTGGCCAAAGCTTCAGCTTCAGCATCAGTCCTTCCAGTGAATATTCAGGGTTAATCTCCTTTAAGATTGACGGCTTTGATCTCCTTGCAATCCAAGGGACTCTAAAGATTCTTCTCCAAAACCACAGTTCAGAAGCATCAGTTCTTCGGCGCTCAGCCTGAAAGAAATGGTCCACCTCTCACATTCGTACATGACGCCTGGGAAAACCATAGCTTTTACTACATGGACCTTTGTCGGCAAAGTAATGTCTCTGCTTTTTAATATGCTGTCTATGTTTGTCATTGCTTTTCCTCCAAGGAGCAAGTGACTTTTAACTTTGTGGCTGCAGTCACCATCTGCAGTGATTTTGGAGCCCAAGAAAATAAAGTTTGCCACTGTTTCCATTGTTAACCCATCTATTTGCTATGAAATGATGAGACCGAATGCCATGATCTTAGTTTTCTGAATGTTGAGCTTTAAGTCAACTTTTTCACTCTCCTCTTTCACCTTCATCAAGAGCTTCTTTAGTTTCTCCTCACTTTCTGCCATGAGGGTGGTGTCATCTGCATATCCAAGGATATTGATATTTCTCCCAGCAATCTTGATTCTAACTTATGCTTCTTTCAGCCTAGCATTTCACATTTTGTACTTTGCATATAAGTTAAATAAGCCGGGTGACAATATACAGCCTTGACATACTCCTTTCCCAGTCCATTTTGAACCAGTCCATTGTTCCATGTCCAGTTCTAACTGTTGCTTCTTGACCAGCATACAGGTTTCTTAGAAGAGAAGTCAGGTGGTCTGTTATTCTCATCTCTTTAAGAATTTTCCAGTTTGTTTTGATCCACACAGTCAAACGCTTTAGCATAATCAATGAAGAAGAATTTTTTTTTCTGGAATTCTCTTGCTTTTTCTATGATCCAACAAATGTTGACAATTTGATCTTTGGTTCCTCTGCCTTTTCTAAATCCAGTTTGCACATCTGGAAGTTCTCAGTCCACATACTGTTGAAGACTAGCTTGGAGGATTTTGCCTAGCTAGCATGTGAAATGAGTGCAATTGTGTGGTAGTTTTAACATTCTTTGGCATTGCTCTTTTTAGGATTGAGATAAAAACTGACCTTTTCCAGTCCTGTGTACTTTGCTGAGTTTTCCAAATTTGCTGGCATATTGAGTGTAGCACTTTAATAGCATCATCTTTTAGGATTTGAAATAGCTCTGCTGGAGTTCTGTCACCTCCACTAGCTTTGTTCATAGTGATGCTTCCTAAAGCCCACTTGGCTAACAATCCAGGATTTCTGTCTCTAGGTGATGATCACACAATCATAGGTATCTGAGTCAAGATCTCTTTTGTATAGTTCTTATGTGTATTCTTGCCACCTCTTCTTAACATCTGCTTCTGTTAGGTCCATACCATTTCTGTCCTTTATTGTGTCAATTCTTTCATGAAATGTTCTTTTGGTATCTCTGATTTTCTTTTTTTTTTAATTTAATTAATTAATTTATTTTACTTTGCAATATTGTATTGGTTTTGCGATGCATTGACTTGAATCCACCATGGGTGTACATGTGTTCCCCAGCCTGAACCCCCCTCCCACCTCCCTCCCCATCCCATCCCTCTGGGTCATCCCAGTGCACCAGCCCTGAGCACCCTGTCTCATGCATCAAACATGGACTGGCAATTCATTTCACGTATGATATTTTACATGTTCAATGCCATTGTCCCATATCATCCCACCCTCGCCCTCTCCCACGGAATCCAAAAGACTGTTCAATACATCTGTGTCTCTTTTGCCATCTCACATACAGGGTTATCGTTACCTTCTTTCTAAATTCCATATATATGCATTAGTATACTGTATTGGTGCTTTTCTTTCTGGCTTACTTCACTCTGTATAATAGGCTCCAGTTTTATCCACCTCATTAGAACTGATTCAAATGTATTCTTTTTAATGGCTGAGTAATATTCCATTGTGTATATGTACCACAGCTTTCTTTTCCATTCATCTGCTGATGGACATCTAGGTTGCTTCCATGTACTGGCTATTATAAACAGTGCTGTGATGAACACTGGGGTACATGTGTCTCTTTCAATTCTGGTTTCTTCAGTGTGTATGCCCAGCAGTGGGATAGCTGGTTCGTATGGAAGGTCTATTCCAGTTTTTAAAGGAATCTCCACACGGTTCTCCATAGTGGCTGTACTAGTTTGCATTCCCACCAACAGTGTAAGAAGGTTCCCTTTTCTCCACACCCTCTCCAGCATTTATTGCTTGTAGACTTTTGGATTGCAGCCATTCTGACTGGCATGAAATGGTACCTCATTGTGGTTTTGATTTGCATTTCTCCAGTACTTTGGCCACCTCATGCGAAGAGTTGACTCATTGGAAAAGACTCTGATGCTGGGAGGGATTGGGGGCAGGAGGAGAAGGGGACGACCGAGGATGAGATGGCTGGATGGCATCACTGACTTGATGGACGTGAGTCTGAGTGTACTCTGGGAGTTGGTGATGGACAGGGAGGCCTGGCATGCTGTGATTCATAGGGTCGCAAAGAGTCGGACACGACTGAGTGACTGAACTGAACTGAACTGAACTGATAATGAGTGATGTTGAGCATCTTTTCATGTGTTTGTTAGCCATCTGTATGTCTTCTTTGGAGAAATGTCTGTTTAGTTCTTTGGCCCATTTTTTGATTGGGTCATTTATTTTTCTGGAATTGAGCTGCAGGAGTTGCTTGTGTATTTTTGAGATTAATTCTTTGTTCATTACCTCGTTTGTTATTATTTTCTCCCATTCTGAAGGCTATCTTTTCACCTTGCTTATAGTTTCCTTTGTTGTGCAGAAGCTTTTAATTTTAATTAGGTCCCATTTCTTTATTTTTGCTTTTATTTCGAATATTCTGGGAGGTGTGTCATAGAGGATCCTACTGTGGTTTATGTTGGAGAGTGTTTTGCCTATGTTTTCCTCTAGGAGTTTTATAGTTTCTGGTCTTACATTTAGATCTTTAATCCATTTTGAGTTTATTTTTGTGTGTGGTGTTAGAAAGTGTTCTAGTTTCATTCTTTTACAAGTGGTTGACCAGTTTTCCCAGCACCACTTGTTAAAGAGATTGTCCTTTCTCCATTGTATATTCTTGCCTCCTTTGTCAAAGATGTCTTTCCCTGTCTGTTGTTTTCTTCTATTTCTTTGCATTTTTTACCTTGGTAGGCTGTTCTAAGTTCCGTGACTATTCCTCTCACAACCATAAGTTCTAAATTGGTTCATTTTTATGTCTAATTTTCCTTCCCCCCTCCCCAAAAAAGTTGTTTTTCCTTTTCTTGACGGAACTCATCACTAGTATAGTTCAGATATTTATCAGCAAGGTTACTATTATTTTTTACTCATAGCTGTTTCTGGGAGGAATAGAGATAGAAAATACATTTTCTTGAATTAACTTCAAAACAGAAGGTATATTTGAAATTGTGAGTACTTGAGCATTTTTAAGTCATTGGTTTAGGTGCTGGTGATGAAATAAAATTAACTAAAATATGAATTTTTTAGAAGCTCTTTAAAAAATCTGGAGGAAAGGAAGGTAACCAAATACGATAGGAGGCAGTAAAGAGAAAGCAAAAATGAGTTGTATTCAATATATTTTTTTCTCATGTAAAATAATATTGTTTAATTTAGAATGAACTTGTGAGCTGGGGTCACAGTCTCCACAAGGTAAAGGAAAAGGGTTTTTGGCAAAGGTATTGAATTGGGTGGCTCCCTTTCATGATCACTTTCCAGATGATGATAGTGGTAAAGAATCTGCCTACCAGTGCGGAAGATGCAGGATTCATGGGTTCAATCCCTGGGTTGAAAAGATCCCCTAGAGTAGGAAATGGCAACCCATTCCAGTATTCTTGCCTGGGAAATTCCATGGATAGAGGAGCCTGGTGGCCTATAAGTCCATGGGGCCACAGAGGATCGGACATGCTGAGCACAGCACACAGTACGCTTTCATGATCACAGAGAGTGGTTTTGAACAAAATGGGCTTCTCAGGGGCTGAGGGCCTATTGGAGAAATAAGGACAGAACAATGCTGTGTGAGCAGAAGGCTGAGTAGGTCTGGAAAGTTCCCTTTGCATGTTTGGGACCCTAACTAAGTACAGGGCACTACAAATTATAGCCAAGAAATTCACTTGCATGTGTAAAATTAATTTTAACCTCTTAAGAACCTCCCTCAATCCTTTTATCTCAGGTTTGCAGGTAAGATAAAAAAAAGAAGGTTGGATAGATGCTAAGTTATTGAGAACCAGATAAAGAGCCCTGAAGGTAGCAGGAGAACGTGGCTTCCGGAGCGTTCACTGTCATGCCCACCACCCTCTTCACTGTAACGCAGGGTGTTCACGTGTACGTACACGATTGTGTGTCTGTGTGTGTGTGTACAACGTGATGTGGCAGGGGATTTGTTAGCTGAGTAGAGCCATGTGCTGTCACCTATAAGGAATCTGTGTATGCGGACAGGTGCTAAATTAAGACCATTGTATCTGTCAGAAACAGTCTTTGACCCTCATGATAATCAAATCCAATGTGCTTTGGCATTCTGATGTACTTTGTAATTGAATTTTATTTCATTTGATAGACTGTCTACTGCTGGGTCCATGAGTAGATTATGAGGTTTTTTAATTTACTGTGTTTTGACATCCCCAAAACGTGATGCAAAGTAGGATTTCTTCTGTCTGGGCTCGTGGAGCATAAGCCGGCTTGATGGCGGGAGGATGGGCCAGATGGACTTCTGAGATCCCTTTCATTTTACAGAATTCATTATTGTCTCATCTCCTGTTGCTCCAAAGGTCCTTTCATAATAAAGCTCATAGGCAAAGCTCTAAACAGGCCCATCCTTTATACAGCATCCTCTGAATTCTTTACAACAGCAGGACTGCAGATCCTTGAATCTGACATCCACAGCATTTCTGCAATGTTTTCTTTCATTGTCAGTTATGACCTCACATGAAATCCAGGCTTCTTGTTTTACTGGGATTTTGAGCATCTCTTCTGTCATCTGAGTAGTTTCCAGGCAGCAGAGAGCCTTTGTCTCCACCAGAGATAATATGCCTTTAAATAGTGTGAAACATTGCTAAGTAATTGCTTTTGTTTTAAGGTCCTTATCTTGGCATAGAAAACATTGAAAAATAAGATTGTATGAGAAACGATAGCCACTTCATGTCACAGTTTCAGCGAAACTAGACTGTTTGCATTTGTCACTTTTGCTGAAAGAGTGTCTTTATAATGTGTGCGTGGGATTTGCTTTCGCCCTCATGGTAGGAGCCAGCTCTATGGAGTGAAGCCCCTTGTTCTGAGCTTATTGGCTGGCCTTCCTGTAACCCTAGGCTCCAATGAGAAAACAACAAAGACAGGTTTTATGTTCTGTGTTAGAGATGATTTAGATTATGAGAAGGAATGTTCATACAGACACTAGTCATAGGAAGCATATTCAGATCAATGAAAACATAATGGCTTATGGGTTTCCTGTCACAAGATGCATTAAGGGAAGAGTTTCTGAAAAAAAAAAAAAGGCAAAAAACGGCACTACTATTAGCAATGAGCTTTTATCGTCAGTCATTCCCCTAGTTTTCTCTGAAAAGTTGAAAAATGTATATCAGATTCAGATTTTCAGTGCTTTCAGTTGTACTACTTGAAAATAAAATCTTAAACTGTTGTAACCATAAGCCATAATTCTGTTAACTGATACTTTAATGATATTTAATGGTTGCAGCATTTGTGATTGCTAACCCTTATTTTCTAGCTCCCATGTGCCAGACACGGTTCTACATATATTGATTCATCACTGTGTGTGTCAGTAGAATTGTCGCTTCCATTTTTAACCCATAAGGATCCTGAAGCTTGGAGATGGTGAGCAGCTTACTTATTAGACCAAACAGATGAGCAAGAGGGCTGGGATTCAAGCTCAGACATTCTGAATGGAGAGTTTCTGCTTCCAGAGACAGTACAGCATACAGCCTGGAGCACTTTCTGAATCACCAAAGAAAATTAGAGTTAAGGTAATTTTATTGTTTATAATTTGTCACCTTCTATAGTTTTTGAATGACAGTCTTTGCTGACTATGTAATAAAAAGCCTCTGTTAGCTAGAATATTAATTAGTCAGAAATACCTGTTTATCTGTCATGCTGGGTAAAAGTTGACTTTAGGGGTGTCAAATATCTTCGAAATAGGGCTGATGGATATATTTCTCTTATAGGAAGGCTGTGAGTCTTGTTCTATAATAGCTGTCTTATAAGAGTCTGTGTTCTCTTTCTTTTATCAATAACAACAGAAATGTTCTGCAGATCAATGAGTTTTTTTTCATTGAACGTGCTGTACAATGAATGTCTGTGCCCACTGCCACCCTTCCCAGAGCTGTATGCTGAAAGTTAACCCCCAAGGTGATGGTGTCTCCAGGTGAGGCTTTGGGGGAGGTGATTAGGTCATGAGAGTAGATCCCTCATGGATAGAGTTAATTGCCTTGTGAAAGAGGCTCCAGAGAGCTCCTTGCTCCTCTGACGGTGTCCAGAAGACAGCTCACTAGAGCTAGGAAGTGAACAGAAGAATAAGTACTAATATATTGATTCCACTATGCTTCTATTTCCATGTATCATTTAAGAATGTAATTTTCAAGTGAACTGACTATAGCATTTGGAATCTCTAAGTTGAAAACAAGTCTTGTCTAAACTTTAATATTTTTCCTATGATTGCCCTTTGTTAAATGGTGGAATCTTTGAGTGAAATAAGATAGTGAAGCTCAGTTCTATTGGACATTGTGAGACACTGGAATCGGAGAGGGAAGCAAGAAGAGAGGGAGGGAAAGAGTAAGAGACGCGGCCACAGATAATGTGTAGAAACTCTATACCTGACTCTAGTTTAACATGAGAAAGAATTACCTTGTTCAGGTTCAGGGGTTGAATGCACTTGGGTCCTTGGAGGAGGTACAAATTGGGAAAGATGAGCCTATGATTTGGGGCTGTGACTCCCAAGAGGCAGAGACTGATAATGTTTTATAGGACAGACCTTTATCCCAGTTGATTCCTTTTTCTAACAGACTTGTTTATGGGGTTGTGTTTTAGTGTGTATAAGAAAGAATACATTTACTAGCTTTATAATAATCATTGGAAATTGATATTTGTATTCAAGATACTCATTTCATGAGCAAAATTTCCCCCCCCCCCATGGGGGAAGTGTCTGTTCCATAAAGTGATTAGGCCCTGATTACTTGAGAATAAACAATGTTGATTGTATCCTTTTCTTGTCTTTTGAGCTCTGATGGTGTGTTTTTCACTTCTCTGTGTGACCCAGTCGGAGAAGGCAATGGCACCCCACTCCAGTACTCTTGCCTGGAAAATCCCATGGATGGAGGAGCCTGGTAGGCTGCAGTCCATGGGGTCGCTAAGAGTCAGACATGACTGAGCGACTTCACTTTCACTTTTCACTTTCATGCATTGGAGAAGGCAATGGCAATCCACTCCAGTGTTCTTGCCTGGAGAATACCAGGGATGGCGGAGCCTAGTGGGCTGCCATCTATGGGGTCGCACAGAGTCGGACACGACTGAAGCGACTTAGCAGCAGCAGCAGCAGCAGTGTGACCCAGTCACATTCTTTGAAGTTTAATGAAGACATTTAGAATACAGAGAGAGGTCAGTGATCAATCTGAGAATTCAAGATGGGGGAGGTTGTATGCTAGAGCTGATATGGAAAGTTTCTGGGCATATGATAGCAAGAAAACCACCAGGGCATGGTAAAAGAGGGTTGGACAAAAAGACATACAGAAAATAAAAATAAACTCAACTAAAACTGTTTCATTGTGAGCGTATCAGTTAACTGTGGCCTTAGTGACATAAGCCTCCCCTGTGTGACTGGGCTGTGGATATTCAATGGAAAACTATAGTAAGATCAGAGATAGAACCCCAGCTTTCTCTCTCTGCCTTGAAAGAAGTTTGGGCAAACAAAGAGTAAACTTCATCATTGCATCAGCCAATTGAATCAACTCATTTCCCTTATTTTTTGCCCTCTTGCCCTTTGCCACTAATAAATGTGTTGAATGAAAAAGAAAACACTATTCTGCTTCCTATAAATCTTTGAATTAGCTACAAATGGGTCTGTGTTGATGACATGAGAGATGGTTTTCTTCTGTACTCATCATCCATCTCATTTTGCAACTACAGTTTCTATGCCACCAGAATGCATAGTGCATTGTTCTATTTCCCAATAATTGGCAGAGAACAATTGAAACTCAAAGAAAAGATCAGTGGCTGTGGAAGACATTATGTCTGTGTCTCCCTGACTGATGGCCCATAGCTCTCCCATCCTGCCCTACACAGTGGGGCAGAGGCCATGTTCCCTCCTTTCCCCATGCAGAAAGAGAGTGAGCAGAGGGTGGTAAGTAACTTGTTCTTCTAGGATATGGGGGCGGTTTGTCATCTCAAGTCCTGGCTCATTGCTCAGCTTACAAATACATCTCTTCATCGAGGTTTCTTACAAGCTCCTTTCCTCTTCCTAAGCACATTTTTATATAATGGTTGATGGGATGTGTGTTGTGATGAAAGCCCCCCAGACAGGTGTACTCTGTACCAGACAATGCGTACAAGGAGCTAGTTCCACAACTTCTCACATTACTTTCTGCCAAATGTCATAAAGAAATTGCTGGTTTCTGAAATTAAATAGCTTTGTTTCCCCATGCTTAGAGCCTAGAATGTCCAAGGGGGTGTGTAAAGAAGGGTAATCTCTCAAAGTAATCCCTCACGGGTGACTTTAGCCTTCAGGAAGGAGAAGGTAGTTACCAGCTGGCTCCAATAGCAACTCCTTTAAGTGGATATTTCTCCTCGTTTCTGCCCTGATACAGCTCACACTGAAGCAACCTGTGTTCCGTGGCCATATCCTGATAATCTAAACTATTGCTGAAGAAACCACAAGACAGCTCTAGGTGTTAGTTAGAAATGTCTGGCTGTATTATTTTTCCTGTCTCCCATCACCCTGATGGGCTGCCCTTCCTTTTGAATCAAACTGCCATTGTGGCTGTCTGGTAGGAACTTAGACTACTGGTCTAGTGCCATCACCAGGCTGGGTCCTGCAGAGTGCTCTTAACAGTGCTGTTATGCTCAGAGGAATAGTCCCTGCCCCCTGGTGAAGTGTAAAAATCTGAGATGAATTCTGTGCACTAGAAACTAGCACAACACTGTAAATTAGCTCTACTTCAATAATGAAAAAAAAAAACAAACCAGGAATGTGTAAGCTGACAACGACAAAAAGTAAACTATGAATATTTCTTTGAACAAGGGTTTTCCTTTTAAGTATATTGCTTGCAAGTTATAAAAATGTACCAGTCTAAATCATCTTCTTTGCAAGTAACACACAAAATATTTGGGTAAGTATGAAGCACTTTTCATCTCTTTTTCTGTTACTTTTGTTTTCTTTTGAACTTTTTATTTTGTATCAGGGTATAGCTGAATACCAACATTGTGATAGTTTCAGGTGACCAGCTAAAGGACTCAGCCATACATATACATGTATTAATTCTCCCCCAAACCCTCTCCTCTCTGGGCTGCCACACAACCTGGAGTGGAGTTCCCTGTGCTAGACAGTAGGTCCCTGTTGGTTTTCCACTTTAAATACAGCAGTGTGTACATGTCTGTCCCCAGCTCCCTAACTATCCCTTCCTCCTAGCAACCGTAAGTTCATTTTCTAAGTCTGAGTCTCTTTCTGTTTTGTAAGTTCATTTGTATCATTTCCTTTTACATTCCACATATAAGAGATGCCATACAATATTTCTTCTCTGTCTGACTTAGTTTACTCATATGACACTTTCTGAGTCCATCTATGTTGATGCAAATGGCATTATTTCATTCTTTTTAATAGCTGAGTAATATTCCATTGTATATACGTATCACATCTTCTTGATCCATTCCTCTGCCAATGGACATTTAGGTTGTGAAGCACTCTTCTTTATTAAGCCTGCCTGTAGAAATTGAACTCAGCACCTCTGCTCTGTGTTGGTGTCTTTCCTTTGTACCAGATCTCTGTTTCTCTTCTGCTCTCTGGCTTGATGTGAAAGGAGACTTGTGCTTGACTGTGGTTTACAACACAGAAAGTAACAGGGATGAAAGAGTGGGCAGCAAAATAAACCAGAGGAGAACAGGAGGATGGTACTGTTTGCTCTTCAAGGTTTTGTTAAGGCATCTTCTCTCCCCCTGAAGTCTTTTCCAGTTCCTTGACTCAAAATCAGTCCCCTTCCACTTCTGTGCTCTTCTGTTCAGTTCAGTTGCTCAGTCGTGTCTGACTCCTTGCGACCCCATGAATCGCAGCATGCCAGGCCTCCCTGTCCATCACCAACTCCAGGAGTTCACTCAGACTCATGTCCATTGAGTCAGTGATGCCATCCAGCCATCTCTTCCTCTGTTGTCCCCTTCTCCTGCCCCCAATCTCTCCCAGCATCAGAGTCTTTTCCAATGAGTCAACTCTTCAAATGAGGTGGCCAAAGTACTGGAGTTTCAGCTTCAGCATCATTCCCTCCAAAGAAATCCCAGGGCTGATCTCCTTCAGAATGCACTGGTTGGATCTCCTTGCAGTCCAAGGGACTCTCAAGAGTCTTCTCCAACACCACAGTTCAAAAGCATCAATTCTTCAGTGCTCAGCCTTCTTCACAGTCCAACTCTCACATCCATACATGACCACTGGAAAAACCATAGCCTTGACTAGACGGACCTTAGTTGGCAAAGTAATGTCTCTGCTTTTGAATATGCTATCTAGGTTGGTCATAACTTTTCTTCCAAGGAGTAAGCGTCTTTTAATTTCATGGCTGCAGTCACCATCTGCAGTGATCTTCGAGCCCCAAAAAATAAAGTCTGACACTGTTTCCACTGTTTCCCCATCAATTTGCCATGAAGTGATGGGACCAGATGCCATGATCTTCGTTTTCTGAATGTTGAGCTTTAAGCCAACTTTTTCAGTCCCCACTTTCACTTTCATCAAGAGGCTCTTACCAGATTTTATTTCAGGTCCCCCATGATCCTCACTGCATCTTCCATTTGTTAGATCTGAAGTATCTGTGATTATGTCTGATCTCTGACTCAAGCAGACTCTCGAGAGTCCTAATAAGAGTAACTAACACTTAATGGATGTGAGAGTTGGACTGTGAAGAAAGCTGAGCACCAAAGAATTGATGCTTTTGAACTGTGGTGTTGGAGAAGACTCTTGAGAGTCCCTTGGACTGCAAGGAGATCCAACCAGTCCGTCCCAAAGGAGATCAGTCCTGGGTGTTCATTGGAAGGACTGATGTTGAAGCTGAAATTCCAATACTTTGGCCACCTGATGTGTAGAGCTGACTCATTGGAAAAGACCCTGATGCTGGGAAAGATTGAGGGCAGGAGGAGAAGGGGATAACAAAGGATGAGATGGTTGGATGGCATCACCGATTCAATGGACATGAGTCTGAGCAAACTCCGGGAGTTGGTGATGGACAAGGAGGCCTGGCATGCTGCGATTCATGGGGTCGCAAAGAGTCGGACACAACTGAGTGACTGAACTGAACTGAACTGAACACTTAATAGGCGTGTCTTAGTGACAGGGGCTCAAGAAATGTGATATCAGTGAATCTTTACCTGGTATGCCTTAGGAGCAGAGTCTACTATTCATTGTATTCTATAGATAAAACAAAGAGATGCTAAATGATTTGCTCAAGTCGGAAAGGAAATTAGTGTCAAGACTGAGGTTGACAACCCAGAACTCACTGTGGTCTGTGCACAGCTGCTGCCCTGTGGTCTCTGCTTGGCTGTCAATTAATGAATATCCAGTGGAGCAGAGCGCCCAGCACTTAGCCCGGCCATTTCACTCCCTGCCCCAGGCTGTTGTGTTAGTCTTTCAGCAAGGCTCTAAATGTGACATTCCCCTGGCTACCTGTGACTCCCAGTTAAAATCTCCCCTTTTTGTGCTCAGTCCCTGCCAAACTTTCCTTCTTTCTGTCATTGAACGTGTGCTGATTTCTGTGGGCACTCCTGCCTTCTTCACCTGGCTCATTTCTTCTCTGCCTCCTGATCTCAACTGAAAGTTCCTCATATAATTTGCCAACAAAAGCACCCAAATGCATGTTCTCACAGAACCTTTCTTTTACTAAAGTTGTTACAGTTAGAAGTCTTTGTTGTCTCAGGGCCCATGGCTGGTTTCGTTCATCACTGGATCCCCACAACTTATCATAGTGAAAATATCGAAGTTAAAAATATTCAGAAAACTAAGATCATGGCATCCAGTCCCATCACTTCACAGCAAACAGATGGGGAAACAGTGGCAGACTTTATTTTGGGGGGCTCCAAAATCACTGCAGATGGTGACTGCAGCCATGAAATTAAAAGACGCTTACTCCTTGAAAGAAAAGTTATGACCAACCTAGACAGCATATTAAAAAGCAGAGACATTACTTTGCCAACAAAGGTCCATCTAGTCAAGGGTATGGTTTTTCCAGTGGTCATGTATGGATGTTAGAGTTGGACTGTGAAGAAAGCTGAGCACTGAAGAATTGATGCTTTTGAACTGTGGTGTTGGAGAAGACTCTTGAGAGTCCCTTGGACTGCAAGGAGATCCAACCAGTCTATTCTAAAGGAGATCAGTCCTGAGTGTTCTTTGGAAGGACTGATGCTAAAGCTGAAACTCCAGTACTTTGGCCACCTGATGCGAAGAGCTGACTCATTTGAAAAGACCCTGCTGCTGGGAAAGATTGAAGGCAGGAGGAGAAGGGGATGACAGAGGATGAGGTGGTTGGATGTCATCACCGACTCAATGGAGATGAATTTGAGTGAACTCTGGGAGTTGGTTATGGACAAGAGGGCTTGGCGAGCTGCAGCCCATTGGGTCACAAAGAGTCTGAACTGAGTGACTGAACTAAACTGGAGACTCTGTTACCTTTCCACTTGCGTCTTACCTGTTGGGAAGGTTTCTACTTCCTGTTTCTCCTCTTTTGCACCACAACCCTTATCCTTCTCTAGCCAATTATTGTGGAGGCTTTTCAAAATACGCATCACCCAAATCAGAGGTCTTCAACACTTGATGACTTCAGTCACCTAGAGAGCTCTTAAATATATTACAGCTGCACCCACTCCTGTTCAGTTACATTGGAATCTGTTTGGACTGCATCCCTGGTATAGGCATTTTTTATTCCCTTAGAGGATTCTTAAGTGAGAACTACTAATTTGAATAGTAATTGCACACAATAGGGGCTCTGTAAAGACATGCTCTTTGCTGCCCAGGTATGTGGATCTCCTAAAAACAGACAAGTGAAGTTCAGCAGGAGGTGAACTTGTATGATTGAAGGGACTCTTGCAAACTCCTTGGAGTGATGGGAAGAAACCAACTTTTTATGGGACACAAGGGTTTCTGCTTGCTTCTGTTTTTAATGAAACCTCTTTGACTTCTGAATCATTCAATTTGCCTGTTCTTTTGCCCTAGGCAGATTTTTGCAAGCATTTTCAGTAAACTCGGCATGAGGACTTTTGTATAGCTGTATATATATATATATATATATATATATATATATATGCTTCAAATAGTCTATTTAGCTCTTCAAAGTTGGAAACTAACCTTCCTTTCCAATTGGAGTGACTTTTTCAATTGACTATGTTTTTCTGATTCAAAAAAAATGTACACAAATGATAAAGAGTAAGTATTCATATTTGGTACACTGTGAAGTTCATATTTGACTAGCTACTTAACCTTTGCCTGTCTGATCTCATTTACCAACAGCAAAATGTGACCTGTATTTTTTATTTTTATTAATTTTTTTGAGCAATAGACTTTAAATACTTCGAGTGATATTTCAAAACATCTTCTAAAAGCTGTTCTTATTTCAGCATAAGAAATCATAGATATATAAACCCTGGAAGTATGCATTTTAAAACTTAAGTGGGGGGTACACATTGGAGAGACTAATGCATCAGGACTCATAGAAATCACAATTAAAGATTTTAAATAGAATTTGGCTTGAGACAGGGTTTCATAAGCATTTGAGGGAATGATTGAAGTGAGGGAAAAGCAATGGGTTTTTTCTGTAGGCTTTTAATTTACACATAGAAAATGTATTCCCAAGTGAGATATGTTGTTACCTCATAATTTTGCCACACCTAGAAAGTAGTTGATTCCTGCTTTGTGCTGATTAGCTCCTTAAAGTAATAATAAGCCACAGGGCTTCCAGTAAAAATGCAGAGAGAGGAAGGAGGAGAGTTCCTTTTTTGGTTATGAGTTTCTAGAGTTCAATGGCGCTTGGGGTAGGGGAAGTAGTTTCTGCAACTATTGATCTCAGGTCTTTTCCTATCACTAATATTCTAAAAGGACCTATTCTGCTCGGATAAAATCCACAAAATTTGATGAAAAAAGTTCCCATTGTAGGATAGAAGTTGGCAAGTAGCCAAAAAAAAAAAAAAAAGAATTCATAGGGGACAAGTGAAAAGAAGACATATTCATGGGAAACTAGGGAACAGATTTGGGATTTCTGTAATATTGTTGTTCTGAAGAGTGCTTCTGTGGCTTTGGAGACTGGAATTCAATTTATGTCTTTCCATCATCTTTTAAGGCTGTGTTTTATATATGTATATATATACACACACATATTATTTATGAGCTTCCCAGGTGGCACAGTGGTAAAGATTCCCCTGCCAGTGCAGCAGATGCAGGAGATGTAGATTCGATCCCTGGGTCGGGAAGATGCTCTGGAGAAGGAAATGGCAATCCACTCCAGGATTCTTGCCTGGAAAATCAGGCACAACTTAGCGACTAAGCATTAACAATAATGTGTGTGTGTGGGGGTGGGTGGGTGGGTGGGTGTGTATTCATTTATACCTGCCATGTACTTGGAGCCTGGTAAATCTTACAAGAATCTGAAGGTACAAAAATCTACGACAACCATCCTAGCTTGCCTTGAATGGCTTTTAGCTTATATCTGTTATTGTGGGGTATTATTTACAGTGCCCATCTCAAAAACATCCTAGTAAATTGATAATATTTATGGTCAGTTTCCTTAGAAGCAATATGTCCAACCTCAGGCAGATCTTGAAATTTGAAAATGATCTTTGATTTGGGCTGAAACATCATCCTCATGTCTGAAGTTGTGCCTAGATTCCCAGCACTGAGAAATGATAAATGAGTCTCTGTGTAACCAGCAGACATCCTCAGAGGCCGGTGAGGACCCGAGATATTTAACAGCTCCATTAATGACCTGGAAGAGCTTGATAAGCAGCTTGCTAATGAAACCTGCAGATGACACTTAATTGTGTAGGTGTTGGAAATGACAATTGAAGCATGAATAAAAAAAAAGGCTCCAAGCCCAGGCAGGAGCTGGAACACAAAAGTCCACTTAGGCTAACTTTGTGAAGCAGTTCTGCATCTCTGAGATTGTCAGTTCCTATGTAAACATTACATTAGTGATGCATCTGAAAATGCTTGGCATGAATGTGCAACTCAGTATGAATTAGTTAATTCAGATTTTAAGAGCAGCATCATAACACCCAAAGTCATTCTTTCTTCCACTATTTCAAGAGTCCCTCAGTCTACAATAAATATACTGCTGGGCATCAAGGGATCCATGACCCTCTTGAGATAGTTTACCTGGTATTTGGTGTATGCCTGTGAGCACTGTGAGTGCATGGCTGGGTGTTTTTCTGGGGAGGGTGTCTTAGCTCTCATGCATGCATTCAATGGTGTTGTCAATGAGAAACACATTAAGAATCTCTATACTGGTCTGATGTGAATTGATGACTCATTGGAAAAGACCCTGATGCTGGGAAGGATTGAGGGCAGGAGGAGAAGGGGATGACACAGGGTGAGATAGTTGGATGGCATCACCAACTCAATGGTCATGAGTCTGAGCAAACTCCAGGAAGTAGTGAAGGACAGGCCGGGTGTGTTGCAGAGTTGGACAGACCACAACAACAACTGGTCTGTGAGCTTCTTGTAAGTTGTTCTTGTTGCTGTTGTTTTTCACTACTCTGCCCACACACTGAACTTTCTGTACCTTCAACATGCCAGAATGGCTCTGAGCTCAGGGCCTGGGCAATTGCTGTTACTGTGCCATTCCCCAGATATTATTATTTTCTTGACTGGTAAAACTTCAGCTGTTTGAAAAGGTCTAAAGTGTTAACCCATCTTCAGGCACTTGCTATCACTATGCCTTCCTTTGTTTTCCTCACAAGACAAGAGTAGCTAAATATGGCATTTTCTTTCTTTTTTTTTTTTTTTCTGTTTCCTTGTGTGCTACCGTCCAGTAAATCACCAGTTCCTTGAGAACAGTGTCCTTGACTTTCTTGCTCATGGATCTATGATAGATCCTCAATGGTTATTTGTGCCAGGGAAGGAGGAAGGAAAGAAGGAAATTATTGTATATTACATAATATCTGTCACATAGTATATACCGTTTATATATAAATGGTTTAATGACTAAAGAACTGACAGGATATATGAATGATAAGCAAGACTCACTGAGAGTGAAAGTTGCTCAGTTGTGTCTGACTCTTCACCCCCATGGACTATGCAGTCCATGGAATTCTCCAGGCCAGAATACTGGAGTGGGTAGCCTTTCCTTTCTCCAGGGGAATCTTCCCAACCCAGGGATCGAACCTAGTTCTCCCACATTGCAGGTGGATTTTTTTTTTTTTTTTTTTTACCAGCTGAGCCACAAGGGAAGCCCAAGACTCACTGAGATTGTTTTAAAGATGTGATGGGAAGGGTGAGACCTGAGCAATGGAAAAATTCACCCTATTTTTCTTTGACACAATAGGGATTTTTACTCTCCAGCCTACAACACCTTTTACATTATCCAGTTCATAGATAGTTCTAGGTGGTGCCTTTGGTTCTAAAAAGAAACTATCCAGTCACACTTTCTCTGTGTTGTAGGGATGGACTGATCCATTTCTTGGATACACACAGGTGCTTTGGTTCAATAGCTGACAAGATGAACTCCTGGCATATCGAATTCTATCCAGAATTCAGTTTTGAGGAGAGATACACTAAAAGCATTGTGTGTCTGCTTTCATTTAACAGGACTAGAATTTTCCAGGAATGCAGCCTAAATGGAGTGGCATTTTTATCATGGGGTTTCTGTTCTACAATCAAAATATACGCTTCAAATCAGAAAGCAGTGTCCTAAATTCTCCTCCTCACAGGAGTCATTCTCTTCTGATTGTGGAAAATGAATTTTTCCTTTTTGGCTGAAGCCTTTACTCCTATTCTTATTTGATGGATTCATATCTCACATCTGATTTACCCTGTCAAGTGTTTAAAAGTGACCATTTTCTCTGAAAGCCTGAAAGCCCTGGATACTACGTTGCAGAATAAAAGAAAATATCTGACCCTTATATGAAAGTGTCAGTTATTGAGCCAAATCTAGCAGTATCTAAGATTTGGAAAGATTAACAAGTGTATTGATATTCGTTTAGCTAAATCCCTCCCTTAGGCTAGTTTTTAAGAATTAAGTCTTTTGGTTGGTGAGACCTCTTCCCATAGGAACCTGTGCTTGTGGGCCCAGTTCTTTGAAATTCTTGGGATAAAATTATGTACTTGTGGAACAACAAATCCAATTTTATATACTAATATTCTTTATTAAATGGGCTTGAAGTCAGAATTTGAAACTGAGGGATATAGCATTCATTTACTGATTATTCTCTCTTTATACAAGCCATTAGCTAGAGCTGGCATTTTAGTGGCATCGTGTATATGCCAGAAATACTGGAGAAAAGATTTCCCCTAAAAATCCAGATTCGTTTCTAGACTCTTGTAATTTTTACTGCATAATTAACAATAGTGTTTGACACTGTCATCCTCTTGACAGACTCTAACTTGGAACATCTGGTGTTATTTAGCCAAGAGCCTGGTTCTATTCTCCCAGTACAAAAGGGTTCTGATTAATTAATCATTGCCCAACCTGAATAATACATTAAAGATAAACTTCAATGCTTAGGAAAAAAACAAAGGGGAAAGTTTTCTTATGTTACAGAAGATGGAATTTCCTATGAATAGAAATATTAAAATGAGTAAGGTTTAGCACTTACCCCAGGTCCTCAGCCGGAAGTGAAAGAGACAGAGTGTCTTCTTAGACAGCTATGGTTTGGGGTTCAACCAGCAGAGCTTACCGCCTGCCCCAAGGTGTTTATATCTCCTATCTCAGTACCCCTTCTTGACTTCAGTGCTTTTTTCTCACACCAAATGCATTCTGTGCCAAGAAGGACTCAAGGAGAGGGGGGTTCAGTGAGAGTCTAGGTGGTGAATTCTGTATGAACGTTATCTGTTTCATTCCCTAATGTTTACCCAGTGCCCACTGAAATCCCTAATCCCAGCAGGTGCTCAGTAGGTTGTTTGTTCAATTTACAAATGGAGATCCTTTTGCTGTGCCAACCAGGTTCCCAAGCTATCATTACCCTCTTATCAAAGGCTAGAAATTGGTACAATTTCTTTCTGTTTTTCTCTGTATGAATGTTGCTCTGTGACTCACAGAGACTTATAAAATGCCTAAAGTGTATGATCTTCATTGGGTTAAATAATAACCTGTTTATGATTTGTGTTGCTTTTTCTCTCTTTTTAAGAGTCCTTTACATGGGTTTTTCAAACATAGAGTCTCTGTTACTGGCATTAAATGTGGCCCTCTTGGGTGGCTTTGTCAAAATACACCCCCTCCATAAACACCTAATCTCTAGTTATGTCTGTTTTGTGACCTTTCATTTAGGACTAATACAGATTGCTTTTGTATTCCATCCCCAAAATTATCTCACCTGCAGTCTGAATGGGTATGAAAAGTTGCACGTAACTAACATATTTGTGAGACATCCCACAAACCGAGGAGCCTGGTGGTCTACAGTCTATGGGGTCACAAAGAGTTAGACATGATTTAGTAACTAAACAACAGCAACAACTGTATTCTTACAATTCAATACAACTCCTGTATTCTTACCTGGAAAATGCCCTAGAGAGAGGAGCCCATTGGGTCTCAATCCATGGGGTCACAAAAGAGTCAGATGCAACTTAGAGGCTAAACATCAGGTTATCAGTTATTTATCCACTCAAACATATTTACTTTGCAAATGTTAATCCAAGGCAAGGTCCTCATCACTGGAGATACAGCAGTGAATAAAAGAGAAGATTTCTGCTTTCATGGATCTTACATTCCTAACTAGAAGACAAATTAACAAATTAATGTAGCTATGCTAAGTGCTCTTGCCTGGGAAATCCCATGGACGGAGGAGCCTGGTGGGCTGCAGTCCATGGGGTCGCTAAGAGTCGGACACGACTGAGCGACTTCACTTTCACTTTTCACTTTCATGCATTGGAGGAAATGGCAATCCACTCCAGTGTTCTTGCCTGGAGAATCCCAGGGACGGGGGAGCCTGGTGGGCTGCCGTCTGTGGGGTCGCATAGAGTCGGACACAACTGAAGCAACTTAGTAGTAGCAGTAGTAGTAGTATGCTATTTCAAGAGAAGGCAATAGCACCCCACTCCAGTACTTTTGCCTGGAAAATCCCATGGACAGAGGAGCCTGGTAGGCTGCAGTCCATGGGGTCGCAAAGAGTTGGACACGTCTGAGCGACTTCACTTTCCCTTTTCACTTTCATGCATTGGAGAAGGCAATGGCAACCCACTCCAGTGTTCTTGCCTGGAGAAACCCAGGGATGGGGGAGCCTGGTGGGCTGCCGTCTATGGGGTTGCATAGAGTTGGACATGACTGAAGTGACTTAGCAGCAGCAGCAGCATGCTATTTCAAGTGGTGGTAAGTGCTATGAAGAAAAGTAAGGCAGAGTAACTAGAAAGACAGTGAGATGCTATTCTCAGGTTATTTGTGTTTTTTTGAAGGAACTTACTGGGCATTATTTCTCTGGTAGCTCAGTTGGTAAAGAATCCGCCTGCAATGCAGGAGACCCCAGTTTGATTCCTGGTTTAGGAAGATCCCCTGGAGAAGGGAAAGGCTACCCACTCCAGTATGCTGGCCTGGAGAATTTCATGGGCTGTATAGTCCATGGGGTTGCAAAGAGTCGGATACGACTGAGCGAGTTTCACTTTCACTTCTCTGGCTATGCTGTGTAATGTAACAGGCCCCATCCTCATTCTCCATCCTCCTCTCTCTGCTTCCTTTACTTTCATAGTATTTACTGTCACCTGAAAAATTATTTATATATTTATTTATGGGCTTCCCGGTAGCTCAGATGGTAAAGAATCTGCCTGCATTGCAGGAGGCCTAGATTCAATCCCTGAACCAGGAAGATCCCCTGGTGAAAGGAATGGCAACCCACTCCAGTATTCTTGCCTGGAGAATTCCATGGACAGACCATGAGTTTGCAAAGAGTTGGACACGACTGAGTGACTAATACTTATGTCTCATTCTTTGTACTTAACTTTCAGTCTAATGATGGAGATAGGAAATACATAAAAATAGCTAAAACATAATATGGAAAATAAGCAAGCCAATAAGAGAGGTACAGAACAGTATCAGTTCAGTCCAGTTCAGTCTCTCAGTCGTGTCCGACTCTTTGCGACCCCATGAATCGCAGCACGCCAGGCCTCCCTGTCCATCACCATTTCCCGGAGTTCACTCAGACTCACGTCCATCGAGTCCATGATGTCATCCAGCCATCTCATCCTCGGTCGCCCCTTTCTCCTCCTGCCCCCAATCCCTCCCAGCATCAGAGTCTTTTCCAATGAGTCAACTCTTCACATGAGGTGGCCAAAGTACTGGAGTTTCAGCTTCAGCATCATTCCTTCCAAAGAAATCCCAGGGTTGATCTCCTTCAGAATGGACTGGTTGGATCTCCTTGCAGTCCAAGGGACTCTCAAGAGTCTTCTCCAACACCACAGTTCAAAAGCATCAATTCTTCGGCGCTCAGCCTTCTTCACAGTCCAACTCTCACATCCATACATAACCACAGGAAAAACCATAACCTTGACTAGACGGACCTTAGTCGGCAAAGTAATGTCTCTGCTTTTGAATATTCTATCTAGGATGGTCATAACTTTTCTTCCAAGGAGTAAGCATCTTTTAATTTCATGGCTGCAGTCACCATCTGCAGTGATTTTGGAGCCCAAAAAAAGAAAGTCTGACACTGTTTCCACTGTTTCCCCATCTATTTCCCATGAAGTGATGGGACTGGATGCCATGATCTTCATTTTCTGAATGTTGAGCTTTAAGCCAACTTTTTCACTCTCCTCTTTCACTTTCATCAAGAGGCTTTTCAGCTCCTCTTCACTTTCTGCCATAAGGGTGGTGTCATCAAGGGGCGCTGAAAAAGTGAAAGGGCCCACCTGAGTAGCAGTAAAGGCTTCTCAGAAGAGAGGTGTCAGCGTGGGCCCAGGTGAGGCTGGGACTCTATTCACAGGAACAACTTGATCAAGGACATGGCATTGGGAAAATTCTGGCAATGCACCGAAGTAACACATGGTCCACTTTGACTTGAGTGCAGGCAGAGAGCCAGATACTCCTGAGAGAACAACATAAAGTTCCCTTGGTGCCAAATTTTGAAGGGCTTCAAATGCCAAAGTGAGAAATTTGAATACAAGAGCCACTTAAAAAATATATATTTCAAACATGTCTCCTGATTATCAGAGTAATTGATTTTCATTATGTAAAGTGTAGACAGCTCCTAATAATAAAGTTTCAGGCCAACAGGTGAGTTAATCAGAGTTCTGGTAACAAAATAGTAACCCATCAGTGGTGTATAAACAATTGCAGAGTAGAAAGAGTTGCAGAATAATCATGTAAGTTTATTGACGTCACCCACAGTAGTTTTGTTTTGTTTTTAACTACGTGTTCTGCTGACATCTGGGTTCTGTCTAAAATAAAATTGAATGCCAGATGGGCCTTTTCCAGAAACCTTATGAAATTCAAATACATAGCCACTATTGTGGTTAAGGGACTGTTTGAGAGATATCAGGTTTTCTCTATTTACTGCTCTCTCTTGCACCTTCTCCTTGAATGGCTGTCCAGAGTGTTGTGAATCCTCAGGGGATATTGATCCTAATTAAAGACCGAACTCTGGGAGGATTTTATTTTGTTTTTAAATTTTTATTTTGTATTGGGGTACAGCCGATTAATGATGTGATAGTTTCAGGTGAACAGTGAAGGGACTCAGCCATGCATGCATCCATTCTCTCCCAAACCCCTCTCACATCCAGACTTCCACGTAACATTGAGCAGCATTCCCTGTGCTATACAGTAGGTCCTTGGGTTAATGCCATTTTAAATACAACAGTGTGTGCATGTCCATCCCAAACTCCCTAACTACTCCTTCCTCCTGGCAACCATAAGTTCATTCTCTGAATCTGTGAGTCTCTGTTTTATAAGCAAGTTTATCTGTATCATTTCTTTTTAGATTCTGGGAGGATTTTAAATCTCAGCAATTAATAGATGGATTTAGAAAGCCAAATGATCTCTTCTCGGGAATCCAAGTCCTTTATCTTTTTCAGATTCTTTGCTAGAATAATAAATGTCTTCCTTCTGATACACAAGAGACACAGTTCAGTACCTAATATAAAGAGTTTATATTCCTTTTGCATTTCTTCATCCTCTTTCTTGGCTGCATGCTGACTTTTATGGGTTCTAGGCACTTTGCCTTTGGGGCCTCTTTCTCTATAAAAATATATTACAATTATATTTCATGACTGCGTTGGTATAAAAACAAATGTATAATGTTATGTACTAAATCATTTTTTGAGCTAAAATTTATATATATATTTTCTCTTTTGTGTCAAAATAAAACATTGCTCTGGTCCCCTAAAACTATTGTGAGCCTCAGAAACTCTACATGATGTGACTAAGGGGCCTGTTGGTCCTTTTTCCTACTTGTGGAGAATTGATGGTAAGCAGAATTGAAAACCAGTATGCCCGGCTGAGCCCAAAGTCGCCCATACCCCCTAAAACTATAGATACAGACTTCAGGTTAGATATTGCAAACTTTGAAAACACCTCCAACTTGTACACTGGAAACATGGGGAAAGGTCAGATTCATTTTACTGACCTTTTATTTCCCATCAGTAGTGGCAGCTGCAATCTTTTATTTGCAGTGAATCTAGGAAAAAAAGGTGAGGGGGCTCAGTACTTACATGAGAATCACCAGAGCTACTTAACAAGGTCCCTTTTAATGGAATTTCAGTTTTCTAGGTCCCATTTAATGGAATCAGATATTTTGGATCAGAATCTCAAGTGTTAGAGGCATACAAATCTTATGTACACTTAAGCTTGTAGCCGCTGTCCTACCAAACATCTGTCTTTCATAGGTTGTCAGTTTCGTGTTCATTCCTAAAGAGTCATTATTGTTGTTATTGTTCAGTTGCTAAGTTGTATCTGACTCTGTGTCCCCATGGACTGCAGCATACCAGGCTGCCCTGGTCTTCACTATCTCCCAGAGTTTGCTCAGATTCATGTCCATTGAGTTAGTGATGCTGTCTAAAACCTGTACAAATGCCATCCCCTTTCCAAAGCTCCTTTGGACCCTTTAATATAAAATTGGCCCCTTCAATATAAAATCAGCCCCTCCTTTCCTCATGCCCTGCCTGCATATCTGATATACCACCTATGGCACATTGGTGCATTTCTATAGTTGTGACTATTAATTTGACGGGAAAACACACACACACACACACACACTCTCAGTGTGAGAGCTGTGAGTTGAGTATTATTTGGGGATTTACTGAGGACTATAGCCCAGAAGACAGCCTCTCAGATAGCTCTGAGGAACTGTGTCAAAGAGGTGAGGGGGGGCGCAGTATATATAGGATTTTGGCAAATCAAGCATAATCTTGGTAGAAGTTTACTGCTAGTCATGAGGAACTGATACCTTTTAATAGTTTTAGTGCTTTTCTAAGTATGGGACGATGCAAGAATCTGGATTCATAAAAATATCTGTCTGAAGGCATTTTCTGCTAGTTTTCCCAGAGCACAGAGTGTCTTGTTCTCAATTCTTCACCCTGAATTCTTTTCAGGGTATACTGCAGGTCAGCAATTGTGGTGACAAATGACTCATTTCTTAGAGAACTGGATGACAAGTGGGATTCCTTAGTTGACATGACTTTTCCTTTACCAGTTAGAATGTTTGTTAAAAGCAGGGCTTATTTCTCATGTGCTTGTTCGTTTTACAAATTACAGCACTTGTTTCTTATAGGCAGAATACTTTTATTATTTAACTATATTTGCTTTTTGTGTTTATGTGAACGTGTCTGTGAAAGTGAAAATCTCTCAGTCATGTCTAGCTCTTTGCGGCTCCATGGACTATACAGGCCATGAAATTCTCCAGGCCAGGATACTGGAGTGGGTTGCCTATCCCTTCCCCAGGGGATCGTCCCAACCCAGGGATAGAACCCAGGTCTCCCGCATTGCAGGAGGATTATTTACCAGCTGAGCCACAAGGGAAGCCCAAGAATACTGGAGTGGGAAGCCTATCCCTTCTCCAGCAGATCTTTCTGACCCAGGAATTGAGAAGAAAGTGTCTGTATGTTTGCTTGTTTATGTATGTTGTCTATTTATATTCTTAATCCTGAAGGCTAAACACAGAATCTAGCTAATGAGAAGCATGCAGGGTGAAATATCTTGATTTCTTTCTTTATTTTTATTTATTTTTAATAAGAATATAGCCAGTCATGTAATGAGTTACATAAAACTGAGATTCAGAAGCAAGGTGAAAATCATCAGAAAAATATTGCAAGCTAAAGTGAAAAGATTGCCTTCACCATAAACAGTTCTAGTAACAGGTCTTTTTTTTTTTTTTTTTCTGTAAAAGGAAGAAGAAAAACCTAGAAAGGAATCACTGCTGAGTGTTGTAGGTGATCTGTGGTTGATATGAGCATAGGTCAGGAAGCTGATGTGGGAAAGGTGTGAGTGTCTAGATGAGAGAATATAAAAATGGACAAGCTCCATAACCCCTCCTTTTATGGAATTCACAGTCTAATGCAGACACATTATCAAAGACCCAGAGACAGACACAGGCAGAGTTGCGGGGTAGGGTGAGTTGCGGGAGGGGGAGAGATGTAGTTCAATTCATTGGATATTTATTGACTAAAACAAAGACACAGATCTTCCTTATGGAATTTTTGCTCTAGTAGGTAGACCAACATTAAGCATCAAATCCTACAACGAAAATTATAATCATGGGGAATTCCCTGGTGGTCTAATGGTTAGGACTCTGCACTTTTACTGCCTAATGCCTAATGCATTTTTACTGCCTACTGCCTAATGCCTAGTCTCTGGTTTTAGAACTAAGATCCCACAAGCCATGCAGCATGGCCGAATAAATAAATAATTAAAGTTATAATTACAAATTCTGGTAAGCCTATAGGTCATTTCCCATGGAAAGGCTGGGGTCAAGGGGGTGTGAGGGTGAAACATGAAACTGAAAAAATAAGATAGGACCAGATTTTGGCAGCAAGGGGGAGAATGGCTTTGAAGGCCTCAATAACAAGCCCTGTAAGGAAGCGGAGAAAATAAGACACTATCTAGCTTTTGGACCATGGAAGGAAGAGAAGATGCCCATTACCAGCTAAGAAAGATTTATTAACTCATCAATAGTTTTAAAGAAAATAAAAAAGGCTATTGCTCTGTGTGTCTGTAGAGCTATTCTTCCTATAAATTCAATGCAACTCTATCATATTTCCTGTATGTCTTCATGAAAAGACCATGGTTTCATCTGGCAAGGAAGAACGTGAACTGTTCAAATGGCAAAATCTACATCTTTCAATATGAATCCCTCAAGTTGAACAACAACTTGTGACAGAAAAGACCTATTAAACTACCCATTACTAATACTATGCCTTCGTCCTTGAGAACATGAATAAAAGTTTATTCCTTTTCCTTAGATTCTTACTAGCTCTTTGCCTAGTCTAGATTTGAATGACTGAGGATCCAGAGGTCTTTTAACAGTTCCTTGGAAACATTTTCTGGCAATTTGTTTTCTCCTAGGAAAGAGTTCTATGCTTAATTGAATTCTCTGTTTGAAGGATGACAGAAGATAATGAGGAATTCATCTTCTGGAATCTTCAGAATACTATTAAGATGGAATCCTCTAGCTCAAAAACTTGAATAAATAGATTTATGTGGAAATGGCCTAAGGACCTCTAAGGTGGTGTTCATGCCCATCAGAGCTGTAGCAGTATTTAGTGGTCAGTCATTGCTTGCTCACTGGAAAAATGAAAGTTGGAGCTAAATCAGAGGTTTCCTGTGCGCAGCATGAGAGCTCCATCTCTGCCTTTCCATGCCAAGGTAAATATCATTAGTCTTTTGTGACACATTCACACAACCTCGAAAAACATTCACTAAAAACAAATTTGAATTAGCATCAGAGAGAAAACTTACTTCCCAGTCTAATTCTTGATGATCTCCATGGCTGTTTATCATTCTAGATGATACATGTCTCCTTGAAGTCTTCATTTTAGAATTTGGTGAATACCAGATCCCTTCCTGCCAGATGTGAGCTATTAATTATTATTATTATTGTTTGTAGTTCTTGTTTTTGTGCATGTACTGGACCATTTTTCTTAGTACAATGCCAGAACTGATTACACCAGACTCAAAGACAAAGTGAAATCTATAGGTATACATTATAAATCACAATGGAAGATCTGTGGCTGTCGAGTTTTCATCACCTTTTATTTAGTGTCATGGTTACAAGCCTAATTACAGAGGGTATGCTGAAGAGTTTGCTGTACTTTGAAGATGAGATCATTGTAAGTTTTGAATACTATCATCTCTTTGCTTGAGATGGTGCATTTTCTCTTGCATTGCATGCAGAGTCTTCACTAAGTCACCAGGGAAGCCCATTTTAAGGTTAATGAATCTCTATTATAGACTCAGACTTGATACTGGAACAGGTATTTAAATTTTAAAAAAGTTTTACATATTCCCCCAAATGCCTTAAGAGCTGTTCTTTTTTTCTTAACAAAACCTAAAAGATAGATAGGAAACATATCATTATACCCACTTGAGATAAAGACATTGAGGCGGTGAATGTTTAATTGGTTTGTCTCCAGGAACACAGATACACCCTCTGAAAGTCCTATTTGAAACACAGTGCCTAGCCAGCTGGCTCAGAGAACTGTGATCTCACCCTTCTTCACTTTTCACTACTAGCTAGATTTACACACTGGACCTTTTATGTATAATTCTATTTGAATATAAGGCTAAACATATTTTTAAAAAATCATTGGTAGAGAAGAAGGAGAAATTACCTGGGATTTTGAGTACATTTCATTTGCAAGTGAAAAACACAAATAGGACCCAAACTGACTCCTTAACAGATGGAAGGTACTGCTCCTGGAACTACAATGTCAAGGGATAGCCCTAGCTTGTGGCCTCCTTGGATCCCAGGGCTTTACTCAGCAGAAATCTCCCTGCCCAGCTTTCATCGCCATGCTTCTCTATATTCGTCTCATCCTTGGGCAGAATCTTTCAGAAAGTGTCCAAGATAGCCAGCAGCCATGAAGTCTTCACCCATAAAAGAAAATATCCTCTTTCCCAATGGCGTTAACCAGAGTCCTATGGCTGCCTCTCATTGCTTTCAATAGGGCCATGTGTTCTCCTGGATAAATCACCATGGAGGAATACATATATGTTTTACACATGTGGCTTTTCCCCCAAAATACAAATTGCATCATATTAAACATTGATCTGAACTTGGATTTTCCTTCCTACCTAACAACACATTTTAGGGTTTTTTTTTTTTAGCTGTCAATACATGGAGATCAGTGTTTTCAACTGTTGTATGACATTACACTGAAAAAATGTAATATTGATTATTTAATAATTTTACTAATAATGAACATGTAAATAATTTCAGTTACTTTTGTTATAGCAAATGATACATTAACAGCATTTTACATAGCCCTTGGGCTGCATATGAGATTATTTCTCTAGGATAGACACCAGGAGATAGATATGATGGATTAAAAGCTATAAAATTTACAACTTTGATGAGTACCACTTGCCACTGAAAAATTTTACCAATTTCATGTTTTCAGGTTTTTGTCACTGCTGCTGCTAGTAGCAAATCCTTACAGAATACTCACTCTTGACCAGGTACTATGCTAACTACTCTCATTTAATCCTTCAATTCAGTCACTCAGTCATGTCCGACTCTTTGCAACCCCATGAATCAAAGCACGCCAGGCCTCCCTGTCCATCACCAACTCCCAGAGTTCACTCAAACTCACGTCCATCGAGTTGGTGATACCATCCAGCCATCTCATCCTCTGTTCCTTTTTCCTCCTGTCCCCAACCCCTCCCAGCATCAGAGTCTTTTCCAATGAGTCAACTCTTTGCATGAGGTGGCCAAAGTACTGGAGTTTCAGTGTTAGCATCATTCCTTCCAATGAACACTTAGGACTGATCTCCTTTAGGATGGAGACTGGTTGTATCTCCTTTAAGTCCAAGGGACTCTCAAGAGTCTTCTCCAACACCACAGTTCAAAAGCATCAATTCTTCGGCACTCAGCTTTCTTCACAGTCCAACTCTCACATCCATACATGACCACTGGAAAGACCATAGTCTTGACTACACGGACCTTAGTTGGCAAAGTAATGTCTCTGCTTTTCAATATGCTATCTAGGTTGGTCATAACTTTCCTTCCAAGGAGTAAGCGTCTTGTAATTTCATGACTGCAGTCACCATCTGCAGTGATTTAATCCTTACTACAGCCCTAATGAGACAGGTGGCCTAGATGGTAAAGAATCTGCCTACAATGCAGGGGATATAGGTTCAATCCCTGGGTCAGGAAGATACCCTGAAGAAGGAAAGGACAACCCACTCCAGTATTCTCGCCTGGAAAATCCCATGAACAGAGGAGCCTGGTGGGCTACAGTCCATGGGGTCACAAAGAGTCAGACATGACTGAGTCACTAACTTTAACAGCCCTAATAGGATTAGCCTGTGAGATACATGCTAATATCATCATTATCCTTTTACAGAAGAATATATTGAGGCTTGGGTTTCCCAGTTGGCGTTAGTGGTAAAGAACCCGCCTGCCAGTGCAGGAGTTGTAAGAGATGTGGGTTCAATCCCTGGGTCGGGAAGATTCCCTGGAGAAGGAAATTGTAACCCACTCCAGGATTCTTGCCTAGAGAATCCCATGGAGAGAAGAGCCTGGTGGGCTACAGTCCATAGAGTCACAAAGAGTCAGATATGACTTGAAGCTACTTAGCACAGCACAGCACATACTGAGGCTTAGAGAATTCTAGTTACTGGCCTAAATTTAGAGAGGTGTTTGTCTTGTCTTGATGAGCTAAAGATGAACTTTATATTCTAAAGTTAGAGAGCATATTACTTGGACTATCCTAAGTACTCAGGGAAAAAATTTATCTCTGAGTCTTGGGCCAAATAAAGGAGAGAATCTACAAACTTTCCACCCTTGTGTTCAGTATATGTGATTTGGATTCCATATAATATTCCTGCAGTTATTATCTGGCATAATTAAATGTGAAATGAAATAAAGTCAATAAAACAAAATCTCTGCTGACTTTCTCACTGATCTAAACATTAACCATCCAGAGAAAATTAACATTGCAAGAAAAAAACTAGAAAACAAAACAAAACAGGCCATTAGTTAGAGCAATATACACATTTCCTAGAGTAGGATACGTTTCTCTGTGGAATCACTGGCTTTTGTGTAACATAGTTACTGTGCTGATGATGGTAGCTTAGAATCCTTGCAAGGTGTGTTATCGCTATTGTTGGCTACCTGGACTCAGTTGGTACTAAGAAGCCTTACTTTACTTAATCCTGTGAGGAAATGTGTTTAACCTTCAGTCATAGTTTAGTTCTATTTAATGAAGATTGCAATAGTGGGAGATTGTCTGGTCTCTTTAAAATATAGATCAGCTGCTGAGCTCTTAGGAGGTGGTTAATTGGTAACTGCTGAGTGGAAAAGGTGCCCACATGCCTCCCAGCTGAACCCAGAGGAGAGTTGGAGAGAAAAAGAAGTCCACTTCCAATGATTCTGGAAAGAATGAGCTGAGCTCAGTTATTATGACAACCAGGAAATATTCAGACCAGATTATTCTGAGAACCAGGAAATAATCAACCAGATTATTAAATCAAAGTGTCTTAAATTTAAGTCAAAGTGTCTTCAGACACTTTGATTCACATTAGAGAGTTTTAAAATATTCTTAGCACATTCCAATTTTAGAAGTTTGTATAGAACAAACAAGAAAGCAGTGTTACATGGGGCCAGAAATTGCAGTTAATAAAGAGGTTTGATATACCCTTTATTGCAGTACTTTTTGGAGTACCTCCATATTGCTTAAGCTTAATCATGTTTGATAATTTACTTATGTTTTGCTCTGGTAAATTAGTCCTCTTTATTTTGCTATAAACTCTTGTGACATTTCTCTAGCATATTTTAGCATTCTAGAATTAAAGCCTATTATGTTTTGACTCTGGTATTTTTTTTCCTGCTATGTTGAAGAACAAATTGATGCAGACCTGTTGGCAGGATTATAAAGAGCAGTATAATATTGAATATTATAAAGATCTTACTGTTTCAGCCTACAGGAGGCCAACTCCCCTCCCATAGATGGTGGATATTTACTTATAGCTTATTAGTATCCATGAAGTGCAAGTTTCTGTCCCATTTCTGACAGAAGTACTAACATGTATAGCCTTTGTTGCACTTGGAATGTGTATCATGCACTTGGCCATCTTAAATGTGTTTTATTTCATTTAATTCATGCCACCCCATCAGGGAGGCTCTAAATTTACCTTCTTCCCCTTTTTACCAGTTAAAAGCAAATTTAAATTTTTACCAGTTAAAAGCAGATTTAAACTGCTCAACTGGAACCATAGTTATCAAGCAGCTAATTCAAAGCTACATCTCCCCCGTCTGACTCCAGGATTCATTACACTACCTTACTGAGTGCTTGCTTTGCCTTTCCTGCTATTTCCTTTTCCCCCCTACTCATGTTCTACAACTTTAGGAGGAATTTCTTATGTGTTTGTTTGTTTTCTGTTTTATTTTTCAATTTAGAAAAACTTATGGAATCTCAATTTGGTACCTTTCACAAATGTGCTTTTTCCCTCCATAGCTTTGTTTGGTGACACGTGGTCATAAAATCACTAAGCGGAGAAGTGAACAAATAAAGTGTCCTCCACACAAAGAACATAGGAAGTTCCTTCTTTTAAAATTGTGTTTGGAAGTTCGTTTCTCCTTTTAGCCTCTTCAACTGAAGCAATTGGGACTAATAATCCTTTTCTGGTGTTTCTCTCAAAGGGATGCTGTAAGAATTGGATGAATTGTTTTGCAGGAATAACAATATAATATTCAGTAATTTGAGGGTTGCACCAAGTCTCCCCATGACTTTTGCCTGGAAATAATTTTATTTGAGAAAAACATTGGGTTTCCTTACTCCCACAGCTCATTTATAAAATATGCCAATATTTATTCAAGCTTCTTCGGAACAAGAAGCCAGATAGAAATGCAAACAGATTATGGTTGTTTAATTTTTATTAAGATGCCATCAGGGCTGGCTACCTATAGACCTCTCCTCTCTCTCTAGGAGCTTGGATGCAGTATATGCCCCACAGTTCTGTAACTTGTGTCACCATGGGAACATATTATAATAACTGAGTCTATTGAAAGGCCAGCTTCATTTCTTTAGTTTTAATTGAAAACAAAAATGACCAGATAGAATACTAGCAAAAAATGGAGCCTTCTTTATAAATGGAACCCTGAACAGTAAGGCAGGATGATGAGAGTACTACTTAAATATTTTATAACTTGAAATTTTTTTCACCAAGGTTTCTTTCACCATAATGAGTTGGGCAGTCTGAGTCTAGATATTTTAATAGGGGATATTCAGGAAATGTGGAAAAGGAAAAAACATTATGTAAGGAGATCCCTAAAATCTCAGAGCTAAAGATCTAGTTTTAACCAGTTCTTAACAGCTGTGGTTCTCACTTGGTTTGAAATCAACATTGTGAACATTTCCTGTGGGACCAGCTCATAGAGAAACAATGACTGTCTGGGCCAGGAAACCTAAATAGCTTGATGAGATCACCTAGAGGCTTGAGGGACCAGGGAATTTTAAGTTCACTATGTAAATATCGCGAACTCCCTTCTCAGCATAAGTGTGTATGTGTATGTATGTGTGATCATGAAGTGTAGTGGCAATGGTTCCTCATTTCTACCTCTCAAATACTCCCTGTAATTGGTATCTAAAATGAAAGGACTGAAGATTTAGCAAGAATACACGGAAGAACTGTATAAAAAAGATCTTCACGACCCAGATAATCATGATGATGTGATCACTAATCTAGAGCCAGACATCTTGGAATGTGAAGTCAACTGGGCCTTAGAAAGCATCACTACGAACAAAGCTAGTGGGAGTGATGGAATTCCAGTTGAGCTGTTTCAAATCCTGAAAGATGATGCTGTGAAAGTGCTGCACTCAATATGCCAGCAAATTTGGAAAACTCAGCAGTGGCCACAGGACTGGGAAAGGTCAGTTTTCATTCCAATCCCAAAGAAAGGCAATGCTAAAGAATGCTCAAACTACCACACAATTGCACTCATCTCACATGCTAGCAAAGTAATGCTCAAAATTCTCCAAGCCAGGCTTCAGCAATATGTGAACTGTGAACTCCCTGATGTTCAAGCTGGTTTTAGAAAAGGCAGAGGAACCAGAGATCAAATTGCCAACATCCGCTGGATTATGGAAAAAGCAAGAGAGTTCCAGAAAAATATCTATTTCTGCTTTATTGACTATGCCAAAGCCATTGACTGTGTGGATCACAATCAACTGTGGAAAATTCTGAAAGAGATGGGAATACCAGACCACCTGACCTGCCTCTTGAGAAATCTGTATGCAGGTCAGGAAGCAACAGTTAGAACTGGACATGGAACAACAGACTGGTTCCAAATAGGAAAAGGAGTATGTCAAGGCTGTATATTGTCACCCTGCTTATTTAACTTATATGCAGAGTACATCATGAGAAACGCTGGACTGGAAGAAACAGAAGCTGGAATCAAGATTGCTGGGAGAAATATCAATAATCTCAGATATGCAGATGACACCACCCTTATGGCAGAAAGTGAAGAGGAACTCAAAAGCCTCTTGATGAAACTGAAAGAGGAGAGCGAAAAAGTTGGCTTAAAGCTCAACATTCAGAAAATGAAGATCATGGCATCCGGTCCCATCACTTCATGGGAAGTAGATAGGGAAACAGTGGAAACAGTGTCAGACTTTCTTTTTTTGGGCTCCAAAATCACTGCAGATGGTGACTGCAGCCATGAAATTAAAAGATGCTTACTCCTTGGAAGAAAAGTTATGACCAACCTAGACAGCATATTCAAAAGCAGAGACATTACTTTGCCAACTAAGGTCCATCTAGTCAAGGCTATGGTTTTTCCAGTGGTCATGTATGGATGTGAGAGTCGGACTGTGAAGAAGGCTGAGCACCGAAGAATTGGTGCTTTTGAACTGTGGTGTTGGAGAAGACTCTTGAGAGTCCCTTGGACTGCAAGGAGATCCAACAAGTGCATTCTGAAGGAGATTAACCCTGGGATTTCTTTGGAAGGAATCATGCTGAAGCTGAAACTCCAGTAATTTGGCCACCTCATGTGAAGAGTTGACTCATTGGAAAAGACTCTGATGCTAGGAGGGATTGGGGGCAGGAGGAGAAGGGGACGACAGAGGATGAGATGGCTGGATGGCATCACTGACTCGATGGACGCGAGTCTGAGTGAACTCCGGGAGATGGTGATGAACAGGGAGGCCTGCTGCGATTCATGGGGTCGCAAACAGTCAGACACGACTGAGTGACTGAACTGAACTGAACTAACATAAAAGTACACAAACACTTTCTCCTTCATAATCGCAAAATTTAAAAAGTTTTGCACCCAAGGCAGGCTATTAATGTCACTCTATCCCTAGCAGATATAACAGCATGGCATAATATAAATATGGAAGCTTTAGGAATCACACTGTCTGGGTTCTAAGCCTGATTCTGCCACTTACAATAAATATGAGTCTGAACTATAAAATGGGGATAGTAATTATGTTGATTTCATAGGCAGTTTGTGAGGATTAAAGGAAACCATCCACATATGGCATTTAAGAGTATCAGAATTTTAGAAGCATTATTCTTTTAGCTATTAGTCAATTCTAAAACACTGGAGGTTTAATGATCTTCAGATGTGAAATGACTTCATTGACATGGGATTTCCTATTGACAGACAAAAACAATTTAGAGAAAAAGGCCAAATTACAGGTGATGTTTGCAATCAATCAGTGAACCCTGAACCTCATCTCTGGAAATTTTCACTGGCAATGGAGCCCCAGATGATCAAATACTATACATAGCATCCTGATTAACTTTTAATCTGCAACTAACGTGGAGTATCCTAGCAAACATCCTCTTCCAACAACACAAGAGAAGTCTCTACACATGGCCATCACCAGATGGTCAGTACCGAAATCAGATTGATTATATTCTTTGCAGCCAAAGATAAAGAAGCTCTATACAGTCAGCAAAAACAAGACCAGGAGCTGATTGTTGCTCAGAACATGAATTCCTTATTGCCAAATTCAGACTTAAATTGAAGAAAGTAGGGAAAACCACTAGGCCATTCAGGTATGACCTAAATGAAATCCCTTACAATTATACAGTGGAAGTGACAAATAGATTCAAGGGATTAGATCTGATAGACAGAGTGCCTGAAGAACTATGGATGGAGGTTTGTGACATTGTATAGGAGGCAGTGATCAAGATCATCCCTAAGAAAAACAAATGCAAAAAGGTAAAATGGTTGTCCTATAAGGCCTAAAAAATAGCTGAGAAAAGAAGAGAAGCTAAAGACAAAGGAGAAAAGGAAAGATATACCTATTTGAATGCAGAGTTCCAAAGAATAGCAAGGAGAGATAAGAAAGCCTTCCTCAGCGATCAATGCAAAGAAATAGAGGAAAACAATAGAATGCAGAAGACTAGAGATCTCTTCAAGAAAATCAGAGATACCAAGGGAACATTTCATGCAAAAATGAGCACATTAAAGGACAGAAATGGTATGGACCTAACAGAAAAAGAAGATATTAAGAAAAGGTGGCAAGAATACACAGGAGAACGACACAAAAAAGATCTTCATGACCCACATAATCACGATGATGTGATTATGATGTGATCACTAACCTAGAGCCAGGCATCCGGGAATGCAAAGTCAAGTGAGCCTTAGGAAGCATCACTACGAACAAAGCTAGTGGAGGTGATGGAATTCCAGTTGAGCTATTTCAAATCCTGAAAGATGATGCTGTGAAAGTGCTACACTCAATATACCAGCAAATTTGGAAAACTCCAGCAGTGGCCATGGGACTGGAAAAGGTCAGTTTTCATTCCAGTCCCAAAGAAAGGCAATGCCAAAGAATGCTCAAACTACCACACAATTGCACTCATCCCACACGCTAGCAAAATAATGCTCAAAAAATCTCCAAGCCAGGCTTCAGCAGTATGTGAACCGTGAACTTCCAGGTGTTCAAGCTGGATTTAGAAAAGGCAGAAGAAGCAGAGATCAAATTGCCAACATCTGTTGGATCATCGAAAAATCAGGAGAGTTCCAGAAAAACATCTACTTCTGTTTTATTGATTATGCCAAAGCATTTGTGTGGATCACAATAAACTGTGGAAAATTCTGAAAGGGATGGGAATACCAGACCACCTGACCTGCCTCTTGAGAAATCTATATGCAGGTCAAGAAGAAACAGTTAGAACTGGACATGGAACAACAGACTGGTTCCAAATATGGAAAGCAGTACATCAAGGTTGTATGTTGTTACTCTGCTTATTTAATTTGTATGCAGAGTACATCATGCAAAATGCTGGGTTGGATGAAGCACAAGCTGGATATTGCCGGGAGAAATATCAATAACCTCAGATATGCAGATGACATGAACCTTATGCCAGAAGGTGAAGAAGAACTAAAGAGCCTCCTGATGAAAATGAAAGAGGAGAGTGAAAAAGTTGGCTTAAGGCTCAACATTCAGAAAACTAAGATCATGGCATCCAGTCCTATCATTTCATAGCAAATAGATGGGGAAACAGTGAGAGACTTTATTTTTGGGGGCTCCAAAATCACTGCAGATGGTGACTGCAGCCATGAAATTAAAAGATATTTGTTCCTTGGAAGGAAGGTTATGACCAACCTAGACAGCATATTAAAAAGCAGAGCCATTACTTTACCAAGAAAATCCCATGCTGTCAAAGCTATGGTTTTTCTAGTAGTCACACATGGATGTGACAGTTGGACTATAAAGAAAACTGAGCACCAGAGGATTGATGCTTTGAACTGTGGTGTTGGAGAAGACTCTCGAGAGTCCCTTGGACTGCAAGGAGATCCAACCAGTCCATCCTAAAGGAAATCAGTCCTGAATATTCTTTGGGAAGACTGATGCTGAAGCTGAAACTCCAATACTTTGGCCACCTGATGCAAAGAACGGACTCATTGGAAAAGACCCTGATGCTGGGAAAGACTGAAGGTGGGAGGGAGAGGGGATCACAGAGGATGAGATGGTTGGATGGCATCATCAACGTGATGGACATGAGTTTGAGTAGGCTCTTGGAGTTGGTAACGGACCAGAAAGCCTTGCATGCCACAGTCCATGGGGTTGCAAAGAGTTGGACATGACTGAGCGACTGAACTGAACTGAAATGTGAAGTATGGTTTTCCCTCCATTCTTCTACCAAAACATCATTCTACTGGTATGTGGTTGACTGAAGGGTGGGACTCTAGGGCACTGAATTCAGTTGAAGAGTTGAAGGTGCTCTACTTAAATCAGTGGGAAGAGATATTCTTGGTGAGAAGCAAAGCACCTGATCACCTGTGCTTCCCCCGCAAAATGTAGCCCTATATAACATTACATATGAAGAGTTTTTCTGGATGATTCACTGAAGCAAGATGCTCTAAGGCACCTGCTTACCATAATAATGAAGTAGAATCTGTATCTCCACCTCTACAAAGACATAGGGACCCTGGAGATGAGCTGCAGCAGTGTCTTCCACCCCATATGGGGTTGGTTGGGATTAAAAAGTTGTTATTCAATATCCAAAACTCTTTTTTTCTCTTTCTGATACTACAAATTGCCAGTTGGAACTGTACATATATTAGTATTCATCATTTTACAGAAGAGCTAAATCATTCAGCTTTTTCATAGTACTCCTCTTAACGTATTGAGGATCACACATGTTATCTCAAAGGAATTCAGATGTCAGGTTAGCATTTTCATATATTTCATTAATTGTTCTTGTTGTTGTTCAGTTGATCAGTCATGCACAGCTCTTTGTGACCCCATGGACTGCAGCATGCCAGGCTTCCCTGTCCTTCACCATCTCTCAGAGTTTGCTCAAACTCATGTCCATTGAGTCAATGATGCCATCCAAACTTCTTGTCCTCTGTCACCCACTTCTCCTCTTGCCCTGAGTCTTTCCCAGCGTCAGGGTCTTTTCCAGTGAATCAGCTCTTTGTATCAGTTGGCCAAAGAGTTGGAGCTTCAGCTTCAGTATCAGTCCTTTCAGTGGGTATTCAGGGTTGATCTCCTTGCAGTCCAAGGGACTCTTCAGAGTCTTCTCCAACACCACAGTTCAAAAGCATCAATTCTTTGGCACTCAGCCTTCTTTATGGTCCAACTCTCACATCTATACATGACTACTGGAAGAACTATAGCCTTCACTATGCAGACCTTTGTCGGCAAAGTGATGCCTCTGCTTTTTAATACACTGTCTAGGTTTATCATAGCTTTTCTTCTAGGAAGCAAGTGTCTTTTAATTTCATGTCTGCAGTCATAGTCCACAGTGATTTTGAAGCAAAAAAAAAAAAAATGTCTGTCACTGTTTCCATATTTTCCCCATCTATTTGCCATGAAGTGATGGGACTGGATGCCATGATCTTAGTTTTCTGAATGTTGAGTTTGAAGCCAGCTTTTTCACTCTCCTCTTTCACCTTCATGAAGAGGCTCTTTAGTTCCTCTTCACTTTCTGCCATTAGGGTGGTGTCATCTGCATATCTGAGTTTATTGGTATTTCTTCTGGCAGTCTTGAGCCAGCTTGTGCTTCATCCAGCCCAGCATTTTGCATCATATATTCTGCACATAAGTTAAATAAGCAGGCTGGATATACTCCTTTCCCAATTTTGTCTGTCATTTTTTTTTCCACTTTTGGTTCTACCTGTTGCTTCTTGACCTGCATACAGGTTTCTCAGGAGGCAGGTAAGGTGGTCTGGTATTCCCATCTCTTGAAGAATTTTCCACTGGTTGTTGTGATCCACACAGTCAAAGATTTAGTGTAGTCATTGAGGCAGAAGTATATATTTTTTTTCTCAAATTTTCTTGCTTTTTCTGTGATCGAATGGATGTTGGCATTTGGTCTCTGGTTCCTCTACCTTTCTAGATCCAGCCCATACATCTGGAAGTTCTCGGTTCACATACTGTTGCAGTCTAGCTAGAAGGATTTTGAGCATTACCTTGCTAGCATGTGAAATTAGTGCAGTTGTGTGGTAGTTTGAATATTCTTTGACATTACTATTCTTTGAGATTGGAATGAAAACTAACCTTTCCAGTCCTGTGGCCACTGCTGAGTGTTCCAAGTTTGCTGGCATATTCAGTGCAGCACTTTAACAGCATTGTCTTTTAGGATTTGAAATAAATCAGCTGGAATCCCATCACCTTCCCTACTTTGTTCACAGTGATGCTTCCCAAAGCCCACTTTACCTCACACTCCAGGACGTCTGGCTCTGGGTGAGTAACCACACCATCATGGTTATCTGGGTCATTATGATCATTAAGATCTTTTTTGTATAGTTCTTCTGTGTATTCTTTCCACCTCTTCTTAATCTCTTCTGGTTCTGTTAGGTCCTTACCTTTACTGTCCTTTATTTTGCCCATCTTTGCATGAAATATTCCCTTGTTATCTCTAATATTCTTGAAGAGATCTCTCATCTTTCATTATTTCATTAATAAAACAGGTAAATAGATAACTAACCAGGTATTTATTTAAAAACAGAAGTGTATAAAATACGGTGTTTATGGAGGGAAATTTTGAAAGAATTTCTCCTAGCAAAGAGGATAAGAGGCAATTTATTAGAAACCCACACCTGTCAGAGAGACAGATGTTTCTTCCATTGGTTAGCTTTTAGGTGGAGTTGGAGAGAGCCTCCGTTTTCTCCACTGGAGTTGTTAGTGTTGTTTGAAGTTGACAGATGAAGGAAGGACAGGTAGCAAGCTCATGGATGCCTCTCACCCATAATACCTCACGGAGCCTCTGGGTTCCTCACTCCTGGCTCTTTTCTGATACTTGGAGCATGGCCACTGGTATTGACTCAATATTCTGGAGCTCCCTCCAGACACCTCCCTTCCGTTTCTGTTTATGAGATCTTTACTACACAGTCTGATTAAGACTGAATCAGGGTGTTTACAGATGTGACCAATAAGTGATATTCCTATTAGATTGGTCTGTCTGTCTCCGTATTTTCCAAACTGTCCTATGGAAATCCCTTTCCGAATATGTTTATGATGCTGATTAAGTTTCTCCAACCCACCACCAGTGAACTAGGGGATTAACTGGCTTATAATTGTATCTCATGTCTCCCAGAGCGTCAGGAGTGATTAATGGACCACAGGCAGCTGCCTTCCCAAACTCTGTATTTCATTGTCCAGGAGGCGCACCACCTCCAGGCCCCCTCACTTCACATGTCTGAAGAGTTCTTCTGGAAGCAGAAAACCCACTTGTACTGTATACAGCAGAACTTGGAGAATAGGAGAATGGGGCTAAGGATTTAAGAAAAGGAGAACAGTTAACAAACTTCAAAGAAGTTAAGCAGCCAGCTAAACTCTGGAAGCTTTCTTTATATTGTTAATGGGAGTATTTAATCTTTCTCATCTGTACTTTTTTTTCTGTAGGCAAAATGAAGGATTTTTTACCTTATTGAATTGTTACAGAATCCTTTACTGATGGAAGTAAGAGTTTAGCCTAGTTCTTGGCACCTAGAACTTAGTGTTTACTGTTAGATGTCCGTGCTTTTACTCAAGGTCTTCATTGTCACCCATTGGCTGTAGAGACCACACTTCAGATAGCCTGTGCTACATTCCAGTCTGGAACCAAACCATTGCATTTTGTAGCTGTGAGACTGAGGCCCAGTGGGAAATGAGAATCCGGAAGGGGATAACGCATGATACTGATATTGGTTGTTGGGATTGTACCTTCCTTTCAAGAGGAAGATGATGAGCTTTTTCTGCTGTCAGGTTGTGGGATGGTCAAGTGTGGTAGTGACTGTGGCAAAAAACCCTTCCAGTGGTCAGATTTTGCTTCTAGATTGCAGGCTGCCATAGTGAGTTGAAAGGGGTGATGCCATCTGAACTGTGTTGTGAGCAAGGGATCAAAGGGAACTTACTTGTGTTATTCCAGCCTCATCTGATTGCTTCTGTCAGTGAACAGCTTCAGGTGACAATGTCTCTGTTGTCATTTTTCTTTGGCATTGGACCCTGTGGTTGTCGTTTTGTCACTAAGTTGTGTCTGACTCTTTTGCCACCCCATGGAATGTAGACCTCCAGGCTCCTCTGCCCATGCAATTTTCCAGGCAAGAATACTGGAGTGGGTAGCCATTTCCTTCTCCAGGCAGTCTTTCTGACCCAGGGATCGAACTCAGTTCTTCAGCATTGGCAGACAAAGTCTTTACCACTGAGCCACCAGGGAAGTCCAGACCCTGTGGAGAGGCACTCAATTCATAATAACCTTATTTTCTGGAGACATCTCCGCATATTTGGGGCAATGAGGAGAGGTTCCCAGCAGCTTTGTTTATAGTAAGTGACTTACTTCAAACTTATAGTTGATTGAAATCAAATAGATTCCCCATCCCAGGGATGGAATTGGCACTGAGGGAGAGTAACTGTGTCTATAACTGCTAGAAACCCTGGTGGTTGTGAGGAGGCCATTTTCCACCCAGCATTTGGACTCAGAAGCAGGAGAGGAAATAAAATGCAGATAAACAGAGAGAAATCAAGAAGAAAAAAAAAAAAAAAGGACCAGAAGTACTCTTGGGATCTTCATGATTTTCATGCCTGATTTCAGGCCAAGGCTTTCAATCCTTACCAGGCTCCTTTGTGCCTATGGTAACTTCCCTCGTATTTTCTCTTTCTTGTTTAATCTAGTTCGAGGTAGTGTCTGTTAATTGTTGCGATGGCAAGAGTCCTTACTATATATGTATGTCTGTGCTGCAGTCCATGGGGTCAACAAAGAGTCGGACACAACTGAGCAACTGAACTGAACTGAACTATGTGTCTTACATGTATTTATGCATTTGGAATGGAGCCCTGGGGAACAGGTCCACAGAGAAGAGGTGAGGCTGTGCTCTTGGGTCTGATTGTCAGAAGGTCACAGATACTGCTGCTGAGTCCAGTGGGCTCTCCTTTCTGTCGCTGGCACCACCAGATTATGCATATGTCTGAGGTTCTGATGGTAATGATAGAATAGCCTATGGGAAAGAGCAGCATAGCAGAGTTTGGCCAGATTTCTGACACTGGAAGATAGAAACACAGGGTCCTAGTGCAGAAAAGTTGGAAAAGGGAACCAAGGAGCAGCAGAGAGGTACTGAGTTTAGTGTGGAACACAAATATGCTTTCAAGTGTCAGAGGATCGCCCAGAGACGATGGTCTCTGAGCGGTTAAAAATAATGGTCAAAAAAGCCAGGACTCAGTGAAGATGTCGTGTCTTTCACATTTTGAGGCTATAATGCAAAGTTCTTTTTTTCCTGTGAATATCATGGAAACCTTCCCCCCAAAGTCAGTCATTTTCAATAATAATGGAACTAAAGTCTTTCAGGGCAATTTGCCAAATGATATTACTCTGTGTCTCCAAGCCCTTAGTATTGATTCCTTAAATGACTGTGGACATGATCAATTGCTTTCAGATCGCTAATTTGGTGAGTATTATGGGCTCAGGCTAGAAAAAAAAAATGTATTAGAAATGGAAAAAAATAAAATCTTGCAGAGGTTGTAAAGGATCACTGCAAAGTTACTTTTTAATGGAACCCAGTGAGGTAACAGCCATAAATGAAATAAGAAACTTATTGACATGCCTAATAGTTTTCACAATCTCTGATTATTTCAAGGGTTAGGGAAAGAAAAGATTGTGCCATCAGTATTTTCACATAGGGGTGAGAAATGTCTGACTTTGATGTGATTTCATCTGTTTAGACATCTGCTTTAGCCTAGATGATAATGTCCTCCAGCTGAGCTAACTTGGCCCATTTGGACATATGCCAGTTTCTGGGAAAAGAACAATTTGGAACCCTAGTTCTTTGTTCCTTTGTTTCTCTAAGGACAGCAATGAGAGGAACGAAGTTCTGAGGTTCAGGTGAATTGCACAGATGTTCTTAGAAGACTCAGGACCCCCTGTATATCCATCTTGTGTCACTTCTCACTCCTGATGTCTCTCCTGTTCCTTTTTTGTTTGTGATTCTGTGTATTATTCCCCTAGTTCTTTACCAGCTGATCTTTCTCCTCTCTTATAACATATTTCACCCTTCTGTCCATTTTTTCTCTGTATTTTTGGTATCTTTTCAGTTTTAACCTCAGTGTAATGTAAAAATGAATTTTGCCTTTAAAATGATTATTGTATTCCTTGAGTGAGTTTAGCTGCAAAATAAGCTCTTACTCTAACCTTTCATTATTCCTTCAAACAAACAAAACCCCACTAATTAAATTTGCTCTTTTACTTCTGTGAAATTAGATTTAAATATGTCTTATTAATACAGGTCTACATCTATCATGTTTGTGATTTTCTCTTTCAGAGCATAGCTATGGGTATGGAAAACTTAGATACATAAAGTAGCACATAGATTAAAAAGCACAGAGGACTTCTGAATTGTACAAATTTTGGATTTTGATGTGGTTCAATTACTTAGTATGTAATTGACCTCAAGCTGTATGACCTCAAGCACAATACTGAACTCTGTTTTTGTATCTTTCACTTAGGCGTCAATATAATGTCTATCTCCTGGTGTAGTTAGGAGAATGAAGCCCTATTTTGTGATGCTGGTGGAGTATGTAGCCCAGGACTTTAGGCATTGTCAATAAATGTTTTCCATTATTATTAATATTATTATTAGACTTGTCTGAAATCACCTGGTCTGCTAAGTCACTTCAATCACCTGGTACCAAGTACTAAATGTGGGTACTGGCACTTGACCAGCAAAAGAGATGTTCTTGTGACTAAAAGAAATAACACAGAGTAGACCACTCTTGATGTTAAAATGATGGTTAAAATAATTTCAGAATCTGTAAGTTCTTGTATGTGATGACAGTTTCCTCTGGACCTGCATAGCCCTCCAAAACTCACCTTTGGCACCTCTGTATTCCTTTAGTTGCACTCCAGACATAGTTTACATCAGCTCTTTATTACCATGATGTGCCTTTCTGCCTCAGAGATATTCTGTCTGCCTTGAATGCAGTTGATGTTTTAGCACAGTCTGAAACAAGAATTAAGAGCCTACCTACCAACTTGAGAGTCCCTTGGACTGCAAGGAGATCCAACCAGTCCATCCTAAAGGAGATCAGTCCTAAGTGTTCATTGGAAGCACTGATGCTGAAGCTGAAACTCCAATACTTTGGCCACCTGATGCAAAGAGCTGACTTGAAAAGACCCTGCGTCTGGGAAAGATTGAGGGCAGGAGGAGAAGGGAACAACAGGATGAGATGGATGGATGGCATCACTGGCTCAATGGACATGAGTCTGGGTAAACTCTGGGAGTTGGTGATGGACGGGGAAGCCTGGTGTGCTGCAGTTCATGGGGTTGCAAAGAGTCAGACACGAGTGAGTGACTGAACTGACTGACTGACCAACCCAGAATTTGTACAAGAGTGAGATAGAGTCAGAATGAATTTGTGTGTGTATTTATATGTTCTGTTGTGTGTGCTTGGATTTGATTAATATCTATTCCACACCCTTAATTGTAGCATCTGTGAAGTCAAGGGCCCTATTTCTTAATTTCTTCCCATATCCAGAATACTTAGTCCTGGCCTGACACAAAATAAGAATTCAGTCCTTATTTATTGAGTTAATTGAATGTCCCATTGAGAATGTAAGTAGTATGCTTACCATAGAGAGGCTTTCCTGTCAACCTTGGATTTGTGCTGTGGACAAGCAAGGTAACATTTACTGTGTGTTTACTGTATACGGTGGTTTGCAGGAATTGTAGGAAGAGGGATGTGAAGACTGATGTTTGCAATAGAATGTCTGAGTAAGTAGTGCACGAGCAGGAGGCTATGAGTAGGTGGATTTCATGGGATGTTTTCTGACTAATGAAACTGATAAACCCATGCTCTTGACTAGTAGAAGGGAATATTAACCTTCTACTAACTTTTCATTCTAAAGAATGAAAATGCTTTATGGTAGCCACGCAGTATTACAGAAAGATGCCCATGCCAGTGAATGACCCAAACATCCTCTTAGAAAAGCAAACATAAACTCATGCTTGCCTTAGGGAATTTTCTTTTACTGAGGGTCAGCTACTGATGGAAATCCTGTATGAGAGCACTTAGTACAGTATCTGTATATCTTGTGGGCTTAATATATACTAATCACCCCAAAAAGCCATGTTAACATTTTAGGGCTTCATTTGACTTAATAGCTTAACATGGTCTGACTTCTTGATTTGTTATCTAGGAACTATGAGTGTTCATTTCCTAGAATCAAAGATCTTTGAATCAGAAAGACTTTAGAGATTGCCTAGTCCAACTGATTCATTTAAATGATGAGCCAAGAGAAGCCATGAGAGGTAAAGTGACTTGGCAAAGGTCACTTGGCTGCTTCTTTGATTGAGAAGTAAGCAGATGTAATCTATTATGCCCCTGCAGTGAAATGAAGGGGAGAGTGAAAGAAAATGAGAACTGCTTAGAGGTAAGAAACTCGGGGGTACACATGATAACTGGAGATCACAGTCTTATTTCCCATGATTGATTGGTTGATTTTTTTTAAATATAATAATGCTTAGTTGAGTTGTAAATGGTTTTCTGAGGATTTACCCACTATAGCCAACCACTCACCTGAACCAAGTATTGCTAATCTCCTTTAAAAAAATGGATTAACAGTGTTAGCTTCCACTTAATGAGCACCTGCCAAGTCCCAGGCAGGTAGAACCTTTACACTCAGTATTTCCCTTATAGTAGTCACTGCAATCACATGTGGAATAGAAGAGTTTTAAGGAAACTGAGGTTCCAAAGTCAAAATTACAGAAAAAGGAAGTTGTACAGATGGGAGTCTAACACAGATCTGTCTGAATAGGAACTATTTTCTGTTCCCTGTCTGCTAACCCAAGTGAAGAAAAGATGGGGGATTCAACATTTAAGGCTAGTCAGATGAGCACGTTTATTTCTGCCTTCATATGTAAAGTCTGCCCTCCCAAATCTGTGGAACCCATGGATACAAAGGGACTTGTATACTTGTAAACAAAGGATACTGTAAGGGACTTGAGCATCCAGGGGTTTTGGTACCCTCAGGGAGCCCTGAATCCAATCCCCACCAAGGGGGATACCAAGGGGGAACTGTATGTTAGCCTAAACCCTGAAATTTCTTTTGAACTAGCTGAGTAGTTTCACCAGGTGAAAATACAGTGACCCCTGTTCTGCCTGGCAGGAGTCAGTTGCTCTGGACAGCTCCTCCCTCCCCATCAATAGCTGCTTAATTAGGTCAGATAGAATAAAAAAGAGTAGCAAGTTCAACCCTAGTGTCTTTGTAAAAGTAACTGTTATTTCATTCACCAAAACTCAGATATTCATTCTTTTGCTCACTTACCAACATAGTTTGAGAACTTCTTTTGTATCAAACACAGGTAGAAGATTGAGGATTCAAATGAATAGGTCTCTGTTTTTCCCATCAAAGTGTTCACATTCTCACTGGGGCATATGACAGGCAGGCCAACACATAATTGTGATGCAGTGAGATGGATACCTTGACAGAAATCCTTTTGCCACCAAGTCAGCGGGTTGTGTCTGGGTCTTGGGTAATTCTATATGTGAGGACCTGCCCGCAGAGTTGAGGATGGGTGCCTTTCCCTGCAGCACTTGGGTGATTGAAACTTCTGTGCTGCCCTTGCCCGTTCTGCTAATAAATCAGGCTGGATCACCAGTGTGGCTTTCCATGGCTGTCCTTGAGGAAGGGTGTCACACAGCTGCTCAGGGATGAGTGTAATGGTTTATGACTTCAGCACCTGAAGTCCTATCACACAGCAAGTTCCCTGGAGATGGTGATCATACAGAACGAATATTGCTTAGCTGGTGATAATGTCACGCTGCCATGCTGAGTTACACGGATTGCCTGATTCCTGCAGCTAAAAAACTCCTGGCTGATTAATTCTGATGCCATGTAAATAGAGTCGGTGTCAAGGAGATCGTAAATGAGAAAATGGATGCTTGGATGGGGACATTAGTGAGGAATAGAGAGCCACCATCACCCCTTTCATCCCTCAGGCGGCCCCTGACAATATCATTATCCAGGTGAGAGGAGGCTTATCACTCACCCAGGTCCTGGAAGGCTTCCAAGTCTTCTTCCCCTACCCCAACCCTCCAGCCCTATTTTAAACAGTTAATATTTTACAAATCATGTAGTCTGGCTTTCTCTTGCTTGCCAGGCCTCCGGGAATAATGGGACCACCCCAGTATAAGAAAGCCTGATCGTCAAGCACCTAAATTACTAACCAGATAAATTAGGGCATGAGTTATTCATACTGTTAAAGGACTCATTAGAGAATTCCTTTAAGACATACTCTCACATTTGACTTACAGAAATTTAATTGCTCGTATAAGCTAGATCTCAAGTCTGCTGATACTCAGCTCATTAACTGGTTTAGAGCCAAGATGTGAGTGTCCAGCCATGTCAGTTACATTGCATGCGTGGTAACATTACTGCCAATGTGAAGGGTCATGGGGAAGTGTCACTTCATGCTGGGTGCTGTCTCCCACTGTCATGCTTGTGCTTCTCTTTTCTCTTTTTATCCTGGTCCTTCCCATTCTTTCCCTTCCAGTCTGTCTCTGTGTCTCTGGAAGAAAATATTTTGAGGATAGCTTCTGCTTCAAGCTTTTAATCAAGGCACCCTTCCAAATAAATCCGTCGTTCTTCCAAATAAACCCATCACTGTTCACGTGAAGATTTTCATATTGTTAAAGAAGTTCAGGTAAATAATATTTTTCTGCATCTTGTTAAACTTCTTGGAAACATTCCAGTGTGTAAGTGAAGTTTAACTCAGACTCAGAGATTTGGAATCATGTATCCCTTACCGTGATGCTTGAGATTTCCTTGTAATGTGAGAGATCATATTCCTGTGGGTGGTGGATTTTCAGGTGGGCTCCCATGGGGTCCTGGGTAGAAGAGAGGAGAGCTTTTAAAGTTGCATAGAGAGAGGTTGATATCACTCTCAAGGCTGACATTCAGATGGCCTTCTTCAGCCATGCACCGCTTATCTCTTCATGCCAGGGTTATTTCTGCAGTCCCGTCACTGGTCCTCCCACTTCTAGGCCCTTGCTCTTGCTTATTGCTGTTGTCAAATACACCTTCCTGAGAGGCTGTTTTATCCCATCAAAGACTCTCATGGCTTCCTGCTGCCTGTGGAATTAAGTTCCATCTCCTCATTCTGACATCTAGGGTCCTCCAGAAATTAACCTGCCCCTGACTGAATTTATCTTCCTGAAACGTGCCATGGTTTTTAGATTCCCCTTGGAGTACCCTTGAGAAATTGACCATTTTGTTATACTCTATAATCAGTTGGTTTTGTTTGGGGCCTAGTGTCCAGTGTATCTGATTCTCTTCATCTTCTCTACATACAAATATATTAAGCATTATAAAACTTAATGTTATTATGCCTCTCTCTCACACCTTTAACCCCCCAAATAGCTTCTGATAGTTTATTTCATCTTTAAGCTTCCAATATAAATTCAGTCACCTGATTCAATAGAAAGAGATTATCCTTGAGAGCCCCCTGAGTTAACATATCTTCCCACAAGTCTTAGCCATATCTCTGGGGTCTCTTTGAACCTTAAGCACTAATTATACCCATGCTGGCATTTCTTGGGTTTGTTGCCTTCTTTTGAGACAGACTTTGCCATGATGGTAGTTCTAAATCTGGGTTTTAACTAGAATTTTCAAGTAGTTTTGTTTTACATTTAGTTTTCTTTATAACCTAACCATTCACAGAGGGTTTAAAAAAAATTAACATTTTGAGTTCCTTTTTCTCCCTTGGCAAGCCATTTATAACAATGCTCCTCTAGCCTTTTAGGTTTCAGTTTTGTGACCCCTTATATAGCATCTGACATAAGTCATTTGACATAATATTATCAGTAACATACTGTGCTTTATATCAGGTAATTTTGTGGGCATTGTTCAGCTTCACAACTCTCCAATACTGAGAAGACTAACCCTCAGCTCCAAGCAAGCTAGTTAAATCTCCACAGATTATTCTAAAATAGATACCTTTCTCATTCCTTACCTATTCAAATCCTTCCAGAATGTTTAATGATACTCAAGAATTATTATATTTCAAGTGTGATAAATGTCTTGCAGTTACTATCTAAGAGACCATGTCTTCTAAAGATGCACCCTCTCATACAAGCACAGATAAAATTTATGATATAGTGGGTTTCCTTTAATCCAAAATGCAGATGAGAATGTGGGCAGAAGTACAAAGAAAGCAATATACACTATGCACTTTTCAACATAAATAAAGAGGTAAATGGATACAAGTTCAATTACTGGAAATTGAGTTTATTTGGGAATAGCAGAGAAGTTACAGTTCACGAATTGCATGTTATAGCAAGCTACAGGCAAGTTCCCTGAGGGTTGAGGGTGGCTGCACTCAAGCCAGTGATGTAAAAAGTAGGAGTTCAGCTGGAGTCCAAGCAGCGAACTCATTAGCTTGAAGATGGCGAGGGATTCCTGGTGGATGTTCATTGGTCAAGAGGTAAGTCTTGGTCTTCTATAAGTTAGACATTTACAGAAATCAGTCTCTCAGTTCTTAAGGACTGCTCCCAGGGTGTATGTCTGAGATTCTCCATTTCATAAACCTCTGATTCCATGTTAGAATGGAATCATTTCACAGTTGGTAATTGCTGAGACTTGCTGATAGTACTGGGTGCTAATAAGCACTTGTATAGTACTAATATCTCTCAAACTTAATGCATACCAATCACTTGAGGATCTTGTTAAAATGCAGATTCTGATTAGGGAAATCTGGGGCTGGGCATGGAATCCTGTGTAGGTGACCCTATTTCATATCTGGATTTTACATCTTCACGTTCAACTAACCAAAGATCAAACATATTTGAAAAAAAAAAAATCTAGCAAATTCCAAATTGCTGAACTTGAATTTGGCATGTGCTGACAATTATTTAATAGCATTTACTTTCTATTAGGTATTATAAGTAGCCTAGAGATGATTTAATGTATATGTAAGTAAGTGCATAGCTTGTGTGCAAATACGACTCCGTTTTGTAAGGGACTTGAGCATCTGCAGATTTGGGTATCTGTGGGGGGTCCTGGAACCAATCCTCACCCATCCCTCATGGATACCATGGGACAACTATATGTCTAAGAAAATTCCAGGTAATGCTGATGTAACTGATCCTCTGACTGTACTTTTGAAAGCTTTGAAAAGTACAGTGTAATAATATCCTCTTTTCATTACTAAGTATTCACCATTTTCCAAAACAATCACAATTTCCTTCCATCCTTCTTCACCTAACTCAGATTCCATGACTTCCTTCAGGTACTTTCCCCTAATTTCAGAACAAATTGATTTCTCTATGTTTTAAGATTCACTAGGCCTTCTTGTCTCTACATTATATTGATATATAACCAGATACTATCTTGAATTGTTAGTTTAAATGTGTGTTTTATTATTTTCTGAGACTGCAAAAATCCTCATGTCACAAGTTCTGCCTTAGGTATTTTATACCATTATATCCCCAGCACATTTTTATGTAGGGTTTGATTTGACTCATGGGGAGAAAAAAGTAGATATTGTCTAACTACTGAAATGCTAAAATGAGTGCAACCAATTAAAAACTCTAGAAAGATAGTTTGGGGATAGGGAGTGGCAGAAAAATGAAAGAAAAGTTCTTATTAGCCTGAGAGGGAAAGCCCCTGGTCATTTCAGTTTGAGGTAAGAAGGTCAACCTTTCCTGGAAACTGTGGCATAGGGTGACAGAGCGCTGTGCTGGCATCCCCCTGACTGTAGTAGTGAGCTGTGTGGCTGTAGCTTATGATAAAATTTGGTAGATGGTGTCTAGAATTATATGCCATGCTGTAGACTCAGTAATTGACACACCTCATCATTCACATACAACTCTCATCCTAATACTGCAGGCAGTTATTATCACCTTTGGTTTCCCAAGTGTGTGTTTCCCTCTGAACCAGACAGACCATTTAACCTCTCTGAAGCTGGGCCACATCAGGGTGCAAACCTAGACCTCTGACACTGGAACCCAAGCCCTTCCTTAGTAGGGTCTCACTCTACTGAAAAGGATCTCTAGTGTGGTCTGCTGAACTCAAGAGAGGACTGCCTAGCTCCTGTTTCTCTCTCCCCATCGCCTAAATCAAAATGTTAGGGATGGGGGGGGCGGGGACTAGAAATGGACATTTAATGAAATTATTCAGATGGGCTTGGACACCCTTAAGCCTGTACAATCACTATGTTGTTCTCACTGGTTGAATTATACACGCACTTCATGTAGACTGAAATTCTGTTGACTTTAGGCATGCCCTCTGGGTCTGGTTTCCTATCTCTACATTTTTTTTTTAAACATTGTGATATTTATGAGATTTTGTATATAAAATATCAGGCCTAAAATAGATACTCAAAAGTGTTAGGACTTTCTTTAAAAAATTGGCTCACTTTTTTTTTTTTAAATGGGGACTTAGAAGAAAACTTAGTTAACCCAAATGAAAGTTCTACATTTTGTAAGTATATAGATAGTATGTGTGTGTAGAGAGAGTTAAATTAGGGGGGGGTTAAGGCAGATTTGATTGAAAATTTAGTTCCCCTGTTGGGGGTGGGGGAGGTGGGCAGTGCAGGAATCTTTTGTTTGGTAAGTTTAGGCATTACTACCTTCTGCTATCTAAAATTTCAAAAAATCACTTTCTATAAATCAACCACCTAGTCAAAAATGTGAAATTTTGCATAGCTCCCAAAATCCATTGAAGTGAAGCAACTCAGTCGTGTCTGACTCTTTGCGACCCCATGGACTATAGCCTACCAGGCTTCTCTGTCCATGGGATTCTCCAGGCAAGAATACTGGAGTAGGTTACCACTTCCTTCTCCAGGGGATCTTCCCGACCTCGGGATCAAATCCAGGTCTCTCACATTGGAGGCAGACGCTTTAACCTCTGAGCCACCAGGGAAGCCCAAAATCCATTAGAAAAGACTATTTCTAAATGTGTAGGAAAGAGAAACATGATACAAATTGAAATGATTTCTTTTCCACACTGACTGAGGGTTTCGATACAAAAATAAGCCCTAAAACTTATTTTAATAAGAGTTGCTTTAAAGTGCCTTTTGAGGAACATTGATTCCATCAGAATTAATAGCTGATGTAAATCACAAAAACATTTAGCATTGCCAGATTTAAACAGGTTTCCTCACAGAAGAAATGCTTTGGGTCTTTGATATACTAACATCTGTAGGAGCAAAAGTTTAATTCCTCAAACATGTAGGTATCAGATATTTTCCCTCTCTCATCCCTTCTCTCTCCTCTAGGCATTGTAGAGAATAGATAATCCAGGAAATACGTCTGGACATCAGACTGTTGAAGTGAGTTACCCCAAATTACAAAGTGAAACTGTTATTTGCTTCAGTTCAGTTCCGTCACTCAGTCGTGTCCGACTCTTTGTGACTCCATGAATCGCGGCACGCCAGGCCTCCCTGTCCATCACCAACTCCCGGAGTTTACCCAAACTCATGTCCATTGAGTCGGTGATGCCATCCAGCCATCTCATCCTCTGTCGTCCCCTTCTCCTCCTGCCCCCAATCCCTCGCAGCATCAGGGTCTTTTCCAATGAGTTAACTCTTCACATGAGGTGGCCAAAGTATTGGAGTTTCAGCTTCAGCATCAGTCTTTCCAATGAAAACCCAGGACTAATCTCCTTTAGGATGGACTGGTTGGATCTCCTTGCAGTCCAAGGGACTCTCAAGAGTCTTCTCCAACACCACAGTTCAAAAGCATCAATTCTTCAGCGCTCAGCTTTCTTCACAGTCCAGCTCTCACATCCATACATGACCACAGGAAAAACCATAGCCTTGACTAGACAGACCTTTGTTGGCAAAGTACTGTCTCTGCTTTTTAATATGCTATCTAGGTTGGTGATAACTTTCCTTCCAAGGAGTAAGCATCTTTTAATATCATAGCTGCAATCACCATCTGCAGTGATTTTGGAGCCCCCAAAATGAAGTCTGACACTGTTTCCCCATCTATTTCCCATGAAGTGATGGGACCAGATGCTATGATCTTAGTTTTCTGAATGTTGAGCTTTAAGCCAACTTTTTCACTCTCCTCTTGCCTCAGTTCAGTTCAGTTCAATCGCTCAGTCGTGTCAGACTGTTTGCAACCCCATGAATCACAGCACGCCAGGCCTCCCTGTCCATCACCAACTCCCGGAGTTCACTCAGACTCACGTCCATCGAGTTAGTGATTCCATCCAGCCATCTCATCTCCTCTTGCCTAGGCGTGTCCAAATCTTCACAACCCCATGGACTGCAGCATACCAGGCTCCTCTGTCTGTGGAATTCTCCAGGCAAAAATTCTCTATTTTTGAACAAAATCCTACAGGCCCAAGTCATTTTGGGATTGTTTTCATTTCATACTGCACTTCATTTACTACATGTAATTCTAACTAAAGGAGCTATTTAAACCCATTAGTGAAATCTTGAGATTAGAGACTGTGTATTTGGTTAGCATAAGAGGTAATGCCATTTGTCCTATTTGTATCTCCTTTTAGTCATTCTTGTCTGGACAGAGTAACTTGGATAATTTGAGGTAAAAGCACTCATCCCAAATTGACTTCAGTTCAGTGGTCATCATCAGAGGGCACATGGGGTGACTCTTGCTAGAAAGAGAATTTAGAATGGCCTTGGCTCGTTGAATTTTAGGTACATATTCTCAATAACTTCATTGCTTCTAAAAAGCCTTCTCGGACTTTCTGTAACTTTCCATGATTGCTTCTTCTTGGAATCCCAGAGTACTCACTCTGTTTGCAGCCTTGTTCTGGCATTTACTTCCCTTGTCAGACCAGCAGATTCCCGTGTTGGAGCTGCTTCCCTAAGTAGATCACAAGTTCCAAAAGGGCAGAGTCCTGTCCCAGTGGGCTCAGCACAGAGAACCACAGGCATCACAAGTCTGACAGATACCTGCTGCTAGAGTGGAATGCACAGCCCATCTGTACTTGCCCTTGGCATTTGAGAAATTCCAGTGCTACATTTTGATTGAATGGTACTCTCCCTTTTGAGCTGTTAGGACTTTAAAAGGAACAACTTCTATAAGGAGCTTGCAGAGACTGAAGTATGTAGCACAAGGAAAGGAATGGCAGAGTGCATGGGCTCCCTTTCTAGCAGATTCTGACCTCTTTGGTTCAGTCTAGAACTTTGCAATGTAATTGCCTTTTCTAATTTGGAAAAGTTTTTAAAAATCTTAATGATAACCTTTTTTGTGGATCCCAAACTCCTATTCCTATAATAGACAGTCTAGCAATAAAAATGGATAGGGGAGGCGACTGTGAGCCTGAGAATACGCACTCCACTGACAGAGGAGTTGCTGCTGCTAAGTCACTTCAGTCGTGTCCGACTGTGCGACCCCATAGACGGCAGCCCACCAGGCTCCCCCGTCCCTGGGATTCTCCAGGCAAGAACACTGGAGTGGGTTGCCATTTCCTTCTCCAGTGCATGAAAGTGAAAAGTGAAAGTGAAGTTGCTCAGTCACGTCCAACTTAGCGACCCCATGGACTGCAGCCTACCAGGCTCCTCCGTCCATGGGATTTTCCAGGCAAGAGTACTGGAGTGGGGTGCCATTGCCTTCTCTGTGACAGAGGAGCAGTTACTGCTAAACATAGTTGTCGCCATCAGGAATTTGAGCCAAGCATGGTACGATCTTCAAATGTTAAAAATAGCAATACAAAGTTTAAAAAATAAGAATAACCTGAAATCATTATTCATAATGACAAATCTCCTGATTTTTAAGAAGTTTGTTTATTGAAATTTTACAATCTAACTCTACATCCTAAATGTACAGTTTACTACTAGTCAGCATCATATATTTATACGTTGCTTAAGAGGCTCAAGAAAGAGGTGGTATATGTATAATTATGTCTGATTTTCATCATTGGACAGCAGAAACCAACACAACATTATAAAGCGATTTTCTTCCAATTAATAAAGAATTTACAAAATAGTTTTTAATCATCTCATGTAGTATTTACAGTATCCTATGAGATGGGCATGAATCCCCTTCACAGATGTAAAACGTAAGGTTCAGATTGGTGAAGTGGGTTACCCAAAATTACACAAAGTGAGAGTGTTAGTTGCTCAGTCGTGTCCGACTTTCACAACCCCATGGGCTGTAGCCCACCAGGCTCCTCTGTCCATGGAATTTTCCAGGCAAAAATTTTCTATTGCCTGGAGAATTCCATGGAGTAGGTAGCCACTTACTTCTCCAGGGAATCTTCCCAACCCAGAGAGTGAAGCCAGGTCTCCTGTATTGCAGACAATTTTTTTTTACTGTCTGAGCCATCCGGGAAGTCCATTTATAACAGAGCTGGGACTAGAACTTGGGACTCCCAATTTTTTCACTTGGTGTTCTCGCTAACAAACTGCCTTGTCACAAGCCTAAATTTATATTTTTCTTTGTTTTTAAAATATATTTTCTTATAAAGTATAGCATATGCCTATAAAAATACACTAATCATGAATTCACTGCACAATGAATGTTCACTAAGGGAATGTACCTAGAAAGCATCACCCCTCACAGAGATAGTACATTCCCAGCATTCCAGGATCCCCTGCCATATCCCTGCCTTTCTCTCCAAGGCTAGCCAGTCTTCCCACTTCTTACTCAGTAGACTTGAGTGTGTTAAATTTTGCCTGTTCTTTTTCTTCCTGTAAAGAGAACTATACATTTTGTATTATTTCCCGTCTTCTGCCCAGAGTTGTGTTACTGAAATTTATGTTTGCTCTTCTATATAGCAGTAGTTTGTTCATTTCAATGCTTTGTAACATTTCATTGTATAAATATTCCACTGTTTATCAGTTTCGTTCTTTATGGATATATGCATAGTTTGTGGTTGCTACAAATAATGCTGAAATAAACATTCTTGCACTTGTCTTTAGCACCTAAACATATATATTTTTGTTGGATTATATATAGAAGTGGAATTTCTGCATTATATATAAAGCACTGTTTATCATTTTTATTTTTAACTGCACAAGTTTTTCGTTGCTGTGTGTGGGCCTTCTCGAGTTGCAGTGAGTGGTGTCTACTTTCTAGCTGTGGCGCACAGGCCTCTCATTACAGTGACTTCTCTTGTTGCAGAGCATGGCCTCTCTGGTGCACGGGCTTTAGGAGTTACGCACACAGGCTTGGAAGCTGTGGCTTGTGGGCCTAGAGCTTGGGCTCAGTAGAGCTTATGGTGCACGGGATTAGTTGTCCACCATGTGTGGAGTCTTCCCAGACCAGGGTTCAAACCTGTGTCCCATGCATTGGCAGGTGGACTCTTAACCATTGGACACCCAGGGAAGTCCCAGCACTATTTATTTGGAATAAACACTGCCAAATAGTTTTCCACAATAATTAAATCAATGATCATATTCCCACCAGCAGTTTAGGAGAAATCCAGTGGCTCCACATTTTATGAATATAGTTTTGTCATGTCTTTCTAATTTTAACTATTCTGGTGGATATGTCTAGTTATATCATTATGGGCTTTCATTTGTGTTTCCCCAAATAATGAAATAAGCATTTTTTCAATTGTTTATTAGCTACCTGCCTGTCCCCTTTTGTCAACTCCTTGTTCATGTCCTCTCTCTCTTTTTTTCTGTTAATCTTTTATTCTGATTGAAGTATTCTTGATATATTCTAGACATGAGTCCTTTACCATTTATATGTATTGCAAATATCTTTTCCCCACTTGATACCTTTTTTCATTCTGTTAATGGTTTTATTTCATAAGTAAAACCTTCTCATTTGGAAATAGTCAATTTACTATTCCTTGCCTTGCTGGTTAATAGTTTGTGAGTCCTGTTTAATAAGTTCCCTTGTTTACTCCAAGGTCACAAAAAATATTCTTTCATATTATCATCCAGAAATTTTATTGTGTTGCCTTTCACATTTACATCTACAGTTCACCTAGAATTGATTTCTGTGTATGATACAAGTTAAGGCTTAGTAACTGCTTTTTACCCTGTAGACGTATCCAGTTGACCTGGTGCCATTTATTGAAAAGACCATATTTCCCCCACTGTTCTGCAGTACAACCTGATTATAAATCATATGTATATCTCTATGAATCTTTTTCTTAACTATCTGTTCTTTCCAGTGGATTTATCCTTTCATATCATCTTAATTAATTGTATCTTTCTAGAAAATCCTAATATCTGGTAGTGAAAGACTTCTAAATTTCCCTTCCTATTTATGACACCCTTGGATCTTAGCCATTTTGTTTCCATCCATATTCATTTATAATCAACTGCTAATAGTATATTTTTGACTTAGGTATTTTTTAGTTCAAAGTTGTTCCCTTGAGATCTTTACCAATTTGTTGCCTTCAATCAGAAATGGTAGAAATAAAACTCTCACTCTTAATTTTTGCACGTGCTTACAGGGAGATAATAGGAAATATTTCATGCTAAACATATGTCTTTATTGTTTAAGAACATAGCTCATTCAGAAAGCCAGGGAGCCCCCAGGTTAAATGTTACTACATTATTTCAGTTACTATTCTGAAATTATTTCAAAGTCCTTATATTATTTTCAGATGTAATATATCAATTCTCCACATTTTGTTTCTAGGAGAGCTGTCCTTGTCCAAGCCAAGGGTGCTTCTACCTTCAACCCTTTTCACTGGCTGTGTCTTGGGTCTAGAACATCTTTCCCTCAGCTACAAGGGCTCCCCAGCTGATCCTAGTGGTAAAGAACCTGCTTACCAATGCAGGAGATGCTTTAAGACAAGGGTTTGATCTCTGGGTTGGGAAGATTCCCCAGAGGAGGGCATGGCATCCCTGGAGAATTCCATGGACTAGGGGGCTACAGTCCATAGGGTCTCAAAGAGTCAGACACGACTGGAGCAACTTAGCATGCATGCACTGGTGTGCCTCACTCTCTCATCTTTCTCCAAACCATGCTTAAACATCACCTTGTCAATGAAGCCTAATTCTGGTTGAAATGGTAACTGCTAACCCCCCTTGCCTGCTCTATTTTGTGTGTGTGGTTACAGTACTCTTTCACTTTCTGACCCAATCTAATGTACTTCCTGATAAGGTTCCATCTAGTGCTTATCTTTCCACAATAGCAAACGTCTTGGCTTTGTAGCTACCGTATCCCAAGGGAAGAAAAGCAGCCTGCATGTAGCACATGCTTAACAAATATTTGCAGAATGAATTAAATGAAGGAAAGGTTTCCTTCTTAAGCCGTGTCTCTCTGTGTGATTATATGGGACAGTCTGGTGATGGAATGTTGCCTGGATAAGTCAGTTGGTGCGCCTGAGGGTCTGCGGGGCTTTTTGGAAAGAACATCCTAATCCTAGGCATGGCATTTCAATCCAGTAAGATGTGGTTTTAGTGTTTTTAGGGAAAAGATGACTCTGACCACACTGTAACATCAGCTGTTCCTCCCTTTAGGAATTCATGTCTACATCCCAGATGAACCTTGGAAATAAAACATGACCTTTCTTTTTTTTCCTATAGAAATTCTGTAAAATAAGAGGTTCTCAAACTTGAGTATTCATCAGAATCATTTGGAGGGCTATTAAAACACAGACTGTTAGAGTCTAACTCCAGTATTTATTAATTTCTCAAAATTTTGTCATGGGGCCAGATAATTTGCATTTCTACCACATTCCTAGATTATGCAGATGCTGCTGATCCAGGCCCCACACTTGAGAACCCTTGCTGTAAGGTATCAGAGAGCAAAGGAGCTGGTTTCAGTACCTCCTTAGTTGTGACCCTAGGGAGGAAAGAAAATGGCTTGGTATGTGCTCTAGGCTTCCACTTTGCAATAGAACAGTTTCCAGACTTTGACACTTTGAAGATACTTAAGCACTCTGAAGTATTCAGTGAAAAGGACAGTGGTGCCTGGAAGAAGCTTGGTGCCCTGCAGCACCAAACAAAGGCCAGAAAAAAGGGTAGAAGAAGGTGGTGGATGCCTCATAAGGGAAGATCTTCCTCACTCCCACCCTCCCTCCAATCCTCCATTCCTTATTTTCTTGCTGAGCACATTTGAGACACCTCCAAAGATGACCTGATAACCCTGAGCAGACCTGTTCATGGGGACCTATAGATTCTGAATGAGCAGGAGTCTAGTTGCAGTGGTTACACATTTTACAGACCTTTGAGCCCTGATGAGCTTGTTAGAAACAAAATCTTCAGTAACCTGGGCCTGCATCCGTATAGCATGAGGAGGTCAGGCTCACTGGCAGGAGGAGGTCTGGAGGGAATTTATAGTGTCCTTGCAGAGTCGATGTTTTATTTCATCCTGTCTTCCAACCAGAGGTTGGAAGAGGTTGGCCAGAGGTAGTTTGCAGACTCCACATCCTAATAAATACTCCTAAAGAGTTCTTTGCCTAGGCTTAATTACAGCATGTAAATATGCAGACAGCCCGTTATTGGGCAGGTGTGGAAGGGAGAGGATGGCATGGAATATAGTATAGGTGGGTAATGACCTCCTATTCGCTCATCCACAGTATGAGTGAGTCTCCTGCTGGCTACCTGTGATTTGAGGTTACCTCAGAACTAATTATCTTCCTCCTGGTGGCAGGTTCCATCTCAGTGCTCTGTGGAGTTCTTGGCTAACTCTGAAACCTTTCCATGCCATTTACTTTAACTTCTGCCAGGCTTCTTGTTGAATTTCAATGAGGCCTGGGCTCTGGGTTAAATGCCATCAGAGTTACCCAACTTTTCCTAGATATTTGATTTCTCACGCTTCTCCAAACCTATTTAAGGCAGATGCAGTTTAGTTTGTGAACGGAACCCACCAGGTGCTATGGAGCAGTAACTAGACTTTGTTTTGTTCAATTCATCATTAATTAGCTATCTACTGTGTACCAGGTGCTCCTGTCAGCCCCTGGGGATACAGAAGTGAATGCTATTCTCCTGCTCTTCAGGAGCTCAGTCAAGGGAGGAAATTGGACACATCGACATAACAGCAGTGACGTGAACAGTGAACAGCCATTAAGGGATTATAGAAGAGCAACAAGCAGCTCAGCCCAGAGGGGGCAGGGGCAGCTTCTTAGTGACGTCATGACTTGTGATGCTTCTTTACTATTCTGTAGGAATTAGGGAAATGAGAAAGGAGCAAGCCAAATACAGACAAAATGTTACAAATAAAAGCACGGGCATGGTGGGTCGTATGGTATCTATGGGGAATTATAGTGTTAAGGTGGCAGAGGAGAAAGGACCACAATGAGTGAACAGTCCTTTTAACAGTCATTCAGTTTTATAGTATTGTTGGCTGAAAAAATACATGTCGCCTAAAAGTTGAGAGTTAGGTTTATTTGGGGGAAATCATGAGGACTTCAAGCCTGGGAGACAGCACCTCAGGTGATCAAGAGAGAACTCTTTCTGAGGAAGTGCGGAGAGGAGCCAGGCTATGTAGAAGTTTACCGCAAGGGGCAGGTAATATGAATATTAAAAGATTACTGTTAATTAAGGAAAACAAGATTTTTTGCATTAAGAAATGTAGTGCTTTTCTATGTATGGAAAGATGCAAGCATTCGGGCTTACTGAAATCAATTCTTTCATATGCATCTCAGCCATCTGAGGCCAAATCCTACTTTTTGATTGTTCTCATCCTTCATTCCTCATTTACCATAGTGGTGGCAGATGTGGCAGATGGCTGCCTCCTGTACTTTCTTACATTCCCCCACCCCCAACTGCTCAGCATTTACCAGGGAGGAAGTGGCTGATGGCTGCTGGATGGCTGGTATTGTTTCATCTGCATTTGGAAGGCTGGAATCCCTCATGGCTGTGACATGACTTGTTTACTGGTATAACAGAAAAGATTTCATTTCACAATATAATATAGTGATAGAGTACATGGATCTCGAAAACAGATTGCCTGAGTTCAAATTCTAATTCTTCAACCAACTAGCTGTGTGGCCATGGGCAAGTAAATTCTCTGTGCAGGTTGTTTACCCTCTTGAGTCTTAGTCATTGCATGTAAAGTAGGGAGAATGATACTAACTTTCTCACAGAGTTATTGTGAAAGAAAAATAAGTTGATACATGGAAAGTGCTTAAGCATAGTAAGAGATAAATGCTGCTGCTGCTGCTAAGTCGCTTCAGTCGTGTCCGACTCTGTGCGACCCCATAGGCGGCAGCCCAAGGCTCTGCCGTCCCTGGGATTCTCCAGGCAAGAGCACTGGAGTGGGTTACCATTTCCTTCTCCAGTACATGAAAGTGAAAATTGAAAGTGAAATCCCTCAGTCTTGACCGACTTTTTGTGACACCATGGACTGCAACCTACCAGGCTCCTCCGCCCATGGGATTTTCCAGGCAAGAGTACTGAAGTGGGTTGCCATTGCCTTCTCTGAAATAAATGTTTGTAGCTATTATACTTACCTAGAGCAGGGCACCAAGCAAGGTGAATGGGCAGCTCATGCTCAAGAAAACCCAAACTCCCTGATGGCTTTTAGGGAAGGGTTTTTAAGGGCAGCATTTTGCAGTGAGGGTTGCACCTGGTGGTTTTTCTTCTGATTGGTTGGTGGTTAGACAACAGGGAATCTTAACCATCAGCCTTCTGGTTCCAACCAGTGTGAATTCTGCCTGCTTGTGCTCAGCATGTAGCCCATCTTCCACTGGATGGGCATCTTAGTTTCTCAGAACATCTCAAAGATATGCATCAGATTGTTATGCATATCACTTGAGGAGGAACTAGAGCTCTGTTTTACCGCTGAACTATTTAAGCTATCATAACTTTCCTTTCTTCACTGTTTTTCCTTTGTTTCTGCATTCCCTCACTTCCCTAATTGCTACCTGCTTGAATCTGCTCTTAGGAACTCAGGGAATGTGCCTAGGAGGCTAAAGCCTTTTTCTACAATAAAATAAATGGGGGGCGGGGGGACAGGTGGAAGACTGGAACCTTAGTACCCAGGAGGGCCTCATACCTCCTGCTCAGTTTTAACCCTCCCCTTTAACATATGATACTCCTCAATCTTGAGGGTAATAGGGATGGTACTAGAAAGGAAATACGGTTTTGGATAAGGAGGTTAATCATAAACTCAGAAAAGGAACTTGGTTTAGGGGGACTTGATTTTATTATTATTAAATATTTTTTATGCATCATCTCCCAATAGCCCTGTAAGCTGTAAGTATCTGCTTTTTTTTTTTTTTTTTGGACAAACCTGTCTGACTCCAGGACTTTGGCTTTTAATCATTATATTACACTGCAGTTCCAGAGATCTCTGTGGTATGCTTCATATGTCTGGCACACACACACACACACACACACACACACAAAATCAAGAAGGAAGTGTGAGAAATGAAACTAGTTTGAAACTCAAGGCTATTCCTTGAGGCCAAACCACAACTTGGGTATTGGGAGGCAGATGTGAAATTGAAGCCAAACTAACATCTCTGTTTCAGCCTTAGACAAAGTAATGTAGGAACACCTGAGATCCAGAACCATTGCAGTAATTCTGCCTGTTGCCTAGACACAAATCCATGTGCCAGATCATGTCATTCTCAGGCACTTGCTTCTGATGTTAAAAATTTCCACACAAGAGGGTGAAAGTGTAATCATTTTTTATGACTTGTTTTACCTTTTAGGAATGAGGATCTTATGATCTGACACTGATTATAAAGATTATAAAGGCAGTGAAATTTCAAAGTTTGAACAAATTCACCTTCTCAGTCCAGTATCTTCTAATCCAATATACTCCAAGTGTAGTAAATGAACTGGTTCACTGTGACACACTGAAGGAGCCTGGGGAGAGAGAAGCCCTTGTTCAGGCAGTGACTTTTAGTGTTTAGGGAAGTCAACAATAACTAAGCAGAAATTGTGTAGGGAGAAGAGGGTACATTCTCTCAGGTTCTCTGTAGTATTCTACTGTACTGTCTAAAAAATCTCTAATACCTCCTTGGGTCAGGCTTTTAGGAGGTGGGTACCTGTCCGGTTCTCCAGGGAGCTAGAATCCTAGGTTGTGGAGAGATGCAGGGTAAATCTTCTAGCTGCCAAGAATGAAAAGGAGTCCAGGAAGCAGGTAAAGGAGCCATCAGCAGGTGGTTTGCAGGGCGGAAGCAAAGACACAGCTTTTGCAGGAGAGAGAGAGCAACTCTTTGAAGTTTGCATGGATTTCTGTTAAGAAGACCAGGATGTGCTTTTCTCTCTTTTATGGTGGAAGGTCTCTTCTTGTAACCTGCTCTTGGTTAGTTTGACCTCTTTATTTCCCCTCAGACTTTCCAATTAGCACATTCTTCTTGCAGATGGCAGCATTTGAATAAAGAGTGAAAGCAGTTAGTGTAAGCAGTTTGAGAAATATGAACTGGCATGTTTTTCTCACTGTGGCTGATGCTCTGTGAAAGTGAGAGTGGAACAAACCCAAAGGGGACTTCATTTTGTCCATGGCCAAAAAGTGGGGAGGTTGCTCAAGGGAGCTGCTATTCATGGGGCACCCATCGGCATGACACAGTGATTAGGGCAGAAGTGCACCTTTCTTTCCTCCTGAGGTTGTTCTGCTCAGCTGAGCACATAGGAATTGCACCTGTCATAGTAGGCAACTCTTACAGTGTCTCCACAATAACAGGGCTTCCCTCCAGATGGTCCAGTTGACTTAGACATTTTTCTGGTGAGGCATGTGAACAATCATTGTGTTCTTGTCTCTGTTGGGAAGATAAGTGATTTGAAAGTGCTGATGTGAGAGAAGCTAAAATGATCTGCAGGGTGTGCTTGATATAGTGGGGGAAAACAAACCATGCAGGGCAGCTCTGCCAGTAGATACTGCAGTAGCCATAGCCATCAGAACTTTGAGCTCTGTCTTAGAAAAGAGATGCCAATATATTCAAAGATGTGAAAAGTGAAAGTGAACGTAGCTCAGTCGCGTTCAGCTCTTTGCGACCCCATGGACTATACAGTCCATGTAATTCTCCAGGACAGAATACTGGAGCCTTTCCATTCTCCAGGAGATCTTCCCAACCCAAGGATCGAACCCAGGTCTCTCACATTGCAGGTGGAATCTTTATCTGATGAGCCACAAGTGAGCCCTCTCCGAATGATCACAGCGCTAAAGCGAACTTTGTTATTCCCACCATTCCTACTCAACTTCCTTGAGCTGGGCTGATCTCCCAAGTTTTGGTTTTGGTGGCTGAGGGAAGCTCCTAATGGAAGCTGATGCCACAGTCTTTGACATCACGGAGCTGTGGATAAACACATCTGCAGGAGAGATGAGCTGAGTGATGAATGTTGCTACCGATGCAGGATGTTTAACTGAATGGCGTTTTCTTTTCAAGAGTCATTCAGAGAAAACTGGAAAAGAAAAAAAAAAAATCCTCTCTGCCTTGTGAGCAAGTAACTGGGTCTCGGATCAGTGGAGCATGGTCAAGTGCAGCTGAAGTTTTCTTTCATACTCTGTCCTATAGAACAACTGTTTGAAAATGTTTCTGGCTCAGTGGGTTTTCAAACTTACTTAGCTGAGAACCCATATTATAAATGAAACCTTTTGTGAAACCTCCTTCACTTCACCCTCCCCCAAAGCTTTAAACAACATTTCACTGAACTTCAGATTCCCATGTGCTTAGTAAACCTCTGAATTCAAACGAGGTTATTTTGATAAACACAAATTTGAAACAGCTGTGATGGGTGACTGTTGCTCATATTAACCAACTGTATGATTGATACCATAGTTGTTGATGTTACTTTATTTTTTTTCAGAAATAAGAATATACTGGTTCATATAGTTAAGTGTTTATGCATTGTAACAATTTTTCAACAACTGAAATCTCAGCCTCAAATTTTCTTACTGACCTTTGCATATTGAATCACTCCCATCATTTAATAATTATTTGCATTCTTCAATAAGTAAAATCCCAATTTAAAAAAGTTGAAAAACAGATTCCTCGGCAAGTTAAAAATATTTTGGTTAGAAAATATTTTTGTATATACTGTGAGATAGTAATATTTTTCAGTCTTTTTTTACATGTGTATATTTTAGTACATTTCTCAGTGACTCAATTAATATCTCAAAATGTGAAATTTTATTTTGTTTCGTTTGCCGAGTGCAAACTGTAAATTTTCAGTAGCATTGTCCATAGTTGTAAACGTTATGCCCTGCATTACCAGACTGTGCAGGCTCTGCTTACTAAAAACTTCACAATTCACAAGAATCTTGTTATAATTATATTCTGTTTTAGAGCGAAACTAACAAAATGTAGTGATTTCTTGTCTCATTTGAAGTATACACACTTGCACCTTGCATTGATCAGAATTAATGAAGGGCTTCAGTGAAAAAATAGAAATTGTAACTCACTGTCCAAATAATTCTAAATGCCTGATTTAATCAACAGTGTACAATGCATTATCCAGTGCAGTTCTGATAGAAGAGAGCATCTTAAAAGTGGTGCTAGTCCAGGAAAGATACAAAGATTGCTTGAATCTATGTGGGGAATAACTTTTTAAGGGCCATGATATTTTAGTTTCTTCTGTTTTTTTTTTCAACACCAAAACATATGTGAGTACATTTTTGCCATACTGGATCATGTGTTAAAAAAATTAACCAACAAACAAACAAAAAAACTGATCCATATTCCTAAGTGTTTCTATTGTATAAATACAGAAAAATTTAACCAAATTAAAAAATCTGCCTGATATCTCCTTATATGATCACAATTTACCAAAACAAGTAAAATGGAGAGAAAGCCATAATAACCTTTTTAATGTGCAGTTGCATTCTCATGATCTCCTATAACCCAGACTTCAAGCAAATTCATCCAGAATGTAGAATTCACTTTCTTAGCTCCATCCTTGCACTACATTATCAAATAATTTTTTAAATTGTACCATAACCTGTATATCAAACTACTTATTGAGGTGTCAATATCAGAAGAGGCATTCGCAAACGTTCTTCTGTTGTGAGCACATTTCACTTTCATGTGATGAAGCAATTTATACCGAACAACGTTATGACAAAATATTCATCAACATATTTGAATTTTCTTAGTATACATTTTTTTTCAGTCATATTAATATGTTTAATTGATCCTGAGAGAATCTGGGTTACATCTTTGTATTTTGTGTATCAGTGACCTTGTGATTTGCCTGGAACACTATTTTGTAAAATTTTAGTATATAAATTACATTGACTTGGACTTACATCACCTTAAAAAGTGAAAGGACTGATAAATGCTTATTGTGCTGTATTTTTATGAGTGACTTTATGGAAAATATTGGATACACTGCTATTTTAGGTATTATTGAAATTGCCATTGGCACCAGTTGAAGAATCATATGATGTCAGTATAGTATGAATTGCTATCTCATTTTGAAGCTGATCAATGTCATCACAGTCATTCTAATTTTTAAAAAATCCCTAAATGTAATGATACATTTGTAATGTAATTGCTTAACCTACAGTAAATAAAATTTAGATGACAGAAAAAATTGTATAATGATTATTATGGCAATACCTAAAACCTCCATAAGCACTGAAATTCTGTAATATGCTGAGTATTCATTTGTTACTACACATTTATCAAACGGTCATGACAAGGGCCTGAGCTTTGCATGGCCCTTAGCTGGGTGTGGCTCAGGGTGCTGGAGGAGCATATTTACTGCTAGCATGCTCATACACAGTGGACAAGCATTCATGCAGAATATTCCACTTATTTATTTCTGACTTATCAACCACTCTAAAACATTATGACCGAAAGTCTCAACATTTCTTTATTTTCTTTTTTTAGGGGGGTCTGAAGTTAGGGCAGGGCTTGGCAGTGGCATTGCCACGCAGTGTCAGCTGGTGAGACTCACCTAGGACTGACTGGAGGATGGATGTTCAAGGTGCTCATTCATGTGACGACCGAATGGTTCTGGCTGTTACCTGTGTGCTCATCCAGGACTGACAACCGGGTGTCTTCTTTCTCTGCCGGGGCATCTCCATAGGGTTATTCGGGCTTCCTCATGGCATGGAAGCTGGGCTTCAAGAGAGACTGTTTAAAGACACAGGAAGTGTAAGCTGACTGGTAAGGCTTTGTCTGGAATTTGTGTTATATTCTATTGTCATAGCATTGAAAGAACCTGTGCAGATTCCCAGAATGAGGCAAGAGACCCTCTCTCTTCTTAGCGTGTGCATCTTAAGTTGCTTCTGTTGTGTCTGACTCTGCGACCCTATAGATTGTAGCCCCCCAGGCCTTTGTTCTTCTGAGAAGTGGTGTCAGAGAATCTGTGACCATCTTTAATCACCACATAGAGTTACCACCTTGATAGTCAATGACTCTTCTCAGTCCAGTTCAGTTCAGTTCAGTCGCTCAGTCGTGTCCAACTCTTTGCGACCCCATGAATCGCAGCACGCCAGGCCTCCCTGTCCATCACCAACTCCCAGAGTTCACTCAGACTCATGTCCATCGAGTCCGTGATGCCATCCAGCCATCTCATCCTCGGTCGTCCCCTTCTCCTCCTGCCCGCAATCCTTCCCAGCATCAGAGTCTGTTCCAGGGAGTCAACTCTTCGCATGAGGTGGCCAAAGTACTGGAGTTTCAGCTTCAGCATCATTCCTTCCAAAGAAATCCCAGGGCTGATCTCCTTTAGAATGGACTGGTAGGATCTCCTTGCAGTTCAAGGGACTCTCAAGCGTCTTCTCCAACACACATCCATACATGACCACTGGAAAAACCATAGCCTTGACTAGAGGGACCTTAGTCAGCAAAGTAATGTCTCTGCTTTTGAATATGCTATCTAGGTTGGTCATAACTTTTCTTCCAAGAAGTAAGCGTCTTTTAATTTCATGGCTGCAGTCACCATCTGCAGTGATTTTGGAGCCCCCAAAAATAAAGTCTGACACTGTTTCCACTGTTTCCCCATCTATTCCCCATGAAGTGATGGGACAGTATGCCATGATCTTAGTTTTCTGAATGTTGAGCTTTAACCCAACTTTTTCACTCTCCACTTTCACTTTCATCAAGAGGCTTTTGAGTTCCTCTTCACTTTCTGCCATAAGGGTGGTGTCATCTGCATATCTGAGGTTATTGATATTTCTCCCGGCAATCTTGATTCCAGCTTGTGTTTCTTCCAGTCCAGTGTTTCTCATGATGTACTCTGCATAGAAGTTAAATAAGCAGGGTGACAATATACAGCCTTGACGTACTCCTTTTCCTATTTGGAACCAGTCTGTTGTTCCATGTCCAGTTCTAACTGCTGCTTCCTGACCTGCATACAGATTTCTCAAGAGGCAGGTCAGGTGGTCTGGTATTCCCATCTCTTTCAGAATTTTCCACAGTTTATTGTGATCCACCCCGTCAAAGGCTTTGGCATAGTCAATAAAGCAGAAATAGATGTTTTTCTGGAACTCTCTTGCTTTTTCCATGATGATTCTTCTCAAGGAATTTCAAATAGTTACACCAGGATTGCAGTTAAAGTTGTAAACTGAGGTTAAAAATGGAAAACAACTTAAACTAGAAAAAGAAAACACTCTCTCTCTGGAGTATTAATGTTTGTTATAGAACACATTTGAGAACATAATTTTTAAATTATAACTTAAAATTTATCAAAAATAGTTTTAAAAGGAATGAGAATTTTAGAAGGATCTAGGGTTCTGTGAAACATGATTTGAAACTTACTATTTTTATGTACTCTTCTTTCAAAACCCAACACTTTTTCTTTCCTTAAATACATGTTTTAGGTTTCCTATTTGTTCCGCTCCTGAGTTTCTTTAATTTCTTCATGGTACTTTACAGAGTGTTCCTGTACTACCAGTTCTTTTTTTGTTTTGATTTAATATATTATATCATCATTTATTAATTTACTTAACACATGTTTATTGATACCTCTGTGTGTGTGTATATGTGCGTGTGTTCTGAGTCACTCAATTGTGTCCAATTCTTTGTGACCGCATGTTGTAGCCCACCAGGCTCCTCTGTTCATGGCATTCTCCAGGCAAGAATACTGGAGTGGGTTGCCATTCCCTTCTCCAGGGAATCCTCCTGATCCAGGGATCAAACCTGGGTCTCCTGCATTGCAGATGAATTCTTTACTGTCTGAGCCACCAAGGAAGCCCCTATTGATACCTACTGCATGCTAATCACAGGGTTGGCTGGGAATCAGAGACATAAGGCCATGGAGTTTTCGATCTCTTTCCCCTCACTGTTCTATCACAGGTTCTACAGCAGGACCTATATAATATGTTCTCAGTTAGTATGTGTTGAGTGAGGGAATGGGAGTTTCCAGTCTTCCATAAACTGAACACCTAATAGGAGAGACAGAAGTAAATCAGTTACTAAAATTTGCTGTGATGATGTATTATAATAAATATATAAGGTGTTATGGACATATGATACATCTCAGGATTATACATCCCAGCCAAAAAGAAATTATCACAAAATCAAGAATAGACAACTGATATAATTTTTAATCATAATAGTATATAAGTGAAGTATTTATTGACTCAAGTAATTCTAGATATTCATTTATGTGGTTATCATTAGGCATCAAAAGACAGGTAAAAGGAGAACTATAGCTTCATTAATTGTAATGCCAGAAGATATCTCAAAGTCTTATGCCTATTTTTGTTATTCATTATTATTTTTATGATCCCACCTTGTTAAAAAAAATTTCCCTATGATTACACTGAAATCATATTGTATATGATATGAAATCATATTGTGAAATATTCTTACTGTAGAAACTATGTAAAGTGCAAAAAAGTACAAAAAGGAAGTGAAATTGCCTATAAACCTCCAAGATAACTAAATTAATATATATATATATGTATCTGTATACATCTATAGAGATATTTATATAGATATATCTATGTGTTTCAGATAAATTCTATATCCTTTATGAAATATTTTTCAAAAAACTATAATTTTACTGTCTATATTATTCTGTTATTTAAAAGGTCTATAATTTATTCAACCTCTGTTTTTAAAGTTTATACATTATTCAGCTTCTTTTTCTATTACAAATAATGCTGTGATGAATTTTCTTATGCACATATCTTTGACCTTCTTTCAATTATTTGTTTTGAATTGTTTGCTGTATTTGGTCTTTTTGATAACAGCCATGAATATTCTAGGATTCTTGTGCAGACATATTCTTTTTCAGATATTTGTATTAAAGTATCTGTGTAGGTAACTATTTGATTGGTCAGCAGTTGAAGAAAGTTCCTTCAGGACCAGATGACTTGCTGTTTTGTTTTGTTAGGTTAGTTCTTTGGCTGTCTTTAGAAACTTACTTTTACATACATACATGTGTGTGTGGTGTGCATATGAGGATTTATCTTTTTCTAAGTATTTCTACTATGATGGAGGCAACATGATCTACAGTTTTACAGATATTCAGCTTACAAGCCCAAGTATGAGCCTATAGAAGTCCAAGAGGGACTTTTCAGAGGAGCAGACACTTTTACAAAGTCAGGAAGAATATCTGGGAATTAACCAAAGAAGGGACTTGAAGAGATTTGTTGTATAAAGAAGTCTGTTTAACAATCCAAACTTTCGTGTGGGAAATTAGAACACACAGTGACAATAGGACTCTCTGCTTTAAAAATGGATATGCTATGGATTGCTTTTTATTTGTTCATTTTGGGGGGAGGAAGTTTAAGAAATTATTATTATTTTTTTTTATGATCTCATATTCTTTTTTTTTTTTTTTAATTTATTTATTTATTTTTAATTTTTACTTTACAATTCTGTATTGTTATTAACTTTTGCTTTTTGTACAATGCTCTATAAAATGCACTTTTGATGGTGTCACCAGATAAGTCTTTCAAAGTTACTTTTTTTGAGTATATAAAGACATTAAACTTTATTCATATAGTAAAACACATTGTGGAGATTATTCTGGTGAAATACTTATGTGTCTATTTATAATGGACATTTACTGGAAAATTATACAGTAAAATAGATTAGAAAACAGAAGGCATAATTAAATCACATTTATTTCTTGACAAATATAATTGTATGTATTTAAGATGTAAAATGGGATGAGTTGATATCCATATATGTTATGAAAAGATTGCCAAAGTCAAGATAATTAGCACATCCATTACCTCACAGAATTAACTCTGTGTGTAAGTGTGTGTGTACTGAGAATGTGTAAGATCCTCTGTCAGTAGCTTTAAGTATACAGAACCGAATTATTAATTATAGTCGTGGGTCACTTTTTAATGGTGAAATTCTACAGTCACAGTATTTCTCTCCCTATCTCTTCTCTCCTTCCGTCTCTCCTTTCCTTCTTCCTTGCTCCCAAATATTTAGAACTGTATTAATTATGTAATGGGAGGCAGAGTGGTCCTGATCAGGAGTCAGGACCTTCCCTGGAACATGGTCTCCATCTCTTACAACTGCTGTCCTCACAGGCCAGAGACTCCTTCCAGAATCACACAGACCCTGCAGATAATGTCATCACCATGAGGGTTGTGGTGCAAGAGTGTTGGTACATTTTTTATGCCTAGAATTTTAGATCTGAAAGAGATACCAGAAGAACATCAGACCTATTATTCCTTCTCAGACATTTATCTAGATGAGTGATATCTTTGTTTTATGGGACAGCTAAAGGAAGTGACTTCTCAGGATAGATGTAGATACAAATAGAAATGTAGAAATATATTTTATACCTAAACATATAAACATACATGTTCTTATATTGTTGCTCCATTGGAAGAATGCAAAGTGAAAAATTTTTTATGCAGATGAGTACTTTCTATAGGGGGCTTCCCTGGTGGCTCAGACAGTAAAGAATCTGCCTGTAATAGGGGAGACCTGGGTTTGATCCCTAGGTTGGGAAGATCCCCTGGAGAAGAGAATGGGCACCCACTCTAGTACTCTTGCCTGGAGAATTCCATAGACAGAGGACCCTGGTGGGCTTTAGTCCATGGGGTCGCAAAGAGACAGACACAACTGAGGGGCTGACACTTTGATCTATAGAATAACTTCTTGTTGTAAGGAGTGGGCCCGAGGGATACATCCCTTAGCTGACTGTCATCAGAACACCAGTCCCCTCATGGGATCTCAGTAACAACCCCTACACTGACTGAGATGTGGCAGTAAATAGTGGGATAAAGACACGGGACACCTTTGTACTTTTGTATAAATGTACCCATGTTATTTCTTCTGGGATTTAAACTCAGAGCTAAATTATGAAGTGACATAATTTTATGGTTGAGCTCTCCATAGACACAGATGAGATTCTCTGCTGAATGCAGTCTGGATTTGCTAGACACGATTATCTTAGTTCATTTGTAGGCAAGTGCAACATACATACCATTTATGTGAGATAGCATATTCAGGGAAGTTATGCTCTGTTTTCTTAAATTCTCCCAGGTTTTTGCAGCTGTAGAAATGAGGACTCATTAGCTACAGTTTCTGCTTCAGTATATGCTGTGTGGGTTGGAAAAAGTTGCGCACAGCTAGACAGGGCATCTAACAGCCCCCAAAAGTGACTGTTTTCGAAGCTTCCTAAATTAGTCCTTGGGTAGGAGCTTTCCCAGGGCCTGGGTCTGACAGAATAATTAAAGGAGAATGGGAAGATTCCCTCAATCCATAATTATTTTTTAGTTTCCATGTAGTCTGACCTTACACATTCAGAATTATTGAGAGAGATATTAGTTTGGCTTAATGAGAAGCATGAAAACTGTAACGTTTTAAATTGAAACATGGCTTTATTACTTCGGGCGATATTCAAAACCACAAACTAATAGCTTAACACCTTTTGTGGTGATGCTCGTGGGCCTGCTTTAATGATGAGACAGAGATGATTTTTAATTCACTCGAGGCCATTCCTTGCCCTGATTCGGCATACAAAGCCAGTGGTGTCTGCCATGTTCACTTACTATGTAACACTTTTTTGTTTAATTTACATATTCTTGGATTTTTTTTTTTCAAAATCATAAAAGTGACACATCACCACTATAAGAAGCCAAAGGAAAATTAATTCTGTGAGAGAAAAGAGTTAATAAATTTCTTCCCTTCCAACTCAAATCTCAGGTATAACCACTAATAACAGTTTGGCATGAATCCTTGTGGCACCAGGTTTAACTGCCTTGGACAGAACACCCAGGAGATGCTCAGGGAATAGTTGTTAAACTAACTTGAAGCAGTCCCCTGCCTCTCAACAGCCTAAGTTTATCACTAACAGTATCCCATTATTTTTCATTCCGGTTAACCCAACCTCAGCTTGGACGTCTATGGCTTCGTTTTTAACTGAATTCTCCTCTCCTGGGCTTCCCACTGACAGATTTGTCCCCTTGTATGCTTCATGTGATGTTGGAATAACGGGTCTCAAGTGTGCCTGTGCAGTCTTCCCTTGACCAAGAACCCTTCCCCCACACCCCCTCAGTGTATAAAGAGAAGAGGATTGAGTATAGATGCCTCTCCCTCTGGCCCCAGTCTAGCCTGACCACATACCCCATGCAGTTTTCTACCTTACAGCTTAAGTTCTAGACAAACTAGACTTTTGACATTTCTTGTCCATTCCTTGCCCCATCCTGCATCTCTGCTTATGTTTAGGCTGATCCTCAGCCTAGGATTCAATAAAATATTACTTTTAAGGAACTATTATGTTTAAGACAATGTAGAGGTTCATAAGATAGTATTACTATCCTTTAATGTGAGAAATGTTGGGATAATTATACAAGAAGCTCTAATAAGATAGTCTTTCCCTCATCTCCCACTATTTGTTTCCATACCAGTAACATCTTCATGTAGTATTCTCTCAAAAGAATCACTGGCATCTTTCTTTTCTCCCCTCTTTGAAATTGGCATTGGTCCTTCTCTACAATCCACATTCCCATACATCATATTTTGCCTCATGTTATAACTGTGTCTATATCTTATTTCACCCACTAGACTGTAAGTTTCCTTGAGGACAGGGATTGTGCCATTCATTCATGGGTCCTTTGAAGTAACCAAGTACTGAGAATAATGTGTTAAAATATGAGTTTATTAAAAAAAGAAAAAAAAGAGTGTATTAATTTGTATTGTTCAGTGCTGTCTGTACCATCTAATTTAAATACTTACTTTGTGTAAACCAGATGTTAGTGTGAGGCTTACTGAAACTTAAGTTTCAGGTAAAATTGTAGTTAAGGTTTCTGTTAGTTCTTAGGAATGTGGTGGTAGAGTATGTTCTTAGGATCACTTGGTATCCAGTTCATGGGAGTGCATCAGACACCATAAAATACAAATCATTGTCTGGTTGCTATAGTAACAGCTTTGGGGGAAAAAAATCACTTATTTCCAGTCTTTGTTAGTCTTGTAGGTTTAATTGAAGATTTGGCAGGAAATGGGAAGAAATTAGTGACACAGGGGCATAGGTTTCTATCATGACTCTTGTTGGATTTCTCTTTCTTTCCTCTCTACCCGTAGTCTCTTCTCCTCACCTGCTCCTTTCCAGTTTGTTTCAGAAACTCCAAACTTTGTCTCCCATGGCTCAGCTGGCATCTGCTGAGACCTTTTCAAAAAAGCACCAAGTAAGAGAAAACAAATAAGAACAAAGAAAATAAAACACACAAAAGATAAAAACCCACGATCCAGGTCTATTTCCAAAGACATTTCCTCCCAGGAGGAATTCTGGTGTCAGTCGTCAAGACAATACAATTTTCCCTTTCTTGTTACACTTGAGAAATTCATCTTCATCATGCAAAAGTAAAATTCTGAGCTCAGCCCTTGGCTGAATTTGTAAGGCCTGAATTAAGGAGGTGTAGTCTTGAGGCTAGGAAATGGCAACCCACTCCAGCATTCTTGCCTGGAGAATCCCAGGGACGGGGGAGCCTGGTGGCCTGCCGTCCATGGGGTCGCACAGAGTTGGACACGACTGAAGTGACTTAGCAGCAGCAGCAGCAGTCTTGAGGCTACTGCCTGATCTGGAAACAAGAATGGCTCAGGAGTCCCTGAAGCTAAGTTATTGTTTGAAAGAGCTGAGCTTCTGCTGGTACAAATGGAAACAGTTTGTCTTAGAAGTCAACTCGAAGTGATTTCTCTTCTGACAAAGTGAAGAGATGGGCGAATAAATATGTACTCTCAACTCTGAAATCCTGTTTCTGCTGTGTAATTTAAGGCCAGGGACTAAGCCCGTTTTCTTAAATGAAACAAACGGTGCTATAAATGGTAATAGGAACAATGCATCTTCACTGTTTGAATTGACTCTGATGAGTTCCTGTTAATGAAACAGGACACAGCAGATGGAAAACGATCAGAGTTGAAGACGGAAGATAGGATTCCGTATGAAAAACAGACTCGAGTGTCTGGAGAGATCATATCTCAGAGAAGAAAAATGATCTTTGTCTATCTGGGTGTGTATGGCACTGTGTTTGGCAATGTGTGTGTGTATGATGTGTGTGTGTGTGTGTATGATGTGTGTGTGTATGTGATGGGATGTGGGTGTTTATCCATGTATGTGTTAGGTAGTGGTGGTAAATGGGGTGTATGTGCACGTGTGTGTGTTTGGTAGTGTATGTGTGTATGCTGGGATATGTGTATTTCATGTATGTTTAAGTGCATATTTAGTGGTCTGAGATGCTGGGCATTATGTGTGGGTTTCCATTAAGCCTGACTCCTATAAATCTATAGCTGTGGCTTCACTCTGGCTCTTAGGTAGGTATTTAGGGACCTGCCTTCATTTGACCAACTGTAAAACTTTAAAAGCTTAGTTGCTATTTCTTTTTTTTTTCCCCTGAGTAATTAATTTTTTATTGTTTTAATGTCTTATTTTATGTTGAAGTATAGCCAATTAATGATGTTGTGATAGTTTCAGGTGCACAGCTAGTCATTTCTTACAATTTTAATTTGAATTCTTCTTGACTAACCTCAGATCTCAAGAGTTATTCAGCACTAAAGTTCTGTAGTCAGTGACAAATGGGAGAACTGAAAAAGAATACAGGGGGGCTGCTATTTAATTGCTCATTTATTATCTTTACCATTTGATTCTACTCTAGAGGCTATTAGCTTTACTAGCCACAGAAATTAATTTTTGCAAAGTCCAAAACTGTAGGAGCTCAATGTATCAGAGGGGTTATTTTTAGAAGCGATAAAACCGTTCCATTTGTTGTTTAAAATGAGGTAATGCTATGTGTGTGTGGAGCGGGACAGAGTTTGGAAATATTTAGTGCTAATGAATAATTCAATTTGATTTACTAGAGAAATGAAAGGGTATGGCATTCTGCCCTTCTCTTAATGTAAAAAAGATAATGGCTGTTTCGCTTTAACGGTGTATCAGAAAGTATCTAATATAGCTTATTTTAATTCCAGGTCAAGTCATCAGCCTTTAAAAGTAGTTTAAGACTGGCTGTCATATTAAAGAACACTCTTAAAAAGAAAAGGAGAGTGAGATGAAATTGTGCTCAATAGTTCCTTTACCTCACCCATACCCAGGCCTCCTTACAGTTTTCTTTTAGTTTTATCTCTGCTGGATAGCTTTAAAATTTTAAGTATAGTTGATTCACAGTATTGTGTAAGTTTCAGGTGCATAGCGCAGAGATTCAGTCACACACACACATTTGTTGTTGTTCAGTTGCTAAGTTGTGTCTGTCTGTTTGTGACCCCACTGACTGCAGCACGCCAGGCTTTCCTGTCATCCACTGTCTCCTGGAGATTGCTCAGATTTATGTCCATTGAGTCGGTGATGCTATCTAACCATCTCATCCTCTGCTGCCCTCGTCTCCTTTTGCTTTTTTTTTTAATGTGAACATATTTATAATCTTTTTTGAGTTTGTTTCCCTTACAGATTATTACATAATATTGAACACAGTTTTCTGTACTGTAGAGTAGGTCTTCCTTGGTTATCAAAATGTGTTCTTAACTAAAGAAAGTAGCCAGAGGTTGGGAATCCTGATCAGAAGAAAGGTGTTGTGAATGACCCCAGCAATTAAGGTGACCCAGCAGCTTCATTTGTGCTGTTATGCTGACACCTGAGGCTGAGTTTTCAGAAGCTAAGCTTCATCCTATAGCTGTTACTTGGCACAGAAAGTTCTATACCCCTTGACTCAGGAGCATTTTAATAAAAGACTAACAAGTCACATAAAGGCAATGGATATGACCATGTGTGATTTATGTCTTTTAGAAGATGCTTATGAAATTTGTGAGCCTGACATCATCAATACCAGGAGGCTTTCCAGGTTAGGCTTCTGTTTTGTTTTTGTTTTCTGTTTTTCCTTCTAGTTGCATTGAATCCCAACTAGAAGTTGCATTGAATTGCTTCCTAAAGCAGAAGCAGACGGTGAAAGTATCTGCTGCATACCTGAGAAGTAACCAGTATAAATGGTCTTAAATGCAGAGTCCATCCGTCCTTTCTCCTCTCCCTACCTGTGCAGCTGTGAATAGGGGAGGTGGATGTCAGGGATGGGGATCCTTGGGAGGCAGTTTAGTGTGATGGGGAGAAGCACTTCACCAAACAAAAGCATGGTTTTTAATCTACTGATGCTTATTTTTACTGCAGAAATGGTCAAATCATATTTTCCCACTTTGAACCACATTGTATATGTAGACTAGGAAAAGTCATTCAGAGGGTGGCGCAGACTTCTCTGGCTTCTGATGCCCCTTGAGAGGTTTCCTGAATAAGGGAAATCTCTCTGTCCTGGTTTTAGTTTTTCTTCAGATGACTTGAAACATGTCCCTTATTTTGCATGAGTATAAAGTGTTTGGAAATGATATGAATCAAAGGAGTTACTTTTTTTGCAGGCTGAGTTAGGGGATGACTCGGTGGCAATATGTCTACAACAGGAGAGGCTCGCTGTGATCAGAGAGAACTAGTGGGTCAGATTCAGTGAATTTGTGCCAGCAGTGAGGTTCCAGGAGCCTGTCGAAGCTGCAGGTGTGGAAAAATATGTCAGAAATTCATAAGCAGTGGCCCTCATGAGCAGGACTGGGCATTCTGTGAGCAGCTCAGGCCAGAGACTGACAGCAAGGTGAAGGCTGGGTTCATCAACCACTTATAACACACCTACTATGTACCAGACAGATAAATAATGTGAAGTTCTTCTCTCAGGGTAGTTAACATTACTGAGAAAGAGGATATCAGAGCACTATTTTATGTAATTCCAGCTTTGTGGTCACAACATTGGCCGACAACTTAAAGGCACCGACTGTTCTGGTGCAGTTTTGCAAAGAAAAAAAAAAAAAAGGATGTAAAAATAATTTTATATATTCCTCCTCCTCTTTCCTTTTCCCTAAATGAAGATCCAGAAAATGCAATGAGAATGGAGTTCCATATGCTTCTTTTGTAATTTTCAGCATATTTCCTTTCATTTTAGAAAACATGATAGATATTCCTTTTTAACTGCCCTGGGCACTGGGCAAGTTTCCCTGAGTGGTAGAGACACTGAGTTTAAGTTCCTTGTAAACTGGACTTTGTCATTTCCCCCAAAAGTACCTTCACTACTCACATTTTGTAGCTTACACATTCTGGTCAAATCATCCAGAATGATCACCATACTGCCTGTCTGCTGTTGTATCTTTAAGATCCCTCATTTGCAAATGGAACAATTGTAGCTCTGAAAACAGTATGCTTCTGATTTCTTGGTACAGATAGAGGCAGGTAGAGGAGGGTGGGTAGTGGCTGTGAGAAGTTATGCGTGTGACTTTAATGTGGAACTCAAACTGATTTCTAAGGATCCTAGGTTTCTAGTTTCCCTGTTATAGGGGAAAATCTGTGACTTGGTGGAAAATTATACATTATAGCACACCCTTCTGGTAGTTCTCCGATTCTGATTTTGTGAGAGCTAGTTTTTCTGAAGATTAACCCTGGGATTTCTTTGGAAGGAATGATGCTAAAGCTGAAGCTCCAGTACTTTGGCCACCTCATGCGAAGAGTTGACTCATTGGAAAAGACTCTGATGCTGGGAGGGATTGGGGGCAGGAGGAGAAAGTGATGACCCAGAATGAGATGGCTGGATGGCATCACTGACTCGATGGACGTGAGTCTGAGTGAACTCCGGGAGATGGTGATGAACAGGAAGGCCTGGCGTGCTGCGATTCATGGGGTCACAAAGAGTTGGACACGACTGAGCGACTGAACTGAACTGATCTGAAATTGTATGTAGATAAATGATAACAACGAAACACAATTTTGTCTATGAAAAACGTATCACATCCTGACCTGTAGAGACTCTACCAATTCGCTCAAGCCTCTGAAGGTGATTTTGCCTCCTTTTGCATATTCATTTCAACACACTGTTAATCTATATACAATAAGTTGATACTGTGTTGCACTTCTCCTTTGACTGGTTAAAACATCTTCCAAGTTCCCCCTTTATGAGTGTATGTGGTTATATATCTGTGTATGTTACTGATTGACTCACTTGGGCCTTATATGTAAATTGTGTTGTGAAAATTATAGTGTTTTATTCAAATTAAAGCCCAAGTATGTTGAGCACATTATTCTAATGGTGGTGGGGGAAAAAAAAGGCAAATAAATGCCATTGTTATTTTTTTAATATCTATGTGATTTTACCATTTTTTGAAAAGTTACCTTCCAGAGCTGTGTTCTTATCACCGTTGCTATTGTTCTGACTATTACTGTTGCTACAACTACTGCTTCCAGCATGACTGATATTTTGGGGACAGTGTTTTAGTGCTCAACTTCCCATGTAGTCCTAACTTTGGAATAAAAGAGCAATGTAATGCTCCAGAAAAGCAGCACCTTTATTAGCTTTTATTTAACTTTTAGTAACTAGTATTAACGTACCTCACCTGGCAAAATGAAGCTGAAATTCCCCATTTCCTGCTGCCCCTTCCCAATTTATAGGATAACTTGGTGTTCGCTTTGTCTATAGTAATCCCCACCAGAACTTAGCAACTTGATGAATGGATCCCATTAGTTTTCTTGCCTACCCAGACAGATGTGTAACTCTAAGGTTCGGCAGGTTTGTTTCAGATTTCTAATTCATTCCCAAAACTGTTCCTTTTTCTTCCTTCTGTTATTCTACTCTCATTTTTTAACCCCTAATACCCACATGTATTTTATACCTCCTTTCAGTTATTACTAACAGTCTTCCCATTGATGAGGCTTCTGTTTGATCTTTGTGGGATTTACTGGTATGGTTTACTTTGCTTTCTTTGCCCAAAGGGTAGAGAGGAGGCAAAATGCATTTTGGTGCCTGCCTCTGGGGTGTTTGTCAACGCTTAGCCAGATTGCTGCCATGAGTTATTGCCTGTTCATCTTTCCCTTCTCCTCAAAAATATTCAGCACCATTTCAGAATGTTATATCGTGAGTTCTTAAACCGTCACTGGTATTTTCACATTCAAATAATGCTGCATAACACATTTGCCAGCAAAGTTTAACTTTAAGACTGATTACTTCTACTTCAGGGCAAAAACAGTTCAGTGGCATATACTTCTGTCCAAAATAGTTTTAATCAGCTGTTAAAATTGAAATCATCATTTATATTGATTGCATTTTTAAGAAAAATGGCTTAGAATCTTTTCTCAAAGTGTCTGTTGACTTAAATATGGATCAACTGCTATAATTGTATCTCTGTAATCTTTGGTATTTTTATGATATCCTATTTTTTAAATTTCCTGATTACTTAGAACTGAATTATATGCTGAGCCATAACATGTGCTATTCTGTTCTTAGTCGCTCAGTCCTGTCCAACTCTTTGCAACCCCATGGACTGTAGCCTGCCAGGCTGCTCTGTCCATGATTATTCTTCAGGCAAGAAAATTGGAGTGGATTGCTGTGCCCTCCTCCAGGTACCAAACCTAGGTCTCCTGAATTGCAGGCAGATGAAGATGGTAATGAACAGGGAGGCCCGGCGTGCTGTGATGGGGTCGCAAAGAGTCGGACACGACTGAGCGACTGAACTGAACTGAACTGATTTTACCATCTGAGCCACCAGGGAAGCCCAAGAATACTGGAGTGGATAACCTATCCCTTCTGCATAGGATCTTCCTGACTCACGAATAGAAACTGGGATCTTCTGAATTGCAGGCAGATTCTTTATCAGCTGAGCTACCAGGAAAGCCCAAGCAGTGACTTACTGTTAGAGAAATTGATGCCTGATTATATTCTTTTTCTCTGACTTTTGTTTTTAAGACATTCAGCATACCTAAGGATTTTTGTCATGCTGTGGTCATTTTACATAAAGAGTTGACCACAAAAGAATCGATTCTGTAGGTGGGAGAATTTGAATAACATACAAATTGCTTGAAACTCCTTGGGACTACATTTAATTAGAGTTTGAGTGAGTCGATATTAATTTTATCTTTCTTATCAGGATCATGAATTAGAAATATGTTTATTTTGAATGTTTCCTTTCATGTATCTTATTTCTCCCTTTTCATATCACATCCTTAGATGAATTAAATTTACTTGGTTGATTGTATTCTTAGTCACTCAGTTGTGGCCAACTCTCTGTGGCTCTATGGGTTGTAACCCACCAGGCTCCTCTGTCCATGGAATTTTTCAGGCAAGAATTCCAGAGCGGGGTGCCATTTCCTCTTCCAGGGGATCTTCCTGACGCAGGAATCGAATCACTCCTCTTATGTCTCCTGCATTGGCAGGGGGATCCTTTACCTTTAGCACCATCTGGCAACTTGGTTGCTTATTAATTTCCAAAAGGGTAGGTTTTTTTCCCTCTTATATACATTCAAATAAAGCATTGGCAGTTTCAGCTGTGAGTTTTGGGGTTATGGTACCATGTCAGATTGGTAGTGATGTTTGTTACAGAATGAAGAAAAATATTATCTAGTTTTCCAGCTTTAAAATTTTTTTTGTTTGGAAAAGGAATTCTTGGGCAATCCTCTAGAATCCAATGTTCTAATTCACAGCCCTGCCCCTCTGTCTTTGATAATTAAATCTTTTATTTCTTTGGGCCTTATATTTTCTGTGAAATAGCAATGATAAATAGTAACAGGATGCTTTGAGGGTTATATTGAATACAGTTTGCACTCAAATATAACCCAAACTACCAGTACAGCTCCATGTAAAATTGTCACAAACTGAAGCAAGCTGTCCGAGCGCAGTCATGAAGACTTTCTGAAAACAGAGGCATGGGAAGAGCCTCCAGCCCTACTCGGGGAACTGAAGAGGCATTCATACCCTTGGTCCTGGAAATAGTGTCTAGACTTACCTTGAAAGTCCTATGAGAAATTTGCTGGATCTTATAGTTGACAGGAAAGCCTAGTATTGGGGTCTGCAATACACATCATGAAACCACTGTGCAGTTTCCCCATTGTAGAAAGAGCTGTAGGAAATGCATGATATGTTTCACTCTATTATAATCCCTTGCTATTAAGTCCAAAATTGGCCTCTATTTTCCTGGCTTGAGCCTATACAAAAGAGCACTCCAGTTCCTCATTGTCATGACTAGGAGAGGAGGACTGAGGGCTGTGAATGTTGGGGAAGCATCTCTTGTACAAAGCCAGGGCTCCTTTGTCATTGCTAGTGCTTTTAAGCCCATGCAGACTCTAGCTCTGAAGAGATGTACCCCAAACAAATTACAAACAGGCATCCAACAGCTTATCTATTGTGATCCCGTGTTGATTGCTCAGGCCTCACCTTTTTATTTCCTGTCTCTCTCTTCCCTCTAAGATATTCAAACAGTATTCATTCTGAATCACATTGTGTAACATGGGCTATTTAATTGGGTAAACTATTTCATCTCTTTCAGATCTGTCACTGGTAGAAGTGGAAATAAGACTGAAAAGAGTAATTTACTTTTACCATCAGAATCAGATTCTCAATGTAGAAATTAATGAGACGTTTGCATAATTTCAAGATGAAGCTGCAAGAAGAAAATGGAAAAATGATTTTATACAACCTCAATGTCTTGCTTTTTCTTTTTCCTCTTAACTCTCCTCTTTTTCTCCTCTGTTCTCTTTCTCCCTGCATAAGCCTTCCTTTTCCAGCTTCTAGTGTTTTCTGTAACATACCTTGGAGTTAAAATCAAGCTCTGCTTCAAGGGTAATGATCTTTTAGTCAAAGACCGATAATTATTTGTGATGCTCAAGGCTGAAATCAAGGATTCATCTTCCCTTGGTTCTCTTGACTTTGTTCCAAAGGCATAACTACTTTTGTTAGTATAGCTGGCGGGCATAAGTTGAGGACTCATACAGAGAAGATCTATTCAGAGAAAATCAGTTTTCAAGTTAGAATTGCCCACTGCAATTAAGATTTGGCACTTTAAAGCATTTCAGCCAAGCTCACCAATTAATCTGGCTAAACATCTAATCTACTTGTTTCAGGTTCTAGTCCCTTATATTGGAGGAATGGAAAGGCCAGGATAAGGGTGTCAACTCGAATCCAGCTTGTCAAACACATCATTGTGGGGAGAATTATTAAGCCATTTGACTTCTGCAACCAGAACACAGGGAAGCTAAAACAACACTCTCGCTTCTAGAACACATGCTGAGTAGGCATCAGCTTGGGTAGAAAGTTTTCTTGTATCCCAAGGGCCTTACATGTCAAATATAAAATGGAAGCCAAAGGCAATGGAACATCAAACTCTGTGCTGACCTGGTATTTGACAAATGGCTAAACATAAGCAGAAGTCAGATTAGTTAGGCTCATAGAATATTGAAGAGCTGAAAAGGTAGCAGCTTTCATTTCAACATGATGTAGAATTTGTGCTCTGATGTGCTCCAGGTATCAGTGATTATGGATATGGTGGTTGTTCAGTCGTTCAGTCATGTCCAACTCTGTGACCCCATGGACTGCTGTCCTTCACCATCTCTCAGAACTTGCTCAAACTCATGAACACTGAGTTGGTGATGCCATCCAACCATGTCATCCTCTTCTCCTCCTGCCTTCAATGTTTTCCAGCATCAGGGTCTTTTCCAGTGAGTGAGCACTTTGTATCAGGTGGCCAAAATATTTGAGCTTCAGCTTTAGCATCAGTCCTTCCAATGAATATTTGGGGTTTATTTCCTTTAAGATCGACTGGTTTGATCTCCTTGCTGTCCTTGCTGGATGAATCTTGCTGGGTGAGATTATGGATGAGTCTTCCTCTAAGCAAAACCTATTTTGTCTTCCTCTAAGCAAAGACTGTGAAAAGCACAAATGTTCATCATTCATTTTGCAAAGGATAATCTACCTCAATGAAAAGAAATGTCTAATAATATTTCTAAATTATAAACTCTTTCAATGGAAGTATAATCATTTTTGCATTTTTCATTGGTCATGTTTGCCTCTTTTATTTTAGGAATCAATTTACTCAGTGTCTTAAAAGTAGACCTTTTTCGTTAACTGTGTGTGTGAGTGCAAAATGAAGAGGATTATAGGTAGAAATAGAAAGTGGAAAATGAAGGCTTAAATGCTCTCCAGTCTTCTTAAATCCTATTATTTTTAATTGTAACTATTTTGTCCCCATTTACCTTTGTGATCTATGCAGTCATATACTATGATATCAGTAGCAGCATTCTTTCTGATCGAAGAATCATTTAAAACATGCAGGAGGCTTCCAAAGCTGTGTAGACTGTGAGAATAATTTGAGTTTTCAGAGTAGAATGAAAGTTTGGTTCTTTAAGTCCTGGACTGGATAAGATGTATTGGTTTAAAGGGACCTAGAGAGACTATCTCTTTGCCTCTGAGTGGATTATCTTAAAAACTATATGGTATTTCAGAGATGTCTTCATTACAAGGGTGTTTTTTGCAAGGTGACCCTTTTTCTTGTACCTGTTCAGTAAATATATGACCCATATTAACAACTGCAGATGACACTACCCTTATGCTGCAGATGGTGACTGCAGCCATGAAATTAAAAGACACCTACTCCTTGGAAGAAAAGTTATGACCAACCTAGATAGCATATTAAAAACTAGAGACATTACTTTGCCAACAAAGGTCCATCTAGTCAAGGCTATGGTTTTTCCAGTAGTCATGTATGGATGTGAGAGTTGGACTATAAAGAAAGCTGAGCACTGAAGATTTGATGCTTTTGAACTGTGGTATTGGAGAGTCCCTTGGACTGCAAGGAGATCCCACCAGCCCATCCTAAAGGAAATCAGTCTTGAATATTCACTGGAAAGACTGATGTTGAAGCTGAATCTCCAATACTTTGGCCACTTGATGCAAAGAACTGACTCATTTGAAAAGAGCCTGATGCTGGGAAAGATTGAAGGCAGGAGGAGAAGGGGACGACAGAGGATGAGATGGTTGGATGGCATCACCGACTCAATGGACATGAGTTTGAGTAAACCCCGGGAGCTGGTGATGGACAGGGAGGCCTGGTGGGCTGCAGTCCATGGGGTTGCAAAAGTCGGACATGACTGAGCAGCTGAACTGAACTGAATATTAACAGCAACATGGATGGAGCTGAATTATCAATATGTGTACATAAAGAGAAGTTCTGCTTAAGAATGGACAATGTCAGTGAAGGCATAGCCAGGACCAATTGCTTAACTTGGAAGTACTGTGCGATGAGGGAGGGAGAATGGTGATGGTGGATAATAAGAAGAGGCTGTGCTGGGGAAATTGCACTATGGGTCCGAGTTAAAGTGTCAGCACTGTACTACTGAATGGAGACGGCATGGAGATGAGTGGTAGCGAAAAGAAGTAAGGGAGAGTGAACTACCCATACATCAAGGCCACTGCTTACTATTAGTGAACTTGACAGAATGAGGACACTGCCAAGGGGGACAGACAGCCTGAAGAGGGGCTTTAGGGAAGGCACTTGGAGTCCTCTAATGTCATTTAAATTAGAGCAAAAAAGCTCCTCCTAAGGACATCTGATCCTTGTCTCATCAGTACACAATTATGGTTTATAGGATAACCTCCTCCTCTTTGCTCGGTATACTATAAGTTTACATGATGTGACTTCTGGCTGATTCCCCTCGAGGTTATTACAAAGTCTAAAGATATTTCTGTGTTACAATTGTGTTAAGCCATATTTTGAGACCTGATTTTATTTATTGCAGAGCATTGCACGTATTTACACTGCTGTATGAGTGCTAAATATTAATGCCTTTTTTTTTTTTTCCCCTACTGATACCCAGGCATCAGGTTAGAGTATAATTCTGGGAAAGTAGTCAAACGCTTCCTAGGAACTGCCCTACTTTACTCTTAAGAGGCTTCCCTCTTGCAGAGTACTCTGAAAAAAAATAATAAATGTTTATCTACCCATTTTTCAATCCAGTGGCTTCCCTGGAAATGTTGAATTTCTCTCTAGAAGTAGACAGATTTTCTTGGATACTGAAAAATCCAGCTGATGAACTGGTGTAATCTCAGCCCTCTAGCTCCAGGTTATATGGAGCAGCCTCACCTTAGCCAGCAGCAAGCAGAGAGAATGTATTTTTCATCCACCACCTGTCAGCTGAGATATGGATACTGCCCTTTTTCTGGTACCTCTCTGAGAAAGCAATAATTTAAAACCCACCTGTGTTTTAGATCTTAGGAGTAAGTAAATAGATTGATCCCTTTGCCTTGTGTAAATGCAGGTATGGTGTAACTCACATTTTATAAAATAAAGGTGCTCTTCAAAGTTGACATGTGAAGTAGAGTTCACATCTACCTTTCCCATTACTTCTTCTGATGACTTAATTGGACACATTACAGGAAATTCACCAAGCATGGGAAGAAATGGCAGATGGATGGCTTCCCATATTCCTCTGTAATACAATGAAAGCAAAGGAGGATGAGTCTGGTGAAATGGCCTTACTCTAATAGAGTCAGTATATTTCTGTTTTTGTCACTTTTTGTTAAAGTTGGCAGTGACAGAATCCACCTTGAACAAAAGCAGGAAAGAATGAAAAGTATTCTAGAACATAAGTAAAAAATGTTATTTTGTAATAATAATAACAGCAACACTAATCTTCCAAAAGTTGATTAGAATTGAAAGGAGGATTTGGCACTTGTAAAAGACAAGAGATTTTGTTTGTTTACTTTTAAGAAGGAGCCTTAGGGTGAGAGGAATAGCTTGTACTGGACTAGTCTTCCTGTAAGTAATAAGTATAATCTTAGAAGGAAAAGAAAAACTGCTTCATTGGAGAGGGAGTCAAGAGCAGAAACAGAAGGAGATTTAGCTCATGAGAAAAGGGAAAGGGACTAGGTGAGATCTGTGTTTATAGTTTTTGCCTGAGGCTCTTCCCCCATCCATATGGCACAGGGTGGTTAGACCTCAAGCAGAGGGTCAGTGGATGGAATTTGGGACTTTCAGAGGCTAGTGATTGTGGAGGTATCTAAGAAATGAAGAAGCCACAGAGATGAGAGCCTCAAAAATCTGTATCAAATTGTTGATTCCTGAATTCCAAGGAGCCAGCAGACAGCTTGAAGACTAAAAGGGCTGAAAAAGGGTTTCAGCTGCTATTTACTGCAGGGGAAACAGAGATAAGAGCTTGAATCTCAACTAAGAGGCTTAGTAAATACCTTGAGCCTACCATTAAGACACAGAAGGGACACACCTTAGGTATAAAAACTATGTACCAGGCTAAGGAATTTTCCAGAAGCCTAAGTGAAGAGCTGACTCATTTGAAAAGACCCTGATGCTGGGAAAGATTGAGGGCATGAGAAGAAGGGGATGACAGAGGATGAGATGATTGGATGGCATCACTGACTCAATGGACATGGGTTTGGGTGGACTCCAGGAGTTGGTGATGGACAGGGAGGCCTGGATTGCTGCGGTTCATGGGGTCATGAAGAGTCAGACACAACTGAGTGACTGAACTGAACTGAAGAGAAAATACAAACTGCCTCATCACTAAAGTGTAAAACCAAGCTCCTACAAGCTCCAGGGCTTCCCTTGTGGCTCAGCTGGTAAAGAATCTGCCTGCAATGTGGGAAACCTGGGTTTGATCCCTGGGTTGGGAAGATCCCTTGGAGAAGGGGAAGGCTACCCACGCCAGTATGCGGGCGTGGAGAATTCCATGGACTATATAGTCCATGGGGTGGCAAAGAGTCAGACACGGCTGAGTGACTTTCACTCTCATAAGCTCCGGGTGATCAGCCAGTGATGTATATGTGTGTGTATATATATATTTAGCTATCTATTAGGAGTAAAAAAAAAAACACAAAACTTCATGAAAAGCTAACAGTCTATGTCCATACCACACATCATCCACAGTATTCAATGGATAGTAAAAGATTACTAGTCATGCAAAGAAAAGGGAAACTGTCATCTGTGGTCAAAGGAAAAAGTAGTCAAAACAAACGAACCTGAGGATGGTCCAGATGTTACAGTTAACAACAAAGATTTCAAACTATGGCAAATATGTTCAAGAACTTAAAGAAGAAGATGGTCATGCTGAGAGAATAGAGGAAGATCTTAGACAAGAAATGGCAACTATCAGAAAAGAGCCAAATGGAAGTTCTAGAAGTGAAAAATGCTATATGAAATGAAAATATGTATTGGTGAGGAGAATGGAGAGAGAGTAGGGCACTGTAAGAGAAGTGATAGAAATTATCCAATCTGAAGAACGGAGAAAAAAATCTTCACCTCCCAAAACATACATGTAAAACTCTCCAATTTCATTTAAAAATTAAGTATCTAAGAAGCTCAGCAAACACCAAATTGGATAGATACAAAGAAGCCACATTTAGCCATCTCATAGCCAAGTCAAGTTGCTGAAAAACAGTATTCATGTTTGAAAATTTATTTTAGACAAGGCTGTTACTTAATATGGAGTTGGTTAAGAAACTTGTAACTGTTTCGTCACAGTCACCAGTAGAGCCTAAGGATATGGAAGGATTGCTTGATCTGTGAGCAAAGAGATCAGGATTTGAATTCTGGCATTGATGCTGAATGACTGACATTTGGAGAAAAGGGCACTCTGTATCACATTTCATAATCTCTAAGATTGTTGATAAGCAGAACTGTCCCTAAAGCTGGGATCAAGATTGACCGAGATTATAGTATATGCACAGACTTAACAGAATGCCACATAAAACACGCCCTGTAAATGTTCACTTCCTTCCTTCTTTTCTTTCTTCTTTCTAGGCATTTGAAGTGTCTGTGAATATAAATGATTTTGGTTATTTTATGTGGTAAAGACATATAGATATTTTATATGATAAAGACATCTTTCTCAGGTAAGAATACTGGAACAGGTTGCTGTTTCCTTCTCCAGGGGATCTTCTTGACCCAGAGATTGAACCAGGATCTCCTGCATTGCAAGCAAGTTCTTTACAACTGAGCCACCGAGGAAGCCCGAAGACATAGGGGTATATTTATGAGATAGAAAAATCCACTTTCTAAATCAAACACCTGGATTTTTCAAATATTTATTTCCACTTTCAAGGTGTGTTTCTACTAGTAAGACTTTGGAGGACCTGCATGGAAAACAGAACCCTGAAAATTTGCATATTTTTAAGCAACTTAATGAGAACATACTTCATGTTTGCTAGTGTTTTCATTGTATTTTGTGTGTCTGTGAGGTTTCAGGATTTTAAGCAGCTCTGAAATATGTTCATAAGTGTATGCTTATAAAGATAAAAGTCACTTCTGTATCATCTGGTACTGCATGAACAATGGTCAGAATGGTAACTCTTCCTATTAAGAATAGGAAGGCCACTATTACTGCTTCATTTCTGGAAAATTAAGTTGGCATGCTGTAGTTCATGGGGTCGCAAAGAGTTGGACACGACTTAGTGACTGAACAAAGACAACAAAGCTTTGCAGGGAAATCTGAGAAATACTTAAGACTGGTTTGACAACTTACATGTTAGTAAATAAGCTTGTGTCCTTGGCAATATATTTCCAAATTGGTTTAAAAATAAACTAATTGCTCTCAACTATATATTATCAGTGTATCCTCTTGAAATCTCACCTTTTGATTATTGAAATCATGCTTCAGTGGCACTTCTTTGCTTTATGATTCTCTCTTATAACTGATTAAAATATATAGGCCTGTTTACATATGTGGTCTGTTGTTACACTCCAGTTCCTCTGGTGCATTGGTAAGTTCCATTTACCCAGAAATTGGTAAAAGTACTTAGATCTTGCATTAAAATTTCTTAACAATTGGTCTTTTCATACTGTTCATGGGGTTCTCAAGGCAAGAATACTGAAGTGGTTTGCCATTCCCTTCTCCAGTGTCGGACACGACTGAGCGACTGAACTGAACTGAACTGAACAATTGGTCTTTATAAAACCTTTTGTCAATTTTATTTATTTATTTATTTAAATTAATTGTTGCCCTATATATAAACACCAAGTTAGATGTGACCCTTACAAATTGCCATTAGGGCTCTGGACAAGTTGGAGATAACAGGAATTATGCCTTCAGTTCCCCTGCTGGAAAACGCCTCACAATTACTGCTGTTTAGGTGACTTTGCTATTGCTGCTATTTTGTATTAAGTTCTTCAATTCAGAATTTTGTGAGAAAGGCAGAGATGGCAGTGCATACTGTATAGACTTAAATAAGTCCTTACCAGCAGTTATTATTTATAAGAATGGTTACTGATATAGGTACAATCCGGTTTCAAGGACCATGGGCAGTGTTACTTAGGGAAACTCTAGTAGTGATAAAAAGGCAAATAAATCCCTGGAAAGCAGGACACACTTTTTATTTGAATAGTTGACCATATTCAATTGTTATATCACAGAAAAAAAAAAAAAGTGCTGTTTTTGGTGGCGTCCCCATTGACTTATGGAAAGCAAAGAATGAATTATTTATTTTACTTTACTATAGATTTTCTAAAGTAAATAGATATGCCATGTCTATCCACTATAGATTTGGGGGTTGTCTCCTGCCCATAAGATACATTAAATAAGAAACTAATATAAAAATGTGACGGTATATATAATTATTCTGAGTTGGTAAGGCAAAGCATTGTATATTATTGCCAAGGTAAATATTTAAAAGCTAGCAATATTTTAATGTCCTTTTCCAGCACCTTTGGTATTTCATTCATTTGACCAAAAGTTAGAAATACCCCTGTGCCTGGAAGCTAAGCACCAGTGATGTAAGATGAATATAAATACATATTAGTGGGTGAGTTTTAACCAAACTCTCGTTAAAATAATACCCCAATAACATTAAAAGGCATTAAAATATGCTGGTAAGCTTACAACCAGCAAACCGGACCTTTGCCTTTTCTGGAATATTTAACTGCTCTAGCTTTATCTTTTACCTGTGAAACTGATCCCTTTATGAAACTGAGAGCAAAAGAAGCAGAAACAGAAGGCAGCAGAGATCTTGTCTTAAGAGCCAGGTGCCTTGAAAAGATGTTTTTCTTACTGTTGAGTTCAGATGGATTTCTGGAAATGGTAATAATTTGATAAGAGAGGAATGTGCCCTTCCTCCCCATCCTTAAAATCTAAATTAGTTGTCTTGTCCTTGCAACTGGGCACAGTTCTCTATATTTCCACATTTTGTGGACCAATACTGTGAAAGCCTGGCTGTCCTGGTTAATGAATAGACAGTGTATTGAAGAAGCATGATCCCTACCCTGAAAAGCAGAAGCACAACTTTGTTAACAATCCTTCATATCAATATTTATTTGGCTCATTACATATTCCCCCTGTGATTAATGTGATTAATATATATTTAGACATTCTAATAAGTATTCATATTATTCTAATTCGTCAGTACAGTGAGAATTATATGCATTAAGTTGTGATTGAGTCTACAATTTGTATATCCTTTGATCAGATTTCAGTAATGGCTTTTCTTGTTAAAGAATCCAATTCAGTCTCTTACACACAATCTAATCCAAGACTATGTCCTGTTATACCTGACTACTTCTAGATACCGAGATCTTTGCATAAATAATGACTATGGTTTGGCTAATATATTGATGTCTGATTCTTGGTGACCTGGGATTTGGAATTTTACAAAAATGGAAACCCATAGGTTTGAATGGGTCTTGGAGTCAGAAACTCAGGAATCCTCAGTGAATGCTTGGTGCTTACAGGCTTTTCTAAGCTTCTCACAGGGGATCCCTGAGAGTTTTCCCTCCCTAGGAACACTGAAGAATCAAATAGTCGGGGACACATTTACAGGGAAGGAGTTGACCGGAAGAACAGACAAACGCAAAGCAAATAGTGTGTTAAAAGCCCCCTGGTACTGTGATGAGAAGCCCTGTCCTGCTTGCCTTCTCTTTGGATAACTGGCTATTTTTCTGAGCTCTGCCATTTTGTATCAACCTGCTTCAACCTGAAGCTGAAGACAGGGAAAAATATTATCAAAGATGAAAAATCAATTATTCTTTTGAATCCTGTGACTGTAAGTACCCAGGAAAGGTAATTTCATCATGTGCCTCTATCCTCTGTTTTAAAAGCACATTGGTTGTATGAAAAGATCAACTGCATCTCTATCATCAAAGTTCTTTACCCAGAGTTAAATGAATGAGCTTCTGAAGGGTGCCTGAGAATTTTATTTACATCTGTCGTTCATGAGGGGCTTCTCTAATGGCTCAGACAGTAAAGAATCTGCCTGCAATGCAGGAGACCTGGGTTTGATAAGGAGTGTATGGAGTGTCCAAAGCTGTCATCAGATACTTCAAGTTTATAACCTCCCCCAAATCCAGGTGCAACAAGTTTGGTACTCATAATCTCACTAGAGTTTAAATTTAATTATTTTCCCAAATAAGGCATTCGGACAAACTCCTGACAGAGCACAATTACAGAAAATATATTCTTATAAACAGGCTGAAACTCTTGTAGCTTTTGGTATGTGATGCATTTCAGCAACTTTTGACTGCTCTATTTATTTATTTATTTGTTTGCTTGTTTAGGGGACGGCAGGGATGGATGTTAAGCCTCATGTATATAATGTAAACACATTTTCTGGATCTTTGGGTTCCTGGGAAAATAGTCTTTATGCTAACACTGCTATCTGAACTATGATCTTAATTGGTTAAATGCCTTGACACTTGTTAAAGAATTAGCTATGATGTACCATTCTGCATCGCCCCCGCCCCGCCCCCCGCCTTCCTCATAAACATATGAAACCTTTAGTTCAAAGTTCAAGGAATCACACTTCAGTGAAATAAGTTAAAGCTGTTGGGGGAATGAGTGTTGAAAGAAAAGAGTGAAGAATTGATGACTTATTAACAGTTGTAGTTCTCCACCTTGAGTTATTGATGGTATGTGACATTATAACCTTACAAATTGCAGTCTATAAACAGCTTAGCAAGTGTGACCTCTGCATTACAATTGGTTTCACAAAGTCTTCAGCTTCTTACAAACAGCTGCCACCAGCATATTTTCTTATAGGCTGAGAAAAAGAGCGGGGCATATAACCAGAGAACTGGGTGCTGTTTAGACAGAGCTCATTGAGGCCACTTAACAGGCAGATGTGATGGATGATGAGTGACAGCAAACTTCTCAGCCAGGGTGAAAGTCTTAGAAGTTTGCTTGTCATTGATTTACAGTCACCAAATAGAAAGAACTAATTAGCTGAAGTTGGTTGACTTAGCACTTTCTCTCCTCCACTTTTGAAACAGGCATGGACTTAAAATTCATAAACAGGACAAAATCGCTCCAAGGTATTTTTGCCAGTCTTTCTACCTACACTTGTTCTCCAGAATAGGAGGCGAGTCACCGAACTTTGATGTGAGATAGGGCTTGGTTTTTACTCTATGTCACAAATGGTAGGATCAATGTTTAGAATTCCTTTATATGACTTTGGCAGAAAAGTAAGTTGCAGACACGTAATTATTCTATGTTTGCTCTAATATGCTATGTTTGGGTATAACACCTAGATATGGTCCAGCATATTGGTCCATCATTATATCTGACTTATTCTTTTTTCTTTTTCTTCTTGGTTCAGTGCATAGCTTTGTTAGGGTTTTCAAACATCCCCATTGCCTTTGTGCTGGAATACACTCAAGAGTATTTGAAATCTCTCTGGAGTCATGAGAAATGAGTTCTATTACTCATTGCCACCATTCAACAGTTTCAACTCGGGCAATTTATGTAACCTGTCTGGGCTGCAATTTCTCATAATGATAAAAATCATGGTATCTAACATTCTGAGGGACTACTGTGTGCCAGTGCTTTACATATAATATTTCAGTTAATCCTTATAATAATCCTATAAAGTAGGTGCTAACATTATTCCACACCTCTTGATGAGGAAACTTATGGAAGTTAACTGACCACTTAGGATGGTGACAGCCAGGACACAAGCCTGGCAGTCTGATTCCAAGGCCCAGACACTGAAGTTAAGGCTCACAAACTCAGATGTCCATAATTCCACACAAGGATGGTCAGAGAGTGATGGTATGGAGTTTGCCCCAGAGAATGGAGAGCCCATATCCTGTAAGCAAAAGCTACTGCCCCATCCTTCCAGCTGATTTTGCTGTGTAGGAATGTCACTTTAGCTGCTTTAGTGTTTTCTCCAAGAGAAGCAAGAATTCCAGCTTGGTATAAACTCCTGATTTTGAAATGCTGGCAACCAACTGTCTTTGTTTTTGAAACACATTGAAAATCAATGTTGCATAGGACAAGCAAAACATGATTTAGGCCTGCTGTGGTTTGACAATCATCTACTGATCTGTGATTTAAATGCCACCTACCCTGCTATATTATAAAATGACTAAATAATCTCTTAAGTACCTCCATCACCAAAATTCTCTAGAATAGCTCAAGCTTCTGGTTTCCATATGTGCATGTTTTCAAACTGCTTTCTTCCAGCCCTTTTAGGAAAGTTTTTACAGCTAACAAAGAAGACCCTATCCTATTAGTGATGCTTCTATTCTTCTTAGCTTCATTTTTTCAAAACCTTAACAAGTGATCGTAAATTCTTCCTCCTTTTTTCCTGTAATATCCAGTTAGTCCCACTTTCTTTTTTCCTCTGTAATCTCTTTTGCTTTTGTTCTTTTCTTTCCATTTCTATTCTGCCACCCTGGTGCAAGCCTCCAAAATTTTACATCAGTGCGTTTAAATAGACTCTTAAGTGTTGTCTTAACTTTCAGGTACTTGTTGCTTTAATCCAGGAGTTGGCAAACTACAGCCTGGGGGGACCAGATTTGGGCCCTGGCCTGTTTTGTAAATAAAGGATCTTGGAACTCAGGCATTCCCATTTACAGTCACATCCTTTATGACTGCTTTCATGATCCAACTGCAGAACGAGTAGTTGCAACAAATGCTTTGTCACCCACACGCCTAAAACGTTTACCACTGTGTTCCTTAGGAGAAAGCTTGATGATACCTGCTAATCCATTCCCTTCATCACCATCAAATCTAACTTTGTATCCTCCGTATCTCGTGTATTACCTCTGTGCTCAAAATCTTTACTTGCTTTCCTATTTCACATACACACACAGTGACTGCTCAAGATTTCACAACCTGGTATTAGAGATGGTTCTAAAATGACCCTAGTCTGTGTTTATAGCCGTGTTACAGCCTAGTCTGTGTTACACATCACTTTGATCTCCAATAAGGGTGGTTTCAATCATGAACCACAATATGCTCACGCTAATTCTGAACTTCTGAGAATGTGCTGCAACCTAATGTGCAGAACAGTTTGCCCATCATACTTTGACTATGATTTCAGTGGGTATTTATGATTATAATTTATTCCTGAGAATCTACTGTATGTTAAGGATGGCAGTAGGCTTGCACAATAATTTCTTTTGTCCTGGATTGACATATGTTTTTAAACACACATTTTGTGTGTTTAAAACTTAAAACTACTACATTAAGTATTTACTCTTTGATCATATACTGAGGGTTCTTTTATGTCAGACTCTATCCTAGCACAAGAAATTATATTTAAAAAAATAACAACTAGATCACAATCTAATGAAAGAGACAGGTATGTCAGTAATAAAAGTGATGTGCTAAACTGTAGTAGAAGCATACAATCCTAAAGAAGGACAGATGAAGCCACAAACTCTATCCAGCGAGCCTGGGATGGCTTCATGGAGGCAATGGCATTGGAGCTGGGTATCAGAAGCTGAAAAAACCAGAGACCTGAATATTTATGGTGGTTCAGAGAATAACAAGGAGGTCAGGGTTGTAGGAGATTGCACAGAGAATTGGCAAACAGATAAAACTAGAAAAGAGACGTGTGCTATATAGAATGGACCTTGGATGTCTTGTTGAAGAATAAGGAGTTAATCCTCTTGAGACAAAGGAAACCCTGAGAGTTTCTGAGCAGGAGTGTGACAATCAGATTCTACCTTTATTGTAAATTTCTGGGTGGCAGAAACTATATTTTATGTGTCTCTTTGTCTCCCGTGGGTTCTACCAGCTCTACCTTGAACATAGTGAACCTTCAATAGAGCTGTCTATTGATTAATTTCTCCCTGAGAGGGGAGTGTTTCTGGCTGACTGGTAGCCAACAACATTTTGAATTTTCTCTGAGCTTGATAAAATGCTGACACCTAGTTTTTATGTTATTTTTTTTAAGCAGCAAATATCATTAAGGTGATGAGAAGCATCAAATTCATGACATTTCTCTGCCTGTCACCTTCATTCTAGTAACCAGAAATGTTGTTTGCAGTGTTCAGCAAATTTTTGGCAAAGCTGAAACGATCCAAAATAAGTTGCAAGTTCATTCTTTCTTAAACCACTTTGAAGTAGAAATGGGAAATACTGGTTCTCTAAACTCTTGAGGATGACATCCTTTTAATAACTATTATTTAAGCCAAAGGGAAATGAGATAATTCAGAAACCTTTTAAGCTATTGATCGAATGGAAAGATTTTGTTCTTCCTACAGTTGCCTAAACACTAAGCCCTCAGCCTTTTAAACTGTGACAGGAACGATCAACCTGTACCAATTGTTGCAAGTTACCAGGAATGATGGAGGTCTCTGAGCATCACAGCTTAGACTGTCAGACCTCAGGTTATGCTTATGATGGTGACTTTTAAGAAAGGGAAAAAAAGTTCAAAATTTGTAATCTGAGATAGTTTAGCCCTGTGGAAACTTTTTTTTTTTTTTTCCCCATTCCCTAACAAAAACTAGGGTTATGGTTTCATTCTGAGAACTTTATAAAGCTGGGATGACAGAGCAGTTCCATCTCCAGTTTAACTATGGGAAGAGTACCAAGGTCATTCTGTCTTCAACCTAAACTGGTTTCCCTTGCTTGTTAGATTTGGTGATCAGCAAGTCTGATGAAGAATAGCACCAGCATCCTTGCCTTGCAGACTGAAACTGGATTAAGTTTCTGTCCATAGGGCCAACTTCCCCAGGCAGCACAGTGTCTAGGAGGCACAGGGGGTGCATCTTGCATCCCCTGAAGCCTCTTCTGCTGCCTTTCTCTTGTTTCCCTCCCCACCCCTGGGATCTGCACCATGTCAACACACACCTCCCACCCAGATATCTCATGGGCTTCATACTCGCCATCCTCTGGTCCCTCCCATGCTTCTATAGTGATTGTTCTCCTTTTCCTAGCCCCTTGACTAAACCAAGGTCTGAATACAGTAAAACCACCTCTGTGAAAACTTTTCAGATTCCCGCCCTCCTACTAGGCAAGTAAGTCATCATAGCATTTTGTATAATACTCCGTCACATCATATAAAGTGGTCTGAAGCCTATAGGATAGTGATCAACTCAAGGGCATAAAACTCACTGTTTTGTTTCAGTAATGTATCCAGGACACTTAGTTGTGCTTGGTCCATAGTCATTGCAATAATAAAATAATAATAATAGCTGTGATACAATAGCTCAGTTACACTGTGTTTGTCACAGTATCAGATGCATTAGCTCAAGTAGGTGCTCATTTAATTAAATCGTATGGGAAAAGAAAAAAGTATCACTACTGAATCTCATTCAGACCTAGCCTCCTCCAGATCCAGATAATCCCTTTGTGCAGGCATATCAGCTTACCGTTATCGGGCCTGCCTCCTGCCAGCGACTGCCATTCAATAATTCTGGCAAGTGGTATCTTTTCCTCGCGACAGAGTGCTAAACAGTGATTTATTGCTTGAATACACATTGCTTTCATGGAAGTGATTTGTTTAAAACAACAGTAAAGCGCTAAATAAATTATTCATTCCATGCTAATTCTTCACTTTTATGCGCTGTAGTAAGCGTCAAAATAAGCAGCCTGTAGGGCATTTTATTTTTTGCCACATTAATCTTGGACAGTTTAGAGGGGGGAAAAAGTAAGAGGGAGTCTAAAGAAGAAGTTCCATTTTCAAGAAAATAGATTTGTTGTTCCCTACTGCCTTGTTCAGCGGCCAGGCAGAAGTGCTGGCTGAGATGTCCCCTTCCACCAGTGGCTCTGAGTCTCTTGCTGAACGGCTGATTAGGCCCAGGGATCCCCTCACAGTCCTGTACCCGGCGGGGAGCACCTGGCTCCCTTTCTCTGCAGACAGTCATTTGCAATGGCCCAATCCTGTCCCAAGGCCAGGAACCTGGTTCTCTCCTGGGAGATTTCCATTTCCTCCGGTATATTGGGTGTTGGGTGGTATTGTTGTTCAGTCACTCAGTCATGTCCAACTCTTTGTGATCCCATGGACTGCAGCGTGTCAGGCTTCCCTGTCCTTCAGTATCTCCTGGTGTTTTCCAAACTCATGTCCATTGAGTTGATGATGTCGTCCAACCATCTCATCTTCTGTTGCCCCCTTCTCCTCCTACCCTCAATCTTTCCCAACATCAGGGTCTTTTCCAACACTGGGTGCTGGGTTTCTAAATCTCATTGTGTGTCTTGATTTAGGATTAAAGCATTGAAAAGTAAGGGAAGCAGCAGTGATATACTTTTCCATTTTTGCAACTGATTTCCCCCGTGGAATAGAGATACCATTTTTTCGGGCTTTACTTATTCTTCTTTACTGAAGTCTCATTTCCTGTGTTGGACATTTGAGTGACTTTCAGTTTATGAAGTCTTCATTATCAGAGTAGCAGATGGCTGGTCTTGCTGTAGATCTAAGGAAAGTCTGTTTCATCATGTCTGGCTATGAGACCTCCATGTTTTATCCCTGCTGATGGATAAGAACTGTGTCTTTCCAGCCTGTGAAATCCACAGAGGTTCAGTGAGTGAGATGCTAAATTGATCCCTCTGCTTAGGATGCTGAAAGAGCTCATCCATCAAGACCTCTGGCTCTACATCAAAAGCCAGGAAGATCAAGGCTTAAATATGTGTGACTCAAGTCCCATCCCATCCCCTCTCCTATGTGAGAATAACTAAAACTGTCGCCCTAGGGTTGCAAAGTGAATTTGTGTGGTGTGTGAAGCGCCTGGCTTGTAAGAGCTTGGAAAGATCCCATTTACATCTAGCTAGAGACTGTTCCTTTCTCTTTATTGCCACGGTGGTTAGTTCCCAAAGCATTCAATTCTAACCTGGCATATCTGTCTCTCCAGTGGCCTTAATGTGTAATGAGAGTAAGTACCTGTTTCTTATTTTTGCATCCTTGATAGCACTTAGAAGAAGAAATACACACTGTGGTCAGTGGCTAGAGAAGGAGTTGGTTGAATGGATGGATGGATAGATAGATAGAACCAACATGCCTAAAGACAGACAGAGCTTAGTCTCAGACTAATTAAAAGCAAGAAGTCTAATCTTGGAAACTCTTTAAAGCTGCTTCTTTCCCTCTCTAAAGACACCATGTTCAGTTCAGTTCAGTTGCTCAGTTGTGTCCAGCTCTTTGTGACCCTATGGACTGCAGCACGCCAGGCTTCCTTGTCCATCATCAACTCCCAGAGCTTACTCAAACTCATGTCCATCCAGTTGGTGATGCCATCCAACCATCTCATCTTCTGTTTTCCCCTTCTCCTCCCGCCTTCCATCTTTCCCAGTATCAGGGGCTTTTCCAATGAGTCAGTTCTTCACATCAGGTGGCCAAAGTATTGGAGTTTCAGGTTCAGCATCAGTCCTTCCAATGAATATTCAGGACTGATTTCCTTTAGAATGGACTGGTTGGATCTCCTTGCAGTCCAAGGGACTTCTTCAACACCACAGTTCAAAAGCATCAATTCTTTGGCACTCAGCTTTCTTTATAGTCCAACTTTCACATCTATAAATGACTACTGGAAAAACCATAGCTTTGACTAGAAGGACCTTTGTTGGCAAGGTAATGTCTCTGCTTTTGAATATGCTGTCTATGTTGATCATAGCTTTTCTTCCATGGAGCAAGCATCTTTTAATTTCATGGCTTCAGTCAGTGATTTTGGATCCCCCAAAAGTAAAGTATGTCACTGTTTCCATTTTTTCCCCATCTATTTCCCATGAAGTGATGAGACCAGATGCCATGATCTTAGTTTTCTGAATGTTGAGCTTTAAGCCAACTTTTTCATTCTCCTCTTTCACTTTCATCAAGGAGCTTTTTAGTTCTTCTTCACTTTCTCTCATAAGTGTGGTGTCATCTGCATATCTGAAGTTATTGATATTTCTCCCAGCTATCTTGATTTCAGCCTGTGCTTCATCCAGCCCAACATTTCACATGGTGTACACTGTATATAAGTTAAATAAGCAGGATGACAAAATACAGCCTTGATGTACTCCTTTCCCAATTTGGAACCAATCTGTTGTTCCCTTTCTAGTTCTAACTGTTGCTTCTTGACCTGCATACAGATTTCTCAGGAGGCAGATCAGGTGGTCTGGTATTCCCATCTCTTTCAGAATTTTCCACAGTTTGTAGTGATCCATACAGTCAAAGGCTTTGGCATAGTCATGACCCACTCCAGTGTTCTTGCTTGGAGAATCCCAGCGATGGAGGAGCCTGCTGTGCTGCCCTCTATAAGGTTGCACAGAATTGGACACGACTGAAGTGACTTAGCAGCAGCAGCAGCAGCAGATGCTTTTCTGCAACTCTATTGCTTTTTTGATGATCCAGCGGATGTTTGGAATTTGATCGCTGGTTCTTCTGCCTTTTCTAACACCAGCTTGAAACATCTGGAAGTTCATGATTCACATATTGCTGAAGCCTGTCTTGGAGAATTTTGAGCATTATTTTGCTAGCATGTAAGATGAGTGCAATTGTGCAGTAGTTGGAGCATTGTTTCTCTTTGACTTTCGTTGGGGTTGGAATGAAAACTGACTTTTTCCAGTCCTTTGGACTTGCTGAGTTTCCAAAGTTGCTGGCATATTGAGTACAGCACTTTTAACAACATCATATTTTAGGATTTGAAACACTGCAACTGGAATTCCATCACCTTCATGAGCTTTGTTCGTAGTGATGCTTCCTGAGGCCCACCCATCTTCACATTCCAGGATGTCTGGCTCTAGGTGAGTGATCACACCATCATGATTATCTGGGTCATGAAGATCGTTTTTGTACAGTTCTTCTGTGTATTCTTGCCACCTCTTCTTAATATCTTCTGCTTCTGTTAGGTCCATACATTTTCTGTCCTTTAATGTGCTCATCTTTTAATGAAATGTTCCCTTAGTATCTGTAACTTTCTTGAAGAGATCTCTAGTCTTTTGCATTCTATTGTTTTCCTCTATTTCTTTGCATTGATCACTGAGGAAGGCATTCTTATCTCTCCTTGCTATTCTTTGGAACTCTGCATTCATATGGGCATATCTTTCCTTTTCTCCTTTGCTTTTTGCTTCTCTTCTTTTCACAGCTATTTGTAAGGCATCCTCAGACAACCATTTTGCCTTTTTGCATTTCTTTTTCTTGGGGATGGTCTGAGCCCTGTCTCCTGTACAGTGCTATGAACCTCTGTCCATAGTTCTTCAGGCACTCTGTCTATCATATCTAATCCCTTGAATCTATTTGTCATTTCCACTGTATAATCCCTAAGGGATTTGATTTAAGTCATACCTGAATGGTCAAGTTGTTTTCCCTACTTTCTTCAATTTACATCTGATTTTGGTAATAAGGGGTTCATGATCTGAGAGTCAGCTCCTGGGCTTGATTTTGCTGACAGTATAGAGTTTCTCCATCTTTGGTTGCAAAGAATATAATCAATCTGATTTCAGTATTGAGCATCTGATGATATCCATGTGTAGAGTCTTCTCTTGTGTTGTTGGAAGAGGGTGTTTGCTATGACCAGTGCGTTCTCTTGGCAAAATTCTATTTGCCTTTGCCCTGCTTCATTCTGTACTCCAAGGCCAAATTTGCTTGTTACTCCAAGTATTTCTTGACTTCTTACTTTTGCATTCCAGTCTCCTATAATGAAAAGGACATCTTTTTGGTGTGTTAGTTCTAAAAGGTCTTGTAGGTCTCCATAGAACCATTCACTTTCAGCTCCTTCAGCAATACTGGTTGGGGCATAGACTTGAATTACTGTGATATTGAATGATTTGCCTTGGAAACTGACAGAGATCATTTTCAATTATGAGACTTCATCCAAGTACTGCATTTCAAACTCTTTTTGTTGACCATGATGGCTACTCCATTTCTTCTAAGGGATTCTTGCCCACAGTAGTAAATGAGTAGAAAGAGGCTATGTTCAGTTCAGTTCAGTTGCTCAGCTGTGTCCGACTCTTTGCAACCCCATGAATGCAGCATGCCAGGCCTCTCTGTCCATCACCAACTCCCGGAGTTCACTCAAACTCACATCTGTCAAATCGGTGATGCCATCCAGCCATCTCATCCTCTGTCATCCCTTTTCCCTCCTGCCCCCAATCCCTCCCAATATCAGAGTCTTTTCCAATGAATCAGCTCTTGGCATGAGGTGGCCAAAGTACTGGAGTTTCTGCTTTAGCATCATTCCTTCCAAAAAAATCCCAGGGCTGATCTCCCTCAGAATGGACTGGTTGGATCTCCTTGCAGTACAAGGGACTCTCAAGAGTCTTCTCCAACACTACAGTTCAAAAGCATCAATTCTTTGGTGCTCAGCTTTCTTCACAGTCCAACTCTGACATCCATACATGACCACTGGGAAAACCATAGCCTTGACTAGACAGACCTTTGTTGGCAAAGTAATGTCTCTGCTTTTGAATATGCTATCTAGGTTGGTCATAACTTTCCTTCCAAGGAGTAATTGTCTTTTAATTTCATGGCTGCAATCACCATCTGCAGTGATTTTGGAGTCCAGAAAAATGAAGTCTGACACTTTCCACTGTTTCCCCATCGATTTCCCATCAAGTGATGGGACCCGATTCCATGATCTTCGTTTTCTGAATGTTGAAATTTAAGCCAACTTTTTCACTCTCCACTTTCACTTTCATCAAGAGGCTTTTTAGTTCCTCTTCACTTTCTGCCATAAGGGTAGTGTCATCTGTATATCTGAGGTTATTGATATTTCTTCCGGCAATCTTGATTCCAGCTTGTGTTTCTTCCAGCCCAGCGTTTCTCATGATGTACTCTGCATAGAAGTTAAATAAGCAGGGTGACAATGTACAACCTTGATGTACTCCTTTTCCTATTTGGAACCAGTCTGTTGTTCCATGTCCAGTTCTAACTGTTGCTTCCTGACCTGCATACAGGTTTTTCAAGAGGCAGGTCAGGTGGTCTGGTATTCCCATCTCTTGCAGAGTTTTCTACAGCTTATTGTGATCCACCCCGTCAAAGGCTTTGGCTTAGTCAATAAATTGAAGAAAGTAGGGAAAACTACTAGACCATTCAGGTATGACCTAAATCAAATCCCTTATGACTATACAGTGGAAGTGAGAGATAGATTTAAAGGACTAGATCTGATCGATAGAGTGCCTGATGAACTATGGACAGAGGTTCATGACATTGTACAGGAGACAGGGATCAAGACCATCCTCATGGAAAAGAAATGCAACAAAGCAAAATGGCTGTCTGGGGAGGCCTTACAAATAGCTGTGAAAAGAAGAGAGGCAAAAAGCAAAGGAGAAAAGGAAAGATATAAGCATCTGAATGCAGAGTTCCAAAGAATAGCAAGGAGAGATAAGAAAGCCTTTCTCAGCAATCAACACAAAGAAATAGAGGAAAACAACAGAATGGGAAAGACTAGAGATCTCTTCAAGAAAGTTAGAGATACCAAGGGAACATTTCATGCAAAGATGGGCTCAATAAAGGACAGAAATGGTCTGGACCTAACAGAAGCAGAAGATATTAAGAAGAGGTGACAAGAATACACAGAAGAACTATACCAAAAAGATCTTCACGACCCAGATAGTCACGATGGTGTGATCACTCACCTAGAGCCAGACATCCTGGAATGTGAAGTCAAGTGGGCCTTAGAAAGCATCACTACAAACAAAGCTAATGGAGGTGATGAAATTCCAGTTCAGCTATTTCAAATCCTAAAAGATGATGCTGTGAAAGTGCTGCCCTCAATATGCCAGCAAATTTGGAAAACTCAGCAGTGGCCACAGGACTAGAAAAGGTCAGTTTTCATTCCAATCCCAAAGAAAGGCAATGCCAAAGAATGCTCAAACTACTGCACAATTTCACTCATCTCACACGCTAGTAAAGTAATGCTCAAAATTCTCCAAGCCAGGCTTCAGCAATACATGAACCGTGAAATTCCAGATGTTCATGCTGGTTTTAGAAAAGGCAGAGGAACCAGGGATCAAATTGCCAACATCCACTGGATCATGAAAAAAGCAAGAGAGTTCCAGAAAAACATCTATTTCTGCTTTATTAACTATGCCAAATAAAGAGGCTGTGTAGCATGGTATTAATAGTGAAGGACCTGATCTCTGGTCTCAGTTTGTTTGAGTTTAAATCCCAACTTTCCTACTTATGTACTACCTGATATTAGGCAAATTCCTTAAACTTTCTATAATGTTTTTTTCTGAAAAGAGACCATAAAAAGAAAGGAAGACCTGTTGGCTTCACAGGATATTTAAAAATGAATATATATTATGTTATTCCAAATGCTTAGCAGTGTGACAGATTTTTCTTCTTAAGTACTCCATAAGATAGTAACCTGGTGGTAATAATTCAGTTAGAAAAAGCAATTCTCATTTTCTTGTTGTTCAGTTGCTCAGTCATGTCCAACTCTTTGTGACCCCGTGGACTGTATTACGCCAGCCTTCTAATTTTATCAATCCTATTTAATAAGAAAAAGGATAAGAAGAAAATTAAAGAAATTAACTAAAGTCATAAAAGGAATTAAAGTTGGCTCCTTAACCAAAATCAATCCTTCTCAACTTCTAAGTTTGTGTCTCTACCCTGCCATCTATTCAGACTTTACTTGACTTTGTTCCTGTTGTACATAGGAAGTTTTGAGAGGCCTGTAGGAAATTATTGAAAGTCCTAGAATTCAGACTTTGATTTCAGATATGAACACTGACATATTTACACATTCCCAGGACTGTCCTTTCTTAGACAGAAGAAATTCACAGAATGGGAATTGGGCCTCTACAGTGTCCTGGCCAACCTTTAGATATCTCACAGGTCTGTGCATGAAACTTAATACTTTTGGATGAAAGGACAGGAAAATCAATAAATCTTTGGATTCAATCATAGACATATTTTACAACTACTCACCCCTCACAAAAGAGATAGCAGCATTGAGTTATCTGTAGCATTTAATCCTTTAATCAGCTTGGAGTTCTAAATGGATCCAAAGTGTTTGGAATGTCTTTCTTAAAATTGGGATTTCATGAAATGGCAGTGCTCTTGTGTTGCAATTACTCAGTTTTTTTCAGCCTACTCTGTTCCAGAGGCTTGCTGCAGCAATTGCTCATGTAATTGGAACATGTTTTTTATGCCTGGAAAAGTCCATCACCAATATCACTACAGTCAATTAGTCAGACCATCAACAAATATTGATGTTCTTTAGGTCAGCAGGAGACCTCTGTCTCTAAGGAGGCATTAATATGATGTTGATTTGAATGTGCATGTTAAGAGGCATGTCATGCTTGGCCTTGTAGGTCATACGAAATTTAAACTCTAAGATCAGTGAGGGGCCATAGAAGTGCTCTAAAAAGTGGGAAAAGATGACCAGATTGCTATTTTCAAAAAGATTATAGTGGTAGTAGCACAGAGGGTGGCTTGAGGGAAGCAAGATGAAATCCTGCGAGATGTCTCAGGCATTGCGCTGGGCTAGACCAGGCTCATGTGAGATTAGAGGGCAGAGGTTTGTAAGACTTAGTGATTGATTTCAGTTTGGGGAGAAAAGAGAGAGATGGCATCAAGGAAGACTCAGAACTTGAGCTTTAGCAATGACAGGGCACTTGCTGATAAGCCTGGTGACCCTGAAGAGCACTGAATGGGCCTTAGATGTTATTATAATGGGAGCAGATCTTACAAGCTGGTAGTGTAACCATGGGGGAAACTGAAGCCCAAAGTGGAACGTTGGCTTCCTCAGTGTCACAGTGTGTTATCAGCAGAGCTCAGACTTAAGTCCATATCTCCTGTTTCATACCTATTCCTGCTGAAATGGAGAACTCCACTGAAAAGATTTAATGAGCATCTAATGTGGAATCTAGTAGGCCTTCCCTGGTGGCTCAGATGGGGAATCTCCCCAAAATGCGGGAGACACGGGTTTGACCCCTGGGTCAGGAAGGTCCCTTGGAGAAGGAAATGGTAACCCACTCTAGTATTCTTGCCTGGAGAATTCCATGGCCAGAGTAGCTTGGAGGGCTACAGTCTATGGTGTCACAAAGAGTTGGACACAACTGGGCAACTAATAGTATGGAATTCTACTTAAAGGTGGATTTATAGTGGAGTTAAGGAAGCTTAAAAATCACAGCCTTCATAAGCATGGGCTCCTGAGAGTGTTGGCAGTTTGAGGGAGTTGTAGATTGTTGCAGGTAGAGACGAGAAGTTAGGTTGAAATCAGAAGACATTCCTATTTCCTCATTTTCTGCCAAACTGCCTAAAGCTATCTCAGAATGAAAATATGCAAATCTTTAATGCACTGGTAATTTGTTGTCATCTAATTTGTCATTCTAATAAATATTGACTGTTAAATCTCATTTTATTAACAATTCTGTATTTTCTTAAAGTGAGGCCCTGTCAAGTTGCATGACTTTCATCCTCAGAAGACCTGGGTCTATGCTTGGTCCTACCAATTTGTGTTACCCCTTCCAACTCTCCCGGCTCAGAACTGTCCCAATCAGTCCTTCCTCCTGGACTTAGGAACCCCTGCTTCACACCCCAAATTAGCATATGGCTTGTTAAGACTCTTCTTTACTCTCAGAAACTGCTTATTCAAAAACTGGTTATTCTAAAAGTGTAACCTACTGCATTTGTCAAATGAGGTGGTTGAAATTAGATCTTTCTAGTCCTTTCCTTCCAATTTTGTCCTAAGTTTCTTTTCAAAGAGTGGCAAAATGCTATTTTTTTTATAACCACCCACCGGCCATCTAGATGCCATTGTAGAGGATTAGAATTAGAATCTTGTAGAAGCATTTTGATTCCATGAGTAAATGACAAAGAACATATAAAAATCTCTTAACTTCTATAGGATTTTTCCTCCAATAGAAACCTTGATTATTTATTAAGGTATTTGGCTTGGGATTTCAAGATGTTATTTGAATTTCACTTTTCAGTCAACTTTTTCAAGGCTCTGAATTTCCTTTTAGGCAAATTGTGTCTCACTACACATTAGCACTCAGATAAGGCAAATAAAAAATCTGCTCATAGAGATATCGGTGGTTATTGTTTATTTACCTCTCTTCATTTCTGGTCCACTTTAAGACTTTCCCATAGTAAAGGAAAACATTTGAACTTACCTTGTTTGAACTGTCTCATGCTTCAGTGTGTTATTCTTGTTGCCTTGGTTAGTTGAAGTGGATATTAAATGAGAAAATTAAAAAAAAAAAAAAAGGAGAGCTTACTTTTTCTTTTCATTTTTATTCTTAACTTACTGAAATTCATATTCTGATGCTTGGATCACCATAATATGCATATCTGTTTATTAGCTTTCTGTGTGTTGTCTTAACCTTGAAAAGTTATATAAACAAACAAAAAAAAAAGAAATGAGTTCACCTCTTCAGACCCATGAATAACTGTATAAAACCAAAGATAGAGAAGCGGAAAGGGAAAGTCTTGCTTTGTTTCTTTCTTTCAAAGCTAAATATAAGGAAGCAAGAACAGAAGGGCCCCTCATTGTTAACACGCTGTTGGCTGTTTAATGGTGCGTTCACCTTGCGTGTGGGTTCTCACAAAGGAAGAGGCTTGATATTTAGATAGCATCTCTACTTCAGACAGTGATTTGAGAGCTTGCAGATCTATCTTTCTCAGATCAGCGCCTCAAGGAAGTTGAAAAGGAATATGGCCATTATCCACATCCCCCCTCTTTCCCTTCTACTCAGACTCAGTTTTGTACCCCTTTACTTCAGTATATGGAAGGTTACTTCTCTTTCATTTTCTGGATTTCCAGAGGGAAGATACTGCACTTTTTGTTGTTGTTTTGAAGTTCTGAATTAAGTTCTCTGCATTATGTGTGTTTCTATGCAGAGTACCAGGTAACCTAATTTGAATAGAGACTAACTCAGGGGAGAATGGTTTGGATATCATCTCCATTCCCTTCTAAGCCCTAAGAGGAGAATGAGGAGAACACGGTATATAGTTTGTTTCTTTATGAAACAGTGGACTTGCAGAGGACATTTCCAGTAGGTTCTTTGTTCTAGCGTTCCAGACCACCCACTAAGCTGCCAGCTTCTCTCCACCTATGCTCTAGCTTCATTTGCTTTCATGTCCTGAGTGTTTGGCTTTAAGTTTCTGTTTGTTTTTAATATTTCTATTTTACTATCATTTTAATATTTTCTATTTCCCTATATAGTGAGATTTTGCCTTGAATATGCATTTCCTCATATTTTGTGCAATCATTTTATCTCAGTACTGTTCCAGGATGACATTGGTGCTGACATCTGGCTCTTCTTGAAAAAATACATCATTTAATTTAGCATCTCCCTACTTCCTCTGCTATAATGCAGATGATTAAAATGGAGTATCATTTTGGGCAGAGTAATTTAAATAAAGGAAGGAGAGCATAGAATGGCCAACATTATCTACTAGATATGGATCTATGTTTGGAAAATTATCTTCTTTTTTATTATTATTCAAAGAAGAGAAGGAGAAGGAAAGAAAAAAAAGTATAAGAATGGCATATCTCAGTCAGTCTGTTTTGGTTTGGCGTTCTAAGATAAATAGATTTTGAAGGGAGTGCCTTTTTTTTTTTTTTTTTTTTTAAAATTGATATCATCCCCCACTTTGGGAAACAGAAAAGCAAGTTGATGATCAAAGTTTCTGTTTTCAAGATTTCCATTCAAAAGCAACTTAGGTCTGGTGGGTTTAAGGATCTTGGATTTGTTTGTGAAATATAGTGACCTGGCTCTAGGCTTATTACTAAGAGGAGAAACCTTGACTTTCTCTAGATAGGGAGCAAGAGATACAAGTTGCCTCCGGTGTTGTTCAGTCACTAAATCTTATCTGACTCTTTGTGACCCAATGAACTGCAGCATGCTAGGCTTCTCTGTCCCCCACTATTTCCCTGAGTTTGCTCAAACTCATGTCCATGGAGTCAGTGATGCCACCCAACCCTTTCATCCTCAGCCACCCCCTTCTCCTCCAGCCTTCAGTCTTTCCCAGCATCAAGGTCTTTTCCAGTGAGTTGGCTCTTCTTATCAGGCTCTTCAGTACTGGAGTTTCAGCTTCAGCATCAGTCCTCCAATGAGATTCACAGTTTTTCTCACATGCAAACGACTGAGACCATGGCGCACAGCTCCTGGACCAGCCTTTCACATTAGCTGCAAATGACCTCTACTGGGAAACAGACTCAGAGGAGGGACTCATAGCAAATTTTACTAAAAAACGTTCCACTTTTCATGAAACCTTTTCTGTATTACAATTTGCCCTGTGTCTAGTGTTGACTAGATTATTTGCATGCCCTCTTTGTGTCTACATCTCTGTTGACTGTCTTATTTTTTAATTTCCCCAGGGAGGGATCCGACTGACTCAGACCATTTTAGTGCCCTGCAGAGGGTATCAATGAATAAACATTACAGTAAATGATGTGCAGGCCTCTATAAAACTGGAAGGTCACTTGGGGATTAAGAACTTTCCAGAGGCAAAAATCTACTAACAGCTTTCTAGCTGGCCCTGCACCCCACATTCATCTCACTCTTTCTACTGGTTTTTCATTTCAAATGATGTTTGTGTGTTCTGGATTACTTCTGTCTGATGACTTCAATGTGTGGTTGTGAGCGTGTGTGGGCATCATACCAACCTTTGAACTTCCCTCTGGGGCTTCTTAATCTAGGTTATTAGCAGTTATTGATTTCTTTGCCCTTTGATAGCTCAAATGGAACACAAGTATACATTTACATAAATCTTCTGAAAATATTGATATTATAAAACAGTCTGTTGAAATTTGCAGTGAGACACCTACACATTCACTGTCAGGAACACCTAATCTGGGAACAGCCAAATTCTATTGTGAGGTCAGTGGAAGGATCAGCTCTTCGACAAAGGATTTCCAGGGATCAGCAATTTTTTAAAAAAATTTAAAAATGACAAAAATGCCATTGATCTGAGGTGAGTAAAAGTGTAAAACTCATGTTAGTCCATTATAAGGAAAAAATATCCTAGGGATTTTTGGCAGAAGGCAGAACAAGAGAGGCGTTTGTGTTTAGCCCCATGACACCTGATAGGTAACAGGACTTCAGTACTATTGCATCGAAGGTAAAGTGAGGATACTTCAGTGGTTCTGTCTTGCCATTATGGTCAATCATATGCATATTAAGCAATATACCATAGAAAGAGGTAAGCACAGTGATTAAGAATCTAATGTGAATTAAACTTGTCCCCCACTTACTAGCTGAGTAATTTAAGTTTCTTAGCCTCTGCATGCCTCGCTTTTCTCATCAGAAAAAAGCAAATCATATAATTAGTTGAAATGCCCTTAATAATAGAATTTGTCCGGCACAAAAACTAGGAAACCAAGAAATGCTAGATGTTATTAATAATAGCAGTTGCTTATATTTGCGTAGACTTTTAACATTTGCAGAGTTTTCCCACTTTCTACTGTGTTTACTTCCCATAACTCTACAAGAAAAAAAAAAGATAACATTATCTCCTTATTTTTTTCTGATATTTATTTAAATAAGAGAAGTCAGTTCATCATTTAAGTGCTTTATTCAAGGTCAAGTGGCAGATAGTACTAGTTATAGTGGCCACTCCCCACATTTTCTTTGCTGGCAGAGCCCACCCTGCTTTCTCTGTTTTTACTGCACATACTCTGTGGGCATGTGGCTGAATCCTGGTCACAGAAACTGCTGAGATTTTGCTGTTAGGGCTTTGGGGAAAGTGTTTCCTTTATAAGTAAAAACAAAACAAGCACATATATGCTGGAGACTCTTTTATCTTTGCTGGAAGTAACAATGTCTGCACATGATGCAGAGCAGTGTCAGAGCCTCCTTGCAAACATGAGGGCAGGTAGCATCCAGTGCTGACACTGTCAGAGAGGAAACGTGTATCACTTGGGTCCTTGATGACTAACTTAGACTAACTTAGTCTTGGAACCCCATGAACCCTGGACCACTTGTTGCATGAGGTAATACATCTATCTCATTTGAGTCATTTTTAATACTCCGCTTCTTACACTAAAGTTATACTAACAGAATATGGTGGCTAAACCAAGAATCAAAATCTGGTCTTCTTCTGATTCCTAGGCCTTTGTTCTTTTCAACAAAGCACACTGCCATCCTGATATTAAGGCCAATCGCAATAGAGCCAAATGTATCTCCCTGTTCTGACATTTGTGTGTCCCTGCCCATAGTCTCGGAGAAGGCGATGGAATCCCATGGGCAGAGGAGCCTGGCAGGCTGCAGTCCATGGGGTCGCTAAGAGTCGGACACAACTGAGCAGCTTCCCTTTCACTTTTCACTTTCATGCGTTGGAGAAGGCAATGGCAACCCACTCCAGTGTTCTTGCCTGGAGAATCCCAGGGGCAGGGGAGCCTGGTGGGCTGCCGTCTATGGGGTCGCACGGAGTTGGACACGACTGAAGCGACTTTGCAGTAGCAGCAGCAGCCCATAATCTAAGTTTGAGCTAAGCCTGGGGACCTGCTCTCTTTCTCTTGCAGTGTGAGCTTTCTCCTCTCTGGGTCCCTGCCCTCATGCTCCCTTCCCTTAGAATATCATCCATGTAGCCCCTTGACTCCATTAGAATCATACGTGTCCTTCTGAATCTAGCCTGAATACCTCCTTTATAAGATGCTGTTCTTGATGATACTTTTCTTTCTTGCCCTCTAAAAGATATGCATGTTTTTCTCCTGCTGCATACCTTTTCCTTCCTTATTTTTAACCACCTTTGTACAGCTCAGCCTCTCTACTAGACTGTGAGTTTCCAGAAACTGGTACTGAGTCTCATTTCCTCACTGAGTCTTCATAGCACACATTTTTTATCCCTGCTTCTTAAGAAGGCATAATAAATGTTTATTGAATTAAATATGTAGAATTTTACAGCTGAAAGTTCTTTCTTCTGAACAAAGCTCCCATTTTCTGGAAATTATAGAAAGTTCTTATCCTTGGATTCATGATCCCCGTAGGATTCAGGAGATCAGGGGAATCGTTAATGGTATATTCATTGTTTTATGCTCATAGATTTTATTAGATCAGATTCTTAAAGAATTCATGGCTCCTTAAAAGAATGAGAACCTCTGTTTAAGTTGGAAAGTTGAATAAAGGCTTTCTGAGCCAAACACACACTCCAGAGCATGCATGTTTTAGGAAAACCACTGTTGTGAGTTTTCTTCCTTTCCCTAAAATTGGAGTACAAGGAAAAAAACCAAAAACAAAACAACTTTCTGGCTGTTGAATATCCCTCTTACATTTTATCCAACTGTGCTATCCCTGTGAAAGATTATCCCACATTTCTTTTGGACCCTGATTATCCTGTCCCCATATTCACTTCCATACGCATCTTTAAAAACATCCAACCTAATGTCTCTGGTAGGGTGGTGCAGGGAGTGCCTGGGTGATGAGGGGACACCAGGGCCTACATTAAGGAAGGCCAATTAAGGAAGAATGCTTCAGCCCCTGAACCAGCCTGCTAGCATCACCCGTGTGGTTTTGCCAGTTCTCATTCAGAAGTGAATGAAGCCTCCTTCAGGAGAGCAGGGTTATAAGCTCTGACAAGACTGAGTTTTTATGGGGTCTCCTTGTGCTTTACAAAGGAAGAACCCTGAATCACTAATGACTGAGAACACTAACACAAGAAAATGTCTTGTTTTATAGACTAGGACTCCTCTTCATTATTCAGGATTTGGAACTATAGACCCTCAGGAATGAAAAGACTTTAGGATCCTGTATTCAAAGTGCTCACTATCAAGAAGCCCAGGGCACAGTTTTGTTTCCCTTATGATTAGATTCCACCTCCACAGTTGGACACAGAGCAAGGAAAAAAAAAAGATTAAAAAGAATTAATAACTGAAAAATAAGGAGACATGACCTACTTAGAAATTCTAAGATTTCCCTGAGATGAGAGAGGGATGAGGTGGACAGTGGCCAGGCCAGGTATTCTAGTGGGACTCAGCTCTCCCTAGGTGTCCACTGGTTCTCACAGCATGCAGCATGCTGTCACTTCAGTCATGTGTGACTCTTGTGGTGCCATGGACTGTAGCCCACCAGACTCCTCTGTTCATGGGATTCTCCAAGTGAAAATACTGAGGTGGGTTGCCATGCCCTTCTCCAGGGCATATTCCTGACCCAGGGATCAAACCTGGGTCTCCTGCATTGGTAGGCAGGTTCTTTATCACTAGCACCACCTGGGAAGCCTAAGAGCTACCCTAAATTCATAGTTTAAGATGAATAGAAAGCTTACTAAACTCCTTCAGGAAACCTTCTTAGTCCACTGCTGCTACCAACTGGGTTGCTACTTATAAGCAAAATAATTAGGAGAGGCCACACAAGAGAGTTCCAGAAAAGCATCTATTTCTGCTTTACTGACAATGCCAAAGCTTTTGACTGTGTGGATCACAATAAACTGTGGAAAATTATGAAAGAGATGGGAATACCAGACCACCTGACTTGCCTCCTGAGAAACCTGTATTCAGGTCAGGAAGCAACAGTTAGAACTGGACATGGAACAACAGACTGGTTTCAAATAGGAAGAGGAGTACGTCAAGGCTGTATATTGTCACCCTGCTTATTTAACTTCTCCGCAGAGTACATCATGAGAAACGCTGGGCTGGAAGAAGCACAGGTTGGAATCAACATTTCCGGGAGAAATCTCAATAACCTCAGATATACAGATGACACCACTCTTAGGGCAGAAAGTGAAGAAGAACGTAAAGAGCCTCTTGATGAAAGTGAAAGAGGAGAGTGAAAAAGCCAGCTTAAAGCTCAACAATCAGAAAACTAAGATCATGGCATCCGGCCCCGTCACTTCCTGGCAAATAGATGGGGAAACAGTGGAAACAGTGGCTGACTTTATTTTTTTGGGCTCCAAAATCACTTCAGTTGGTGATTGCAGTCATGAAATTAAAAGACGCTTACTCCTTGGAAGGAAAGTTATGACTAACCTAGACAGCATATTAAAAAGCAGAGACATTACTTTGTCAACAAACGTCTGTCTAGTCAAAGCTATGGTTTTTCCTGTAGTCATGTATGGATGTGAGAGTTGGACTATAAGGAAAACTGAGAGCTGAAGAATTGATGCTTTTGAACTGTGGTGTTGGAGAAGACTCTTGAGAGTCCCTTGGACTGAAAGGAAATCCAACCAGTCCATCCTAAAGGAGATCAGTCCTGGGTGTTCATTGGAAGGACTGATGTTGAAGCTGAAACTCCAATCCTTTGGCCACCTGATGTGAATAGCTGACTCATTGGAAAAGACCTTGATGCTGCAAAAGATTGAAAGCAAGAGGAGAAGGGGATGACAGGATGAGATGGTGGGATGGCATCACCGACTCAGTGGACATGGATTTGGGTTTTTCCAAAACAAACTTTTTGGTCAAACCCAATAGTTATCAAATCAACCTTGATCACATTGACTGGAATTTATACTGAAATGCTATACACTTGAACTTGGAATTCAGTCTGTACATTAAAAGTATTTACCAAATGAATAAAAGTAAATGACCATTTACATGTATTTTTAAGTACATATGTTTTACTTGATTAATAGTTTCCAGCGTTTTTTGTTTTGTTTGAAAAATACACAGAAATGATAGACAATAAAGCTAGAATAGATGGACAATTGTGTTAACCTCTTTTACTCATCTAATGGTGGTAGTTTTGGCTGTGGCCCTTTGACAGATGCTAATTCTATAAAACAGTATTGGTAATTAACCAGAACAGAAAAACAATAACAAATCAACCTTATATAATGACATATCACCATTCAGGAGTAAGGCAGTGAATAATGCATATAGATAGAAAAGGGGAAAAACAGAGGGGAAAAGAGTTCAAATAATCGATTGAAGCATAACTAAAGGTTAGCAGTTCTCCTTTCTTGCTTTCATTCTGAAAACGAAAGATTAGATTGATTCAAGCAGATATGATTGAAATGCCGTAAAGAATGCCTCATCTGGGGCAGCATTGACAAGCTGCCTGAGTGTATCACAGGCATTTTCATTTTACTAGTCCAGCAAGAAGAATCAGGGAGTGGATTTTTACCTCCCTGCCCGCCTGCCTGTGAATTGCTTAAACAACTTCTGTGTGCACGTGTGAGCGGCTCCACACTGTTACACGCTGGGTTAAAAAGGTTCCTTCTCTGGGGCTCCGGTGGCTTCCCTCATCAGATGGAAGGGAAATGCAGTTTGTAGCCGGCTGAACTTCATTATTTAGTTTACTGCCATCTTGTATCAAGAGAGCAACTACCGAGAAACGCTTTATGCCCACACCCCCATTTTCTTGGCGGGGGATTTATAGGCCTGTTTGGCAAAATCATACCGAGGTAGAGCAACGACATCTCTGTGTCTTCAAACAAACAGCCACCCCGCTGTCACTGATCAGCGTTCCTGGGATGGCGGTGATTGAAATTTAGCACTTAGAGCAACTTAATGGGCACATGGATCTGTTAAGCATATGCCCCCACTGCAGGCCTGCCATCTGACGTGCCCGTAGGGCACCCAGCGCCTCGCACATGCTCACATTTTGCTAAGAAAGTCAGTTTTGAACAGATCCCTAAAGGAAATCTGTGCAGTGGTTAAAGAGAGAGGTGGCCTTAGAGCTCAGGTCCTCAGATTTGTGCCTGTTTTGGGGTGACAATGGTCCTTCATCCCCTTGAAGTTAGAACAAACCTAAGGCATGGAGTTCCAGTTCGCTTGCTGTGAAAGAAGTGATCAGAATCCGCTCGCTGGTGCCTGTGTCTTCAGTAAAGGAAGCCTTGTGCTCGCAGAGTAGACCCATGAAGGATTCAGCAACTCCTTGGCAGCTTGCTGGCTTGGAATTCAAAGTTAGACCATTCTGTGCTCACTGTGGCTACAACTGATCCCTTGGCCTTCAGAGGAAATCCAAAAAATCAATGTCAACATTTATATGCTGAGTTGGAAACAACAGGACTGGGCCGAATGTTCTAGGTTATGACTATCAAGAGGGAAATACGAACCGCAACAGAAAACAAGGCAGAGCTATTAGGCTCTTCTCATAATGTAAGGAGAGCAAATAAGGGCTGAGACCATCCGTGGTTAGAAACACGCTGCTCTGTTGAATCTTCCCCAGTGTCATGGCGCTCCTATGCTTCACTTAACCAGGCGGAGCTAGGTCAGGGCTGCAGGCAACAAAGGCAGCTGCTTTCTGATGCTGCCATGATGGGCATGAGATCTGGTGGGTCCCAGACCACCAGGCCTTATCTGTATTTACGTTCTTTTCTGGCATCAGGCAAAATTCTGGGCTCCTAGGGGAAGGCAGTGGCACCCCACTCCAGTACTCTTGCCTGGAAAATCCCATGGACGGAGGAGCCTGGTGGGCTGCAGTCCATGGGCTCGCTAAGAGTTGGACACGACTGAGCGACTTCACTTTCACTTTTCACTGTCATGCATTGGAGAAGGAAATGGCAACCCACTCCAGAGTTCTTGCCTGGAGAATCCCAGGGACGGGGGAGCCTCATGGGCTGCCGTCTATGGGGTCGCACAGAGTCAGACACGACTGAAGCGACTTAGCAGCAGCAGCAGCAGCAGTAAATACTTAAAGAATAAGCTAAATTGTTTGTGTTCCTCTGAGTGAGGTTGAAGAAAAGCAACAAGTTAAAATTATATGAAGATTTGCCAAAAAAGCAAATGAAGCAAGTTTCAGTGTTAATTGCACAGGCCCTTTCCCAGGATGTGCAGATTGGAACTCATGACTTTGTATTTTGTATCTTATAAAGAGCTGCCTAAATTCTGTAAGCTCTAGGACCCAGGGTCCAGTTTTAGCTGTTTAAGGGAAGGCACTGGCAAGTGAAGTGAAATTTGCTCAGTCGTGTCTGACTCTTTGCAACCCCATGGGCTATACAGTCCGTGGAATTCTCTAGGCCCCAATACTGGAGTGGGTAGCCTTTCTCGTCTCCAGAGGATCTTCCCAACCCAGGGATCGAACCGAAGTCTCCTGCATTGCAGGCGGATTCTTTACCAGCTGAGCCACAAGGGAAGCCCAGGCACTGGCAAACCCTTCCCCAATCAGTGTAAGTGGATGCTGCAACAATTCATTCAATTATGTTAAGCACCGTTAAAGGAATGCTAAGCCCTCCCTTGGGCCATTTCAGTTCTATGAAATTGTAATTGTTTGAAACTAACCGTGATTTCTTCTTTTGCCTTCAGGTGATTCTCATTTTGACAAAGCTGTATGACTATAACCTGGGGAGCATCACCGAGAGCTCGCTTTGGAGGTAAGGAAATTGAGCTAATAGTTACCGTGTTATTTAAACATGATGCCCTCGGCCAGGCTGCTCCCTCCTCACCCCTGTTTCCTAGTGAGAGTGTTTCTGGTGATATGTACTCTTTCTTCTCTGTCTGCTCCTTGTTTTCCTTAACGATGGGTAGGGTTTTTGTTGTTGTTTTACAGGAGGGCCAGATCCTTTCTTTCTATAGACCTCTTCTTTTGGTCAGAAGTCTTTTTGCTAAAGTGTTCATTAGGTTGTCTTTATGGATGTTGGTTCCCATAGTTCCCACCAATCGTGAGCTTATTGGAGTGGAAATGAAAGAATAAGGATGTCTTTGCAGAGGGGATCAGTATAACTCAAGGTCTGAAGAACTCAGGCAGGCTCCCAGGGCAACACTTTCACAGCTGCTTTTCTGTGGTTCTGCAGCACAGAGGTGTGCACACACACATGCATGCGTTTATTTCTGGGATTCACACTACTGAGCCATATATATAGAGAGTGTATAGTGAGTGATTTTTCAAGTGGATGAACAAATTCTTTTAAGAGCGTAGACTAACTCATTGGATTTGGCACAAAAGCAAGTCCTCAGATACCCAGACAGTTATTCTGTCCTCCTTTATTCTTGAAAACTATACATTCTCTTGTTTCATTTTGTTTCTTAAAAAAATCTGCTTGATTTATCTCATTCCTCTTTGGCTCTTCTCCAGTAGCCTGGGTCATGTGCTCAAACCCGAACTAGTCCCTGAAGTCTAGGAGAGAGCCTTCTCTGATTGGCCAGGCCTGGATCACATGATGACCCCTGAGCCTGAGAGGATGCAGACAGACTTCAGAGATGATATTCACACATAGACACATGCAGTTGTTATGCCCAGAGTCCGAGTCCCCAAAACTGAGAGAATAAGACGTCCACAGCAATGCAAAAGCATAAAGGGGTTTATTGCTAACTCGAGTTAGGGCCCAGGTGTCATCCAGCACAGTGGAATCCGACAAGAGCCCCGAGCTCTGAATCACATATACTTTTATACAGACGGTTCTTTGTTTCTGTAACAGCATAGCTGATTGGTTAAAGCGTACGCGCACGCGGGACTTTTAAACCTTGCATCTCTATCTGGATTGGCTCGGGTCTGGCGCGGGCGGGGGGCTACAGGGGTTTTTCTGATGGGTCTAGCTACACTGCCTGCGGGAGTTCCCAGTGCCTCAGCTTTTTTAGAGACTAAACCTCAGGCCTAGCCTGCCCCTTAGAGCCTGTCCTGGCTCCAGTTTGGTCCTAACAGTACTCTTTCATGCACACACACAAACACAAAGGCAGGAGTGATCTGTGGACAGACCAAAGTTAGTAGTGACCGTATAAGATCAGTGGGAGGTTCCACTAACTCAGTTTGCAAGACCAGGAGAGACTGGCTGTTCACTCTGAGTCTCTATGCTGAGGTCTAGGGAGAAAGACTCCAGTCACCCTATTTTTCAGCTGTTCCCCCTGCTCCCAGTACACTCAACAGTGGCTGGGGAGGGAAAGCTGATTTTCATGGTGGCAGTTTGGTTGCAGGGCCTGCCTCTGTTGGGTCATGTGGTGGTCATACAAGAGGAGGCTCATGGATTGAATAGACACCCCAAAAGAATGTACCAGACCCTGCAAGAAGGTTGTTCATTAAATTTCATTTTCACTTGATGTCTGTTTTTTATTAGACTTGACACTATGTATAAGAAGCTCCAAATAAATTGTCCTATGCTCTGGGAGAGCCCTACTATACTAAAGAAAAGGCTAGATTCTGTTATTTTATTTGTTGTCAGGCATTTCAATTAGTGAGCTCTTTTCCCAAAGAAGAGGTCAATTATGCAGAGTTTCTGTCCCAAGGAAATTTATGTAACTGAATTCAAGTGTAGGAGGTTTGGTAGGAGCCTCTAAAAGTACAGTTCTTTAATACATTAAGGGCCTGACTCCTGCTGTATTGTTTAAATTCAGTACCTGTTTGTCAGCGTCTCTGACGTAAGCTTATGCTTCTTTGATCAATTTCTCTAATGTATGTGCATAAATGAAAATAAAAGCCAGCTTTTACTCTGTGGTGCATCTGCCATCTAAAGTGTTGTTGGTGTATTAGAAAATTAAAAGATGTGCAGTTCTGTCTCTGTGGGATAGAGGCAGAGCAGCCATAATTCTCACTCTGAATAGGCCTAGGAAGGGCACTCTGGAGGGATTTGAGGAACAGCTTGTCCTGGACTGCAGAAGCACACGTCCAGCATGCATCTCTCTCTCTGTTGGGGTACTATTACTGATGCCCCAGTCTAGGAGGACTATTCTTTTCTGATCTTAAGGAATCAGGTTAGTGAAATAAAAAAGACATCTCATTCCAGTAGTATCAGACCTCCCTTCTGAGAGAGCAAACTCCATGGGCTTTAGTTTGGGAAAGTATGGCAAGAGTGACCTGCTTACTTTTCCATCTTAGAACCAATTTCACTGGAGAATATACACATATGTGTACACACACACATTCATAAAAATATACATATACATACATACACATATACACACATGCATGAAAAAGTAAAATATTAGTTGCACAGTTGTGTCCGACTCTTTGCAGGCTCCTTTGTCCATGGAATTCTCCTGGCAGGAATACTGGAGTGGGTTGCCATGCCCTCCTCCAGGGGATTGTTCAACCCAGGAATTAAACTCGGGTCTCCTGCATTGCAGGCAGATTCTTTACCATCTGAGCCTCCTAGGAAACCTATATATATGCATGTATATGTATATACACATATATGTATATATATATATATGCATATGTGTGAAAGTAGCTCAGTCATCTTCGCCTATTTGCAACTCCATAGACTGTACAGTCCATGGAATTCTCCAGGCCAAAATACTGGAGTGGGTAGCCTTTCCCTTCTCCAGGGGATCTTCCCAACCCAGGAATTGAACCAAGGTCTCCCACATTGCAGGCAGGTTCTTTACCAGCTGAGCCACCAGGGAAGCCCCATATATATGCATATATGTACCTATAATATGTACATGTATATACCCATATATATTTGCTTTTCTAACATACCCAAAGTAATCATTTGCCTCATATGCCATGCTTTACATGTCTTATCATGTTCTGCATGTTTTGTTACGTTCTACATGTCATATGTGGCAAATTATTACTGTGGGTGTTCTATTCTATTGCAACTGCTCATTTTAATACTTTACAGGAGACCATATACCTGAGTTAAAATATAATTTAGAAAAGAGGAAAGGAGAAAGGAAAATTATTTAGAAAACTTCCCAGTTGCATTTCAGGGCTGCATTTTTTGAGTGGCTCCTGGTGCCCATAATCGGTCTTTAGGGACCCTTTTCTGGGTGTTAGCATAGGACAGGGACAGGCCTGGATGGGTCAAGGATGGGGACCAGGAAATGAGGTCCTCATGGCCCTATGTCTTCTAATTCAGTCCTACCGAAGGAGACTAGACTGCTCAGTGTTGACTCATTTTCTTTTTTCTTTTTTTAATTTTTATTTTTACTTTATTTTGCTTTACAATACTGTATTGGTTTTGCCATACGTTGACATGACTCATTTTCTCCTGCACAAGCTTGCACTTTCTTCTCAGAAAACCTGCCTATGCCTACAGTTGGGGGTTTACTAGGGGCACAGACCATATTTTAGAAATTCTCATGGCTCTCATAGCACTGGATTCAGGACATAGCACATAGATAATGCTCAATAAGTATCTGGTTTTGAAAAGGCTAAGTACTACAATTTTATCTCTACTGCATGGTCATGGACATACAACTCTCTTTCTCACTCATTTATTCAACACAGATGAATTGATTAACTCCTCTGAGCCTTGTATTGTTCTTGTCTGGGAAAAGGAGGGTGGGTAAATACACAGATTCACAGCATATACGCTTTGCCTTCTAGGACTTCGTTGTTTAGAGAGGCTAAGCTCTATGGACAGTTAAAATGAGTGAGAACTGTACTTGTCTGTAACCTGCCTTATGTAATTATATTGAATAAGGTTCTTAGCACCCGGAACTGCCAGATCCCAGAATGTGTTTAATCTAATGTAAATAGACAAACTGTCATACAAATATTAAGTGTTAGCATAAAGATATGAGATAAGTGTTGCTTCTTTACTTTGCTCATGCTTGTATTTTCTCTTTTCAACTAGACTTTACGTCCTTAAACCCAACACCTTTCTGGTTTCATGGTAACGGCAGTGATACTTTGCTAATTAAAATAATGACAACAATAATAAAAGTTAACTTTGATCGAGCACTCAGGTTGTATCAGGCACTAAGCTCAGTGCTTAACATGCATTATTGCATCCTCCCAGTTCATTTTTACAGTATGCCAAGGTCACACAATTTGTAAATAATAGCCCACACACTTACAGGCACATTAGTTAATAAACTTCATTCATTTCACTGCTTATTGATCACCTAGAGTCCTGTCTGCCTTCGGGTGGATCTTGCTGTACCTAAACAAACAACATTTTAATCATACATACATATAGGGTTATTATCTATCTGCATCTTAAAATCAGAGTTTTCAAAGCATTATAACATTTTGAGTAGCATTTGCCCTATTCCAGAAAAATACTGGGCAACAGGGAACTGGTTTCTTGTCCAGCAAACAGATACATGGACTTTCTGATTGAGCCTGTATTCTTTATAACTTTTACCAGCTGGGTAGTCCAAAAGGGGCAAGTGGCAAATGCCTCCAGGGTGTTAGGGTAGGAAAGAGGCCGAAAAGCAGCTGACCTTGCACTGGTGATCTAGGGTTTTCAACCTTGCTGAATCAACAAACTTAGGCTGACGAGCAAGATGCCACTATTCCAAATTAATGAGCTTTGGCTCCCAGTTGGTCTTGTCATTGATTACACCTTAATCCTGGAGCAGGTTGTTGATTTTGTTTTGTTTTGTGTGGTCCTTCACTCCAGGAGTCAAACTGAGAGGCAAAGGGGATGATCTGCCCCACAACAATTAATTACACCTCAGGATCTTCTTTACTTTCCAGGAGATTAGGCTGTGAGACTTGGTAGAGCTGGTGGTTTTACCATATTGAAGCAAGATAAGCTTAAAGGTTGAGCTAAATAAAATGTCAAAATCTAGATACAGTGTCTCTGAGAAGAAATGTATTAATCTTTCTTTTTCCCTGTGCCAGGGTAATCAGCACTCTGCTGAGAGGCTCAGCTGGTGAGAAAGCCTCAGGCAGTTGTGAAGGGACTAAAGGCGTACTCTCTTAAAGGGACGCACAGCCTTCCAAGGGTCTGCTGTAGAGCTTGCCTGGCCTGGCTGATTCTCAAATTTACTGCTGTCCTATTTTCTGATCCACATGAAACATAAGCTTATGAAAAGATCTCCACCCTTATGGACTATGCAAGCAGCAATTCCTGCTTTTGTGGAATGAAGGTTAAAGTGGGGAAACGGGTTAGGCCATTTGGTTCAGCACTGGGAGCCAGCCCTGTTTTCTCGTCACCTGAGTCACTTTGTTTTGCTTTGGGTGTTACAGCGACTGTCAAGAGAAGCGTCCCCATCACATCTTTGTGGACAGAATGCTGCAGAGGGCTTTGAGGCAGCTTCTGTGTGGGGCTAGCTGCAGCTAGTACTTCCTGGAGAGGGCCAGGGGTTCAGGCTGACAGAGGCTGTCCTGAAGATGCTGACTTTCGGCCAACCCTATGGATAATTCCCACTAGCTGGAAGTCTCTTCCTTCCCACTTCTCCTCCAGGGGAAAAGCAGCGAGTGACATGAATAGGCTGTTAGTCTCAGCTTGGAAGGATGTTTTGCCACACAATTCAGCTTTCAGTCAGTTACAGATACAAAGATTTAGAACAGGGATATGTGGGTGTGTTCAGTCAAATCTGACTCTTTGTGACCTCATGAACTGTAGCCCACCATGTTCCTCTGTCCATGGGATTTTCCAGGAAAGAATACTGAAGTGGATTGCCATTTCCTTCTCTAGGAGATCTTCCCAACCTAGGGATTGAACCTGTGTCTCTTGAGGTTCCTGCATTGACAGGTGGATTCTTTACCATTGTGCTACCTGGGAAGCCCCTGGCCATTGTAAGTGCAGTCAGTGGCAACCTACTCCAGGACTCCATGGACAAGGAGCCTGGTGGGCTACAATCCATGGGGTCACAAAGAGTTGGACGTGACGGAGAGTGCGGGCGTGCGCATGCACGCGCACACACCCCCCTCCCCCCCACACACACATGCCCTATACATCCTGAAAAAGAAAAAAAGAATAAAGCTAGAGTGTGAAATTTCTGTGTAAGAGGGCTCTTCATGTCACACAAATCCAGTGATGTTAATCATCCCTTGCTGCACGTGTTTGCTGCGCTGCGAAGTCGCTCCAGTCGTGTACGACCCTGTGTGACCTTATAGATGGCAGCCCACTAGGCTCTCCCGTCCCTGGGATTCTCCAGGCAAGAACTCTGGAGTGGGTTGCCATTTCCTTCTCCAATGCATGAAAGTGAAAAGTGAAAGTGAAGTCGCTCAGTCGTGTCCTACTCTTCACAACCCCATGGACTGCAGCCCACCAGGCTCCTCTGTCCATGGGATTTTCCAGGCAAGAGTACTGGAGTGGGGTGCCACTGCCTTCTGTGCCTGCCTAATGGCCCCCAGGAAAGAGGCAGGCTCCCCAGCCAGATCAGGAGGTGCCTTGAAGTCTGGACTCCTTTGACTTAATAACTCCTGTTCCCACACACATATTTGTGTGGTAGAGAGCTACTTGTAGTTACTGGGCTTACAAATTCATTTTTTAATCTTATTTTTTTAAAGAAATCAAAAGGAGTGTATGCTCATTATAATGAACCACACAGTTAGAGGCAAAAGAATTGTTTGTCTTTTCCTTCCCACACAGATTGAGCTTCCCTGAGGTCAATGATGCTAACCATTTTGGGTGATTCTGTCCACATCATTGTGACCAGACTAAAAAATACCAAGAGATATATACACATATCAGGACCACTTTTTTTGTTGTTTTTTTTGAGCAAATAGGAGTAACTATTCACAGGACTCTGACAACCTGTTATTTTCACTTAACAGTGAGTCATGAGTGTCCATCCAGATGAATACATTAAGAAAAATGGGTCAAGTTTATAAGCATCAATTAGTACGGATGTTGTATACTGAATTTAACTACTGCATGCTTAATTAAATTATGTAGTGCTTCTTTTGAGCCAAGAAGTGTTCTCAGTGCTTTTTTATCTTCATAACACCCCTATAAAGTGAGAATTACTAGTATCCCAGGTTTACAGATGGTAGAACTGAGACTTAGAAAAATTAAGTAATGGGCCCAGTGGTCATGCAAATGGTGAGTGTGAGCTGGATCCTGAGTGTGCTATCTTAACTCCAAGCTATGCTACTTCTCTATGACCTTTTTATTTGATTTTTATTCTAATTTCTACAATATTAGTATTACATAAGTGTGTGTTAGCCCCTCAATTGTGTCCAACTCTTTGTGACCCCATGGACTGTAGCCCACCAGGCTCCTCTGTTCATGGCATTCTCCAGGCAAGAATATTGGAGTGAGCAGCCAATCCCCTCTCCAGGGGATCTTCCCTACCCAGGGATCGAACCCAGGTCTCCTGCATTGCAAGCAGATTCTTTACCGTCAGAGCCATCAGGGAAGCCCTATTTATTACATACAGTGCTTCGATCAGCATGTTTGTAAACATGTTCTTACATTCTGGTAATTTTGTCTCTGTAAATTACTCGAGTCCTAAAGGCGATATTGCTGTATCAAAACCTAATGCATTTATAATGTTAACAGATACCTGAGATTACTTTCCAAGATGGTTGGGATAATTCGTATACCCACAGGCAACAACAGACTGTACATTTCCCTATAATATCACCAGCACTGGCTATTTTTTATACTTAAAATTTTCCTGTCTGTTTAGTGAAAATGGTGTCTTGATTGCAGTGTTTAAAGGGGTTTTCTGTGACTACCAGTGACACCGAGTATCTTTTCATATGTGTATTGGTCTGTGACACTCTTGAATCCCTGTCTCCATCTCTCCTCTCTTTCTAAGCAAAGGTAATTGCTTCTTCCTCAATAATCCTGGGTGTATTATATACTTGGGCTTATAATAGTTATCAGGTGTATATTTATTTGGTTTGTTTTAATAAACATCTACTAGTGCCCTTTTTCATGCCAGGCACTGTGCTAGGTATACACTAAGAGTCACAGATTGCTTGTTCCCTACAGAAATTCAAAACTAGTGAAGGGCAGACACTCAGTGGGTGATCATAGAAGTGTGACAAACGCAGTGCCAAAGTTATGCACATGTTACTGTCCCTGTTCATCTATTTCCACACTACCCTGGAAACTCAAAGACTGTGACCGTCTCTTACATATTTTTGTTCACTTGGCACCTAAAATGTAACTTGGCATGTATTATTATTATTATTATTTTGCTTAGAAATAGTATGTTGAGTATTGGTTCAGGGTCTTCTCTGAAAGTCAGGTCTGTATTGTGTACTTATTTCATCCTAAATTTTTAAATTGAAGCCTTCCAATATAGGAAATACTGTTTTCAATAATGTGCTACATGACCTTGTGAAATATCATTGCATTGCACTCAAAGAGTAAGAACACAGGCCCTGCCTAGTGTGAGGAGTCCAGATTCAAGTCAGGGAATCCGCTAATATCCATCGAATACTAGGCATGCACATTGGAGATTCTGTCGAAATCTTCCTGCGTACCTCCTATTTCTGTAGGGATCTGGCTGAGTTCTGCCCAGAGATGCTGTTGGCTTTCCTGAGATCTCTGTGACGGTCTGGCCTCAGATCGCATGTTTTCACTTCTTATTTGCCTCGGTGATTGGCTGTGCTGAGTTCTCCACTGCTCCTTTTACTAAGTAATAGATGAAATACACACAAAAGCTATCATTGCCCTGAAGGTGTAATTTTATCAGTATGACCTTAGGAAAGAGTAAAGCAAATGCAGAACAAATGGCATTCTAATATCAAGCCTGGTTATAAACTCAGAAAGTGGTTAACGGATGTCAGTTTTGGTTTTCCTACCTTGCCATTGAACAGTACATGATGGAATCTTAACATCTATGTTGTCCCTTAAGATTGAGGTCAGTTCAGTTCAGTTTAGTTGCTCAGTCGTGTCCGACTCTTTGCGACCCCGTGAATCGGAGCACGCCAGGCCTCCCTGTCCATCACCAACTCCCAGAGTTCACTCAAACTCACGTCCATCAAGTCGGTGATGCCATCCAGCCATCTCATCCTCTGTCACCACCATCCAATTCCAATAGGAACCTAATGCTTCCATATCCTCGTAACCTCTCAAAACCTCACTTGATGCTTTGGTCTGTCCTTTGAAGTCAAAACTTGAGCTTATCATTAATAAGTAAGTAAACAGGGGCAGTGGATGTTCTTTGGGTCTAGAGCTCTGCCCTGGGTACAGGAAGGTCAAAAGATACCCAAGATACAATTAAATTCTTACCTTTCACTAGCATACAATCTCATTATTCAGTCAACATGACTAGCTTGTTCTCATTTTGTAGGTCTCAGCCTGAATACCATCTTATTTTTAAAAAGTTATCAATGCCCACCTATTAAAAGGAGACTCTTGTTTCTTTTTACCATAGCTCTTTGTTCCTGTCATTTACTGCATGTCCTGATGTCTGATGATTCTAGTTATCACTTGTTTACTGGCCGATGCCACCAGTAGAATATAAGCTCCCTAAAGGCAGAAATATTGTCTTATCTTAATTTCCATTGTATTTCAAATGCCCAGGAAAGTGCATGGCACATAGACAGACATTCAAGTGAGATTTCTCAATTAATTGAATGTGTAAGTAAATACATGCCTAGAATCATGGTAAATTGTGTGAATCCAGATACATATAAGATTTGATTGTTGCTCTTAAGGAATTCACAGTGGGAGAGAGATAAATAAATGAGAAATTAGTGCATCAAATGTCATAATAGAGGTATTGTAATATGACCTGAGTTGAAGAAGGGAAAGGATATCTGATTTGAATCTTGAGGAACAAGTAAGAATCACACTAGTAAATGGGCTGTTTATTTACTGAGAATATACTCTATTCTAAGCACCTTTAAGTGATGGCATATTGAAGAAACTGTACAAGATTGGAATATACTCTGTGTGTGTAATATTGGAATATACTATGTATGGAGAGGATGTTTGGAGATGATTTTGGAAAAATAGAGGTGGGATAATTCATATTTTTCTGTGCTAGTTATTCTGATATTTATCCCCATTGAAGTATTGTTTTTTGGTTTGGGGCAAGGGGGAAACTTGATGCAATGTGAATTTTAGGAAAATAAATGAATCATGGTGTCATGCTGAGAATTTCACTTGGGAAAGAACAAAACTGGTGATCATGGGAACAACAGTCAGTGGTATCAGAAGAGCTGAGAATGGATTGACTTATTTTAGGCCACAAAGGAAGGGATATGTGGTATGGAAGTGGGTAGTGGTGGTGATTTCAATAAATCTTTTAAAGTGAAAATGAATAGGGCCATTGGATGAGGGAGAAGGTGAGAGGAAGAGACACGATTTTCTTGCCTTAGTCTTGGATAGTCCAGTGGGTGGCGAGGTTATTTACTACATACATCTGCTCTGTTGACACCTCCTGAGCACTTTCTCTTAGTGAAGGAGAAAAAGATATGGAGGCAACTCTTTCAAGGAAGGAGTTTTGAAGGGACATAAAGGAAGACAGGTAAAAATATAAAAGAGGTCATAGGCTAAAGGAATATCTTCCTTTCCTTAAGTGAGGACAACCCTGTTTTATGGGGATTGAATCCATGGAAAGAGATTTAAAATGTAGAACTTAGGAGGCAGTAGAACTGGTCGAGGATTGAGTGGCAGAGAGTATATGGATTGGATCTTCTATGGTTGGGGGGCGGGTAATCCAGCTATGGTGGATCAGGGTGGATGAGGAGTGGACCAGAGCGGGAGCATTGCTTCTCTTTCAGCAAGAAGGAAGCCAGGTAGTTTGGAGCAGCTGCTAAGGAGCCATGAGGAAGGCCTACTCAGGGAAAGCAGGGGTAGCTCTGGGTGATGCTGAGAGCCCAGCTGAGGCCACGGCCTGGGAGTCAGCGTGGCTGTTTTCACTCCAGTGAGCAAGGGACATCCTCAAGAAGGCAGTTGGTTGTGTTTTTCTGGAGCGGTGTTAGAGGACAGGACAGCAAGATGGTTGGGGGCAATGAGTGGTAGATGAGGGGTTCTGTGCCAAACAGAGAAGAAAGTGAAGCTGGGGGTTGGGGGAGGACAAAGAGTGAATAGTAGGACCTCCCCCTCCCAATCCAAGCATGTTTAAAAGCCTAAAGAACACTGAAGAAATAATATCTAGACTTTTTATAATATTAAACTTAGACTGCATCTAGCTTCCAGGGGACTCTGGGAAAAGGACCTGGTAAGAGAAAATGGCGTTAATCAGAAAAATTTTCTAAAAGATGCTGTTAAGAAATCCACCCAGATCTGTAGGAGAAGGAGCTGCTCTTTCTCCACGTGTATATGAAACAGCTGGATCTGTTTATCAGGCCCCCAACATTCTGAGTGAAAACTCACACTGTGGGGAAACACTGGGCAGCCTGCTCTGGTGGAGTTATATTAGATTTTTCTCTGTGAAGCTGCTGACTCCAAGGCTAAGACTTGTGGACCACCTCTGATAGCCACCGTGATGCCTTTAAGAAAATAGTGCCGGCCTAGATATCACATTGAAGTGATGTTGATTTCCTTTCTGGTTACTTTTTTCTTCTTATCACAATTTGCTCTGGAGCCCATGCCAAAAATGTGCTTCTTTGATATTAAAGTCTGCTTTTCAGAATTTAATTTTCTGGACACTCAGTTGACCTTGGCTTATCCTGTCTTTATCCTGTTAGGTATTTATAGTCCTTGACTTTGATAACTCCATTTAGTAGAATTCTCAATAAAGGAAGCTCATTATGTGTTCCAGACATGGTGAACTACGTGTAGGTTCTGCCAAACAACATGTTCCCTTGGAAGGCTGTCCGTAAACAGGTCAGCGCTTGGACTCGACCATTGGATGTCCAGACATGAATCCAGGCTCTGTCCGCTTACTAGCTCTGAGATGATGGGGAAGTTTTCTAATCTCTGCTTAATTTCCTCATCATAAAAGGGAATGCAATAGTATTTATCTAGTAGAATTATAGTGATACATATTAAAAAATGTGCATCACTTACTAATTACACAGTAAATAAAGTAAATAATCTAAAATCAATAAAAAATCTTAGATCTGGTACTTCTGTGGTCTTTCCTTCTTCATCTGAAATGCCTTTTCCCTTAAGGCTATTTGTCTAGTAAATAATAATGATAGCCATTTATACAGATGATTTACTGTGTGTTAGACTCAGCTGGTAAAGAACCTGCCTGCCAGTGCAGAAGATACAGGAGATATGGGTCAAGAAGATCCCCTGGGAAAGGAAATGGCAACCCACTCCAGTATTCTTGCCTGGGAAATCCCATGGACAGAGGAGCCTGGCAGGCTACAGTCCATGGAGTCGCAAGGAGTCTGACATGACCTAGTGACTAAACAACAACAAAGACACTCCTCTAAGAACGTTATATGTATTAACGGTCAGTGAATCCTCTCGATACCCTCCGAGTTTGGTTATATCATTATACACATTTTATAGATGAGGATACTGCTTAGGGTCACAAGAATACTAGGCGGTAGAGAAGAGATCTGAATTCAAGCAGTCTGGCTCCAGAGCCTGGCTTTGAACCCCAGAGGGACCATCTCTTGTGTGACCCCTTTCTTGACCAGCACATTCCACATAGAATAAATCATTGCTCACATACTCTTTCTGGTACATATTTTCTGTACATATTTTCCTTTCTTGATGTATTACTTTGAGTCATTAGTACTTTCTGTATATTTATTCCCCTTACAGGGACCATCTTGAAGGTTGCCTATTACGTTATTAACCTTTGTATCCATAGCACCAGTTACAGTTCTTGGCCCATTATAGTTCAATAAAAAGAGCACCAGGACAATAGATTGGGGAGTTCAGTTAGTTCAGTTCAGTCGCTCAGTCGTGTCCGACTCTTTGTGACCCCAGAGATTGCAGCATGCCAGGCTTCCTTGTCCATTACCAGCTCCCAGAGCTTTCTCAGACTCATATCCATCGAGTCGGTGATGCCATCCAACCATCTCATTCTCTGTCATCCTCTTCTCCTCACACCTTCAATCTTTCCCAGAATCAGAGTCTTTTCAAATGAGTCAGTTCTTCTCATCAGGTGGCCAAAGTATTGGAGTTTCAACTTCAACATCAGTCCTTCTAATGAATATTCAGGACTGGTTTCCTTTAGGATTGACTGGTTGAATCTCCCTGCAGTCCAAGGGACTCTCAAGAGTCTTCTCCAACACCACAGTTCAAAAGCATCAATTCTTCAGCACTCAGCTTTCTTTATAGCCCAACTCTCATATCCATACATGACTACTGGAAAAACCATAGCTTTGACTAGATGGACCTTTATTGGCAAAAATGTCTCTGCTTTTTAATATGCTGTCTTGGTTGGTCATAGTTTTTCACTGTTTCCATTGTTTCCCCATCTATTTGCCATGAAGTGATGGGACTGGATGCCATGACTGAGGAGAGAAGACTTAAAAAACAAGTGAACTGTGTCATCTGTGGACATAATTAATTGATGCAAAGCTTGCAGCTTTCTGTATATCACAAGGAATCAAAGGGTAACAGGAGTAGTTTAATCAAATAGCAGGTCTTGCTCTCATTCATTGCCATTGTACATGAAGGAGGTGACAAATATTAATTTGATTCTGCCATGTAGGTTGACTCTGCCATGTAGGTTGACACTGCCCTACAGCTTCTCTGTAATTATGCTTTGGTGTATGTTGGAAGCTGGTATTATTTTATTGTAAAGAGGAGATGAATTTATCCCTGTCAGTATCTCCTAGGGGTTTCCCTGATAGCTCAGTTGGTAAAGAATCCACCTGCAATGCAGGAGACCCCAGTTCAATTCCTGGGTCAGGAAGATCTCCTGGAGAAAGGGTAGGCTACCCACTCCAGTATTCTTGGACTTCCCTTGTGGCTCAGCTGGTAAAGAATCTGCCTGCAATGCAGGAGACCTGAGTTCAATCCCTGGGTTGGGAAAATCCGTTAGAGAAGGGAAAGGCTACCAACTCCAGTATTCTGGCCTGGAGAATTCCATGGACTAGTCCATGGAGTCAAAAAGGTCAGACATGGAGTAAAAAAGGTTGAGCAATTTTCACTTTCACTTTCTTTCAGTATCTCCTAGTTTCTTTTCCTTTGGCTACCATTGGGGGGTTGTTTAAAAACAAATGTAATGTTGGGCCCATTTGAATCCCTAATTCTGAGCCCTGCACACTGTGCTGTTACCAGAGAATAAACTACACATTGGGGAAATAGGGGCCCCCGTCAGAGAGCAGTATGGTCTCTGACCAAAGCTAGGGGAGCCTTGTATGTCAACAAAGCTGGTGCCTAGGGGTGGGGACTTCATCCTGTGTGTCATAGGGCACAAGGGATGAAACAGCATTACTGAAGAGTTTTAGGAAACCTGTTTTCTTATTTCAGGTGAAGTTACTGAACTACCGTTCATCCATAAATCAAGCTGGGGCATTTTCAGCTCTGTTCTCCTCTTTCCAAAGGGAAATGGTGTGCTGAAGAGTTATTCCTCAGCACGGCTTTATTTCTTTCTCCTGCTGGGATGTATTAGCAAGGTCATCACCTTTGGTTTATTGGCTTCAAACAATCTGTGATTGCAGAGGATTATGACTTCTTAGCTTGCAGAAGCAGGAGATGCAATCAATTCATGAAAGGCACAGGACTTTTTTTTTCTCTCTTTTAAAAAATGTATATTTATTTCTGCCAGCATTTCTGGAGACCAAGACTTAAAAGAGCTTTTTGAAAAGAATTTATCATTGAATGTCCTGCTTCATTGCTTCTTTCAAATAAGAACACTGAGCCAAGCCAATGTGAATTTAGATTTAACTCTTTGAGTTTGAAAGACATGAGATGACTTCACAAAAGTCTTTCCCCCTTTCCTGACTCCAAACCAAATTAATTGGGAAATGTATACTCATTACAGTATGCCAAACAGATACCCTTTGGAATAATTGGGGACTCAGATTAGTAATACCTACTGGTTGATGAATACATTCTCTTTGGTAAGGCAAGAAATTTTTTTGTCTGAAAACTCTTAGAATTTGATTAGTATTTATTGAAATATCAGTTTTCTGACTTATTGACTATATATCTAGCTTCTTGGATCACCCTTTCTCAGCCTGTTGTTGCCTTTCTCCTGAGTAGGAATCTATCGCTTCTAACTCAAAGATGTGTGAGGATTTAAGCCCTCTTTCTTCCACACTGCATGGGATGTTTCCTCTTTGGAGGTCACAGAAAACAATCACAAAGACCTGTGTCTTCAGAACTGAGCAAACTGATGTTTTCACATGGAAACTATACTTGTACCAGGGTGCAGTGGGCGCTGGTCTGCAGCAGCCTTGGCAAGCAAAGTTCTGGTGACACCAAGTACTTACTGCTGCACTCTTGATAGAGGCCTGGCCTCTGAGTTCCCCTTCTTGGCAGCTCTACAGAGGTCAGAGCTGATGCTCTGAGGTTGAGATGACCCATGAATCTGTGTACTCTGCCTTTACCCACCACTATTTTTGTTTAGGTCACTTCTACAGTACCTGTGGAAGACTCTTCTTAAACAAAAACCCTGCTTACTTACTCACTGGGCAGTCTAAGCTCATGATTCATGACTTTTCCAATCACCAGGAAGCATGAAGGATCAGGGAGTGGGGGGGCAGTGAAGTCAACTATTATCTGGACTCAGAGCCTTTGATTCACCTGTGTTTCTCACCTTCTCCAGGTATAACTCTCTTTTTTTTTTTTTTTTCAGATATAACTCTTAAAGACAAATTCAAAATGAAAATCAGGGCCACTTCTCTTATTCCAAAGACTCACTGTAGCAGGGCAAATGTCAAGGTCTGGTGCCCTTCTGGTTTATAATGTGTGTGAGCTTAGTTGCTTAGCCATGTCCGATTCTTTGTGACCCCATGGACTGTAGCCCGCCAGGTTCCTTTGTCCATGGGGATTCTTCAGGCAAGGATACTGGAGTGGGTTGCCATGCCCTCCTCCAGGGGATCTTCCCAACCCAGGGATCAAACCTAGGTATCCCACATTGCAGGTTGGTTCTTTACTGTCTCAGCCACTGGGAAAGCCCAAGAATACTGGAATGGGTAGCCTATCCCTTCTCCAGGGGAACTTTCTGACCCAGGAGTCAAACTGGGGTCTCCTGCATTGCAGGCAGATTCTTCACCAGCTGAACTACCAGGAAAGTCCAGCTTCTGGTTTATAAGGGCAAACATCAGACTGATGGGTAAGCCCCTGACATAGGCCTTGTAGACTAGAGCAGAGCAAGACTGTGACTTGGGTTCCTCTTCCCTCTACTTCCCAGGCCTGCTTTTGTCACTGCTTTGGTACTTTCTGTTACCCAGTAGTCCCTATGGCCGTTGGAAATAATGCTACCCTTCCTTTCTGTATGAATTCTTTATGTTTATAGAAAAGATAGCTGAGATAGTTATTTAATCTCTTCAAGCCTCAGGCAAGGCTATCATTTCTGGTTCTCCTTTTCCTCATCTGATCAGTTGGAGTGATAATAGTTCAGCATTTCAGATTTAAGAGAATACACATATGCTATTTGAAGATTTGATTGTGTTCCATTGTATTTAACTAAGGGCAGCATTTTATCAAAAACAAGGTGTTCACAAAGAAATACTAGTGACTTTGTGTAGGACTGTGCCTTGCCACGTCTGACAAGTCTACTGTTTTGATTTTCCACAATGCTTTTAAACTTGAGCCTTTCATTATACTCAAGGACAGTCTTTGCACTTGACGCTTTCTCTTGAGGAAATGCAGATACCATTTTCTTGTGGGGCTTGTGTCAAACCCGTCATCATCAAGGCCACATCTGTCTGGCAGAGGAAATCAGAGTTTAGTAAATTCCTGAACATTATCTCTGCTTCCAGTTTCCTGGTGTCCATGAGCATCTGCTCCTCCACCTCAGGTAGGTATATTGTGGGGAAAAATGTATTTGAAGCTCCAGATGCATAGAAGGGTCTCATTACATGTAAATTTCCTTTATTAATAGCATTTTCCCATACATTCTCCTTTCCATGGTGCCTGAGGTTATTAGTATCAACCCACCAGAAAGATGTCCTGGGTCTGAGAGAAAGCTAGGTGTTAGATCCACTAACAAAACAAGCTCCTGTCTTAGATTTGAGTGTTTCTTCTGTACATTTCTTCTTAGATGTGTGTTGTTTGTGGATGCTGGATCTGGGGAAGTGATTTACTTGTTTTGCTCAGGTCATGCAAGTAGTGCCCACAAGATACTGGTCAGGTCCCACGTGAAAAGAAGAAGGAAAAAGCTCACTAAAGTGCGTGTGTCCCAACTCATGGCTTGGGGCCAAGACACAATTTAGAAAGAAGGGGACTGGCTATTAAGTATATAATAAATAAGCTGCAACACAATATACAAGGGAATATACAAGGATAACTGTAGCTGGAGTATAACCTTTACCAAGTTGCAAATCACTTTGTTGTACACCTTTAACATATAATGTTGAACATCAACTATAATCTAAAAAAAAAAGAAAAATTCCTATAATCATGGATACCAAAGCCCAAAAGCTTAATGACGATTAGGTGGCAGAGCCAGCACCGTAATCTACCCAGTTAGCACTCAAGTCTCCTACCTACACACATAAACAGAAATTGAGATTTTCAGCAATGAATCAGTATGTAAGAATAGTTGACTTCCTGCACCATCCGACAAAGATCACTTTGGCAGATTTTCAGGAGGTAGTTAAGAATAGTTAACATTCAGATGTGTCCAATCAGATGGTAATAGGGGTGTGTATTTAAAAGAATATAGCATATCGGTAATAGGGGTGTGTATTTAAAAGAATATAGTGTATCGGCTGCCAGTTCTTAAGTTTAATTTTAAAGATTCAAAGTACTTTCTAGAAATGTTAGAAATTCTAGATGAAAATTGAATATGCTTCATCTCCTTGAATTTTCCTCAAACTTTTGTGAATATAATCAAATCTGTTAGAGAGAGAACTGCTTTGGTTCCTCCTATGAAAAGTAAATAATATGTCCTGGGCATGTTTGAGATTTGGTGTGAACATGTCCTGTGTTCTAATCTTAGCACTGCCATTAATTGTGTGATCTTAGGCAAATGGTTTTATTTCATAGAGTCTTGGACTTCTCATTTATAACAAGAAAAGTTTGTACTACCTAATCTCTGATATTTAACCTAGCTTTAACATTCATATTTCTAAGAATTGTTGCCCCAAATTTTGCCATGCTTAAAGCTAATGTCCTTGTATGTTTTGGAATGTGAATGAGATTAGTACCCCCATTTCATGAAGTACTTTTTTTTTCCTTAAATGTGTCCCTCATAGCTCATTACTAGCTGATTGGAGACAGGCCGGTAAACTCTGGATTTATAGGTGGTAAGACTAATATTTCATGGTTATTATATTAGAGAATCTATATGCCAATTGAAAATGATAGAAAACAGAGAATTAATGACCTTTACTAAATTACCTTATATCTTTGAAATTTAATTTGCATATTATATGTTGGAGATGATAATGATTCTATCCATTAGGTTACTGTAAAAAGTAAACATGTTTTTAAGAACTTGCCTGTTATATTTTAAGTGGTAGAAACATAGCTGAAACCTAGGTCTTTTGATGTAAAGGAAAAGAAGAAAAAGAGTTAGTGATCATTTCCTGAAAAGCCTGTGAGAGCCTCAGTATCCTCACCGTAAAATGGGTATGCCAAAAATTCTTTCCTTATCTAAGGTTACTATAAATACAAGGTATCAAGGGCATCCTTGGTGGCTCAGATGGTAAAGAATCTGCCTGCAATACAGGAGACCTGAGTTCGATCCCTGGAGGAGGGCATACCATTCCACTCCAGTATTCTTGCCTGGAGAATCCCCATGGACAGAGGAGCCTGACGGGCTACAGTCCATGGGGTCCCAAAGAAGCAGACATGACTGAGTGACTAAGCACACACACAACCAGGTATCATGATAGCCCACAGGCTCTGCAATTTATAAAGTGATCTGTGGGTGTTGAAAGTGAAAGTGGAGTCGCTCAGTCATGTCCGACTGAGGGTCCGAGTTAGGGATGTTGTTATCCCTAGTTGGGAGTGGGAGCAGGGAAAACTTGAATTCAGTGATTTCCTACACTGTGGCTGAGGGGACCCCAGATGCAACTGTCCAAGTACCATTATTATTCACTAGATAATGGACTCCTGGAGAGTATTTAGTGTGCAACTTTTTTGCCTTGTAGCATTGAAGCAGAGAACAATGTCTGCCACATAATGAGTCCTCAGTAAGTATTTTTTTAATGATTCTGTGAATTAATGAATCACTGATTTATTTTAGTTTCTATCCTATTGATCATGGGCCTGCCGATATGCTGAGTACATTTCATACTCAGTGGCTCTTAATCCTGGGTACATTAGAATCTCCTGGGGAGCTTTTAAAAATATTATATATGTGGTCTCACCCGGGACTAATTGAATCAGAATCTCTGGGACTGAGCCCGGGCCATAAGTAGTTTAAAAGCTACCCAAGTGATTTTAATGTGAAAGAGACACATAGAATCAATGACTCTTGATCCATTGTCTTCCTGGGGTTTGTTTAACTGTTTTTTTTTTGCTAACATTGCCAATTACTTAACTTCTGGGCATGCAACTTTCAGTGACCATGTATTCCCATCTTGCCATTTGTCATGTCTAAGAATTTTCTACATTAACAAGGATGCAAATTTATTATCCACATTAAGAGTGTGATCTGTTTTGCTTCTAGTCCTGAAACACAGTCATGCTGTCCATGTAAATCATAAACTTAGATCCTTTTGTAGTGTGAAAGAACATGTCAATTGGGATGGAGAAAATTAATGTTGACTAAGATCACTGACATGCTGTAAATTGCAGAGGTCTGGGTCTCAGGCTGGTTTCAGAATAAAACAATCGGTAATCTCACTATAACATTATAAGATAAGGCAGTGCCTAGGAAGTGTTTTAAATTATAGCCTGATTCCTTTTTAAGTGTTTATTTGCAACTTTATTGGTATTAACCAGCTAAATATTGCCATTCCCATTAGGGGGAGTACTTATGTCAAAGGTATTTTGATTTTTCAAAGAACAGACTCAATTTACATGTTTGTTGAAGATGTCATTGAAGTAAACTTGTCTGGATTAATCATAATTATTTTATTTTGTTTTTCATGGATGGTTAATATGTTCATTCTTTCTTCATTCCTGGTCCCACTAAAGTGTCATTTTGCCCAAGAACCTAACATAAGTCATTTCATAGACAGGCGTACACACATGTGGTGAGGGCTAGGAGAAGAGATAGCTATCACTCTAAAGCAACAACACATATCTTTGCTTTGTCACCCCATGACAAAGTTAAATAACAACTCAAGAGTCCAGTTATAACACAGGGTGACAGGAGTGCTGTGAGGTGCTTCAAGGAAGGATGATTAGATGTCAAATTAATGGTATCAGGGGAGCTCTCCGCAGCCAAATGTGAAGTTATTTTTACTCAAGGCGATGATTTCTACTCTGTTTTTTAAAAGCCTTAGGGTATCCCCAGGTATTTCAAAAAATGTCATACAATTCTCAAAAATAATAACATACTTATAAAGCATATTGATATCATAGTATGGGGCTTCCCTCATAGCTCAGTCAGTTAAGAATCTGCCTGCAATGCAGGAGACCCAGGTTCGATTCCTGGATCAGGAAGATCCCCTGGAGAAGGAAATGGCAACCCACTCCAATATTCTTGCCTGGAGAATCCCATGGACAGAGGAGCCTGGCAGACTACAGTCCATGGGGTCATAAGAGTCGGACACGACTTAGCGAATAAAGAGAGAGAGAGAGAATCTCTTCTGTAACTGCTTGCTGCTGCTGTAGAGATGGTTGAAATTCACATTGTGTCACTGTTCCAAAAAGCAAGGAATAGACAGCCAATCAGCTCAACACATCATCTCCCCGTTAAGAACACCCCCAGAGTATAACTGTCAGTGTCCCCCAGTCCTGCGAGTCCTTCAGCCTTCTGGAACATGCAACTCTGTGACTATTCCTGCTGTTCTGGAAGAATCTGCATATTTCCCCCTAGACATTTTTCCTGTTTCGTTGGCACACGTGACCCAGATTTGGAAGTGCGTTCATCTCGGATCACCCTTTTCTTTTTTTGCTCCTTCCTTTGATTCCAGAAATTCTTTAAAAATAACAGATGGTAATTAATAAACCACATGGCAGGCAGGAAAAGAAGGAGCAGCTGTGGGCTCATTCTGATAGACTGTGCTGTCTGCAGATCGTTTACCAGGGCAGCGTGCTGACATACCCAGCCCCACAAGAAGGTCTTATCCCTGGTCTTAAACCAAAATCATTCTTGAAATTTCTGTTATTCATAAGGTGTCATCCATGAAAACTGCAGGAGGCTGCCCCATGATGATGGCTCTGAGCTGGTGGCTGTCCGGTTCAGGAGTTAGAAACAAACAAACATCTGTATTTGTGCACTTGGGGAGGTTGCCAACTTTCAGAGAAAGAACTTTACACTGGAGTCGAGCATGATGAAACCGAGTTTTCTGCCCTTCTTACCAAATATTTTCCCTACCCCCACCCCCTCCACACTCTCCCCAGTGAGTTCTGAGACCCTTCTCCTGCAGCTGCTTTTCGCCCCGTCCCATTGAATGGATTCCATTACTTTTCCATCTCACCTGTATTGTAAAGCCTTTGCTGACAGGACAGCCTTTCCTTGTATGTCCCTCACCTACCGGAGTGCCTGACACATTAAGTAGGCTCATTAAAATTCATTAAATGGATAACTGAATGACCAAAGACCCAGAAGAATATTTCTGGAATTCTCTAGGTATCGAGTCTAAGTGTAGTCTTCTCCCAAGTATCACTAACCCCTCAGAGTCTGCCAGGAGGGGAAGGGCAAGACAGGGATTTGCAAGTCTTCTCCAAATTAGGAACGAAATCAAGACACTATTTTCCCAGGCTTTTCCAGAATCACACACTGGCCATTTGAGGGAATCCCAAGGCCACTGTGTCTGCGTTAATGTATCTCACAGCCAGCTCCACCTCAGTGACCCTAGGAAATCTGACTGCAAAGCTCCACTGAAATCTGCTGAGACTCTCTTCTCTCTAAAAGGCAGATTCCCTCACATCTGTCCTTGATTTGCTAAGGCTTTTTGATCAGATATGACTTGTGGAGGAGGTCATGGGAACATTAGATCTCTAGGCTTCCTGGACTTCTGATAGAAATTTATCTGAGATAAATCTTAGATAAATCTGAGATTATTTAATCTCACTGTGAGATTAAAGCAAACAAAATAAGAGCCCTGACTCTTGAGGACAACTATGCTTTCCCAGATTCTATTAAGAAAAAGAAAAAAAAAAGAAAATGCAAAACAAGATGCACCTGATCCAATCACTGGCCACCCAGGCACAGCCCTCCTGTATTGATGCTGTGCCTATGGAGTTCTTTTCAATACAAAGATAATTTATAGTGAGATGCATAAATGCATACATCCATGCATAAACCTGCAAATTCCAGCTTCTGCATATCCCCAGTGGCAAAATGAGGCAAGGCTAGCAAAGGGTTCTGCAAATAATTTGTATTCAGCAGCCAGGCCACTTACTTTGCAGGGTAAGCTGATGGCCGTTTACTCTAAATTTAATGACTCTATTAGGAGTGACCTTTCTGGTGGTTTTCTAACCAATCAGTCTTAACCCTTTAATTGATTAATTTTCTTAAGCAAAAGGAGCCCCGTCACCCCTTCTCTCTTAGCAATCATTCATTTTACACCACACTCAAAAGGATTAGTTTGGGAATTTTAGGGACCCTGCACCATTTATTTTCATCTTCCTGGCTAGAATCTAAGCAAATGCATATTCAGATATATACTGGGTGGAGGTGAGGGGTGGGGGTAGGTCATTTGTTTGTTACAGAACCTTGCTGAGTACTTTAAAATTCAGCCAAGAATAGCAGCTTAAGTGACAAAATTTGATTTTCCATACATTCAGGTCACTAAAACAATGGAGGCAAAATGAACCAGAAAGTCTGCAAAACAGCCGGTCTTGGGGATCTGCTTTTCCAGAAACGGATTAACACTCTGATCTGTCTTGATGTGGCTTCATTAGTAGACAGAAAGAAAGGGGAAGAAAAAGCCAGCACATTTTCTTTCATGAAAAGGCCATTTTAATATGGACAGAAAGTAAACACAAGCCATATTTCGGTGGAACTCAGTTATCTCTAATGGGCCAATTCATACCTTTTTCTGTTCTCAGATCTCAGACCTTTTTTCCTTCTTTTTTAAAATATAATTTGAATTTTTCTATTAACTGTTACAGAGAGGCCTACATGTAATACATGGTGGAAAGGAAATGGAAAACGAATGAGCAATTTTAGAAGATTTTAGAAATCTTTTGTTCTGGAAAAATTCATTCTCTTCTGATCTTCAATATAATCCCCTTCTAAGTCCCTCCTCTAAGGCTAAGCCACCCTTGAACATGAAGCAGCTCTTAACCATTGAAGCATATTCAGGGAGACAGAATGACACAGAAGGAACCGTCAGTTTCTCACTTGTGAGAGTCACGTCTTTCCTATGAATGTTGTCATGTGTCTTGTCATTGATATGCTTTAACAATATTCTTTAATTAGATGTAATTACAAGAAAAAAATTCTCTGAAAAATTATGTATATACACATACCTAATTTAGGAAAAAATATGTAAACTGACGAAAGTTTATATGCTAAGAAAAAAGACAAGAGTGAGAAAAAGTAGATCTAGCGGGTAGGTGGGTAGAAGCTGCCATCCCCCTGCTCCTCTGTGTGGGGCAGACTTGCCTGTCCTTTTGCTGCTCTCCGCCTCCTCCCAGGAGGATGGAATAGCTCTGCCCATAGTCCCTCCAAATGCCAGATCACACACTCAGGTGGGACTCCTGCTTCAGTGAACCTGGACCTGGCCAGGACAGGATGCTGCACACTCCTCTTGTCTGGCCTCTCCCTCCCATCCAGGTACTTAGCTCAGAAGAACCCTAGCTATAACCGTAAAATATATTATTTTTCTTTTATGTTCTAGTAACTGGATAAAGTCCATCATAACATACTTAAGCGTTAGTCATTGTCTCTTGGCTATATATATCTCCCTTAGAAATATTTTGGGAAGAATGGTTATTGTGTAAGACGCTGGGTCTAATATCATCATAATACTACTAAGCAGTAGTGAAGTGATGTTGCTCAGTCGCGTTCAGCTCTTTGCGATCCCATGGACTATACAGTCCATGGCATTCTCCAGGCCAGAATACTGGAGTGTTCTGGAAGATTTCCCTTCTCCAGGGGATCTTCCCAACCCAGGGATCAAACCCAGGTCTCCCACATTGCAAATGGATTCTTCACTAGCTGAGCCACAAGGGAAGCCCAAGAATACTGGAGTGGGTAGCCTGTCCCTTCTCCACCATATCTTCTCGACCCAGGAGTCAAACCAGGGTCTCCTGCATTGTAGGTAGATTCTTTACCAACTGAGCTATGAGGGAAATATTACTAAAGAACTGAAAAATTCTCCACATCAGACTTAACTGTTAGATATGTGCCTATTTATATTTCTAGATAAGATTTCAGAATCTACTTCTGTATCTTACCTTCTTTCTTGATATATTAGTTTTAACCATTTGAGATTCCCAATTTTAACCTTTTTTTTTAAAAAAATATATAGTTGACTTATAATATTATGTTAGTTTTAGGTATACAGCAAAGTGATTGAGTTATACATGTATACATTTTCTTTTTCAGATTTTTTTTTTCATTATAGGTTGACAAGGTATTGAATATAGCTCCCTGTACTATACAGTAAGGGGGCTTCCCATGTTTCACAGTGGTAAAGAATCTACTTACCAAGCAGGAGACACAGGTTTGATCCCTGGATCAGTAAGATCCCCTGGAGACGGAAATGGCCACATACTCCAGTATTCTTGCCTGGAAAATCCCATGGCAGGCTACAGGTTACAGTGTGTACAGGCTACAGTCCACAGGGTCGCAAGAGTTAGATATGACTTAGCAACTAAACCACCACCACCATTGTAGTTTGTTTCTGTTAATCTCATACTCCTAATTGATCCCCCTCTTTTCCCCTCTATAAACTACAGGGTGATTCTGTCACCAACCCTTTCACATCAGGTGGACTCCAGCAAGGTCCTTCCCTTGCCTAGTGGCATTCGAGCCAATTGCCTTCAACATAATGCTCAGCAAAGCAGAGCAGAAACTTTATTCCTTGATCGAAGAATGGAGAAAGGAGAGCTTATGCTCTAAAGATACCTGATCCCCAAAGGGAGGAAAGTGAGAGACTTTTCAAGCGTAATAAGGCAATTGGGTCTTCAAACTGGGAAAAAGGGTGGCGATCTCCAGAAACAGGCAGGGCATGCCTGGTCCCTCAGGCATTCTTGCAAATTGTACTAATTGTGCCCAGCAAAGTACAAGCTCCTCCATTGAGTGGGGATCTTAGCATAGTAACAAAGCAAAGGCAACTTTCTGACACTTGTAGGTTTTCTCTGCACTGCCCATCTCTTGCAGTTAGCCCGGAACTGGTTCAGAGCAGTGGACTGTCAGGTTGCCTTTGAGATGTAACAGATAAACACCTTTGACAAACATCAGATGTTTTGGAATAAGAATAGAAATGGATGAAAACAGATCTTCCTGTTCCCTGAATTATATATGGGTGGCAGTTCAATGTAATGATACTGATAAAAGTTAACTTTATCATTTGCTAAGGACTTCACACAGATCATCTCATTTTGTTCCCTGAAATATCCTCCCAGGTAATCACAGTTGACCCTTAAAGAATGTGAGCATTAGGGATAACCCTCCACATACTTGAAAATCTGTAAAAACTTACATTTAGCCTTCAGTATACACAGTTCCTCTGTGTGTGTGTGGTTTCTCTATATCTGTGATTCAACATCCAAAGATTTAACCGACCATGGATCATATTGTAGAAAAATCTTGGACCAGCACAGCTCTAACCTTTGTTCAAGGGCCAGGCACATTTTTTTTTCTCCACTTTTCAAATGAGACATTGAATCTCAGAAAGGCGAAGTGACTAATCCAATATTAAATGACTGGTAATGAGGCAAATCAGTATTAAAACATAGTTCTCTTTGGCTCTAGAGGTTCCCCACCCCCACCCCGCCAAGGCACACACGTTATTTTAAACATCCATATTCTTAATGGCTGTGGCATAGTTTGTTGTATGGATCTACTTTAGTACTTTTTGTCTTAAAAATATAATCTCTTGATTAACATTTATGTTGTTTCTATTTTTTCATTACTATAAAAGATGCTACAATGAACATAACTCCTAGTATATATGTTACTCTATGCGGTAGCTGGAATTAAATGCATTCGATGTCTCTAGATTTACTCCTGTATTCTCTTTAGATGGACAATATCCCATATGAACCTCAAGATTTACCAGTAATGAAGTTAGTATTTTTTTTAATGTCATGTTCTACTTTCATTTAATTTTACTATCTTGGGGGGGCGGTCCTAAGATGGCGGAGGAATAGGAAGGGAAGACCACTTTCTCCCTCACAAATTCCTCAAAAGATCATTTCAACGCGGAGCAAACTCCACAAAACAACCTCTGAATGCAGGCAGAGGACATCAGGCAACCAGAAAAGCAGATCAGTGTCTTCAAAACCAGGTAGGAAAAAATATAAAAGACGAGAAAAGAGACAAAGGAGGTGGGGAGGGAGCTCCATCCCGGGAAGGGAAGCCCGTCCCGGGAAGGGAATTCTAAGAAGAGAGGTTTCCAAACACAAGGAAACACTCTCCCTGCCGAGTCTAAGGCGAGCCTTGGAAACACAGAGGGCAACATAACAGGAAGGAAAAAAGAATAAATAATCAAAACCAACAGATTACGAGCCCAACAGTAACTCCCCCAGCGGAAAAGCCGCGCAGACGCCTGCAGCCGCCGCTAGCAAGTGGGGGCAGGGCAGGGAAGCGCGGGAGCCGCGGGCTGCCGCGCTCGGTAAGAAGCGGGCAGAAACGCCCCACGCGTAACCAGAGCGAACGAACTTGGGCGAGCAAACCAGGCTGGGGGATAGCTACCACGCGAAAAGCTCGAACATAAGACCCCGCCAGGACCGCGCACAGAACAAAGGACGGAACGGAAATAGCCGGCTGCAGACCATCCCCCGCCGGGGACAGGCAGCCAGAGCTGTAAGGGCTGGAAAGAGGCAATCGCAGCCCCGGAGAGACCACCTGAAAAGCGGCAGGCAGGCTTCTTTGCTGAGACTTCAGGGGACGCAGGACAGTCACCACCCGCCTCACAAGGAGCGCCAGCAGTACACCCAGAAAACTGAGCAGTAGAGACAGAGAAGGGGACAAGTCCCGGCGACCGCGCTCGCCAAGCTCCCGAGCTGCTCAGACCCGCGAGGGGCGCAGAGCGCAGTCCCAAACAAGTTTGTGCCTCTGAGGGTTACCTGGGCGCCAAAACCGAGCGGCTTGGACCCGGGGAGGTGCACGAAGCCTGGGGCCGGCCTCGGATGGTTCCTGGCTGAGCTCCGTGGAGCCGGAGCGGTTTGTGCGTTGTGGGGGGAGACAGATCCAGCGGGGTTGAGACGCTGTGTGCCCACGACAGTGCTATTTGTTTGCAGCATCCCCCCCTCCCCACAGCGCGACTGAACTAGTGAGCCTAAAAAAAAAAAAAAAAAAGTGTCCTCCACCGCCCCCATGTGTCAGGACGGAATTCAGACCCTGAAGAGACCAGCAAACAGAAGCTAAACAGAGGGAAACGCCTTGGAAGTGACCAACACGGCCCACAACATCAGAGAAGGGCCAGATATATCTTCACAATTTTTACAATCATTCCTTTTTTTTTTTTTTTTTGCTTTCTTTTTTTTTTTTCTCAAACTTTTTTTTAACTGTTAAGTCTTCTATTTCTCTACTTTATATTTCTATAACTATTACTTTTCAAAAAAAAAAAAGACTCTACTTTTTTAAAGCAAACACCATATATAGTCTTCGCGTGGTTGTTGTTGGTATTTCATTTTTAATCTTGGGTTTTTTTTTTTTTTTTTCTTATATATATTTTTTTCCTTATTTTTTTTTCCCTGTTTCTTTTTCTTAATATTATTATTATTATTATTTTTTAATCTTTTCTCTTTTTTTTCTTTCTTCCTTCTGCTTCGTCTCTTTAACATTGTATTTTTGAAAATCTAACCTCTACTTTACGTTTTTAATCTTTGCTTTTCGGTTTTTGTTGTCAATCTTGTACATTTCATAACCCAATCTTACCTGACAGCGAGATTACTGGCTTGACCACTCTCTCCTCCTTTTGGACTCTCCTTTTTCTCCACCAGGTGGCCTCTGTCTCTCCCCCCCCCCTCCCCCCATCTCTTCTATATCCAACTCTGTGATTCTCTGTGTGTTCTAGATGGTGGAGAGCACCTAAGGAACTGATTACTGGCTGGACCTGTCTCTCTCCTTTTCATTCCTCTCTCTTACCCTCCTGGCAACCTCTGTCTACTTCCTCTCTCTCCTCTCCCCTGTATAACTCCGTAAATACCGCTGAGAGGTCCAGACTATGGAGCGCACATAAGGAAGTGACTATTGACTAGCTTGCTCTCTCCTCTTTTGATCTCACCGCATCTCATTCCAGTCACCTCTAACTACCCCCTCCCTCTTCTCTTCTCCATGTAACCCAGTGAACCTCTCTGGGTGCCCCTCAATGTGGAGAAACCTTTCATCTTTAGCCTAGATACTATATCATTGGTGCTGTATAGATGGAGAAGTCTAGAGACCACCGTAAAAATAAAACCGAAAACCAGAAGCAGGAGGCTTAAGTCCAAAGCTTGAGAACATCAGAGAACTCCTGAATTCAGGGAACATTAAGCAATAGGAGCTCATCAAATGCCTCCAAACCTACACTGAAACAAAGCTCCACCCAAGGGCCAACAAGTTCCAGAGCAAGACATATCACACAAATTCTCCAGCAACACAGGAACACACCCCTGAGCTTCAATATACAGGCAGTTCAAAGTTACTCCAAAACTTTAGACGTCTCATAACCCATTACTAGTCACTCCACTGCACTCCAGAGAGAAGAAACCCAGCTCCACCCACCAGACCTCCAACACAAGCTTCCCTAACCAGGAAACCTGGACAAGCCACTGATACAACCCCACCCACAGTGAGGAAGCTCCACAATAAAGAGAACTCCACAAATTACCAGAATATAAAAAGGCCATTCCAAACGCAGCAATATAACCAAGATGAAGAGACAGAGGAATACCCAACAGGTAAAGGAGCAGGAGAAATGCCCACCAAACCAGACAAAAGAGGAAGAGATAGGGAATCTACCTGAGAAAGAATTCCGAATATTGATAGTGAAAATGATCCAAAATCTTGAAGTCAAAATGGAAACACAGATAAATACCCTAGAGACAAGGATTGAGAAGATGCAAGAAAGGTTCAATAAGGACCTAGAAGAAATAAAAAAGAGTCAATATACAATGAATAATGCAATAAATGAGATCAGAAACACTCTGGAGGCAACAAATAATAGAATAACGGAGGCAGAAGATAGGATTAGTGAAATAGAAGACAGAATGGTAGAAGTAAATGAATCAGAGAGGAAAAAAGAAAAACGAATTAAAAGAAATGAGGACAATCTCAGAGACCTCCAGGACAATATAAAACGCTCCAACATTCGAATTATAGGAGTCCCAGAAGAAGAAGACAAAAAGAAAGACCATGAGAAAATCCTTGAGGAGATAATAGTTGAAAACTTCCCTAAAATGGGGAAGGAAATAATCACCCAAGTCCAAGAAACCCAGAGAGTCCCAAATAGGATAAACCCAAGGAGAAACACCCCAAGACACATATTAATCAAATTAACAAAGATCAAGCACAAAGAACAACTATTAAAAGCAGCAAGGGAAAAACAACAAATAACACACAAGGGGATTCCCATAAGGATAACAGCTGATCTCTCAATAGAAACTCTTCAGGCCAGGAGGGAATGGCAAGACATACTTAAAGTGATGAAAGAAAATAACCTACAGCCCAGATTACTATACCCAGCAAGGATCTCATTCAAATACGAAGGAGAAATCAAAAGCTTTACAGACAAGCAAAAGCTGAGAGAATTCAGCACCACCAAACCAGCTCTCCAACAAATTCTAAAGGATATTCTCTAGACAGGAAACACAAAAAGGGAGTATAAACCCGAACCCAAAATAATAAAACAAATGGCAACGGGATCATACTTATCAATAATTACCTTAAACGTAAATGGATTGAATGCCCCAACCAAAAGGCAAAGACTGGCCGATTGGATACAAAAACAAGAACCCTCTATATGCTGCTTACAAGAGACCCACCTCAAAACAAGGGACACATACAGACTGAAAGTGAAGGGTTGGAAAAAGATATTCCATGCAAATAGAGACCAAAAGAAAGCAGGAGTGGCAATACTCATATCCGATAAAATAGACTTTAAAACAAAGGCTGTGAAAAGAGACAAAGAAGGCCACTACATAATGATCAAGGGATCAATCCAAGAAGAAGATATAACAATTATAAATATATATGCACCCAATATAGGAGCACCGCAATATGTAGGACAAATGCTAACAAGTATGAAAGGGGAAATTAACAACAACACAATAATAGTGGGAGACTTTAATACCCCACTCACACATATGGACAGATCAACTAAACAGAAAATTAACAAAGAAACGCAAACTTTAAATGATACATTAGACCAGTTAGACCTAATTGATATCTATAGGACATTTCACCCCAAAACAATGAATTTCACCTTTTTCTCAAGTGCTCATGGAACCTTCTCGAGGATAGATCACATCCTGGGCCATAAATATAACCTTGATAAATTCAAAAAAATCGAAATCATTCCAAGCATCTTTTCTGACCATAATGCACTAAGATTAGATCTCAATTACAGGAGGAAACCTATTAAAAATTCCAACATATGGAGGCTGAACAACACGCTTCTGAATAACCAACAAATCACAGAAGAAATCAAAAAAGAAATCAAAATATGCATAGAAACTAATGAAAATGAAAACACAACAACCCAAAACCTGTGGGACACTATAAAAGCAGTGCTAAGAGGAAAGTTCATAGCAATACAGGCATACCTCAAGAAACAAGAAAAAAGTCAAATAAATAACCTAACTCTACACCTAAAGCAACTATAAAAGGAAGAATTAGAGAACCCCAGAGTTAGCAGAAGGAAAGAAATCTTAAAAATTAGGGCAGAAATAAAGCAAAAGAAACAAAAGAGACCATAGCAAAAATCAACAAAGCCAAAAGCTGGTTCTTTGAAAGGATAAATAAAATTGACAGACCATTAGCCAGACTCATCAAGAAGCAAAGAGAGAAAAATCAAATCAATAAAATTAAGAAAAGAAAATGGAGAGATCACAACAGACAACACAGAAATACAAAGGATCATAAGAGACTACTATCAGCAATTATATGCCAATAAAATGGACAACCTGGAAGAAATGGACAAATTCTTAGAAAAATACAATTTTCCAAAACTAAACCAGGAAGAAATAGACAATCTTAACAGACCCATCACAAGCACGGAAATTGAAACTGTAATCAGAAATCTTCCAGCAAACAAAAGCCCAGGTCCAGACGGCTTCACAGCTGAATTCTACCAAAAATTTTGAGAAGAGTTAACACCTATCCTACTCAAACTCTTCCAGAAAATTGCAGAGGAAGGGAAACTTCCAAACTCATTCTATGAGGCCACCATCACCCTAATACCAAAACCTGACAAAGATACTACAAAAAAGGAAAACTACAGGCCAATATCACTGATGAACATAGATGCAAAAATCCTCAACAAAATTCTAGCAATCAGAATCCAACAACACATTAAAAAGATCGTACACCATGACCAAGTGGGCTTTATCCCAGGGATGCAAGGATTCTTCAACATCCGCAAATCAATCAATGTAATTCACCACATTAACAAATTGAAAAATAAAAACCATATGATTATCTCAATAGATGCAGAGAAGGCCTTTGACAAAATTCAACATCCATTTATGATAAAAACTCTCCAGAAAGCAGGAATAGAAGGAACATACCTCAATATAATAAAAGCTATATATGACAGACCCACAGCAAACATTATCCTCAATGGTGAAAAATTGAAAGCATTTCCCCTTAAGTCAGGAACAAGACAAGGGTGCCCACTTTCACCACTACTATTCAACATAGTTCTGGAAGTTTTAGCCACAGCAATCAGAGCAGAAAAAGAAATAAAAGGAATCCAAATTGGAAAAGAAGAAGTAAAACTCTCACTGTTTGCAGATGACATGATCCTCTACATAGAAAACACTAAAGACTCTACCAGAAAATTACTAGAGCTAATTAATGAATATAGTAAAGTTGCAGGATATAAAATCAACACACAGAAATCCCTTGCATTCGTATACACTAATAATGAGAAAGTAGAAGAAGAAATTAAGGAAACAATTCCATTCACCATTGCAACAAAAAGAATAAAATACTTAGGAATATACCTACCTAAAGAAACTAAAGACCTATATACAGAAAACTTTAAAACACTGATGAAAGAAATCAAAGAGGACACTAATAGATGGAGAAATATACCATGCTCATGGATCGGAAGAATCAATATAGTGAAAATGAGTATATTACCCAAAGCAATTTACAAATTCAATGCAATCCCTATCAAGATACCGGCGATATTTTTCACAGAACTAGAACAAATAATTTCAAGATTTGTATGGAAATACAAAAAACCACGAATAGCCAAAGCAATCTTGAGAAAGAAGGATGGAACTGGAGGAATCAATTTGCCTGACTTCAGGCTCTACTACAAAGCCACAGTCATCAAGACAGTATGGTATTGGCACAAAGACAGACATATAGATCAATGGAACAAAATAGAAAGCCCAGAGATAAATCCACATACATATGGACACCTTATCTTTGACAAAGGAGGCAAGAATATACAATGGAGTAAAGACAATCTCTTTAACAAGTGGTGCTGGGAAAACTGGTCAACCACTTGTAAAAGAATGAAGCTAGATCACTTTCTAACACCGCACACAAAGATAAACTCAAAATGGATTAAAGATCTAAATGTAAGACCAGAAACTATAAAACTCTTAGAGGAGAACATAGGCAAAACACTCTCTGACATAAACCACAGCAGGATCCTCTATGATCCACCTCCCAGAATTCTGGAAATAAAAGCAAAAATAAACAAATGGGATCTAATTAAAATTAAAAGCTTCTGCACAACAAAGGAAAACATAAGCAAACTGAAAAGACAGCCTTCCGAATGGGAGAAAATAATAGCAAATGAAGCAACTGACAAACAACTAATCTCAAAAATATACAAGCAACTCCTGCAGCTCAATTCCAGAAAAATAAACGACCCAATAAAAAAATGGGCCAAAGAACTAAATAGACATTTCTCCAAAGAAGACATACGGATGGCTAACAAACACATGAAAAGATGCTCAACATCACTCATTATTAGAGAAATGCAAATCAAAACCACAATGAGGTACCACTTCACACCGGTCAGAATGTCTGCGATCCAAAAATCTGCAAGCAATAAATGCTGGAGAGGGTGTGGAGAGAAGGGAACCCTCCTACACTGTTGGTGGGAATGCAAACTAGTACAGCCACTATGGAGAACAGTGTGGAGATTCCTTAAAAAATTGCAAATAGAAATGCCTTATGACCCAGCAATCCCACTGTTGGGCATACACACAGAGGAAACCAGAATTGAAAGAAACACATGTACCCCAATGTTCATCGCAGCACTGTTTATAATAGCCAGGACATGGAAACAACCTAGATGTCCATCAGTAGATGAATGGATAAGAAAGCTGTGGTACATATACACAATGGAGTATTAGCCATTAAAAAGAATACATTTGAATCAGTTCTGATGAGATGGATGAAACTGGAGCCAATTATACAGAGTGAAGTGAGCCAGAAAGAAAAACACCAATACAGTATACTAACACATATATATGGAATTTAGGAAGATGGCAATGATGACCCTGTATGCAGGACAGCAAAAAAGACACAGATGTGTATAGCGGACTTCTGGACTCAGAGGGAGAGGGAGAGGGTGTGATGATTTGAGAGAATGGCATTGAAACATGTATAATAACATGTAAGAATCGAAATGCCAGTCTATGTCTGATGCAGGATATGACACGCTTGGGGCTGACGCGCAGGGATGACCCAGAGAGATGTTGTGGGGAGGGGGGTGGGAGGGGGGTTCATGTTTGGGAACGCATGTACACCTGTGGTGGATTCATGTCAATCTATGCCAAAACCAATACAGAATTGTAAAGTAAAAATTAAAAATAAATAAATAAATTAAAAAAAAAAAAAAAAAAGAAGAAGTAATGCCTGGAGAAGCCCATGGACTGAGGAGTTACGGTCCATAGGGTCGCAAAGAGTTGGACACAACTGAAGCGACTGAGCATGCATAGTTTCAGCATTATTGAAAGTTAAGCATTATTTTAAGTAAAATGAAAGCAAAAGGTGCTACCGTAAAAATATCAACTGGTTTTAATTTTTTTCTAATTTTTTGTCTCTAAAATGTTTTCTTTAATGATGATATGTTTACCCTTGTAATGAATAAAATCAAAAGGAGGAAACCTTTAGAAATAAAAAAAAATAATAATAATAATTTTACTATCTTGTCCTGGTAATGTGTTTTTATGAAACATTTCAGGATCTTTTCTTAATAGCAGAGTCCTGGTAATGTGTTTATATGAAACATTGGTTTTGTGCACAGATTTCTAGGAACACTACTCTTTCAGAGTCTGATATACTTGTCAAGGCAATAGCTCCTTTCCATCTAGGAAATCTTAACAAAATCATCAGCTTCATTTTTCCACCAAACATACTGTCCCCAGGGCTCTAGTATTACCCCTAAAGATTCAGGACAATTGTTCTCTGTTGAGTTGTTCGGTGGAAAGGAACATTTTCATTATAAAAAACACAGAAATAGACTTGGAGCAATTATATGCAAAATGCTACATGAACGAATTGCAGGTTATTTAGACATGAAAGGAAAAACTAATTGAGCTGAAGCACATTAATTCTTCTCTCAAGCAGTCATTCAAAGGCGGGGACAGTGAGGAGAAGAATTGTGTTCAGGGTTGGGGAGACTCTGGCACTTGTCCTGGGGCTTTTGAGCAGCTACACATCAGTGAGAAAGCCTGAGGCCATCAAGAGGGGATGCTTAAGAGCATGTGTATTTCAAGCCAATTTCATGCTAAGCAGGGAGCTGGTGTTATTTGGGTATTAAACTTTTGCTTCAGGGACAGCCAGTTAAATGTGGCAGTGGGTCCCATCCAGGAGTCCAAAAGCAGGAAGTGAATACCCTTCCATGTGGAAACATGGCATCCAGAGAGGATGGCACGGGTGGTGGCTTGTCAGCAGTGGAGATAGGGAAGAATCTGAAGCTACTCTCTCTGGCTGTCGAGGAAGATAGAAGAGGGGAACAGGTGTTTGTGCTGTACAACGGAAAACAACATAGAAGAATTGTTATTTATCCAGGATTGTGATGCTTTTCCTGCTCCAAATTAGCATTATTGCCAGAATTTCGGTATTTTAGTTTGCAAAGACTCACTGATTACAGAATGGTATTTCTGCTGTGTACTCTGTGACGCATCCTACAGGACTGAGTAAAAGGATAATTAAAAAATAATATTTTAAGTAGATGTTTTAGAAACTATCTGTGTGTTTCTTTAAATATGTCTTGCCTCTTGATGAAAGTGAAAGAGGAGAGCGAAAAAGTTGGCTTAAAGCTCAACATTCAGAAAACTAAGATCATGGCATCCAGTCCCATCACTTCATGGCAAATAGGTGAGGAAACAGTGGAAATAGTGGCTTGGTTTATTTTTCTGGGCTCCAAAATCACTGCAGATGGTGATTGCAGCCATGAAATTAAAAGACAGTTACTCCTTGGAAGGAAAGTTATGACCAACCTAAACAGCATATTAAAAAGCGGAGACATTACTTTGCCAACAAAGGTCTGTCTAGTCGAGGCTATGGTTTTTCCAGTGGTCATGTATGGATGTGAGAGTTGGACTATAAAGAAAGCTGAGTGCCAAGAAATTGATGCTTTTGAACTGTGGTGTTGGAGAAGACTCTTGAGAGTCCCTTGGAATGCAGGGAGATCCAACCAGTCCATCCTAAAGGAGATCAGTCCTGGATGTTCATTGGAAGGACTGATGTTGAAGCAGAAAGTCCAGTATTTTGGCCACCTGATGTGAAGAGCTGACTCATTTGAAAAGACCCTGATGCTGGGAAAGATTGAGGGCAGGAGGAGAAGGGGCTGGCAGAGGATGAGATGGTTGGATGCATCGCCGACTCAATGAACATGGGTTTGGGTGGACTTTGGGAGCTGGTGATGGACAACAAGGCCTGGTGGCTGCGGTTCATGGGGTCGCAAAGAGTGGGACACGACTGAGTGACTGAACTGAACTGAACTGTCTTGCAAGTGCACCAACAAATTGTCATTTTTCAGAAATCAGAACAGAGATTAATATAACCCTAGATATTTATGACAGTTACACAAATAGTACATTTTGCTTGTCTGATGTTTCAGAGTAAAAAAGTGAATTCATGCTATAATTGTGTTAACTCAAAATGCAAAAACTAAAAACAAAATGTAGTTAAATGTAAAACATTTTTAAAATAAGTGGGAATTCCTGTTTGTCTGTCTCTCAGGGGTTCTTCAGCATCAGCATTAGTATCTGCAGAAATAGAAAGAGAGGATGATGGGCAACTCATCCGACAACGTCCTTATAAAATATAAAGTAATGACTCTGATGCTGGGAGGGATTGGGGGCAGGAGGAGAAGGGGACGACAGAGGATGAGATGGCTGGATGGCATCACTGACTCGATGAACGTGAATCTGAGTAAACTCCGGGAGTTGGTGATGGACAGGGAGGCCTGGCGTGCTGCAATTCATGGGGTCTCAAAGAGTCGGACACGACTGAGCGACTGAACTGGACTGAATGTCTATATAATAGTGAGGTTTGTGGGATTTTTATATTGTTAACAAATGTTAGAGTTTTGTTTGTTTTGGTTTTGTTTGGCTTTGTTTTATATTTTTACCAGGTTGGGCAGTTTTGTCACATCTAGTAAGCTAAAAGATTCCTTTAAATCATTGAGCAGTTTATCAGACACCACCAGCATGCATTTCTTATTAAAACAAATTATTTTTAATGAAAAAGTAGATAATCATTAAGAAGGCTTTGCAAAAGAATGGGAAGCCACAGACTGACAGAAAATAGTTGCAAAAAGCATCTGACATAGGGGTGTTATCCAAAATATACAAAGTATGCTTAAAACTCAACTGTAAAAATGAACTGAAGTAGGTATGCAGATTGAAAATAAGCATGTGAATAGATGTCCATAATCATATGACATAAAGAAATTGAAAATTATAATAACAACATTTCACTACACATTTTTAGAATGGCTAAAATCCACAACATTGACAAAACCAAATGCTCAGAAGGATGTAGGGTAACAGGAACTCTCATTCATTGCTGTTGCGAGTACAAAAAATGGCATAGCCACTTTTGAGACAGTTTGACAGTTTTTTGTTTTATAAAACTAAACATAATTTTGCCATATGATTCAGTAATTTTGCTCCTTCATATTTTCCCAAATAACTTGAAAATTTATTTCTGCACAAAAACCCTGCACATGGATGTTTATAGCAGTTTCATATATAATTGCCGAAACTTGGATGCAACAAGATTTCCTTTGTGGGTGAATGGATAAATAAACTGTGGTGTATCCAGACAATGAGTTATAAGTCACTTCTGAAAAGAGATGAGCTATCATACCATGAAAAGATATGGAGGGCCCTTAAATGCATGTTGCATGGCGAAAGCAGCTCGTCTGAAAAGGCTTCATGGTTCCAACTGTATGACGTTCTGGAAGGTATTAATACCATGGAGGCTATAAACGAATCAGTCATTTCCAGGATCTTGGGAGAGAAAAACAGGGGAATAGTTAGAATATAGGGGGTATATTTAGGTCAGTGAAACTATTCTGTAAGATACTACAATGATACTACAATGAAGTTGTTGTTAGTCGCTAAGTCATGTCCAACACTTTTGTGATCCATGGACTGCAACCTGCCAGGTTCCTCTGTCCATGGGATTTCCCAGGCAAGAATATAGAAGTGGGTTATAATTTTCTTCTTCTGGACAATGGTTGGTACATGTCATTATATACATATGCCAAAAGCCATATAATAAACACCAAGGGTGGACCCTAATGTGAGTTATGGGTTTACAGTGATGTTGGCGTGTCAGTGTTGATTCTTCCTTTATAACCAATTTACCACTCTGGTGCAAATGTTGATGATGAAGAGGACTGTGGGTGTTTGGAGGCCAAGGACATATGGGAACTCTCTGAACTTTTCACTTATTTTTGCGATAAATCTAAACCTCTAAGAAAATGTGCTTAATTTTTTTTTTTTTTTTTGCCAAAAAAGCCTTTGAACAGTTCTATTATTTGATGGTCTCAATGACTTTCTGATCAGCAGTTTTGTCTGCTTGTATTGTATGTTTACCCTTATAAACATTTCAAAGAGGGATTGGGGATCTGTAGATCCTGCTGCAGCCTTCATGTTGAAGTGAAGCTAACTCACAAGCCAGCCCTATAATTTCTTTCTCTGTTGAGGTTCTACATTACTGCACAGTAATGGTTGCATGTTGAGTACATGACCCATGAAACCTGACCCAAGAAAATAAAAACTTTGTTCTTGGCACAAAACGAAAGAGCCCAAAGTAGCTTATCCCTCTCATTCCTTTTCGAACCTTAATCTTCACCACCTGAGGAGACCTGGCTATTCACTGCTGCTACTGCTGCTGCTAAGTTGCTTCAGTCATGCCTGACTCTGTGCAACCCCACAGATGTCAGCCCACTAGCCTCCCCCGTCCCTAGGATTCTCCAGGCAAGAACACTGGAGTGGATTGCCATTTCCTTCTCCAATGCATGAAAGTGAAAAGTGGAACTGAAGTCTCTCAGTGGTGTTCGACTCTTCGCAACCCCATGGACTGCAGTCCACCAGGCTCCTCCATCCACGGGATTTTCCAGGCAAGAGTACTGGAGTGGGGTGCCATTGCCTTATCTGGCTATTCACTAAGTCTGTTCATTTACAAGTGGCATTTTCAGATTCTTGACCTTTTTTATATATTTCTTAGTGTTTTCTACTTCTGGTACTTCAAAAATTAAGCAGATCAGAGGGGATTTCTCAACTTGGTGTAAGATACAGCACACAGGAAAGCAGTTTCTTAGATTTCCCTGGTGACAGTGAAGTGCTTGGATTATAGGAAGTAGGGCCCTAGAGAGAGACTTTTTAGAAATTCAGGCAACATAGAAAAAAATAAGCATTGTTCAGATTGAATTTGTAATGGACAGAGGAAGGGTGTCAGCCTGCTTAGGTGGTTTTGCCTTCCTGGACACCAGACCCTTGATATTAATACTCACAAAGGGCTATAGGTACTTACAGCTTCTACTGAGTGTATATAATTTCTACTGAGGTGCCTGTGCAATAGGTTCCAAGGGTAAGGGTGAGATAGCCACTCCCCTCCCTCTACAACCCTTACTAGCTGTTTGCTAGTTTACTAGGGAAATGATTGTGGGAAACTGTTTTAGGGCATTCATACTCTTTAAGCAAATAGAGAATATGCAAACAGGTCAGGAGGGTGAGAGAATTGTGTAGGGGGGTATCCTTACAAAGAGATCTAGAGACAGTTATACTCTGAATCCCATCTTCCCTATTTCAGAAGTTCAGTGCCTGTCACATCAGTTGAGCCTGGTAAAGATCAGGGAGGGAGAAACACTCAGTGGTACTTGCATGTGAGGAGATGGATGAAGAGGATTTCATGAGAAAGAGTTGACGGAGTACTGGGCTGTTTCCTGTCCCCATGATGTTGTGGTGAAGGTATGGACATCAGGAGAACTTCACTGATACCCCCACCTCAAATTTGGCAATGCGAAAGACTGGCACTGGACCCTTGATTGGTACAATTAAAGTGGCATAACAGTTGGGGTCTGACTCTTGCCTGTAAAGTCTAGAGGGAGAGGCAAGAGCTGGCCACCTGCTAGATGGTACGTCAAATAGCGTGTTGGTCCTTTGGTGCCTTGAGTCTGGGGAAGCAGGGGTGTTTAGAAAGGACAGTGAAGGAGACAGGGTCCCGGGGTCCTCTCAAGTCACGTTTAGCAAGCCTGTCTGAAGGCACAAGGTGACCTCACAGTGGAATGAATGCCTTGGAATTGGACTTCTAGGTAACCACCCTCAGGGGAGAGGGTCTCCAAGAGCTGTAACCCTCCTGGTCATGGGAATTCAGGATAGGGGGCCCCGCTGAGGGCTCTGAAAACCTCATCAAGGAAAGAGTTATTTTCACCGTCTGTTATGCCCGGAGTGCTAGACACGCCGCAGGAGGAAGAACGGCCCTTGTTCCGTGTTCTTCTGCCCTCTAGGGCTGTCCTGGAACAAAGCAGTGGGGAGCGCTTGGAAGAAGCTTGGTTAGACAACTCAGAGAGTTCCACTATACCATCCTCAACCTGAAAGGAGTCAGGGAGCTCAATGTGGGAGGTGTGAGCTGGAGGGGGAGAAAGGAAGAGGGTTAATACAGTCCAATGCAGCTTTTTGCTTACTGTCTTCAGCTGGACATTTTATTTATTGAATTAAGACCATGCATATGTTATAAAGTGACTTTGGCACTATCTATTATGTTAAAATAAATAACATAAATATATAAAAAACATAAAATAAATAAACATAAAAGGGATATATCAGTCATTTCATTCAAGAGTATGGGAAGTTTGCTCCCAAAGAATAAAATTTAAGAGAAGATAGAAACAAAACTGTGTTTTAAGTCCCTGCTCATGTTTATTTAGCACCTGCTTACAGATACAGGTATGAACCTGGATGTTGGTCGTGGGCCCCTCCCTGCAGCTCATGCTCAGCATCTGGTTTTCTCTCTGCAGTGGCCTCTAGTCCTGGAACCCTGTGGTGACGGGGGTAACAGTGGTTTGAGTATTGTTATTGTTCAGTCACTCAGTTGTTTCTGAATCTGTGTGACCCCATGGACTGCAGCACCCTATTAGGATGGTGTCATCTGCATATCTGAGGTCATTAATATTTCTCCAGGCAATCTTGATTCCAGCTTGTGCTTCATCCATCCCGTCATTTTGCATAATGTACTCTGGGTATAAGTTAAATAAGCAGGATGACAGTATACAGCCTTGATGTATTCATTTCCCAATTTGGAACCAGTCCTTTGCTCCATGTCCAGTTCTAACTGTTGCTTCTTGACTTGTATACAGATTTCTCAGGAGGCAGGTAAGGTGGTCTGGTATTCCCATCTCTTTAAGAATTTTTCCACAGTTTGTTGTAATCTACATAGTCAAAGGCCTTAGCATAGTCAATGAATCAGAAGTAGATGTTTTTCTGGAATTCTATAGCTTTTTCTGTGATCCAAATGATGTTGGCAATTTAATCTCTGAGTATAAAGCTCCTTTTTTGAGAAGTGATATTGTAGCCTCCAAAGACGGGGGGAGGCATTTGTCACCTACCCCCTAAAACCCTATCTAATGTGATGAACAACCTCTGGGAATGAAGCATGACCATTTTCAATGTGATTATACCTTAAACTTGAAGATACACTAAACCTGTCATGCACAATGTGAAATTGTGCTAAACTATATTTAGCATGACGGTGCCATTAGCTTCCAAATGGAAACCCTTTAGAGAAGGGACACTAGAACTAATTGTGTTGAAATCACAGGAATAATTGGGATTGTCTTGAGCAAGCCAGGACATATATGGTCAGTCCACCCATATCCTGCTGCTCTTAATCTATGGGGAAAAGTTTTATTTTATTTTATTTTTTTAAATTTTGTTGTTTTTGTTTTGCTAGAGGTGAGAGCTAAAATCCTATCCAACTTTTGTGCAGCTTTGTGCCATTTGCTGTGTAGCACTATTAAGCCTCCCTTGAAGCAAGTAGCTTAGGGAGTTTCCTGTTTATTTGCATCACAGATGATGGTACTGTGGGTCACACACAGCCCTGTCATAATCCAGACAAAGCACTTAAATTGAGGTTTCCAATTATGAAGTGATGTATATGTCCTAGGAATCCTTACATGCTCCTGGTTTGAGATCTCAGCAGATATTCTTTTCAAAGGCAGACTGTGCTCAAGAGTAAGAAAGAAAAATAATCACAACTGGCAGAAGAGAAGATGGGGAGCCAGAAGGATTATTAGGTGTGTTCCCTATGAGAGACAGTGGGGTCAGGGTGGAAAGTACGTAAGATTTAAAATCAGAAGACTGGAATTTAAGTAAGCTGCCCTAGTGCTTTATTGTTGTTCATTTGCTAAGTCCTGTCCAACTCGTTGCAACCCCATGGAGTGCAGCACATCAGGCTTCCTTGTCCTTCACCATCTCCCAGAGTTTGTTCAAACTCATGTCCATTAAGTCGGTGATGCCATCCAACCATCTCATCCTCTGCCTCCCTCTTCTCTTCCTGCCTTCAGTCTTTCCCAGCATCTTTTCCAGTGAGTTGGCTCTTTGCATCAGGTGGCCAAAGTATCGGAGCTTCAGCTTCAGCATCAGTCCTTCCAGTGAATATTCAGGGTTGATTTCTTTTAGGATTGGCTGGTTTGATCTCCTTGCTGTCCAAGGGACTCTCAAGAGTCTTCTCCAGCACCACAATTTGAAAGCATCAATTCCTTGCCCCCAAGCCTTCTTCATGGTCCAAGGCTCACATCCATACATGACTACTGGAAAAACCCTAGCTTTAACTATACAGACTTTTGTCTGCAAAGTGATACCTCGGATTTTTAGTACACTGTCTAGGTTTGTCATAGCTTTTCTTCCAAGGAGCAAGTGTCTTTTAATTTCATGGCTGCAGTCACCATTCACAGTGATTTTGGAGTTCAAGAAAATAAAATTTGCCACGAAGTGATAGGACCGGGTACCACGATCTTTGCTTTTTGAATGTTGAGTTTTAACCCTGCTTTTTCTCACTCTCCTCTTTCACCTTCATCAAGAGGGTCTTTAGTTCCTTTCCACTTTCTGCCATTAGTGTAGTATCATCTAATGGGTAAGATATAACAAGCATTACATTTTCCAATGAAAAGAACACTGACATCATTCATTCCCCCTTTGTAAAGAGGTGTTTTAAGTGATAAGTATTATAGAGGACATTAAAATGCATTCTGTATTATACAGCTTTGAAGCCATTCATTATGAAAGTTCCTGCTAGTTCTTCTCAACTACCACTAAAAATAAGAATTGAAGTTTTTTCCAGCCTTGTCTCTTCCTCTCTCTGCCTCTGAGCCCAGATGTCAAAACTTATGGTAAGGAGATAATTACTTGTTTTTCAGTCCTGTCACAATTTTAGACCAATACACTACTCAGTTCATCTTCCATCTCTCTCTCTCTCTCTCTCTCTCTGTGTATGTGTCTTTCACTGTTTGATTAAAAAAAAAAAGTATGTGCAGAGCAAATGGCAAAGTTCACCAGAAATTCTTTATTAAGGAGCCACTTTGCTCATGTCCTCTTGTATATCACAGAAGGCAGCACAATGAAACAGGTGCATATTCTTACCCCTCAGGAGGATGTAGCAGGCTGGAAGATTAAAAAAAAAAAATAGTTACAATGATGAGAACCTAATTGGTGAGTTCAGGGAATAGAAAATAAGATCTAAATTCACCTAGTGTTCCAAGGATGTTCCAGTGAGTTGCAGCTATTGAGAAAACAATTACTAAGGCAGAAGTTACATAGGCTCCTGGCCAAGTTGGCTTCAGTTTCTAACACTTGAAGTGTGCACTGCTCATAGGTACTTGTTCTGTTCCTTGGCTATATTGAATTCCACCAAGATATTGAGGGACTGTAGATCCCAGAGGTGAAGCCAGTTTGCCATCTGTTAATCAATATTGATCAAATTAAGTATTTAATCCAGTGATTCTCAGCAGGGTTCTAGGGGTGGATTTTGCTCTCAAGGATATTTAACAATGTCTGGGCACATTTTTGGTTGTTACAACTGAGGGTGGGTGTTTGCTACCAGCATCTGGTGGGTGGAGGCCAGGGATGTAAGTACAGTATGCAAGGCAGCCACATGCAACAAAGAATTACTAGGTTAAGAAAGAATTATTGGACCCAAATGTCTATAGTGCCAGAGCTGACAAAGCCTGCCCTCACCTAACTATGAGGGATGCAAAACAAGTGAGACACATGGTTTCAGACCTTGAGTGATTTAAAGCCCTAATCCAGAGGCTGGAACAATACACCCATCCATTAGTTGAAATAATTCCACATCCAGAAATATTTACTGAGCACTTACAATGTGCCAGGGACTCTGCAAGATTTTAGATGGTTTGTAGTTGTGCTAGGACCTTTTTTCAAGAGCTTTAGAATTTACTGAGTAGGACACCTGTTAAAGAGAAGACACACAAAATCCGCTGTATAATGGGAGAAATCATATTTGGAAGGGAAAAATCACTGTTGCCCCAAGGAAGAATGACAGGAAGAATTTCTTTAGATTTGGTGATCAGGGCAAACCTCTCTGAGAACAGGATATTTAAGCTGAGAAAGCACAGGAAGAGAAAGATAAGCAGAGAGAGGCAGGCATGTGCCTCAGGCTCTGAGGGAGGGGAAACACTTTTGATTTTGAGTGATTTGTGTGTGTGTGTGGAGGTGTGCGCCTGTGTATATAGATTCAGTATAGCCAAGCTAATAAACCTGGTAAGAAGTCGGAAAAGGGAGAAATGAATAGAGATAAAACTCACCAGGGAGTATCTGGAGGAAGGCATAGGAAGTTGGCTGGGGTGGGGTTGCACAACAACAACTTGGAGAGAGACATTAAGTACGTCTCAGTTTTTAAAAAGGGAAATAGAAAAATCTGGACAAGTTGGGGTGACAAGGGAGTCATAAACGTTCATTTTTAGCAGCATGCTTTTAAAATGGGCCCTTTCTATTGTGACACTGCATGTGAGTGACCAAAAAAAAAAAGAATTTTTTTGGAAAGTAGGTCCTTCTTTTTAAAGGTATTGGTGCAAGCAACTTGGTGTTAAGAGATCTCTAGGCAAGAAAAAATCACATACTAAAAGGCTTGGACCTGGAATGGCCAATGGTGCTATGGAAAAAAATAAAACTTAACTGCTATCATCAACCATCCACTTCATTCACTCAATAAATACGTTTGAGTGCTTTTGACATACTAGACCCTGGGAGCATATTGGTGAGCAAAATCAGAAATGGTTTCAGCTTTCAGCAAGGTTACAGTTTAGTGGGAGAGCCATCACTGAAATAAAAACAAAAAAAACTATTCATGTAGAGTTAAGTGCTGAGAGGAATGAATATTTGTCCTTATAAGAACCTATGATTGCAGCCGTGATATTAAAAGACGCTTACTCCTTGGAAGGAAAGTTATGACCAATCTAAACAGCATATTAAAAAGCAGAGACATTACTTTGTCAACAAAGGTCCGTCTAGTCAAGGCTGTGGTTTTACCAGTGATCATGTATGGATATAAGAGTTGGACTATAAAGAAAGCTGAGCGCCGAAGAATTGATGCTTTTGAACTGTGGTGTTGGAGAAGACTCTTAAGAGTCCCTTGGACTGCAAGGAGATCCAACCAGTCCATCCTAAAGGAGATCAGTCCTGGGTGTTCATTGGAAGGACTGATGTTGAAGCTGAAACTCCAGTACTCTGGCCACCTCATGCGAAGAGCTGACTCACTGGAAAAGACTCTGATGCTGGGAGAGATTGAGGGCAGGAGGAGAAGGGGATGGCAGAGGATGAGATGATTGGATGGCATCACTGACTCAATGGACATGGGTTTGGGTGGACTCTGGGTGTAGGTGATGGACAGGGAGGCCTGGTGGCTGCGGTTCATGGGGTCGCAAAGAGTGGGAAACGACTGAGCAACTGAATTGAACTGAACTGAACTGAACCTATGGTTAGAGGATTCTCACTGGAGAGTAGTGACAGGGCAGACTTTTCAGAGAAAGTGTTGAGCAAGAAGCAAGTAGAAATTGCCCAGGTGAAGTGGGGTGAAAAGGAAGGGTGCAAAGGCTTCTGCAGAGGTATTGGCATGTGGAGGGAGGAACCATGCAAGAAAGAAGGGAAGGAACTCCAGTGTTACTGGGATGGAGAGGGATCATGGGAAGTAGGGTGTGAAATGTGACCACACTAGTAGGCAAGAGTAGGAAGGAAGAAGGAGGGAGAGCAAGTAGAGTTGGGATGGGGGGTGTGGAGAAGGGGGCAAATATGCACTTTGGAAGATCCAAGAGAAAATACTGTCAAATCATGTAGGAAAATAGTTCAGAAAATCAGGAGAGGGGTAGTGCATAGGTTAAGTTCATATTGATGGGAATGCATTAGTTTGTTCATATTCAAGAAATGCTCAGGGAGCAAATGGTAAGGATTGGGATAAACCAGTAAAAAAATAAATAGGGGAGTTAAGGATAAAAATGATGGGGGAGTCAAGGATAAAGGCTAGATGTCTTGCCTGACAGCAGGGTAGATGATGGTACTGTTCACCCAGAGAGGAATCTCTGAAATAGGATCCATTTTGGGGAAGAAGATTACAAGCTCAATTTTAGAAAAGCTGATTTTGAGGCGTGTTTGAGACATTAAGGGGAATTATCAAATGCAGAGTTTTTGCTGCTGATAAGCAACAACTATGCTCCTGCTAAACTAAAAGGTGATACTCTTCAGTAGCAGCTGGCACGTTGCCCCCGTCACAGTTAAATTTTTGTTAATCTGTAGACTTAAAAATTGGTGCATCCCAGCCCCGCCATCTGAAAGTGCTGCCAACATGAAACTAAGCAGGGAGCCAAGAGAGTTTAAATAAAAAATCAATGTTGAGCATGCGTTGAGGGGAGAAAGAAAGTGAAGGATAAGGAATCAGATTTGCCAGGGAAAAGTGGGGGAAACTTCCAGGGCACATAATTTGGAGGGAGGGACACTAGGGAGTCTCACATTAGCCATTCATATAAACCCTGAAGTAGCTGATTAATAATTTGCTGTCTAATGAGCTGATTGAATGATAGTTTATTTTGGAAAGGGATCTTCAAAGTTACCTAGATGAATCATGCCTGTTCAGTTCAGTTCAGTTCAGTTGCTCAGTCGTGTTCAACTCTTAGCAAGCCCATGAATCGCAGCACGCCAGGCCTCCCTGTCCATCACCAACTCCTGCAGTTTACTCAGACTCGTGTCCATCGAGTCGGTGATGCCATCCAGCCATCTCATCCTCTGTCGTCCCCTTCTCCTCCTGCCCCCAATCCCTCCCAGCATCAGGATCTTTTCCAATGAGTCAACTCTTCGCATGAGGTAGCCAAAGTATTGGAGTTTCAGCTTTAGCATCAGTCCTTCCAATGAACACCCAGGACTGATCTCCCTTAGGATGGACTGGTTGGACCTCCTCGCAGTCCAAGGGACTCTCAAGAGTCTTCTCCAACACCACAATTCAAAAGCATCAATTCTTTGGCACTCAGCTTTCTTCACAGTCCAACTCTCACATCCATACATGCCTGTTACTGTTGAGCAAATGGAAATCTGGAAGGGATAAATGACTTATCCAGGTTTGCCCCACTTGTTAGTGACAGTGTGTGACTACCATCTAACTCAGTCTATTTCACAGTTAGATATGGCTTTGTCCCCCAGGATTTTGACTGTGAAGGTAGTGATCTGCAACATTATTTCACTACCTTGAATTTTGAATATAGATGTTGATCAAACAGTCCCAGGCCCCTTTAGTAAGGGAGAACATGTTTTTTAGCTTGTTGCCAGCACACAGTTATAAATCACCCCACTGAAATCCAGAAGAGCTCAGATGATGATATGAACCCTAACCACGAATTCAGCAGTCCATTACGACATTCAACAATTTTAGTTTATCACTATTTCAGAGGGAAGAGAAGAGGAAAACCCAGTACAAGAAACAAGCTAATACATTTGTTTTTAAAACCCAGCAACTTCTCTCCACCCTCAGCAAATGTTGTAAATTCAGGGCATTTATGATTTGCTGGAGGAAGCAAGCTCAGTGTCAGAAGTGTTTTAATAGCCCTTGATTTACTGTTTAAGTGCTTGTTAGGATGATTGATGACAGTGTTTTGAAGCCAATCACAGACCTGGGAGAGATGGAAAATCACGGCTGTCTTCCTCTTGATTGGCTGTGTGTGGGGGTTGGGTTAGTTTGGTGAGGGGAACTTAGAAGCAGAGCAAGGGCTCAACCTGTATTTCCTTTTCTCTTTGAGTGACAGCTGGCTCTTATTTTTCCCTTTGTCACCTATAAGAATGTGTGTTTACCATAAGGACATTTCTTAGGCTTCTGTCCCTCAAATCCACCTCCAGGAGTCACCCTGCTGAGTGGTAATAGTATGGCTTGCTCTGGGGGCTTCACCCTGCCTTCAGGATTTACAGGAAAAATTAGCCTTCTGTGTTAAGTCGTGAACTCAGGCCAGACTGGCACTCCATCTCCCATGCCTCAAAGCCCAAAAGCAAACCAGGCGGTGGAAGTAGTAATCAGCTTTGGTTTCCATTTGTTCAGGCCATAATGACTGCCTCACCATGCACACCACCCAACAGAGTGAGCTATGAAACCTGTCTCTCCTCGATGGAGAGAATTAAGTCGCATTTCACCCTGTGCTCATTTTCCAAATCTCCAGTGTCTGAAATCACAGAGAAGGCAGAATTGGGCTTTTGAGATGTAAATACTGTCACCAGCTACATGAAACTCCATGAAGTCAGTTCCTGAGTCTTTACTCACAAGACATTTAGATGAAGAATCATTGTGTTTCAGTTCCAGCAGCATTTTTCTCCCCTCTAAATCCAGCCGCGGTGTTCATCAATTTGTTTAATAATGCCTGGGAAGCCTTTGGTTCCCTTGTTGAATAATGAACAGTCAGACTGCCCACTGCTTTACATACTTTGTAAATCTGTGTTCCCTTCTGTGCAGAAGGCAAATTGACAGGAAGGAGACTTTCTTTTTCTCATTCTAAAGACAATTGGCATAGAGGAATTAGTTTTGGTAATGACACCTGACCAAAGGAAAGATACTTTTGAAATACAGCTCCTGAATATTTTTTCTTTTCTTTTCTTTTTAGTAGCATTGCCTTTGTAACAGAGGTTCACAGTCTATCAAAATCCTATATAAAGCTTTAGAAAAAATTCATTAATGCAGGTCCTATACCTGGATGCCTGGCTGGAACCCAGGTATGTATTTTTAAAGCTCATATAGTTTGGTTTTTCTTGTACAATCAGAGCAGAGACCCCTTCCCCACCCCCTGCTGCAAAATTAAAAAAAAAAAAAAAAGGATTACATTGTCCCCCCCCAAAAAAAGTATGCAACAGCTCTTTAATTAATGTAATCACATGGAGAGCAGTGGTCCTAAGCTTTTGTGGACTTGGATGCTCTGGGGAGCCTGTTGAAATGCAAATTCAAATCAGAGACTCTGATTCTTGTGGGTCAGGGTGAGGACCGGAATCTATAACAAGATCTGTGCAGGCAGTAAAAAGATCATCTAATGAGAAAGTGTCCTGGCTGACTGTCAGTGGTTACTATTGTAGTTTGATTGATTTTCTTTAGTTTCTTGTTTAATTATTGTGACTTAGAGGATTTAGTCACGTTAAGTACATGCTGCTGCTGCTGCTAAGTCGCTTCAGTCGTGTCCGACTCTGCGACCCCATAGGTGAATTGTATTCCTACTTCTCTCCAGGTTCAGTAGGGACAATCTTACAGTCTGGCCGTGGTTCGCTGTAAGTGATGATTCCCAAGAAGGCTTCGTATCTGAGGAGCTTTTGATGTAAACTGATGTTTACCTCCACCAGCGATCCTAGTTAAACTACTCTGGGATAAGGCTCAGACTGGTATTAAAAATATAAATTCCTCATGGAATTCTAATGTGCAGCCAGGATTGAAGTCCATTGGCCTAAAGAAAGCTACAAAGCCAGAGAATTTCTCAGACTGGTGCAGAAATGCAAAGTTCTGTAGCACTGGCAGTGCAAGTGGGGTCAGGACTTGGGGACTGTACTGCCCAGTACCGAATTCAGGATCCTGGTTCTCTGATACTATGGCATGAAGCTCATCTGTTGATTGAAAAGAAAAAAAAAATGTCTAGAGAAGGAAAAAAGACATTTGCCAGTTTTGTTCTCATTTCTGAACTCTGTACCAAGACCCCGGGGCATCCCAGTGTGGCACTGGCTGGGCCACTCTCCCCCATGGAGTCCTTAGGAATGAGGAATCCAGGGATCTGGTGGGTGAAGGAAACTCTCTTTCTTTGGAAAAGCCAGCTGTTCAGTTGTTGAAGTTAAATCTACAACTCCGAAGAGTTCTTGGACATCTCCTGAAAACCAGCACTGTCCCCTGGCACAGATCTTTACAATTTACAAAACACTTTCATATACATTTTCTCCCTTGACCTTTACAAAACATCTGTGAACTGTTCCATATAAGACAAAGGGAACTTAGAGAGTTTAAATGACTCTAAAATGGCAGACAACAAAAACATATTGGATGATATTTGGAGGCAATAATTCAAGTCTTATGCTTCCTCTTCCAAATGCAGAAACTATCATCATAGTTGGAACGTGGATAAACATATTTAAAATGTTTGTTTCCAGCACTTATTTTATGAATGCTAAGCAGTGATTAATATCCCATGAGATCTATAATTTTCTTGTTATTATCTTAGAGCAGGCCTAAGAAAAATACTTCAGTTGATTTAAAGAAAAAAAAAAAAAGGCAAAGTAAACAGTAAATAGTAGCATGTGTTGTGGTCCAGGGATCAGGTGAAATCCTGGCAGTGACTCACAAATGACCATAGTTGGAGCAATATTGCTCCAGTCACACTGTCATTGTGTGTGTACACATGTGCAGTAGATAGTAGTAGTTTAACAGGTTAAAACTGTGCAGTGTAAATACAGGTTACTTGAGCTTTGTTTACATTCTGTGGGGGAGACACTTGTATTAGCTGATGTTATTCATAATAATTTATCTACATACTGCATACTTCTTACAGAGAGTGGTAAAGATGGGATATAAACTCATGTGTGGTTCTCTAAGGTGAACACTAAAGAGGGCTTACCTTGTGCCAGGTAACTGACAATCACCTTTCCTGCGTCATCTCATTTATGCCTCATACAGACCCTTTACTCAATATTGTCATCAGCTGCATGTTTATATAAAGAATCTAAGGCACAGAGTTGTGAAGTAGCTTATCTCAAAAGACACACTGGTAGAAAATAAAACTCCTCATGTCAAGACCCCAGTTTTCAACTTTATTCCTCCACTTCTACCATATTGGAGACCTTTTTCAAATGAGAAGCAAAATCAGATTTAAACTTGGAAGTAGGGGCTACAGAGAACAGAATTATTTAGCATAACCAATTTAGAAAAGTTGTTTTGCTTTGCTAAAGTGAAATGGTGTGGCTAAAAAAAAAAAAAAAAAAAAAATCCCCACTAAGTAGATGGGAGTGAGTGGAAATTGCTAGAGAACTTTTAAAGTCGTTTTCCCTGCTGTGATATAAACATGAATTCCTTCCCACTGTGCCAAGCTCCGGACACTTAACTTTCCCCACAAATCAGCGACTGCATCACAGCAATACCTGCAGATATGTTGTGCCGGTAGATATTTTTGGGTCTCTGTGTGGGGGAGTGTGTATATGCAGAGATGTCAAGGGAAGGGGACAGAATTTCATGGATTAGAGGGAAAGAAATAGCCACTGGATGTAATAAGTAAGAGAGATGGGGAAACCAGCTTGGGGCTGTATTAGTTTTGAAAATGAAACATTATGAGAATGCATAAAAATCTCAAGAAGGAAGTGGGATAAAGAGAGGAAGATGTTAACGGGTAGATAAGCACAGTCCCCTAACTTGAACAGTACAGCCCATAGAGTAACTAGAAAAGGCACATCTGTGTGCTGCTTGGCAGAGGTGAAGTGGGGAATGTATGTGTGGGTTTCAGAGTGTGTATGATGCTGTGGTCTGCAGGTAACGAATCCCTCTGTGTAACTGTGTGCACGTGAGTCAGCACTTCTCTATCTAATTTGCTATTCCTGAGAATATTGTCTCGCTATCTTCTCATCATTTTTTCTCCATCATGTATTCCCCAACTTTATACCTGTAGCCACTTTGTAAGGAAAAGAGGGTGACTTCTGACAAAAGAAAAAGCATTCTTTTTACCACAGTGAAATCAGTGAGAGTCCTCAGCATGAGATCAATGGATTAAGGGCAAGCCAGGTAGCAAGGCAGCCAGCATAAAATTGAATGCAATCCTCAAAAACCATGTGGTTCTGCGAATTTTCAAAAGGCTGTGTCAGAGCCTTCCTCCCAAATACCAAGGAGGCTAGGATCCTACCCCCAGGGAAGGAAGGATGGTGAGGGCAAGCTACTGATGCTTGGTGGCTGTGGTGTGCTCTCAAGGAAAAGCTGACTCCAGAAGATGGATGCTTTTCTTTCAAAGCATCTGAAGGCGTAAGGAAGTCAGGGAAGCTACAAGTACCATGAAGATTAAAAAAATAAATAAAAAAGAATGAAATGTTGAAAGATGGCAGGACAGGCTTGGATGGTAGAGCCTGAAGATCCCCGGAGTAGTCTTTAGAGGCGTCCCTAGATGCTGAGATGGTTCTTGAGGTCATTAGTGAACCACCTGGGAGCTGACCAGGGAAGCAGCACATGCAGCCTGTCTATCTAGGATGCTTTCTATTACCGCAAAGGGAGCAGTTGTGTTGTGAGTTCCCTTCTGTGTTCAGGGTGTGCCGTGGCTGGGCCTTGGAGGGGACCCTCACCCACACAGTGAAGTTCATCAGCTGTGCAGCTGAAGCAGGGATGCACTCTCCATGTTATCCACACCAGCCCAGAGAAGGGGCAAATTTGGTCATTGAAATAAAAGAGGATCCATGCTAAGGGCTCCTGGAAGCCCTCATTATTGATAGATAAGTTATGGTAGCTTCAGATTTAGCAGCTAAATCCTCCATAATTGTGTGTCTGCGAAATGTCTTAGTACACCTTAATAGTTAAAAATACCTATCCTGTTTATTAGCCATTTCCAAGACTATTGGGAAGTTACTACAAGGGGCCCTGGCATATGACCACAGATCATAACCCACAGAACTGTTTAGCTGACAATACTGGGGAGAATGCAAATACGTGAATGTGACTGTGTGTGTGTGTGTGTGTGTGTGTGTAAACTGTCATGCTGAATATGGAGGCGGGAGGGTAGAGGTACAAATACACAGAGAGACATATAAGTACATACATATAAATCACGGGTTGCTGACCACGAAAGGGAGACCTACAGCTAGAGAAAGTGGTTCAATAAGAACTCAAAGCAGCATATGCTGAGAGTCAAATGATGGGTACATTCAAGCTTTCAGAGGAACAGTAATGATCTGTGTCTAGTTCAGCTTTCCTGGGAGATTCGGAAGCAGGACTGTCCTTACAGTGTGGGTAGAGTTTATACATGTAGCATAATCTTTTTTGACTTTATTCATAATACCACTATTTTGTTTTTAGCAAATGGGTATACCTTTATCACTATTCAGATGATCAGAGTAACATTTACTTTTTAAATATTAGAAAATTGAAAACATGTGCAATCCACTGTAATCCCAGCACCCTCAGATAAGTACTTTTATTATGTATATATATATTCTTCTTTATTTCTATGTGTGTAGACACAAATAGAGTTTAATCATAATACATTTCATCTATATCCTTTATTTTTTCTCAGATCAGTATATACTAATCACATTTCCATGTCCCGAAAAATCAATCTACCTCATTACTTTAATATTCTGTGATATTTATTTAATGGATATATAAAGCAATACTTATACCATCATCATTGGATATTAGCTTCCTTCTGATGTGTTACTGTTGTGTGTAATCCCAGGATAACATCCTTTGACCTGGCAGTTTCACTGCTGGGAAATAATGAGGAAATATTGTACATTTTCACTCAAAATGGTGTGAACGATTGCTCTATGGAATTGCTGTGGTGAATGTACACCTACAGAAAGTTATCTGAGTTTCCCCATACGCCTGACAGAAATGGTTACTGCCATTCCTTTTCCGTCTTTGTCTGTCTGCTGGCTTGGAAACAGGGCATGGAGAAGGAACAGTTGGGGTCTGTATGACCTTCATAGTGTCTGCAGGCTGATTCTTTTCTATCACAGCAAGTGGGACCCTTGGCACATCCCTCTGTTAGGTTCAGACCCTTCCCCAGCGAGTTACAGCAGAACACTGCACTCTGTTAATTAGAGTTACTTTGGGGCTCAAGCAGAACATTGAATTTCTGGTTTGTATTTAAACTAGACTCACCTGTTGTTATAACTTATGGTTGTTCAACCTAATTATTTCCCAGCAGGAGGGAAAAGTGTTGATATGAGATAGTTGAGACTGGGGTTTCAAGAGGATAGAAATTGACTTGGGGATAACATCAGAGATACTGCCGAGTGCAGATAGTGTAGATTATGGAAAGAACTGATAGTAAATTGAGATTGTTTTAAAGCATTCTAGAGCTTCCTAACTCTAAAATTCAGTATTTCCAGAACTGATGTAGACTTGGCTGACTTTTGATACAATTTAGTCTTTCGACCTGTACATGCTCTGACACATATTACAGAGGGAAAAAAGTGAGAATCAGAGAAGTGAAGTAATTTGACCAGTTACACAATGAAAGATTAGAAAACCAGAGTCCTGAAATAGTAGGCTTATTTATTCTTTCTTCCATTTTTCTTGATAACTGACCATTTCAATTATAAAATTACTTGGAGTGAAAATAGCATATTTTAAAATAATTTGCAAATTATCCTTAAACCATAACCTTTTAAGGGAGACAAGAGATAGGGAAGAAGGACTAATAGTTTGTTAACTTTTAATAATCTTGCCCTACATTTCTGATAAGGTTTTAAGATTATTTATTATATTTTGATTATATTTATTTTTTTTAGAAATGTATTTGTCCTAGGCTTTCAAGTATTCTGCTGTCAAATTGAACAGAGGGCTTTATATATTGTTTAAACACTATGTATTTTTTCCTTCTCTAATTTTATTTTTCTCATAATAAAATCACCAGATTCATATGTTAAAGCTCACATTAATGTTTCCCTAAGAAGCAACTCCTAAACAATTTATTGAACAATTTTCATCTTTTTCTTTTTTCTCTTCTCTAAGTCTTTCTTTTGTCTTTATTTTATTATTTTCTTCTTCTTGCTTTTATAAGTGTTGTGGTTATTTTTCTACCTTATTAGATTTAATAAATATATATTTTTACTTTCACTTCAATTATTAAAACATTTTGAGTTTAAACATTTGCTTAGTTAACCTGTGTTATATCACATCTTTTGATAGTAGTATTTGCATTTTCATTATTTTCTAATTAGTCTCTAATTGACGTTTTTATTTTCTCTTTCACTCATTAATTCTTTTTGGAAAGTGTTTCTGATTTCTTATTCTAATACTACTTTTATTTAATAATTTGTTTAATCTAATTTTACTTCTTGAAGTTAACAATTAATGTGGCTCAGTAAAAAGTCATGGATCCTGGCTTTCCTTCTTATTCTAGATCAGATGTCTAAATACAGGTTGACCTACAGGGATCCATCACATAGACCCATCTCCTATTTATGGGAAACTTGGGTAGGATTTCTCCAAACTTGGCCAGGTTTAGCAGTAACTTTACTTTCCTACTTCTAAGGCTGTTCATCTTTTTCTGATTTCATGGGTTTCTCCAAGGAAGGGGAGGAAGATCTGGATGCCATTAGAATCCCGAAGTTATGTCAAGAACAGTAATGATCTATTTCAAGTCTCAGTGTAAGTACCCAACCTGTGTGCCTTCCACTCTCCACCAGCTCAGGGATGTAACTTTTCTCACCACTAACCCTGAGCTTCTCTGGCGGCTCAGACAGTAAAGAATCTGCCTGCAGTGCAGGAGACTAGAGTTCAATCCCTGGGTTGGGAAGACCCCCCTGGAGAAGGAAATGGCAACCCACTGCAGTATTCTTGCCTAGAGAATTCCACGGACAGAGGAGCCTGGTAGGCTATAGTCCATGGGGTCACAAAGAGTGAGACATGACTGAGTGACTAACATTTTCACTTTCAACCATGTGTATCTTTAATGCATTCTTCTCTTGGCACTTTGTACTTTTCATCTTCCTGTTGACATATGGATACCCTTTCCTCTAAGCTTCTAGAGGCTGTCTGGTTCTTACATGTCTTGATATTGTTCAGTTATTAAGTCATGTCTGACTCTTTGCAATTCTATGACCATATTAAGCATGCCAGGCTTCTCTGCCCTTCACAATCTCCTCCAGTTTGCTCAAATTCATGTCCATTGAGTCAGTGATGCCATCCAACCATCTCATCCTCTGTCTCCCTCTTCTCTTCCTGCTCTCAATCTTTCCCAGCATCAGAGTATTTTCTAATGAGTCAGCTCTTTGCATCAGGTGGCCAAAGTATTGAAGCTTCAGCATCAGCCCTTCCAATGAATATTCAGGACTGATTTCCTTTAGGCTTGACTGGTTTGATTTCCTTGCTGTCCAAGGGACTCTCAATAGTCTTCTCTGGCAACACAACTTGAAAGCATCAGTTCTTTGGCACTTAGCTTTCTTTATGGTGCAGCTCTCATATCTGTACATGATTGCTGAAAAAAGGAAACAGCTTTGACTATATGGACCTTTGTTGGCAAAGTGATGTCTTTGCTTTTTTAATACACTGTTTCGCTTTGCGTAGTTTTTCTTCCCAGGAGCAAGTGTCTTTTAATTTCATGGCTGCAGTCACCGTCTACAATGATTTTGGAGCCCAAGAAAATAAAATCTGTCGGTTTCCACTTTTTCCCTATATATTTGCCATGAAGTGATGGGGCTAGATGCCATGATCTTAGTTTTTTGAATGCTGAGTTTTAAGCCAGTTTTTTCACTATCCTCTTTCACTCTCATCAGTTGGCTCTTTAGTTCCTCTTTGCTTTCTGCCATTAGAGTGGTGTCGTCTGCATATCTGAGGCTGTTGATATTTCTCCCAGCAATCTTGATTCCAGCTTGTGATCCTAAGTAGGCATTTCCCATGATGTACTCTATAGAAGTTAAATAAGCAAGGTGACAGTATACAGCCTTGATGTACTGCTTTCCCAATTTTGATCCAGTCCATTGTCCCATGTCCAGTTCTAACTGTTGCTTCTTGACATGTATACAGGTTTCTCAGGAGACAGGTATGGTGGTCTGGTATTCCCATCTCTTTAAGAATTTTCCATATACCTAAACATATACCATGCACACAAAAAGCACCAAATAAAAGTTACTGTTTTTTAATTGAAGTATAGTTGATTTATAATATCATGTTAATTTCAGGTATGCAACAAAGTAATTCAGTTACATATGTATTTTTTTCAGGTTATTTCCACCATGGGTTATTAGAAAATATTAGAGTGAATGTTGAGACTAAATTCAAATTTTAAATTGATGCAAATCTTGATTGAAAAATTTTGTGACTACCTATGACACAGGTGGGACTAAGCAGAGCTATATCCCTACTGATTGGAGAATTTCCCTGGTGTCAACTATTGGAATTATTCCAGAGAAGTTTGAAGGAGTTGGATAACATCCATGATTCTAGTAGCAAATACATGAACTAGGCAATGTCAATTAATTTTTCTCTAAACCAAAAGATTCTTTGTTCTCTTAGAGCTGAGACTCTTGATTTCTAGACTCTGAGTCAGGGTTGGGGGAGGAAGGGTGATTTTTCTTAATTATTACATAGCAAATAACAGCAACGATGCAAAGCTACAGTAGTAAACAGGAAAATGAAACTATCTATCCCTATGTGTTTAGCCATGGATATAAATTATTAGAATTGCACATTTCTTTAGTCCAGTTCTGAAACAAAATCAAACAAATGAAGAAAGGAAGTCTTTTCCCAAGCTAATGAGAAATCTCATAGTAAGTAGGATTTGATTTCTTTGTCCCACTGAGAATGTTGTTATTAACGTAATTTAAAGGTAATTAAAAATGCATTTAGTATAGTTGTTTTCCCTTCAAAATCTTTACTCTTCCTTGTCTCTGACAAAGTCCTGCTGAGTCAGTTTGATCTTACAAAATAAACACTGTTCATTAATTTAGAGAATTTTAGGCAAAATTATTAAGAAATGATGTGGGAAGTCAACACAGAGCCAAATCACAACAGAATTGCCTTGGTTAGTATATATATACATTTTTTTAAAACAGTTATTCTGCTGCAACTCTTGGAGATGGCAAGGAACAGCCAGGACTCTTAGTGAACCTCATTTTTCTCAATGCAGGGAAGCAGTTCCTTACCAGCTGTATTGGCTTGGCTTTGCTGCTTCTTATTCTTGACAGTCGCCACCCTAATTGAAATTGCAGAAATAAAGGCCTCTAGAGGGGTCCATGAACACTAAGAATTAGCACATGCCCAATAAACACAAGACACTCCAATGGTCAATATTATGACTGAAAATATGGAAGAGGAAAGGGGCATGCACCACCCAGATCTGGAGGATTAACTAGACAAAAGGAGTGCCATGTAAGTTTGTATTTTTATTTCACTTGCTTAAGATTTATTCTTGATTCAATGCTTGGGATCTCATTAGGCAGGAATAACCACCCATAGATTCACTTCCCAGGCATAGCCAATCAATATTTTTAAATACATAAACATAAAAATTATGTGTATATATTACAGAAAGTTTGGAAATTTTGAACATGTAAATAATAAAAATATGTAACTCATAATCCCATTACCAATTGTAATACTTATGAATCACTCACTGTTTTCCTCCTTTTTTCTAGGTTTACTAACATTAAAAAGTAAGTTCATATGATATATAAAACCATAAAACCTACATCTTCTTAATTTTTATGTATTATTTTTCATGTCAGTCCTAGTTTTCAAAACCTCATATTTTAATGTTTACCCTAAGTATTGTAACATATGATTGATTAGTATTTTTTTTCTTTTTTGTTGGCATTTAGGTGATTTCTTCTTAATTGGCCATTATAAATAATACTGTGGTGATTTTCAGGATGTATTTTTATTGTATGTATATGTCGGTGTTTTATATATATTCTTAAGGTAAATTTGTAAGGAAAGAAAGATACTGGATTAAAGGTTAGGGACTATTTTAAAAATTACTGCATCAAATTATAGGGTCTATATTAAGACTTCTATTATAAAAGGCTGAACTATTTTTCAAATATGTTCTACAAATTTATACTCCCACCGACATTATGCCAATTGCCTATATTACTAAATTTGCACAAGCATTGCACATTATCTTATTTTAATCTTGGCTTATTTTTTTGAACACTTGGTGTAGCTTTGCTTGCTTAGGAAGTTGAACATTTATGTTCTCCTTCCCATCTTTCATGTTGTAGATACATTTCTCTCTCTTACGTGCCTTTCTACTTTGAGTGGTTTTCATTAAGCAATCTATAGAAATAATATTCTGCCTTGAGTGTTATATTAGACTGCTCTCTATTTTTTATGGATTAATCCCTCAGATCCTGGATCATCACTGTGATGGCAAGATTGTTCCTGCCAACTGTCTTGGGTGATGCTTGTGTTTGGCTCTATTGTTCTCTTAAGGAGAGAATTTAGCTTTCTATTGTTCTCTTAAGGAGAGAATTTAGCTTTCAACTGTAATGCATTGCTTGCTCAGCCATTTTAGGTGCTGGGCTATGACCTCTCCACAGGTCACCCTTTTAGACTGAGGGCACCATCAGCAACTGATATATGAACTTTTTAATTAAAGATGCTCAAGTGTTAGTCACTCAGCCATATGCAACTGTTTGCGATTGTAGCCCACCAGGCTCCTCTGTCCATGGAATTTTCCAGGCAAGAATACTGGAGTGGGTTACCATTCTCTTCACCAGGGCGTCTTCCCCACCCAAGGATGGAACCCAGGTCTCCTGCATTGTAGGTGGGTTCTTTACAATCTGAGGCATGCTCCAGGGACCACCAAAAGAACTGAGCAGGTGAGGAAAGAGCCTACCAACCCCTTAAGATAGACTATCTCTTCAAAGGGACGCTCTGAACTTAAGGGAAGTTTAACCTGTCTGTTCCTCGGTTTCTGCATATGTATAATAAGGGCAATATCAATTTCTACTTCATAGAGTTATATAACTGTTTTTAAACTTAAAATTAGTTTTTTAAACTTACTTTTAAATAATTTAAAAAATTATTAAAAAAATAAGTTTTTAAACTTAAAAAAATTAATATCAAATACTGTCTTACTTAGTTCCCCTAGAAACAGATTCTGACAGTAGGATTCTAGTACATAATTTATTTGCAGATGATTCCTGGAAACAAAATTTGGAGGGTAGGGAAGTGAGTCAGGTATAGAAAGTTATCCAACAAAAGATAAATTATCCAGCCAGTCAACACTGGGTGAATGAAACTTAATCTTATTGGGGAGCCTGGGAGTCAGTGTAAAACTGCCACCCCTGAGGTATCCGATATAAGGAGTGAGGGAATTAGATTATTTGTATACCAAGTCTTATAAATCATTGATTGAGGGCTGCTGCATTGGAGTGGGAGGGGTTCATCCTCTGACACCTTTTGCCTATCTCTGTGATCATTGGTGGGGGAGGGGGACTCCTGCCACCAGAGCAAAGCCACAGGCAGTTGGAAGTAGGCCCATTAGTACATTACAGTGGTGAGGCCAAGGAGACGTGGGGAGAGGACCAGCAGCTTTGAAACTGTTCCAATCCAAAGAAATTAAAGAGCCCTGGAGAGTTTATAACCTGAACACGGCTGTGATCATCATGCTCAAAGCAAGCAGTACTTGTGATTTTAGTTCTAGTATTCAACAGACACTGTCGCCAGACACAGTAAAAGCCACTGAGAATATAATGATTAAGATATAGTTTCTGAATTCAGATCGCTCAGAGTCTGGTTATTAGAAACAAAGGAGTAAGTCAACAAAAACTATGATATATGCATGCTGTTTCAAATTCAAGAAAAGGTGCAATGAAAATTCATAGGCGAGACAACTGTGAGAACTCTTGAGGGAAAGCCATGACTATTGACTGTGTGGTGTGTGGGAAGGTGGGGAGTGGATCTGGTAGAGATGATTTTTTAGCTTTTTTGTGAATATGAGTAGATGATATAGCTTTGCAAAGAGGGAAGGGATGGACATCCTAGGGAGAAAATCTACATCATATGATGGGAATAGTAAATGAGAATGGCTTAACCTAGGATTTAAAGTAGTACTGCAGACCTGGAAGGAAGGATTCACTTAGTCAAGCAGTAATTTTTGAGTCTAGAAAGCCATACTGGTGCCAGGTCATGAAAGACCTTGTGAGGGATGTTGTGGGGACCTTGTGGAAATCGGAGGGGAGGAGGTGGGGCAAAGATTTTTACACAGAGAGCTCTTTGGTAAATACTTTCAGTGTGGAAATGTTATTTTGGGGAACAAGGAGACCAATTTAGGGGCATAGAAGTTTTAGCAAAAAAGGTAGTAAGCCCTGGTGAAAGTGAAAGTCGCTCAGTTGTGTCCAACTCTTTGGGACCCCATGGAATTCTGTAGGCCAGAATAACTGAGTGGGTAGCTTTTCACTCCTCCAGGGGATCTTCCCAACCCAGGCAGAATGGATTTAAGTACCAGGCTCCTCGGTCCATGGGATTTTCCGGGCAAGAGTACTGGAGTGGGGTGCTATTGCCTTCTCCACAGTAAAGAGAATCAGATGGTAAAGCATCCACCTGCAATGCAGGAGACCTGGGTTTGATCCCTGGGTAGGGAAGATCTCCTGGAGGAGGGCATGGCAATCCACTCCAGTATTCTTGCCTGGAGAATCCCATGGACAGAGAAGCCTGGTGGGCTACAGTCCATGGGGTCACATAGAGTCAGACACTACTGAGCAACTAACACACAAAGAAAATCAAAGGAAGTGAGTTAGGCCTTGAGAGTTGGCAGTAAGATGAGTGAAATGAATTAGCCCTGGATATTTCTTCAAATTTCAGACTAGGGAACTGACTGCATGGCTGTGCTACTCATCCTGTGGATGTGTTGGACACAGAGATGGACAGTTTAGGGATGGGAGAACTGAAAGATGTAATAGGACAGTCAGTTCAATGCAGTTGTTCAGTCATGTCCGACTCTTTGCAGCACCATGGACCGCAGAACACCAGGCTTCCTTGTCTGTCAGCAACTCACAGAGCTTACTCAAACTCATGTCCATTGAGTCTGTGATGCCATCCAACCATCTCATGCTCTGTCATCCCCTTCTCCTCCCACCTTCAATCTTTCCCAGCATCAGGTCTTTTCCAATGAGTCAGTTCTTTGCATGAGGTGGCCAAAGTACTGGAGTTTCACCTTCAGCATCAGTCCTTCCAATGAATATTCAGGACTGATTGCCTTTAGGATGGACTGGTTGGATCTCCTTGCAGTCCAAGGGACTCTCAAGAGTCTTCTCCAACACCACAGTTCAAAAGCATCAATTCTTCAACACTCAGCTTTCTTTATAGTCCAACTCTCACATCCATGCATGACTACTGGAAAAACTATAACTTTGACTAGACAGACCTTTGTTGACAAAGTAATGTCTCTGCTTTTTAATAGGCTCTGTAGGTTAGTCATAACTTTTCTTCCAAGGAGCAAGCGTCTTTTAATTTCATGGCTGCAGTCACCATCTGCAGTGATTTTGGAGCTGCAAAAAACAAAGTCTGTCACTGTTTCCACTGTTTCCCGATCTATTTGCCATGAAGTGATGGGACCAGATGCCATAATCTTAGTTTTCTGAATGTTGAATTTTAAGCCAGCATTTTCACTTTCCTCTCACTTTCATCAAGAGGCTCTTTACTTCTTTAGTAATAGGACAGGGTGGTACTTATTTTTCTTTCTTTGGCCTCAACCATTCCTTCCTTCCTTCTTTTCTCATTAGTGCCTTGTTGAATCCTCAGCCCCAATAGAACATATTTCACTTTTCTTGCCAAACCCATATTGTTAAATACCAGGGGCTCAGTGTGTAATTGATACAGGAAGTTTCATGGCTGCCTCTTGGGTGTCAACTCAAAGGAAGAGCAAATGGGTTGGGATAGGGTTGGTTTTTAACTACTACAGAAAAACAAACAAACATGATTTGGTCCTGAATTTCCATCCCAGCAGTACCACTACCTACAAGTAGGAGTACACTACCCAGAAAGATGGTTGTGAGAATTGAATGACGTAAGGGGTAAAAAGCTGTCTGACTTCCCTGTTAGCTTCCCTGGTAGCCTGCAATGCAGGAGACCTGCGATCAATCCCTGGATTGGGAAGATTCCCTGGAGAAAGGCATGGCAACCCACTCCAGTATTCTTGCTTGGAGAATCCCCATAGACAGAGCTGGGCTACAGTTCATGGGGTCGCAAAGAGTTGGACATGACTGAGCGTCTAACACATACACACACGAACTTGTAAGGACTGTGCAATTGCAAAAGCAAGTAATTCATAAATTAAGGCAAATGAATTAATAGTAAGCCAGCATTGCCCTGATCAGAGGAGCCAAGACCATATAGTGGGTCCCTTACTTATGAACTAGGGAGAGACTACAAATAATTGTGCTTTAAGGTTTTTGGGGGGAAATAATAATAATAATAAAGGTGGAAATGGGTGGCTTAGAAGAGAGCAAGAAACCATGAGCATAACAAATATTAATAAATTCAGGAGCCATTTTGTAGGGAGAAAGTAAGGAAGGGAAAAGAGAGAATAAGAAGAATGATATAATCAGGCTAGCAGCCTCATGTATCTTTCACGCCCCCACAAGTCTGGCTGTGGCTCCTGTCACCACACCACCTACCTCTCAGCAGTGTAACCTCGATCAGCACCCTGAGAACCCCCTCCCCCGCACATGCAAAAAGCTTTATCTTCTAATCAGTGATAATGGCCATTTGTTTAACAGTGGGACAGCAGCTTCCTGTGCCAAAGGGGTTTTGGAATGGTTGGTCTCTCATGAATAAACAGAGAAAGAAAATTGTGGATGTGGGCAATTAACTAGTTTCTGATCTACCTGTGAAACTCCTGTATAGAAAGCCCAACAGAAGGACAGAAATCCTGCTGAAGAAATTAGCTGTCAGACATCTAATTAGGTGGGAGGATGATTAGCAGGCTTGGTGCTGTAGGTGGGTTTATTTTAATAGTGTTTGGGACATAGTTGGGCAGAACAGCAGCTGATCAGCATGGATTTAAAGAAATCTGAAGAGCAACAAGACAAGAGTAGAAGCAGAGACATGGAGACATTTTCAGAACTTTTCCATGAAAGAACTGAGGCAGTGAGAGGGTTTCAGAGTGCTCTGGGAGCTTATTGAGATGGTAGCCACAGCATTGCTCTCTTGAAGTTACCTGCATGTATGGTCAAGCCACTCAAGACTGCCATTCTCTTGTTTTCTGTACATCCCCTGCCTGACCAGTACCTGTTTCACCTATACCCTATTCACAAGGCTGACCTTCCAACATACTTGCCCCAGGCCCCAGCCAGCGATTGTTCTTATCAAAGATAGTAACTGATGAGCCAAGCTTACATCAGTTCCCAAATAACTGGCAGTTCCCCTCAGCCACTTTCCGGGAGTGAAGACTGCCGCTGTGTCCTGTCCGCCGTCCACTGCACTTGGTGGTGGGGTGGGGTGTTGCTCCAGGACCTTGCTTTCAACATGCAAGATCCCCCATCCATGAAACCTCTGATGTCTCTGTTGCTGCCTCCGGGCTCTTTCTTGGGTCTTGGGTGGGCAAAGATAGACCTTGCAGGCCTGTGGGGTACAGGCTCAGTTCAGTTCAGTTCAGCTGCTCAGTCGTGTCCGACTCTTTGCGACCCCATGAATCGCAGCACGCCAGGCCTCCCTGTCCATCACCAACTCCTAACAGTATGCAAATAAACATTGCCAAGTACTTCAATAGGGTTGAAATCCCAACTAAGGAATAGATGGTGGCCAAGCCAGCACCAGAGAACTGGAAGCAGGAACTTCAGTGACTGTGAGGTCAGAATACTGATAGCAAATGACCAAATTCTGAATGTTTCTTCCAATCTTATGTTTCTTACGTAAAGTCAAAATCCTGGGCTAGTGTGTCCCATTGTCTGAGCTTCGGCTGCTAGGTTCCCTCTTTGGCTTTACGGGGTGGAGAGAAGAAGATTCTGAGCACCGTTGAATTCTACTTCTTGAAAGTTGCTCAGTCCTGTCTGACTCTTTGCGACCCCATGGACTATGCAGTCCATGGAATTCTCTAGGCCAAAATACTGGAATGGGTAGCCTTTCCCTTCTCCAGGATTGAATTCTATAGAGAGAAGTAAACACCTGTTTGAAGCACCCAAACCAAGATTCCCCTCAGTGACGGAGAGTTAATTCCCTATGAGGGAATTTGGATGTTGGGAAGGAGAATTGGATTATGAGTCATGCACACAGTCACAAAGACAAATATCCAGTGTGGAAGTGGTATGGAGATAGTAGAAAAGTGTAACCATAAAAATTTATGGTTTTATGATGGGACTGTCAAATATTAAGATTTCAGACCAGGGGGTTAATGAATAGACAAGGTGCATCCTTTTTTATGCGGGACATAGCTTAAGGGTAAACTGAAAGAAAGTCGAGAAAAGCAACAGCAGATTATTTATGGGCAATCAATATCCTCAGAGCCTTCTGACATTTCTGGACTCAGTAACATAAATTAAAATAGTATTTGGGGCATGAACATTTGAAATAGATTGGGAAGGGTGTTGGAATATTTCAGCTCTCTCCATAAACTCCAACACAAGTCCAGCTCTGTCTTCTGTTTTGGGTGCTTTAGGTGGGAAAACTTTCCCGAGAATGAGCATCTAAAATGTCTGCAAAGTTTATCTTTTTTTTAAACCTTGTGGTAAAAAAATAAAATGCATAATAGAAAATTTAACCATTTATAGGTTCATCAGTTCATTTCAGTTCAGTCACTCAGTTGTGTCTGACTCCTTGCGATCCCATGAACTGCAGCACGCCAGGTCTCCCTGTCCATCACCAACTCCTGGAGTCCACCCAAACCCATGTCCATTGTGTCGGTGATGCCATCCAACCATCTCATCCTCTGTCATCCCCTTCTCCTCCTGCCCCCAATCTTTCCCAGCATCGGGGTCTTTTCAAATGAGTCAGCTCTTTGCATCAGGTGGCCAAAGTATTGGAGTTTCAACTTCAACATCAGTCCCTCCGATGAACACCCAGGACTGACCTCCTTTAGAATGGACTGGTTGGATCTCCTTGCAGTCCAGGGGACTCTCAAGAGCCCTCTCCAACACCACACTTCAAAAGCATCAATTATTCTACACTCAGCTTTCTTTATAGTCCAACTCTCACATCCATATATGACTACTGGAAAAACCATAGCCTTGACTAGATGGACCTTTGTTGGCAGAGTAATGTCTCTGCTTTTTAATATGCTGTCTAGGTTGGTTATAACTTGCCTTCCAAGGAGTAAGCGTCTTTTAATTTCATGGCTGCAATCACCATCTGCGGTGATTTTGGAGCCCAGAAAAATGAAGTCAGCCACTGTTTCCCCATCTATTTGCCGTGAAGTGATGGGACCAGATGCCATGATCATAGTTTTCTGAGTGTTGAGCTTTAAGCCAACTTTTTCACTCTCCTCTTTCACTTTCATCAGGAGGCTCTTTAGTTCTTCTTCACTTTCTGCCATAAGGGTGGTGTCATCTGTATATCTGAGGTTATTGATATTTCTCCTGGCAATCTTGATTCCAGCTTGTGCTTCTTCCAGCCCAGCGTTTCTCATGATGTACTCTGCATATAAGTTAAATAAACAGGGTGACAATATACAGCCTTGATGTACTCCTTTTCCTATTTGGAACCAGTCTGTTGTTCCATGTCCAGTTCTAACTGTTGCTTCTTGACCTGTATACAGGTTTCTCAAGAGGCAGGTCAGGTGTCTGGTATTCCCATCTCTTCCAGAATTTTCCACAGTTTATTGTGATCCACACAGTCAAAGGCTTTGGCATAGTCAATAAAGCAGAAATAGATGTTTTTTTGGAACTCTCTTGCTTTTTTGATGATCCAACAGATGTTGGCAATTTGATCTCTGGTTCCTCTGCCTTTTCTAAAACTAGTTTGAACATCTGAAAGTTCACGGTTCACATATTTCTGAAGCCTAGCATGGAGAATTTTGAGCATTACTTTACCTAACATGTGAGATGAGTGCAATTGTGCAGTTGTTTGAGCATTCTTTGGCCTTACCTTTCTTTGGGACTAGAATGAAAACTGAACTTTTCCAGTTCTGTGGCCACTGCTGAGTCTCCAAATTTGTTTATTAAATACATTTACATTGTGTTAAATATATTTACATTGTGTTAAATATATTCACATTACTCTAAAGCAGATCTCCAAAACTTTTTCTTCCTGCATATGAAGCTCTACTCCCAATAGACAAAGATCACCCTTTACCCTTCACCACAACCTTTGGTAATCATCACTCTACTTGCTCTTCCTATGAATTTGACTACGTCAGATTCCTCAAATAAAAGGAATCATATAGTATCTGTCTTTTCATGACTAGCTTATGTCACTTAATATCCTCCAGATTCATCCATGTTGTAGCATGTGACAGAATTTCCTTTCTTTTCTACTGAATGTATAACTCACATTTGTTCATACATTTATTCACTGATGGACATTTGGATTGCTTCCAACTCTTTGTTTTTGTGAATAGTGCTGTTACAGACACAAGTGTGCAAATATTTTCTGAGCCTGCTTTCAATTATGTTGACTTTATATGCAAAGGTAGGATAGCAGGATCATTGTAGTCATCAATCATGACAGTTCTATATCAGTTCAGTTCAGTTGCTCAGTCAAGTCCGACCTTTTGTGACTCCATGAACTGCAGCACGCCAGGCCTCCCTGTCCATCATCAACTCCCAGAGTCTACCCAAACTCATATCCATTGAGTCAGTGATGCCATCCAACCATCTCATCCTCTGTCATCCCCTTCTCCTCTTGCATTCAATCTTTCCCAGCATCAGGGTCTTTTCCAATGAGTCAGCTATTCACATCACGTGGCCAAAGTATTGGAGTTTCAGCTTCAACATCAGTCCTTCCAATGAACAACCAGGACTGATTTCCTTTAGGATGGACTGGTTGTATCTCCTTGCAGTCCAAGGGACTCTCAAGAGTCTTCTCTAACACCACAGTTCAAAAGCATCAGTTCTTCTGCACTCAGCTTTCTTTATAGTCCAACTCTCACATCCATACATGACTACTCGTGGTAATTCTATCTTCAGTTTTTTTGAGTAACTGCCATACTGTTTTCTATAGTGGTTGTACCATTTTATAACCCCACCAGTAGTGTACAAGGTTTGTCAGCTTCATTTTTATCTTTTAAGGAAAAACTCCTCTAACTGTGGAAGAATTAGTATCTAGAGTAGGTGGGATCCCTAAAATACTGTTTTCCATCATTTCTTGGGAGTCCCCAGAGGTTTCAAACCCCTGCTGAGAAGAGACGGGGCAGAAAAAGCCCATGAGGGACTTAAAGGAGATAAGCAAGTGATCATCTAACTTTGGGGTCTTAGCAACACTGAAATGACAAGTAAAGTAAGGTGAGTGAAGTCTAAAAGCTTGACTAGAACAAGTTTACCTGGGTATCCCTGTCAGGAATGCTCCCAGATGTCATAATATGCTGTCATATTAGACAGCATCTATTATCGAAAAAGCTAATATGTTGGAATACTTACAAAAGAAAGGTACGTGGAGTTCTGCTAGTAGCCATAGGAAACACAAAGTCTGATTATCCCCGTTTTATGGGTTGAGAGAGCTGAGGTTTGTGGGAAAACAGCTTACCCAAAATTACGCTGAGTGTTCTGTTTCTGAATGCAGCCAGATCTCTTAGCTTTTCTTCCAGGGTTTGGGATTCTCCATAACATGAGAGAATAACAAGTCACTGTTTATCTTATCTGTTTAGAAAGCTTTGTCTTGCTGGTATTATACATATCAAAACTAGGTATAACTCTGTTTGAAACTGAAGAGCAACTGCTTTTCTTGGTGGAAAATGTCCAGTTGACAGCTCCCCTAGTTTTTCTTCTTCCTTTGTAGGCTACACAGGTTGGTTCCATATAATCTTTGTAATCTCATTTTGGAGTTTTCGTCAGAGTTGCTGCAGTCATTTTTTTTTTTCTTTCAATGAACCATAGTTGATTTACAATGTGTTAATTCTTCTGTACAGCAGAGAGATTCACTTATATATAAACATAAACTCTTTTTTGGTATTCTTTTCCGTTATGGTTTATCACAGGATATTGCATATAGTTCCCTAAGCTATACAGTAGGACCTTGTTTATCAGTCATGGGGTTATTTTTGAAAGCCTGTTTCTTTAAGGACCTGGCCAAAGATCACCACATCTCATTTAATAAAGATGGTCTCTCCAGCCCATATAATGGTCTTAGAATGTTCTCAGTATGGATTGGAACTAGTGATTTAAAAGAAAAGTCTCCTACACAGGGCATAGAACAGCAGCCATCTTCTTCCCCCACCTTCACCATGTAAGCACACAGCACACGTACACACCCCCACTAACTCCCCACATGCTGGCAGATTTTCCCAATTTCTATTTATTAAGTTACATTAACTGTGAAAATAAAATGCGTCACATGATCAAATGTTGTTAGATAAATATGAATTTGCCACCTGCTGCTTCACTCCTGCCCTTCTGGGAAATAAAAGGGATTGAATTTGCTGAGAAATTCCTCTGACTTTATTTTTTTTTCACCCCTTAAAGAAGCTCCATATGCAGGGAGAAAGAGCTCCAGCTGTAGGAAGTAGTCAAAAGTCCATCTCTGTTATTAATGAAGAACTTCTATGTAAATAAAAGCTCCACTTTATACGACAAACTTCCTGTTTACTTGCAAAATCATGTTTTATATCAGACTGATGGTGTATTTCAACCTCATGCTGCTGTCCTGAAGAGCTGAGGAAGATCATTATACGTTTTTGAAGACTATGAAGTGTTGAATAAAAATGTTTAGTTTATCATTTGAGCTAAACTCTCCCTTTGCTCCCCACTTTTTTATTCTTTTCCACTCCTATATATATACTCTTTTCCTCTGTAAATCTTTTAGGGGGAAAAAAAAGGAAATTACCTTTGTTGGTCCTTTGAGAATACCTGCACTTATTTTCTACTTATTTTTCACTAGATTAGATGTAGCATGTTGACAATAGCATCTTTTAATTTTAAAGCTGTTTGGGGGTGTTTGCATCTTTGAATGTGAAAGCTTATATTGCTTTAGTTTATTTCATTCATTCCATAAATAATTATTAAGCGTAGTATGTGCTAGGCACCATGCTAGGTGCAGATGGTAAAGTAATGATCAGGAGTATACATATCCCTTGCCCTCAGGGAGCTTTTAGGCAAAAGGAGGAGGAAAAAATATAGATAAGTAGCTTTAAATGAATTTAGCATTATAAAATCTGAGCTGAACTACATATTTTAGATCAGAAGAAGGGTTTTTCATTTGTTTTATTGATTTTATACGTTATAAGTTTTAAAAGTATTTATTGAAGTGTAACCAGATTTTCTGACAGCAAAAACTTTATCCTTTGAACCAGGCTCTGAGGAAATGGAAAAAGAAAGCTCCATCCTTTGGTGAGAGGAGGGGAATGGTAGTTTATAAAGTTTTCAAATGAGTCCTTTTTCCCTTGTGATTCTATTGAGAGAGTTTTTGAAAAAAAAAATATTATTTTTAAGCCCGCAAAATATTCATTTAAAACAGAGTTCCTATATATGGGGTTTAATTTATCTAAAGCCCTTTAGAATGTTAATACCACACACTATGACCTCTACAAGGATAAGACATATCCTTATTTGTATTTACATCTTGCCTGAAGGTGGCTTTATGAAAGGTTGTGAAATAATTTGAATTAATATACATATGAATGAATGAGTTAATAGATGGATGAATCAGGGGCTTTGATAAAGTCCCAAAATATGTGCCTACAACCTTTCTTATCCAAGTGTAAAGGCTTTGAACCTTGATAACACTTTAGTTAATGATGGCACAGAATAGTTGAATGTGGTAGGTATTCTATAAGAGCACAGGAAAGGTAGAGTCCTTGAGCTTTCCCAGCTAATACTATGCAGTGATTGACTGAGGGAATTGTCTAGGGACCATCTGAAATGGGGAAACAGCCACACTTGTCTAAAATAAGTCAGACTCTAGGTGACTTAGAATAAAAGGTTGTTTCAAGTCAGAGAAATAGCATGCAGTTGCAATCTTATTTGAACAATTGTTTAATTCTAGCATCACCAAGGAGTGTTGGTGACCCATTGACAAATATCCTGGTTGATTTGACTGCAAGGGAAATCTTGGTCCATTTTGTTCAATTTCACATCTGAAGATTAGCTTAGTAGCAAACTCATATAGAGTATAAATTGCCAGGAAACTTTTATCAAAGATATGGAGAAGGCTTTGTATCAGGCGTATTCAGGGTCACGTGGAAATGTCCTCTGTCATAGGGTGCTAGATTTGGAGTGAATTGATTGGAATTAAGACCACACCAGTGCCTACCAAATTGGGAAGCCTGCAGTGGAAGGAATAGTTGATCTCTTGCACAACAGGAAATGAAAGAACAATACATCTCTTAAAAAAGTTGGGCATGGGAGTAGATAGTCAAATAAAGCTAGAGGTCTTTTAATTCTTCTTTTATGTCTTTGAAAAAGAATAGATGGATGGGTTTGTTTAGTCAAAACTCTAAATTAAGGCAAAGTCTATGGTGATGCTTCTTCATCTGTTTTAATCTGTTATTCTGTGTAATTGTTAAAGAGGAAATCATGATATCCAACTTCAAACTTCTGAATACTTCAATATAATGATATGGGTAAAGGAAAACTCCAACCTCAAATCTGTTAGTGAACAGTCATATATTTGGCACCTGCTGCATACAAGCATTATTGTTATTTCTGATCCCTCTATCAACTTTCTGCTCACTTGTTTATTTCTCATCCCAAAATACTTTTTCCCTAAATTTCAAAGGGACCACTGGTTAATTACACAGTTTACCAGGTGCACTATAAAAACAGCTTACTACCCCCTCCAGACCAATCATCAGCTTGATTAATTTAATCAAACGTTCCAGTGTGACAGTTCATCCTAATTAGCTAATAATATTCTATCCCTCAGCACTCTTGGGACTGAGGTGTTTTTGTTGTGTAAAACAATGTAGTCACCATATTACATTTCTGGTCTTGAAGGCCTGGGTGCTACCCAAGTATGGGATAAATTTAGAAGATGTATTTCACTGAAAATTAGTTGAAGAAAATGGGTCATAAATAATACTAAATAATCCCTGAATCTGGAACCCATACTGAGTGCTGGCCTTTTGCTGGAGCATTTGTGGTTGCTGGGATGTGGTACTGATGTTCTGAACTCTGTTCCATAGAACAACTTATTCAGTCCCCTTGAGATATGAACCCAAGATTCTATTTTAACCATCAGTTCAGTTCAGTTCAGTCGCTCAGTCATGTCTGACTCTTTGCAACCCCATGGATCGCAGCTCATATAACCACAAACAGTGCCAATAATGGGCATTCTCTTTGGGCTTATAGTGCCACAAATTGGGGCCAGTTATCTGTGTTCTTCCCTCCTTAAACCAAGAATGGACTTTGTTAATGTCAAAGCTTCTGGTGAGTAGAACTGAGAAAAGTCCTTTAGGTCTGTTTAGCATACTCCATTAGTTACCCCCTGATTTATTTGACTGTCCTGTGTTCCTTTGTCTTCCTAAGATGTCATTTAGAAAAGTTTTCCCATCACTAATGCCTCTCAGGGCTGATTTTACATACTCATCACCAGTGATCACTTTTTAATTACATGGGCCTTTGTTTTGTTTTCTTTCTCTCTCTCTTTTTTTTATTAAGGTTCCTCTGAGGAAACTTTCCCCTTTCTGGGCCTAATCATGTTGTCAGATCAATTAAGGTAATTGACAGCAGGTTTATCACTTTCCTTAATCAGTAGTGCAGCCATTTTATTACAGGGAAACAATCCCCAGATGATTTAGAGATACAAAAAAAGTTTCAATCTGTATGAATAGAAGGAAAAAGAAAGTCAACCTGAAATGTCTGCATTCTGAATGAGAGAGGGAAGTGGAAGACACAGCCAACGGTCTTTAGAGCCAGCCTCCATCAAAGAATAAGGCAGTGGTCCTCAGAACTGAGTATGCATCAAAATCACCTGGTAGGATTATTTAAAAATTCAGACTGCAGCTCCCACAGCAATGTAGGTATTTGGTAGAGCCCAGAAATCTGTCTTTTTATGAACATCTTAGATGATTCACCCAAGAAGGTTGTTCTTTGCACAGCGAGCTTTGAGAGGAAACATTAGTGCTCAGCTTTCAAAAAAGTAGGCTATTTAAACATAAAGTGAGGCCTAGGGCAGTGCTTCTTTTGTTTGAATGTGTGCGCAAGTCAGCTGGGGCTCTTGTTCCTCAGGTATGTGTACGGTACGACTGTATACCTTGCAGGTTTGCAGATGGTGGTGCTATGCTGGGCAGTGGAAAGCATTTGAGGTGGTAGGGTCCTTGAACCGTGGTCTCTTTTTTTGTGCTTCTTTAGTGCTGTGCCAAAAGGAAAGTTGGCAGGGGTGGTGGTCATGTCTGCCCATTAGAGCTACTAATGGTCATAAGGCAAGGAGGTTGGGCTTCCTGCCAATGTCGGCTGCCAGGGAAACCAGAGAATGGGGCTTCGTCCCTGAATGCCTCAGCCTGTTGTCTCAGAAAGTAGCATCATGATTTTTTCCATCATTCTCTAAAACTGTAAAAGGATTATGTCTAATTTCTGAATACATAACACAAAGACAGGCCTTTTTAAAAAAAAATCAAGCTCCTACTGAAAGGAAATGTTTATTGCAATGACCTTGATGTTTTGCAAATAATTTTATCCAGCAGTTCTTGAGGCACATAGGCCTCTTTAAAGACAGCACCTTGGGATTTTAACTACCTTAAAATTTTCCCAGATGCTTTCACATCTGTAGTGATTAATTTCTTATAGACGAGTTCTGTTTTACTCTGCCATTGCCTAATTCAGTGCTTGGATAAGGTCTGGGAATTAATGGATTCTTCTATCTTTATGAACCTACAGTATAACCAAGGAGGAAAGATACCATTCCCTGCTTTGTATCACTGGCTTTATTTTTTTACATGCAAATAGCATATTCAGTCTGCGGAGAAGGCAATGGCACCCCACTCCAGTACTCTTGCCGGGAAAATCCCATGGATGAAGGAGCCTGGTAGGCTGTAGTCCATGGGGTTGCTAAGAGCTGGACACGACTGAGCGACTTCACTTTCACTTTTCACTTTCATGCACTGGAGAAGGAAATGGCAACCCACTCCGGTGTTCTTGCCTGGAGAATCCCAGGGACAGGGGAGCCTGGTGGGCTGCCGTCTATGGGGTCACACAGAGTCAGACACGACTGAAGTGACTTAGCAGCAGCAGCAGCAGCATATTCAGTCAAGTGGACAGTAGGTTATACCTATCTGAGATAGTCATTGAAGTGACACTTAATTCATCATGGAATAAAAACCTGTGAGGCCAACGAAGCAAAATATTGTTTACCCTAATTTTATTTAATATCACCAATTTATTAATTGATTTCTCAAGAGTAAAACTAGGATTCAAAATTTTCATTTAAGAAATACTTACTGGTCACCTGCTGTTTGTGGATACACACCATATCTGTGTTCCTCATGGCCTCCATCTTTTGACTTCCTATCAGTGCTGTTTCTCCCATAAGAAAAGACTCTAATCTCCTTAATAAACAGGCACCAGCCTCTCAAATACCTGCAAAATGTTGAGCAGGCCTTGGTCAGCTCGATCTTATCAAGAAATCTAGAAAGTTAGAAGCCTGGAGGATTTACTTTATTAGACCACTGATATTTTATTCTCTGCATTCACTCTATAAAATATATACTAGTTTATGCCAGCTCTGAAGAATGGAAAAATGCTTGTATTCCTTGTATTTTCCTCTAAGAAACCAAAACGATTCTCAACTTCTTTTTCACTTGTCTTTATGACACCATGGACAGCTGAAAGGAGACGGCACTGATCCCATTTGTAGTTGATGAAACAAAAGCCCAGATAATTGGAGATTTGCTTCATGCCATCCAGGTCAGTGATAGAGGAAAATCTAGAAACCAATCCTGGTGACACAGAGTTTGGGTCTTTTTCTACTAGTCACTTCAATGTATCTGTATGTTAGAGAAATAACACAAACACACTGGATATTCAGTAAATTGCCAACACATTAGGAAAAATAAATTTGTAATGAAAATAATAGTCATTTAAACATTATAGAGTGTAGTTTAAGAAAGTAAATTTCTAAGTGTTCAACCCTAGATCCTTTGTCTCTTAAGAGCGATTCTGTAACTGTCACATAGAATATTTTATAAACTAATTCTTCGTCCTACTACTACTAATTGACATTTATTGAAAGCCCACTATGTGCTAAGAATTTTGTATCTGCTTCTTTACTGGGAGGTTATATTTTAATCTGGAGTTTCACAACTGTGCTACAGTAATAACATTTTTCATTTTCCTATAACTCTTTAATCCATCTAAGATTGCTGTATGTCTGGTATAATGCTGTCATATTAATCTCTATTCTTTTTAGCTCAAAATACAATAAAGGCAGAATGTGAATTATGGCTGAAATGAAATAGTGTTATTATTACAAAATAGTGTAAATCAACATATTTCTAATTTGATTTTTTATTATTCTATAGTTTTAACAATGTATTTAATTTCCTTGAATTATTGAAATACCTCAATCATGATCAGTTCTTATTAGTTGATATTGATGTTTATTATCATTAATATATTTAATTCATGCTGTCTTATGTGATTGATGTGTGTGTCCATTGATAATCTGTTTGTAAGACTTGTGGTAACTGATATACTTCATTTCAAGAGACTTTGACCCTTTGCCCACCACGGTGTTTTCAGGGTCATAGACGTTTCCTACATCCCCGGTTATCTCTTTCTAAATATTCTCTGCTTGGTGCCTGGCATATCTCTGGACACATGATAGCTTAATAAATAACCACAGGGTACAAAGCGCACTACACCAGTCCTGACTTTGCTCAGTTATTTGGATTGTCTAATAAAGTTGAGCTTCCATATCCCACTTTGAGAGTAGGTGCTTCCACTTAAACCTGTCTGTACTTTTGCACATTAGAGGTTCTAGGTTCTGGTGATGGAATGGATCTGCTACATAATCTCTCTATACGGTTGGAAGTCAGTGCATTTAGTTTACTTCTAATGAATGATACCTGCAGAGCAGCTCCTCAGGATCTTTAATAACTTCCATCCTTCTTCTGTGACCAGCCTGGTAAGGCTGAGTTACAATGAGCTGAGCAGATCAATAGTAATCACAGGGTGCTTGAAAAAGACAGCCTCCCCTATAATCTTGGGACAGCTTAGTTAGTGTTGCCACTCAACCCAAGATGAGGGTATGTGTGTGTGTGTCGTGTGTGTGTGTGAGTGTGTGTGTGTGTGAGTGTGTGTGTGTGTGTGTGTGTGTTGTATTCAATTTTGATGATTTCTAAGAAAATAATCCCTCATGGCCTCCTCTTCTTCCTTATTAAATAAGCATGTTAATGAATCAGTGAGCGTTTCTGCTTCTCCTGCTCTGAGGCTTCCCTTCACTTCTTCTCCCAGCAGTGCTCAGGTAGCCATATTAGTCGATCACATGTGCTAGACAATGAATGCAGTCTTTTTGTAAAATCTTCTAAATCTTTGTCCTTTGCTGTTGACCTTATGGTCAAATATCATCTTTAAATATTTGGCCATGAGCCTTTTTCTTTGGAATAAAATATGAACTCCTTAATAATTCAAGGCCAAAAAAGAAGGACATCCAGTCCTGTTTGATCTGAGACTGACCTGAGGAAATTGAAAAATATCCTTTTTGTTTCTCTTTTCTCTAAGTTTGCTCTCTCTTAATTTTTTTAATATTTTTAAATAAAATAATTCATGTATGATGTACAAAATCAGAAGACATAGAGAAGCAAAAGGAAAAATATCCATAATGTGAACACTGTCTATTTGTCTAAATTATTTATGATATTTTTTTCCATTCCATAAAGCTTTCCCCAGAAATTCAAAACAACATAGATTTTTTTTCCAACCAAAACACAAATTGTCTTCAGCATGACATGGGGACCAGGATTTTATCAAATGCTATCCTTAGTGATGATTACATGTTAATTTCCAATTGTTCAAGGGTGCTTTGTATCCCCAGAGAGGATTCATAAACTTCAGTATGTGCTTAAGAGCCCCCTCTACTTTTCTCAATACTACATGTTCAAGTGCTGCGGTATTGAACTGATTCTATTTATCCAGTAAGATAATGTGATATTTTGTTTTTCCATTACCATATTCAGATAACCTTTTAGTATGAAAAACAAATCCTACCTCTTGAATAAATAATTATTTAGGTCTTCTTAAAAAAAATATTCTCGGTCTGTATTGCTGTTTGGGTGGCTTTCCTAATTGACAGCCAGTGGTGATATTCAGCATGGAAAGTGTTTGTGTCCAGATGAGTGCATGAAATGTAATTTGTCTGGTATGAGCTTTAACTGGCAAATGTTAGAAATTGACCTTTTCAACAGAAATTTACTTGGAAGTCCTAAGTGAAGCTCTGCTTTAAGCTAAATTTGTCACTAAGACATGATTAAATTCTCTTAAATGTAGATCAATTACACTTATTATTAATGGGAATTGAAATCTCCCTAAATGGTAGCCATAAATTTAAAGGGGAGGGGAAGAATGTGAAGGTTAAGGTGCCTCATTCACCAGCTGGATAATCTTATGCTATCATGAAACTCTATTTGAGACAAAGAAAGTTGTTTGTTCCACAGTAGGCTGTGGCTAGACTTCAGAGTCTTGTATAAGGAGATGGAATGTTAGGTTTTCACTTCACTGGAATCCAGGAACTCCACATCTCATAGCGCATGGCCAGAAGGCCATACAGATATTTAGAATGAGAGAAAGAAAGAGGAGAGGAAGATAAAGAATGAGGGGACTAAGATCCCACAAGCCTCACGACTTGGCAAAAAAGAAAAAAAAGGATGTAGAAAAAAAACCTGATCGTTACCCCGCAGGGAGAGGGAGCAGGAATCAGCTGAGAGATTTGGACTGACATAAGAACCCTACTGTATGTCAAATAGACCTAATAGGGACCTACCTACTGTAGAACAAGGAGCTCTTCTCAATACTCTATATTGACCCATAAGGAAAAACAGTCTAGAAAAGAGTGAATATGTGTATCTGTATAAGTGGTTCACTTTGCTGTACAGTAGAAACTAACACAGCATTTTAAATCAACTATACTCCAGATTTTTTTTTTTAAGAGTAATTTCACTGGAAAAAAAGAGTGAGGGAGGAAGGAGTCAAGTTTTGATCCTTTCCTAGCTGATAATTGACTATAGAATTAAGGAGAGAGAAACAATATAGAAACGTGATCTGAGAAATGACTGACGTTCTCAGCAGGGAAAATAAAAATGTATTGGCTCAGAACTCCAGCTACTGGTGTATTATGAAATGTGAGTGATGCTTTCTACCTTGATTAGAGATGCTAACCTCTGAAAACAGTGAAGAAACCAGTTTCTTCCAGCTGTGATGCTGTATAAGGGGTCAACTTACCTGTGTAAGGTTAGAAACATTGTAATTTTCTTTACTCTGGTGAGTCAGAGAAGCTTAAGTCAAAGATATGAATAGTGCTGGCAACAGGAATGCATATCAGCTCCTATGCCCATTTAATCTTTGAACATGACATGGCATCTGCAAGATGAAAGAGACATGAAAACTCGAAGGGAAAAGGAAAAAAAAAGTGAAGGTGTTATTAACATTGCTAATAATATATTCTAAACTTGTGAACATCACCTCTCATTCAGAGGTACTCTTAAGATTTATAATGTGCTTATGGAGATCAGACACATATCTCAGATTGTCGGCAAGTGGCTCTTCTAAAATCAAATCAGATCGAAAGACATCTGCTTACTCTGAAATGTCAATGACTTTCTACAAATGGCCAGGGGAGCAGGCTGGGTGCATAGCTCCCAAGTATGCTTGGGACACCTTATGCCAAATCTCTTCTGAGTCTTTCAACAATTGTTTTTGTAGATCATCTGGCTTTAGTGGACAGAGTGATATAATTTCTAATGTATACGTGGTGATAATTGTTCAATAGAGAGTCAGAATGAGACTTGACTCTGTGGTGTTTTTTCTGTGTTTTGGGGGTTTAAATTTAGTCATTCAACCTCAACAGTGATCAAGGAGTCATTTAGTACAGAGCTTAGTACTGGCTATAATCTCTAGACAATATAATTTGATATTTATCCTATTTTTACTAAAATTCTTTAGGAAAACCCTCTGTCAGGAAGACCACTGCTTTTTTTTGTCTATTGTTTGTTTTGCTACCCATCCCCCCATTTAGATTTTGTGTATGTATGTAATCTCAGGGTGAAAAGCAAAGGATCTGCAACTAGGAATTCTGGTCTAGAGAATCTAGAGCAGGGTCAGCAAGCTTTGGCCAAAATCTACCTACCATGTGTTTTCATGAATTAATATTTATTGGAAAATGGCCACACCCATCTGTTTACATCTTGTCTGTGACTGCTTTTCAGCTACAACCACAGAGTTGAATAATTCCAAGAGAGACCCTTTATTTAGTGCTTCAGATTTATTGCTTCATATTTAGTGTCTGGCCACTTACAGAAAAAAAAATAATAATTGTCAGACCCTGATTGAGATTATATTCCCAACAGTTTTCCCAGATTGGTAACAGCAGGTTGAGTTACAAGCCATTCTCCAGGTATCTTGTTAAAGATGAGAGTTATGCACAGACATCCCAGGTACAACCACAATACAATTTCACAGTAAATTCAGAGGCAGAGAATTTAGGCATTTATTGCCTTCAATGACCATCTGAAAGAGATAGTAACTTAGATTTCACTTTAGATGAACTTGCCCTCAGTGATCCCAGAGGAGATGGACCAATTCATATTCATTCATGTGTTCAGTGAATGTCTAGGGCCTGTGGCATACAATCATGTTCAGAACATGTTGGTTGAATGAATACAGGCATATCAAAGGGCCATAATCATTCCAATCCACTGGGGATTAATAGAATACCAGGTGAGAAATCTGTTTTGAGACTAGTGAGCTAGTGATTTTCTTGCCTAGCAAGAAAACTTGCTAGGCAGCAAAGTTTTATCCTCTCAGCTCTTGATGTTAAGCCTATTGATCTTTAAGTAACTCAACTGTTCTTTTTTTTTTTTTCCATCGTAAGTACACATTGGGATAGATAATAGGCCTGAGTTTTGTTATGTGGGATTTGAAGAAGACATTGTTGGTATAAATCATGTTACTGGAACACATGACTAGAGATGTTAATGAATTCCATTTTCTGGCCTTTAAAAAATAATGTGATGCCAGCTCTTCTCTCTGAAAAGGTCAAAGACCAGGGGCAGAGTTTAGTCAACTTAGACTCTGTTTATCACTCTTGAAACTGTTGTTTCTAAGAGGGACCAGACAGAAGAATAGATATTTATTAAATAGTTACAGTATCCCAAAGTCGTAATAGTTCTTTTTATCTTCATCACAATCCTAAACAGTAGTTAACTATTGTTCTTCTTTTGTAGAGAAAGAAACTCAGACCTAGAGAAGATGGAAAAATTACCTGTAGTCACCTTGTGAATGAGAGTCTAGCTGTCTTCTCCCAAGCCCTGGTTCTTTCCATTGGACCACTACAGCCTGTCCTTTTCAAAGGAGTTTATTTTGCTTTTAGAATGTGAGGCTACTGCTTGGTTCTGAAGGTAGTAGCTGATTCTGGTGCAAAAAGAAATCCTAATATTTTTTCCACTTTCTTCTACGTTTTTGTTTGTTAACCTACTCTTTGTTCATTTTGTATAGTTTCAAACACTCGAAACTTTTTCTCAAAATAGGTCATTCTACTTCTAGGAAGCTTAGTAAGTTGTAGATTCCTGGGCACTTCTAGAACCTATTGGATTATTAGCTCTGGGGTAGAGACCTGGGAATCTAAATTTTTAACAGTCTCCTTTCCTTACCCATACATCATAAATATCAAGCAGACTATCCTAGAGAGTTTGTTCTTTAATGCCTTCAAAGACATGACATAAGATATAGGAACTCCTCAACTTAGAAATATTTTTCCTAATTATATTTTTAGGATGTGTGTTCTTTTTTTTTTTTTAATACAAAAAAGATTTTGTTCTAGTCCTTTAGTTCCAAGGCTAGTCTCTGGTTCATAATATTTTTAACAACAGTATTGCTGAAATGCAATAACTCTTTTTATGACTCACTGTCAGGAAGAACAAAGCAAGCTTGTATAACAAGTGAAATGGAGTCCTTGTACACAAAGACTTCATTTTGCACTATCATTGGAGTCTGATCAATATCTGTCCTGGGTTCCAAATAAGGGCAGGGACTACATTTTGCATTCCATCCACCTTAGCTACCAAGTGCCTAGCACTGTCATTATCAATCTTGTCAGAACTAACCTCTCACATGAAATTGTGTTATATTTGTTTTGCTGTCTAGCAAAGTACTATAAATTTAGCTGCCAAAAAAGCATGTGCTCACAGTTGTATAGATCAAAAGCTCAGGTGAATCCTGCTGGTGTGCTGCTCAGGGTTTCACAAGGCTGAAATCAAAATCTCTACTGGCTGGACTTCCAGCTGGAGGCTTGGGGAAAGTATTCTCTCCCATGCTTCTGAGGCTGTAGGTCTGAGGTCATTGGTTGTGACTTTTTCTTTGCTCGCTTTGGTCCTGTTCTCTGCTCCTGGAGACCACCCACATCAGCTCTCACATGGCCTCTCCATCTTCGGCCCAGCAATGTCACCTGAGTCAATCTTCGTCATGCTTACTCTCCAACTTACTCTTCTGTTTATTTGTCTTTAAGAATACATGATATTGGGTCTGCCCAGATAATTTGGGATAATCTCTGATTTAGCCAATCAGTAATCTCAATTATAAATACAAAGTCCTTTTTGTCATGTAATATAACATACCCACTGGGAAGAGGACATCTTTGAAGGGAAGGCAGTATTCTGCCAACCACACTCACCTACACACATCATTAAAAATAAATAAGAATACATTTCTTAACTGTAAGGTAGGGATAAAAGAGTATAATGATGCAGTTTCAGTTCAGTTCAGTTCAGTCACTCAGTCGTGTCTGACTCTTTGTGACCCATGAAATGCAACATGCCAGGCCTCCCTGTCCATCCCCAACTCCCAGAGTTTATTCAAACTCATGTCCATTGAGTCAGTGATGCCATCCAATCATCTCATCCTCTGTTGTCCCCTCCTCCTCCTGCCCTCAATCTTTCCCAGAATCAGGGTCTTTTCTGATGAGTCAGTTCTTCACATCAGGTGGCCAAAATATTGAAGTTTCAGCTTCAGTGTCAGTCAGGACTGATTTCCTTTAGGAAGGACTGGTTGGATCTCCTTGCTGTCCAGGAGTCTTCTCCAATACCACAGTTCAAAAGCATCAATTCTTCAGCACTTAGCTTTCTTTATATTCCAACTCTCACATCCATACATGACCACTGGAAAAACCATAGCTTTGACTAGATGGACCTTTGTTGGCAAAGTAATGTCTCTGGTTTTTAATATGCTGTCTAGGTTGGTCATAACTTTTCTTCCAAGGAGCAAGTGTCCTTTAATTGCATGGCTGCAGTCACCATTTGCAGTGATTTTGGAGCCCCCAAAATAAAGTCTGTCACTGTTTCCACTGTTTAAATGTATTTTAATATTTCGGTGTTTAGACAGTACACTATTAGAAGTAAAATTGTCAGAAAGAAGAGCTACAGTGAAGACAGACACAAGTGATTAGGTTTGGAAGCCTAAGTTCCCTGAGTAGCATGGTCATCAGTTATGTAATTTTTAGAAATGGTGAAGCCCTCAGTTTAAAAAAAAAAAAAAAGGAATACAATCTTCCCCCTAGTTACACTGGAGCCAGATTTTATAAAATGTAGTATATTTTAATAATTGGAAAAATTATGTTTATATATAAAATGAAGTTTGCTGTTAGAGATATTTTTCTAGCTATGTAAAGAGAACCTAGTGGGACATTTCAAAATCATATGTGATGACACCTAGCATCCCCAGGCCCCCATCCTCAATCATTATAACAATGTTAGAACTTCTGACACTTTTACAGACGATCTCCAAGGGGAGAGTGGCGCCCCAGCTAAAAAGCACTGGGAGAGTGAGAAGGGGATTTTTTCAGCTCAGAAGTATTGATTGGTTGTATCTGGGTTTCTTAAAGAAGCCCTTTCTGTTCTTGGGCTGTTCATAAAGCTTTAGTAACTCCCCCAAACAAATTCTCTAGGTTTCATATGACCTAGCCATGACTACCATAGGGCCGTGTGTAGGTAAGGGGTATGGGTTGAGAGAGACCTGAAATCTTCAGTTCGTTCTTGGGCAAGAGTGTTGAGGAGATAATCTAAGACAGAGGTTGTGAGTATGGACTTTGATGCCAGAAGGACTGACACTTGAAACCGGGTCCTACCCGTGAAGAAGTTGTGTGAGTGTGGCCACGTTCTCATGCCTTTTGGAGCCCTTCCCCACCCCGTCTATACAGTACATAAGTCTGTCTGTATGAATATCTTGCCAGGGGCTGTAAAAGAAACCTCTGCTTTGTTCAGTCATGGCCCTCCCATTGCAGCTTTTCTCTGCTCTACTGTTTCAGAGCAAGGTTCTGCACATAGCAATTGCTCCATCTTTGGTGGGCAATGGTTGTTGAACCTGCAGAGTTGCCATGCACATTGGTTTCCCAGACTAGACTCCCCCAGAATCTGCACATTCCCAGGTTCTTCTCCAGAGTTCTAATCAAGCCAGTCCCAGAAGTCCATCATGGTACATATATCAACCATTGACTTTATTTTCCGCTGTTCACAAAACTTTTGCTGAGGACTGTGACTCTCTCTTGAATAGAGTTCCACCTCTTCAAGAGTAGATTAATGCTTGATTTTGCTCCTAAAGCCCATGAAGCAGTCCAATTTTGTTCTTTGAATTTTAGAAAAGATTGGTTCTTACTAATAATTTGTATAAAAACCCAGCTGTGGCAAAAAGAAAAGTTCTCTCTCAGGATCTTCAAAGACATTTTACAGCAAACAAGGGTTGAAATGCCTTTGGGAGTATGAAAATAGTAACTGATTCTCATTAGCCTCATCACTGTCAGAAATATTTGGTACATGGCTAATTACTTAAGGCCTGATGTTAGACACTGTACAAAGGAAACTGCCTCTATCCAAGGAAAGCTCCTTCTGGAAGAAAAAAAACTCTTAAAGATATGAAAACATCATATCTTCAGGTACATGCATGCTAAGTTGCTTCAGTTCAGTTCAGTTCAGTTCATTTCTGTCGCTCAGTCGTGTCCGACTCTTTGCGACCCCATGAATGCAGCATGCCAGGCCTCCCTGTCCATCACCAACTCCAAGAGTTCACTCAGATTCATGTCCATCGAGTCAGTAATGCCATCCAGCCATCTCATCCTCTGTCGTCCCCTTCTCCTCTTGCCCCCAATCCCTCCCAGCATCAAAGACTTTTCCAATGAGTCAATTCTTTGCATGAGGTGGCCAAAGTACTGGACTTTCAGCTTTAGCGTCATTCCTTCCAAAGAAATCCCAGGGCTGATCTCCTTCAGAATGGACTGGTTGGATCTCCTTGCAGTCTAAGGGACTCTTAAGACTCTTCTCCAACACCACAGTTCAAAAGCATCAATTCTTTGGCGCTCAGCCTTCTTCACAGTCCAACTCTCACATCCATGCATGACCACAGGAAAAACCATAGCCTTGACTAGACGGACCTTTGTTGGCAAAGTAATGGCTCTGCTCAGTCATGTCCTATTCTTTGCGACCCTATGGGCTGTAGTCCTCCAGGCTTCTCTGTGGGATTCTTCAGGCTAGAATACTGGAGTGGGTTGTCTTGCACTACTCCAGGGGATATTTCCAACCCAGGGATTGAAACCTGCATCTCCTGTGTCGCCTGCATTGCAGGCAGATTCTTTACCTCTAGTGTCACCTGGGAAGTCCTACATCTTAAGGTACCGGGATGGAAAGTGATTAGGTAGGTGTTCACGGTGGTGGTCTTTGCAAGAGACACAAGATGTTGCATGCTAATATGGGAGGGAAGTTTAGCTCCCAGTTAACTACATAAACAATACTGAGGATTGAAGGACTTAAGCAAGGAGTCCTGGAGACCTCTTTCCTAAGGCAAACTCTGAACAGGATTTTGGGTGATCACTCTTCATTTTGAGAAATTTGGTTCATACACCCTGATGTGAAAATGCCAGGGCACCCTTCCTATCATTTCTCTGTCACCCCTCAGGTAGCTGCGACACACAATCTGTACTTCTGACAATTTTTCATCTGGGAAGCAGCCAAAGAGCCTGTTTTCTTGAGCCCTTGCACTGGCATCAGTCTCCAGCTATGTGCTTTTATCTCACTTCCTGTAAAAATTCATCTGGCGATCCTGTGCTTCACCTAAGGTTAGGCTTCGGGAACCAACATATTGATTCATATTTTGAATCACAGTTGTTGCTATAAATAGCAGACTTTGTAATCTGGTAGATCCCTTGGATGCATAGTGATGGATGAGCTTCTGGTGATTAAAAAAAAAAAAAAGGTCCATAACTCTGAAACTGTAGCTCAAGTTGAAGTGAATGATAATCATAAAGCATAACTAATACACTGCTGAATTATTCATGTTGATTATACAAACTGCACCCTCAATGTCAAAGAAGCCATACTCCTTCCAGGGTCTCTGTAAGCAGAATGTCTCAGGAACTGTGTGGTCCTAAGAGAAAAGGAACTGTCAGGCCTGTGCTAAGGAAGAGTGTGAGTTGAAGAAATTATTATATAAGTTGTACCTAGAAAAAATTATGCATAATGAATAGAAATTATTATGAAATGTTCATAGAAATAGTCATAGATTACTAGGTTTTGGTACAATTGATAACTTTCTGGTAGCCTGCAGGTATTCCTCACTGAAAAATCAAGCCCAGGAGTGACTTCTGGCTTGAGTCCCTTGTCTGGGCCATATTTCTCATTTACTTGGACTCTTTGCTTTTTTACTTCTTGTATTTTCTAGTTTATTCTCCACACTGTAGCCAAAATGATCGTTATAAAATGCAGTCAGTTTCAGACTTGGCTTTGACCACACCTTTCCTATGCGTTACGGTCTCACATGGGAGAAAATCTAAGCTTCTTACCATGCACTTTAAGGAAGACCTTACATGAGCTAGATCCTGTGTATTTCTCTGTATTCAGCCCCCTCTAAGCTAAGAGCACACAAGTTTCCTGTGGTTTCTTGAATACACCTTAAGGCCTTTGCATTTGTAGCTTCTTCTGCTTCCAGCGGATGCTTACATCATCTACTCATCGAGGTCTCCCAAAGCCACCCGATCTATGTAGCCACCACACTGTCACTGTTTACAGCAGGACCCTCTTTTGTTCTCATCTGAGTATTTATGTAAACAGGAAAATATAAATACTTTTATTGATGGGATTGATTATCTCATGCTAAAATGCAGCCTCCTTGAGAATAGGATCCTTTCTTGGTTTATTGAATATTTTTCCCCTTATGTCCTGAACTGGACAATTCACTCCATTATTCTTGCCTGGAGAATTTCATGGACAGAGGAGCCTGGCGAGCTACAGTCCATGGGGTCGTAAAGAGTCGGACACAACTGAGCGACTAACGCACATGTCCAGAACTGTATCTGTAATATATTATCCTCAGTTTACCTAGTTGTTGAGTGACTAGCTCAGTGGCACACACCCTTTATTATAAAAGTGACATGCATACATTTTTCCTTGCATATAGTATTACCACTTTAGTGATCTAGAGTCATTGCTTTCTTTGTTTAGTAGGTGACTAAGGCTTTACTAATCTGATTCCTTCCTTTCTCTTAGGATTCAGAATGGAAACCATCCCAGAATGCTGATAGCCTTAAATTTTAAGAGAAAGAAACCATGTCAGGCACCATGTTGACTGTTATTCTGGGGTCCAGACAGGGTTTTCTGTAATTATGCAAATCTTTTGACTCTCATATGCGGTGAGCTCATTGTATATTGGTAAATATTTATAAAGCTCTCTATATTGACTGTTTCCCAATCAGGTTGATTAGTGTTTCCTCTCAGCAACCTTGTGAGGTCAATCACCATTATTATTGAACACCCCAGGGAAGTTGGGCAACTTGCCCAAGGTCACTCAGCAGGTCATTGGCAAAGCCTCATAGGCAACTTCAGAGCCCATTACTGTGACAAGTCCTGGCATTGATTCCTCTAGGAAGGGTGACCCCTAATCACTTTTCTTGTAAGGTAGGCATATAAACACTAAATGTTCTGAAGTGAAAGAAATGTGAAGGCCTTGAGTTGAAGGAGTTATTGGTGCAATTAGAAACTGGAGCCAGATATTGAAAATTGAAAATGCTGCTTAATGGAGGTGAATTGGAGGACATATTATTTTTGAGAGAATGAGAGAAATGTAGTTTGAAAAATAGGACTGTAAAAAGCAGAGATGTATGTATAAAATCAATTTGGGTGGCTTTGGGAGATGAAAAATAGTAAGTTATAGGGCCAAAACCTTTCAGAAGAGTCTGGGTCAGGGTATTGGAAATAAGTTCTGTTCAGAAATAAGTTTAGTTCTCTGAAATAATATGTCACCAACTCACCTCCATCAAGCAGAGTTTCCTGATGTTCTGTGAGGGTGAAATCTAGTTTTCAAATACATAGTATTTCAGCCCTTGAAGCCCAGCATATGAATTCCACAGATGCCCCTTGTAATCAACTTGCCTTACTATATCTCCTGCAGGAATATGTATCAAGGAACATGATCTCAGTTTTAAGAAATCATGCTGCATCTCACATTCCATTATTATTTTGGTGTTTTTTCCTTCCTTTAGGATTTAAGATATGTAGTTCTTGAATAAATGGAGCTACATACTAAAAAAAAATTAAATGTAGTTCGAAATTGGTGAACTAACCATTTGTTGTTGTTCAGTCGCTCAGTCATGTCCAACTCTTTGCGACCCCATGGACTGTAGCACGCCTTCACCATCTCCTGGAGTTTGCTCAAACTCATGTCCATTGAGTCACTGATGCCATCCAGCCATCTCATCCTCTGTCGTCCTCTTCTCCTCCTGCACCCAATCCCCCCCAGCATCAGAGTCTTTTCCAATGAGTCAACTCTTCGCATGAGGTGGCCAAAGTACTGGAGTTTCAGCCTTAGCATCATTCCTTCCAAAGAAATCCCAGGGCTGATCTCTTCAGAATGGACTGGTTGGATCCCCTTGCAGTCCAAGGGACTCTCAAGAGTCTTCTCCAACACCACAGTTCAAAAGCATCAATTCTTTGGCGCTCAGCCTTCTTCACAGTCCAACTCTCACATCCATACATGACCACTGGAAAACCAATAGCCTTGACTAGATGGACCTTAGTCAGCAAAGTAATGTCTCTGCTTTTGAATATGCTATCTAGGTTGGTCATAACTTTTCTTCCAAGGAGTAAGTGTCTTTTAATTTCATGGCTGCAGTCACCATCTGCAGTGATTTTGGAGCCCCCCAAAATAAAGTCTGACACTGTTTCTACTGTTTCCCCATCTATTTCCCATGAAGTAATGGGACCAGATGCCATGATACTGTATCAGTGCACTCTAATATGTAGATTAACTACATGTTGTGTGTGATTATGAAGAATCAGAGTCTTGGACTTCTGGTGAGCATTTTTTAGCACCTATTACTAAGTATTCTGGTGCTACCAGTGCCCCAATAAGTTTCAAGCCAAGAAACACCTAAGTATTTTAATTTATACTGTGGTCATCTTGACATATTTAAGAATGCAATGAAGGGACCATGGTAAGACTGTGGGTGAGATTGCCAGTTTTTCCTGGATTTTTGAATAAAACTGGCAAAGCTGAGGGAAGTAGGACCTGACAGGTTTCCTGGATATTTATGGACAAGTGCCAGTGTGGCCTGGAGTCATGGTGTAGGTTAAAGCTCCAGTTGGCTGGACCATCACATTTTCTGAGCAGAGTATTGTCTGTGAGTGGGTTAGATATCACTGCATGAAGACTGGCAGGGATAAAGATCAATGACTAAAGTGTTTCTTGGCTTTCCTTTCAAATTTCATTCCATGAGGGATTCTGAAATGTACTCTCAATAAGCACTATATATCATTTGTGATTTTCAATATCCTCTTTGACTGTTATCCCTCATCCTGGTCCCTTTCCTGAATGTAACCACTATTTTCAGTTTGATATGATTCCAAAGTGTGGTTACACATAATTTTGTATATATCTATGCTTCTGATTTAGTTTATTTTGTAATTATTTTTATTTTAAATTTTTATGTTTTATTTGTTTTTAGTTTTGGAGGAGAATTAACTTTTATATGTAGAATCGTGTTTCTTACAGTATTAATTAATTCTAGGATGATTAAGCTTTATAATTATTTTTCTCTAATGAGATAACGGTACTTTTGCATATTTTATAGCCTGAAATTCTGAAAAATGCCTTAGCACATGAATCAGAAAACCTGTGTTCTCTTCATGACTTGGTCTCAACTGAATTCTTGGCTTAATTTACAGTGAGTCTTATCTTCTTTATCTGCAGAATCATAAGGTCAGACCTATTCAGTTGTGTAGCAGTTGTACTTTATTGATTTCTGGAGGTTGTTTGAAAGTGTTAAAGGGTTACTTAAAGAGACCAACTAGGGTATCTGGGTGTGGGCTAGAGTGGACAACAGTGGGTTCAATGAATTTAACTCCTATGTGTCTACTATACAGTTTGAAATATGTTTTAAATACCCCACTACTTTAATAAAAAATAAAAATAAAAACCACTAAACAGATCTAATTACCTCTAAGACTTAATTGAAGATCTATTTTAGAATCTTTAGCTTCCTTCACATTAATAGATGGAGTTCCCCCAATAAATAGTGATTATTTAAGAAACTATATGGAGTAATGAGGGCGTCCCTGGTGGCTCAGATGGTAAAGAATCTGCCTGCAATGCAGGAGAATCAGGTGAGATCCCTGGGTTGGGAAGATCCCATGGGGAAGGCGATGGCAACCCACCGCAGTATTCTTGCCTGGAGAATACCATGGACAGAGGAATCTGGCAGGCTATAGTCCAAGGGGTCACAGAGTCAGACACAACTGAATGACTAACAGGTTCACTTCACTTTTCATGCAGTAATGAACAAATTGTGTTTTCTATCCAGGCTCAATCATTTCATCTTCAAAGACGCTAAATAGAAAGTAGACAACATGTAACAGATGAAGAGGGTAAACCCTCCTCTTGAAACTCCAACCCCTGGTTGTCTCATATGATTTGGGGATGGTGTTTTCCTCTAAGCCTTACTCCAGGCTTCACTATGGATATCAAGTTCCTCAAAACTACTCCTGCTACAGAAATTCTTGAATTTTGCAGTCATGACTAGAGATCAGTGGTTCAGTCCTCTCCAATTACATGTGGGGAAATAATTTACTCGTTTCCAATTCAGTTAATTTTTAGTCATCATGTGAGGTTGAGGCTTCTACCATGTATAGAAAAAAAAAAAAAACCTCATAAAATATCCTTATATCATGACTCCCAGAGAACAACTTCCATTATTTAGGATAATTAATCATTTAAATATCAGGGAATCAAATAAATCCTATTATCATCACTAAATGACTAGTTGCTTATGCTTCCAGAATACATTTTTTTTTTCATAGTTTTCACTGTATGTTCTGATTGAAGGACTGCTGCTGCTGCTGCTGCTAAGTCGCTTCAGTCGTGTCCGACTCTGTGCGACCCCATAGACAGCAGCCCACCAGGCTTCCCCATCCCTGGGATTCTCCAGGCAAGAACACTGGAGTGGGTTGCCATTTCCTTCTCCAATGCATGAAAGTGACAAGTGAAAGTGAAGTCGCTCATTCGTGTCTGACTCTTCGCGACCCCATGGACTGCAGCCCACCAGGCTCCTCCGCCCATTGGATTTTCCAGGCAAGAGTACTGGAGTAGGGTGCCATTGCCTTCTCCGGATTGAAGGACTAGGAGGACCGATTTACATTGGCTTCATTTAATAAATATTTTACTTATTTTTGCCTATTTCCAGGCAAGATAATCACAGTGCTCCTTTAGTCAACCAGCATGCCATGTGAGAGTGAAGTGAAGCACTCTGTCAGAAATAGCAAATGCTGATGAGCAGTTGCAGGTTAAATCCATTTTCTGATAAGGATTCTAAAGCAAGGAATACACATGTGGATGTGCTTTCATGTCTGGCACCGTTCAGTCTTCACAAGCAAAGGCATGAGCTGCAGTAGTCCCTAGAGCCATCAATGCCTTTAGAGTCTTGGTTTATTAGATGCTTGGGCTCAGGGTCCTCATTCAAATAGAAAACTGACTTTAGAATGATAATTGGCAAATGTCATAAACAGTAGTGGTTCCTCACTGGGGAAGAAGGTGACCTACATTCTGCGAGCTCTGTTAGAAAATGCTGTTGTTTTCCAGACAAACTATTCCTTCTTCCTATAACAAGCTGCTGCTGCTGCTGCTAAGTCACTTCAGTCGTGTCTGACTCTGCATGACCCCATAGACGGCAGCCCACCAGGCTCCCCTGTCCCTGGGATTCTCCAGGCAAGAACACTGGAGTGGGTTGCAATTTCCTTCTCCAATGCATGAAAGTGAAAAGTGAAAGTGAAGTTGCTCAGTCATGCCTGACTCTTCGCAACCCCATGGACTGCAGCCTACTAGGCTCCTCTGTCCATGGGATTTTCCCGGCATGAGTACTGGAGTGGGTGGCCATTGCCTTCTCCGCCTATAATGAGCACAAAGCTTAAATGGACAAGCCACCTTGTGTCTGTATGAAGCTGGCTTTGAAGACTAAATGCCCAAGTTTGAATCCAGTCCCTGCTCATCATTGCTCTGTGGTATTGGCAAGTTGCTCTTCCTCTTTAAGTCTCAATCTCTACATCTGTAAAATATAGATCGTCCCAGTTCTTAACTGATAGGGTGTTATGAGGATTAAATGAGCTAATCCTTACAAAGTGCTTGTCAGCCCAGGGTGTGGGATGTTTTAAGCATTCTTTGAATGTCCACTATTATTATTCATAAAATATTTGGCACAGCCAGTTATGAGTGTAGCATATTGCAGCATGTGGGGATGTGACCTCAGCGTGGTCATGGAAGCATTGCATTGGATCAAAAATGCCTGAGGATTAGGGTCATGTCAAAAGAGAGAACCCTTTAAAAAGCTGAGCAGACTTCCCTTTCTCCTAAATTTGTCTGTATCCTTGTAACTGATAAATGCATATTATGTTTTGCATTGCTCTATTTGTATATAATATTTAGTACATTAATGCTTTATTGACTATGCCAAGGCTTTTGACTGTGTGGATCACAATAAACTATGGAAAATTCTGAAAGAGATGGGAATACCAGACCACCTGACCTGCCTCTTGAGAAACCTGTATACAGGTCAGGAAGCAACAGTTAGAACTGGACATGGAACAACAAACTGGTTCCAAATAGGAAAAGGAGTATGTCAAGGCTATATACTGTCACCCTGCTTATTTAACTTATATGCAGAGTGCATCATGAGAAACACTGGGCTGGAAGAAGCACAAGCTGGAATCAAGATTGCCGGGAGAAATACCAATAACCTCAGATGACACCACCCTTATGGCAGAAAGTGAAGAGGAACTAAAGAGCCTCTTGATGAAAGTGAAAGTGGAGAGTGAAAAAGTTGGCTTAAAGCTCAACATTCAGAAAACGAGGATCATGGCATCTGGTCCCATCACTTCATGGGAAATAGATGGGGAAACAGTGGAAACAGTGTCAGACTTTATTTTTGGGGGCTCCAGAATCACTGCAGATGGTGACTACAGCCATGAAATTAAAAGATGCTTACTCCTTGGAAGAAAAGTTATGACCAACCTAGAGAGTATATTCAAAAGCAGAGACATTACTTTGCCAACTAAGGTCTGTCTAGTCAGGGCTATGGTTTTTCCAGTGGTCATGTATGGATGTGAGAGTTGGACTGTGAAGAAAGCTGAGTGCTGAAGAACTGATGCTTTTAAACTGTGGTGTTGGAGAAGATTCTTGAGAGTCCCTTGGACTATAAGGAGATCCAACCAGTCCATTCTGAAGAAGATCAGCTCTGAGATTTCTTTGGAGGGAATAATGCTGAAGCTGAAACTCCAGTACTTTGGCCACCTCATGCGAAAAGTTGACTCACTGGAAAAGACTGATGTTGGGAGGGACTGGAGGCAGGAAGAGAAGGGGATGACAGAGGATGAGATGGCTGGCTGACATCATGGACTCGATGGACGTGAGTCTGAGTGAACTCCGGAAGTTGGTGATGGACAGGGAGGCCTGGCATGCTGCGATTCATGGGGTCGCAAAGAGTCGGACACGACTGAGCGACTGAACCGAACTGAACTGAAGGCATAATACATTTTACATATACGTTTGTATGCATGCTTCCTAAGTAAGCCCCTAATTTCTCTTATATTTCTGCCTCAGCATTAATCCTGTCTGACTCAAACCCAGCAGGGAATCCTGAAATTTTCTTGCTCCCTCATCCTCCAAAAAGAAATTCGTAAAAAGAGAATAATGTGAAATTTCTCGAATGATAGCTTCTGGTAATAGAGGAAAAGGTCTCAGGGTGTTCAATCAGCAACATTGTTTGAGCACCTTTTGAACACCATGGAGAAGCTACAATGGTGGAGGGAGAGACAGAAGAGTAAGCGTAAATGCAGCTTGTTGTCTAGTCACTGGCCATAAGGTGAGAGGGGAGCAGACCTAATTGAAGGTAATGCATGGCAAATATGGAAAGTAACAGAAGAGAGGATTCAAGTGAGTTCTGTGGGATATAAAGAAGAGTCATCCCATTCAGCAGAGGGCTGTGAGAAGGCTCAATAAAGGAGGGGAGAAAGTATATGAGTGAATTTTGATGGGGGGGAAAAAGGGTGAAAGGATAAATGTAAACTAGCCCTGCTTTCAAAGAAGGTAGTCTATTAGCACTGAACACTTTGAGCATTGACAATTTTAGGCCAGCATAGACAGGTATGAGATGTTATAGAAGAAACAACAAAGGCTGCCTGTCAGCTGGCGTCAGGAGAGGCATCCAGGGAAAGGAAAAGATGATAAGGATTGTGTGTCCTCTGCTCGCCCCACCACTGTCTCTTGTGCAGTGGGTATTATATTTGCCAAGACAGAGAGGGATAAGTGAGGCTGCCTTTATGAAAAGGAGGGAGTAGTGGTGTCTCCTGGACTATTGCAACAGGATCTAGCCAGTGCAAAGATGGCAATGTTCTGCCCCAGAGATGGAGGGAGAGCTGAAGTGGAGGGTACAGATAAGAGACAGTGAGGATAGACAATTCTGTGTGTGTGTGTCAGAAGGAACTCGTGGACACTACCTTATTAAGAAAATTACTCTTCCCTGTACCTATGGCCCAAAAAGCTGAACAGAAAACATCTGACTAAGTTAATTTGCACTCCCTTTTTTAAGCAAAATACTCTGGGTATTAGTACCAGTTTGGGTTATTTTTATACTCACTCAAAATGAACCGGGAGATATTTGAGCGGTAAGGGTAACTCCTTTCTTTAATATTAAGTATAATAGATCTTTACTTACTGCAGAAATGTATGTGGGTGGCAATGTCTTCTAATCTATATCACCACTTTCCCACAGAGCAATATGCATGCAGTTACAGTCAGATACATTCCAGTTTCTTAGCTATCCTGTGTGACTAGAAACATCAAGAATACAGTGCAATGCAGGGAACTATATTCCATATCCTGCAATAAACCATAACGGGAAAGAATGTGTGTGTGTGTAATTGAATCCGTTTTTTTATACAGCAGAAATTAACACAACATTGTAAATCAACTATACTTCAATAAAATAAAAGAATGCAGTGTGATGATACAAGGAACCAGGAAGATGAGAGAGGACTTTCACAGCTTATTATTTAACAAGATATAAGTACTGTCCCTTCCATTAAAAAAATAAACACTTTTCTATTACAAATTAAATGACATTCCAAATACTGTGTCATATGGCAAAGTGGAAAGTATCTGTATAGTAAACTGACATGCCTCCCCCAATCCTGCTGTTTAACCCCCTTTCCTCTGATTCTGCAGGTTAATCTGAAAAGCTCAGGGAATCGAAGAAAACAGAGGGAAGCTTGTTCAGCTCTGGATGTACTATAATGTCTCAGCAGCACTTTTAAATTATATGTTTAGGCTGACAGGCAGATGTATTTCAGGACAGAATCCTCAGAAAGCAGGAGACAATTTCCTTCAGCTCCACGTCATCGTTTGATGTAGATCGCCTATTATATTCTCGAGGTATTATGAAAAATGGATTGGGAGATATTTTCTTGACAGTGGGTAGACTAATGGAATCTGGTGACTGTATTTAAAATGTGCAGGGGTTTGTTATAACATGGTAATAGAAATATCAATTGCACTGACAGGTTAAAAAAACCTGTCAATGAATGATAATGAAGTTATTTAAATGTCGACTCACTCGCAAACATTTTCCAAACCCTAAATTATTCTCACTGCTGTAACCTCATGCCTCCTGAGTTCCGCAGGAACAGAGCCTGTGATGTAGCCAGTGCAACTTTGCCTCTGGAAGCTATTTTTATGCCACCAAATGCACCAGGGACAGTGGAGGTGGCTACTCTTAATGATTTTAGGAAAGAAACAAAACACAGAAGCCGCAGACACTTGATTTAGCGTTAAACGCTGTTCCTCTTTCAGGACATCTCATCTGAGCTGATTTGAGTGATGCCTTGATATTTCTTGTCCCCGGACTTCTCTCTACAGCTTGAGTCTTGTTTTTGTGACCTTGGCATTATAGCATGGTGTGTCTGGGAGAGAGTATATTCCCTCTCTGGGGCCTGGAAGTGGAGAAGGAAGGTGTCAAGTTATGTGGATATTTTCTAAAAGCCTTTTTGAAGAAGAAGCCTAGCTTGTCCTCAATTCAAAGAGGGTGTCCATCAGGCTTCATGCATTCATTCACCTTCTGTCTGTAGAAGGCACCTGCTATGTACCAGCATTGTCCTGAGGACTGGGGACTTGGAAATGAACAGAGATGTGTGCTTTCCTGTGGTGCTTACCGTGGCCAGGTTATAAATGCCAGGCAGAGGTTGCTCCATTAAACAATAGAGGGGCATAGCGCATGCTGACCACCCTAGTCCCACTTCAGCCTGCAGAGCGCATTGTATCTGCTCATAACAAGGACTTCAGTGATTCTTGCCTGAATAGCTAGGCTTCTTAATTTTGACTTCGTGGAAATCCTGTGGGCCACACGAAAAGAGCAAACATCTGTGAAGTCAGTCACTCAGCCAAAACAATTAGGTTTCACAAGTGTCTGGGGCACTCTTCTGAGAGCTCGGAAGACAGCAGTCCATAAGACATCTTTCCTACCCTCATGACGCTTGTATTCTGGTGGGAGAATTTTGTTTTTTACAATAAAAAATAAGTAAAAATCTTTCAGATGTGGGTAAAGACTATGAAGAGAAAATAAAAGAGGCTAAGGAGGAGCAGTGTATTAGGAGAGGGGGGTCGCTAAAAGAAATGAGGGGCCATCGGTCAGGGTATCTACATAAAGAGCTCGCCAAGTCCAAGAATAACAAGACAGGAGTGGGCAGGAATCAGGGGTAGAGGGGAAAAGGAGAGATACTAGGAATGGGAATCTCAGGATTATATTGCAGTCCTATTAGATACAGAAGTCAATATTATCTGTCTATAGCAAGTCTGGAGTTTGTATGGAGACAGGACACTGACTGGTGACCCAGCCTGTGAGCTCGTAAGTCTCATTCTGTTTGACTTCAAGTCGTTGCTCTTCCATTCAGCTGGGACGTGGTAATCTTCATGAACCATCATCACATCGTTAACAGGTTGACCCGTTCACCTTGTCCGTGTTTCTAGCCTCCCCAGGAGCCTAGGTGGGCCACATCAAGGAACACTTTCTTTGTGCCTTATTGTGAGAGTTTCTGTTTAGACTTATCTTAATATGGCTTCTGGCAGGTCCTCTGGATTTTTACTAAGTATGAAGAGAATCCAGATTTGGGCCTACCCCATGGGGAACTTCTAATAATTTCAGTTCATATTCCTTTTGTAAAATTAGGTTTTGTAAATACATTTCTTTTTTCCTCTTGTAGCTTTTGAAAGAGGAAATGTAGCATGAGGTTAAAGATACATCCCTTAGTGAGTGCTCCACCTCCAAGTTCTGTGGCCTTAGTTAAGTAGGTTGGTTATACATGTGGGCCTTCCTTATCTATAGCATATGACTAATACCAGTCTGCCTCTCATGGGATTCTGAAGGAGCTGAAGAGCTTAGATCACATTGTAAGCACCCAATAAATGTACATTTATAGTATCTGTTAGGATTCTTAAATGTAATAGTCTATTCAGCCGTAGAATCCTGACACAGTTGTTATAGAAGCAGAGTACAGAATCTTTTATCAAGTTCTCACCGTACCTCTCTGATCCAAGTTCTGCACAAAACTGCTAACATTTATCCCTCAAAATATGATAGACTAAATGTGGTTACATTTTAAAATCGTAATAGCTTCATGAGATAGTCTTATCTTCTAAGCAAACTAACTCTAACTCATTTTCAGTGATTGAGATTTTCCTTGAGGATTCACATGATGGGTTTTAGTGAATGTTGCCCAAAGAATACTAAAAATCATCAAGAAAAAGAATGAGTGATAAAATGAGTAACAAAAGCTATAATTTGTAGATGGTTTATTACATACCAGCCATTGTGCTCAGCACTTTTTATGGATTAATTTAGTTTACAGATGATTCTGTGCTTATTTATTATCCTATTTGATGATATAAGATTATAGTAGAGGAAATCCAATCACACATTTTATTTCTGCCACTCCCTGTGGAAACTAGCTGTGCCCGGTGTTCATCCCTTGGAGACTCTGTCATCTCAAAAAGATCATAAGTTCTTGGAAAGCAGGGGCCATGCCTTGAATGTGGTTTCTCCATCCCTCAGAGAGGCTCTTCTCAGGTCTATGCATATAGTAAATACTTAAATAAAGACATGCTTTCAAATGTTCTAAAAGTCACTAAGATGCATTTGTCGAAAAGGGTAAAGATTAAGGATCAAACACAAGAGCATGCAGTCCTTGATTTAATCATTTGCTATTTATTTTCCTGAGACACTTATTTTTTAAGCTTTCTGTATCTTCTAGCACAGTATAGGTGTTGACAGAAGCTATGTTTTTAATCTGTAATAAGCCAACTTATAAACACAACCTGAAAAAACGCTTGCTTCGGAATGTTTTAAAAAATGGTACAATTGGAGGATTCAAGGCTGCATCTTAAATATGTCTGTGAATGGTACCTATTTTTAAGATTGCTTCCTTTTTGCCTTCACAGCAACAGTCACTTTATAGTTAGCATAACTGGCATTTCTCTTGGCAAATTTGATTTATTTTAAATATTTTTATTGTTCTCCTTTTCTTATGAAACCAAGAGCCATAATCTTTGTTTGGCTTTTTTTTTTTTTTTTGGTCTTTCATACTGTTTCCCAAAGTATATTGTTCAGAAGAGTAATCTCATTAGATATCTCTCACGAATAGATCCTATAATCAAATATATTTTGAATATGCTTCATGAAATATGCATGTAAGAGGTTCACAGTGTATATTAGAATAATAAAATTTATGTATGTATGTAAGAATAATAAAAATTCTAAGTTCTGAAGTTAAGAAACGTTAAATTTTGCCTAATCAAGTGTTTCCTAACATTTTTTTGATCTCACATGATACTCCTCTCCCCTGTATTTAGAGATGACACTTAAAATATTTAACAGCTAGTACACTGGCTCAACAGCCAGCCTGCTGCTCAAGTGTCTGTCTCTTCTCTGTTCTTTCTGAGCCCACATCCCTAGGAGACTGAATTTCCCACATTTGACCATGCAGGCATGACTGGAAGCATCTGTTGGCTGTGAAGGGGAGTTTGGGTTTGCAGATGGACCCTAGGAATTGCCTTCCAGGGTGCAGTCCCTCCTCCAAGGTCACTGTCTCCTCTGCTGGGGCTCAGGCTGACTGTCATAGGCAGTGGCATTCAGAACAGGTGCTGGAGCAAGTGTCCTGGGTCACACAGTGACACTCTGCTATTTCAGTCCTCAATCTTTCGATTGCTGGGACTGTAAGGAGATCTGGGCATTTTCCAAGGAGAGGCCCTGGTGATGAGGCTGGTAGAAGTAGCTACTCAGAGAATGTGGTGCAGTAAACTATTTGCGAACTGGTTCGCAGTCATCAAGTGTCTTTACTCCTGTATCACTGTACAAGTGTATTCCAGCTGGTTGGTTGTTTTACCCATGAAACTTGTCAACACTCTGTGTAATTCTGGTTCTGCGGGATAGCCACAGACAATTGCTTGTCTGTGACATTTGGGGTATATGGAAATACATCAGGTTTTTTTTTCTCTTTCTATCAGTTACTATAATACCACAATGTTTAAACATTTAATTTGGCTTGAATTGAGAATTAACAAATTTTGATTCACTTTTTGAGCTTTGAAAAATCAAGGGGCAAAAATGGCACAAAAAGTAATGGCAGATACCTGAACTTTCTGGGCTACTGATGTTAAAATAAGAGAAAAGTTCTCAGTAACATTGTAAGCTATCTGAAAAAGAAGTCGTTCATGTAAATCTGAATTAGTCACTCCATTATCATCTTTCACACTTGGATTTCAGTTAAGTGTGTGCTCGTGCGTACACACACACGTACACACACACATACACACACACACACACACAGAGTTTGCCCTTGTAGTTGTAGTTTGTGTTTTGAATGTAAAAATATTCTTTGAGAGATTGAGTTGATAGAAATTATGGGAAACTATTTTTCATGCTTTTATAAACTGATCCCTGCTTCTCCTTTCTTTTATCCCACTAGAAAAACATGAACTGTTCTCTCATCCTCAACACAGTTCTATCAATTTCTGCCTACCACAAAATTTATAAATGTGGAAGTATCCTCTTCCCATCACCCCTCCATAGATTTTGCATCCATGGTTTTTCTTCTTGAACTTGTATCATTAAGAATACAAATAGAAAAAGTTATCCAATAAAAGGAGCTAGAGAAAGACGATTGAAATTTTGGAGACAAGCGAGTCTCAGAAAGAAGAGAAAGTTGACTCAGTATAACCACAGAGAGAGTGGGAAAAACTGGTCAAACACCAGGATTAGACTCAGTAAGGAAAGAAGCCTCAGATATTTCTTAGAAAGTAGCAGGAATTTTCATGTCTAGATGAGTCTGATAAGGAAAAATTATATGGAAGGAGAATTTAAAGAAGTTTGTCATAGTTAATAGATAAGCTCTTCTGTAAAGAGATTAGGAATATTCTTCAAATATTCTTGGTTATTAAGCAAGCATTTGTTCGATTGGGCTAAAGCCCAGACCGGTCCTGAGGAAATCTAGTTATATATTTGGATTACATAAGGTGACTTCTATTTTTTGATGCTCTGACTACAGCTGACCCCTGAGCAATACAGATTTGAACTCTATGTGTATCCACTTATACATATTTTTTAAGTAGTAAATACTGTAGATTCTACGTTTGTTTGGTTGAATCCTTGGATGCAGAACCACAGATGTGGAGAAACTGTGTATATAGGAGGCCAGTGATAAGTTGTATGCTGATTTTTGACTACAGGAATTGTTGGCACCCCTAACTGCCTTATTATTCAAGTATCAACTCTACATCCCTTTTCTAAAACCCTACCCATTTTCCATTTTCAAGATCCAAAGTCCTTCTAAGAAACTTTTCATAATACCCCAATCTTCAGTGATTTGGAGTGTAATCTAAATTCTATAAAGTGTTGTCTATATTTACTTACTTGTAATTTATGTATATAATATGTATTATAGACTAACATCATCTAAAATATTTATCTATCTTATATATATATTTTTTGGTAAAGAGCTCCCTGTATCTCCAGCCATAGCAAATTCTTAATTCCTTAATTCCTAGCTAATATGTTTTATAGCTTTCTAGCTCTGGTGCCTGATCCTGAATAGGCTCTTAATGTATGACATTGAGGTTGATAACAGACAAGTCTTCTATTTCATCTTTATGGTGTATGGAAATATGAAACTTATATCATATCATAAATAAGTTTAAATAATTGCATTTTTGTGATTTTTCTGATTAAACCAACTTTATTTTCTGAGTCTTGTTAATTTTCATCTCTTTTGTTACATATAACACATTACCACTTTCTTTTTCTGCCTTTCAAAGCTATTGGATTCTTGAAAGTAGGGGCTGTATCCTGGAACATAGCACAGACCCTAGCTCATTTTAGAGGCTCTACAAATGTGAATGGATGAATTACATTTTCTCTGGGAATCTCCTATTTGTGTAAAGAAGCTGGCAGATTTTATATTTGTTCCCTTTAAATTAAAAAAAAAAAAAAGCTGTGGTATAATGTAACACAGACCTTAGAGTCAGAATACCTAAAGTCAAATTCTGACTTTGAAAAAATCGTTCATGTTCTCTCAACCACTTTCTTCAAATACAGATAATATTTCTACTGAACTTGGCTACAATGATGATCTAATAAGATGTAAAATTCTGAAATATATAATAGACTTATATAGAGAAGGTGATTAAGGTTTGTTTATTCACTCTAAATTAATAAGTCATTGACCAATGTGAAGAAAAGATGAGAGAATCTCCAAAAACGACAGAGTCAGTGCCAAGAAGTAATAACCTCCCAACTCCAGGTGGCTTAACACTGGAAAAGGCCACCGAGTAGAACTGTGAAATTTCACTTACTATTAAGACATCTTCTTATTCTTAAATAATAAGAAAAGACTGAATGACCTTTGGAGGGACTAGGCCACCATATATCCTATGACTCATGAAAGAAAACACAATTTGTAGATAAATCAGGAGAACCTACTTTTCCACTGTGCCAAAGATAAAGCAGAAGTTTGAAAATGTCAGATCTAAGTAAAAGGTCTTTATTTCTTAGTCTGGTTTCAAGGGATAGCTTCATTCTTAATCTTTGAAAATTAAACACATTCTCTATGCAATGCACGTAACTTAAGGAGCAGTGAGAGATGGAGTTTTAATTTTTACCAATTCAATTTAAATGCAAATGTTAACCACTCACATGATGCTACTGTGTACATAATTAAGCATCATTATATACTACATGAATCATTTAGAAACCTCTGGAGAGCCATTCTACTATGTAAAACATGCATTACATTGACAAGCAGGCAAATGATGTATACTTCTGTCCTCATTAATGCTCCTTTTGAATTTTAGGTCAACCGATTATGGGACAACCTATGAGAAGCTGAATGATAAAGTTGGGTTGAAAACGATTTTAAGCTATCTCTACGTATGTCCTACCAACAAGCGTAAGGTAAGAAGTGTATATTCAGCATGCTGTTTATTCATGATGTGACTTCTGTCTTGGCTGGCTCATCTCTCTAAACCACCTAAAAATCCATTACGGTTAAGCTTCAAGAGATATAAAGATGAATTGATGGATGTTAAGGTGGTAAAATGTCCGACACATCATAATTTTCAGATCAGCATCTGTGAATGTAGGAGAGAGAGAGGCAGGCATATCATTATCATTTCCAAAAGGCAGCTATAGGGAATATCCTGTTGTGTGGATGTTCCAGACTCTTACAAGAGCTCTGACCAGTTAGTGGCAGGAATCAGAATGAAGCATGACAAAACAAAAGGTAGGATTTTCATGGAATGTCCACCTCTATTCCCTTGACATGGAATAAATAGATTGATGAGAACTGAAGTGAATGCATTGTCCTAAGCAGATTGGAAGTTTCATTTCTAAAGTTTATTCAGATTGCATACAAATGTCAGGTTGGAGGCAATGCTGGAAGGAACCCTGAAGATCATCATATACAACATACTAATTTTACAGATGAGGAAATTAGAGTTCAAAGAAATGAAATCACTTGCCTCCATCACAGAATTATAGGCACAGTTGGGACAAGAATCCAGCTTTCTTGCTTGGCGATCATCCTGTTTCCACTGCATTATACTGCTGTCATGATGAGAGGTTATTTATTCTTCAGTGAAAAGTGAAAGTGTTATTGCTCAATTGTGTCCAGCTCTTAGCAACGTCATGGATGCGCTCCTCTGTCCAGGCTCCTCTGTCCTAGGAATTCTCCAGGCAAGAATACAGGAGTGGGTAGCCATTCCCTTCTCTAGGGGATCTTCCTGACCCAGGGTCTCCCACTTTGCAGGCAGATCCTTTACCATCTGATGCACCAGGGAGCTGTCATGAAGATAGGGTTTATTTATTCTTCAGAGAGGGATGTTATTTTCTTAGGAAGAAAATAATATTTGCTTTTAAATGAAAAAAACCTATTTGGTTTAGGAGGAGAGTGGTGTTACATTCATTGTCTGGTTTTAAAAATTTGCACTGTCAGATTCTGACATATAATTTCTAAGTATTATATAAGTTATATGAATAGATAAGAATATCTATCAGGAAATTTAAAAAGGTTGTTCATTTGTCCCAAGCCATATTCTCTTATGTTGGTAGCCCTGATACCTATGTTCTCATTTCAGATCTGTCAATAGGTACTATCACTGACCTTGAGTAGGTAGGTACTACATTTTGTCATCTGGCCCGTGGAAGGTAGATTAGTACATCTCTAAATAGTCATCCTCAACTCTAGCTGTAGATGCAGAGCAATGGGCATTGTAGGGTGTGCAAACCGCTGCCCTACCCCTGTTGCTCTGGCTTAGGGCTCAGGGAACTGTATCTTGTGCAAGTTCCTCAGGTGCTTCTGGTATATATCTGGGTTTAAGAACCGCCTAGATAGGGTGTAATATTTCTTCTGGCTCTAAACATTTCAAGTTTTTCAGTTGGAGCAGCATAATTTCCCATTGTGCATAGACTCTGAAGTCAGATGGCTTGAGTAAAAACCCAGCTAAGCCAATTAACAAGTATATAACTAAGGCAATTTCCTTAATCTCTCCTAGCACAGTGTCATCAAATTGAAAATAAGGATAATTATAGTACCTACCTCAGGAGGAAAGTTTTAAGGACTACATTAACTAAGGCACTTCAAGTGTTTAGCACAGAATAGCTAAGGCCTTATCATGTTTTCTCTTCGCTTTATTCTCCTTTGCTCATCTTTCTTCTCCTCCTTCATCAAATAATTACTGGAAATAATAGTAGTGACCATCCTCTATAAATATCAGTGTTTAGTTGACTTTCTACAATGATAGAAATGTTCCTCTAAGCTGTCCAGTGCTATAGACGCTAGGCACTTGGGGCTATTACTTAAATTATGGCTAGTATGCCTGTGGAGCCAGATTTTACATTTAATTTCATTTTAGTTAATTTGAATGTAAACAGCCACGTGTGGCTGTTGGCCACAGTATTGGGCAGCACAGTTAAATAATGTCAGCCTCACAAATTTAGAGATTTACCCTGAACGTTTCTATCTTGCCCTTCCCGGCTGATGACTGGTCCAGCACGAACAATTACATCTAAACAATTTTGATCTGTTGTATACAGTCCTAAATTGAGGAGCTGAACTTATATCCCTTATTTTTTATAATGAAATTTATCTGTGTTTGTTGGCTTTGAATCAATTCTTATAATCTCTATTGATTTTTCCTCTAGTTCACATTTTTAGTAAATTTTATTTAACAATCAACCAATTGTAGGCACCATAAGATATAGAAATAAATAAGCCAGCTTTCCACCTTCAAAGATCCTGTATTCTAGTAGTAAATGCAATATGACTTTTTTTTGTAACTAAGAAGTCTCTGACTCTCATTTACATTTGTAAAGTGATATAGTCAAAATAAAGGAATTTACATCTAGAAGAGACCTTAGAATTGTTCTGATCTAGAGATAGTCTCTGTTTTATTAATGCCATTAGAATGGAATATGGTTTTTAAAAGTCACGTGTCAAGTATTGAATGTCAGCATAGGCTTTTCTGTAGCAGCAGAGTAGGTGGTAGTGACCTGAAAGCTACAAGATTGTTAGCAGGAACAGGACTTGAAGAGTGAGATCTCAAGTCCAAACGTAACTCCTAACGCTAGAAGGAAAGCTTAGACGTAATACAGAAAGGAGCCCTGCCATCGAACCTATTGATGTCAATATATCAATGTCAATCAAGGTGCATAGTGAACTATAGTTACTCACAGGACTTTCAAAAAGACATTTGGCTGTGGGCATTTAGCTGAAATTAACACCCAGCTATTCCTTTTTCCAGAGAAAAAGAAACTGTTGCCCATGACTCTGAGAACAGCTTTCTCAGTGCAGGTTCCCTTCCAGGAGCAGAGGCAGGCCTGAGCTGTTTAAATCACAATGTTTATGGGTGAACCTAAGAGAAGGGATCTTTTCCTCTACAGATAAATGAGGCTTTCAGGGTCACTTTCTGAGATGCTGATAGATTTAAGAAATATTGGAGGACGATGAAGGTCTTTACAATGGTGCAAAAATCAATAAAGTTGACATAGCAGTATATTTGTGTTCAGTTTTTCTACTTATGAGGTGAATTTATCACCATGAAATATGGACTTTCCCCCCGAAAGGGACATTCTTAAACCAAAGAGATAGTACCTGCCCAGCGTTTTACAGTGTGAATATATTTCCCCCAATCAATGAGAGTTTATGTTTTAAAAAAAAATGCAGAAGAAGAAGAAAAGAAATACCAGGCTCTATTAATTATGCAGGACAAAGGCATTCAGCTTTGCTCTGATTCTCTTAAGACTTCTACATCCTCCAGTGAAAAGGCAGTCTCCTTTAAAGGGTTGTATTAATTTTTTTAAGTCTCTGGGGTGCTGTCTAGCAAGTTAACATCTTTTGTACCAGATACTTCTCTCTCCTCTTCATATCAGTGAGAGCAATTGGAATAAAACTGACATCGGAGTAACTGTCTTACATTCCCAGGAACCTGTTTTGCCTTCCTGTTCTTGCTATTTTTAGCAGCTTGTCAGGACAAGCACAGTTCTTCAATCAACATGTCTCCAGCAGTGGGCATCATGCCCTGGTTTTCCAGGCAGCTTGTTAGGGGCATTACTGGGATCAGCCTCTAGAACAAAACAGGGCCATATTTTCAGTTTAAATTGATGATCATTCATTGGCTGTTTCTCTGCAAGCCTGCTGTAAATTACAGCAGCTTTCCTTGGATTTGTCTGTTACAGTAAAAACTATAATCTCATTTTAGGTCAGTCTCGGCAATCTGAACTGACTGACAGACATAGAAATCTGGCTCGCAGGTATTATCCTAGCTCAAGCATCCTCTATGTCAGAGGAACTCAGCACCTGGCCTCAGATATATGAGGTAGGCTCAAAAGTTATAAGAGTGAGTGGGTACAGGTGCCAGAGGAGAGGCAGGCTACCTATCTGTCACCATGCCTCCAAGGGAATGCACTCCCCCCCTCCCCCCGCCCAGTTCATGATAAATCCCAAGGCTTGCTGGATTCAGAAGTAGTTTATTGGCTACCTATATATAATCTTCTGTGAGGAAAGATGATTTAACCTGTACCTGAAATGGACATCTGGGATGTAGAGGGTGATGGGGAAAAGTAATACAAATGTATCATAGGAAAAAAAAATCAATACTGAAATCTAAGTCTTACTCTTATATTCTCACTGAGTTTGTTTTCTGCCTAAAAAAGGAAAACTTCTTTATACTCCGTGTGCGTCTATCCGTAAAACCTTACCCGTCACTCCCAACCAACCTTAGCTATGCTCCCTTCATGCAGTGTTGTAGAACATCTTCCAGGATTAAAGAATACAAAATCCTAAGTGGAATCCATCAGGAGAGAGAAGAAAAGAAAGTGTTTTGTTTTGCTTTTTTAAAAAACTCAGAACAGCCAATTCATTTCGTTGTTATATGCTTGTACTCTCTGTACAGTATGTTCCCAGCAAAGAAAAGACCTAGAGATTATTTGTTCTTTATGTTTCCTGTGCCCCTGCATATCCCAGTTCCTTCTCCTTTCTGTGTTATCACCACTTAATTAATATCATTCCTGCTGAGAGAGCCTTCCAAGACTTTCATCCTATAAATAGGATCCTGGCTCTCCAGAACACATTGATCATTCTTGCTGGTCTCTTGATACATGCCAACATGAAACACTGTTTGCATTTTCTCCAGATGTTTAGGTTTTAATTACCGTACTGTATGTGGCACTTTCTAAATCAGCATGTGATTATTGACTTGTTGCCTCTTCTTTTTATATCCTGGGGTTAATTCCTCTTGTCATTTGCTTGGGTGGTCTATATAATGTATATATGTGACCTTTTCCTGGAGAAGGAAATGGCAGCCCACTCCAGCCTTCTTGCCTGGAAAATCCCATGGGCAGAGGAGCCTGGCGGGCTACAGTCCACAGGGTCACAAAGAGTTGGACATGACTGAAGTGACTTAGCACGCATGTGACCTTTTGGGACAGAAAGGAAGTGTGCTTGGCAGTGTCCTTATCTTCTCTTAGGAAGAATGATGAAATTGTTGAATCAGTACCTAAAAGATGTTGAACATTTTAACATTCTCCTTTTGCGTTTAACAGATAGGGAAACTGAGTCTTGAGAGTTTGGTATCTTGCCTGAGGCTGCATGCAGCTGGCAAATAAAGAACAAAGATGATTAAACCTTTAAGTGGTAGTCACTCAGTCATGTCCCATTCTTAGCAGACCCCATGGACTGTAGCCCACCAGGCTTCTCTGTCCATGGGATTCTCCAGGCAAGAATACTGGAGTGGGTTGCCATTCCCTTCTCCAGAGGAATCTTCCCGACCCAGGGATCTGACCCAGGTCTTCTGCATTGCAAGTAGATTCTTTACTGTCTGAGTTAAAGTCATCCTCAAATGCCACCTATTCCATAAAACTGAATCAATTCCGCTAACAAAATTTTCTCACTCCCCCTGATCTCCCAGGCATCTGCTTCTGTTTCCAGCACTTCTCCCTCCTGATTATAATTGTTCTTGACCCTGTGTAATCACCCCTTTAGCACGCAGGGTCCTAGATGGGATATTATGACTTGATCCACTTTCCTGTCTCTAACAATCAGAGCACAAGGTTTTGGGGTCCAGTCATGTCCAACACATGGCTGAGAATTTGAATTGAACTTAGGTGGGTTTTGGACTCCTAGGCTGGATCTTGAAAAGAAAAATACAGTGTGAAACTAGCTTTGACTCATTTATTTTCTCTAATTATAAAATTAATTTTTCTATGTAAATAAATAAGGACAGTTAAAAGGAAAAAAAAATCCCTGTAGGTTTTAATAATTTCTAAGTCATAGTTTTATCATTTTTATAATTTTATATATAATTTTATCTTTTCTAGCCAAGAAGAGCATGATTAATATTTAAAATTCCAGGACTTTGCATAGCACTCACTCGGCATTATCTGGTGAGGCCGAGGGGAGCAAGTGTATTGTATAATACATCAAAGGGGGTGCATGGCATTTCCCTTGGCAGACAGGCAACACTTGCTCATTCTACCCTAACTCTTTTATCTGTCCCTTTGTACACAAGATCATGAATTTGCCTCTAATCTTTTAAAAAATAATGTATGTTTCATTCATAAAGAAGTACAATACATGAATCCAGAAACAGAACGGAAGTTGTATTTTCCAAACTTCAGTAGAAGTGACTTTTCTGTGTTTTTTTTTTTTTTTTTTTGAAAACAAATACTAACTTGCCTGCATTTACTCTGGGCAATGATGGCTAAAGGGAATAAGGGAGAGATCACGTCCTTTGATCCTTCCTGGGTACAGCTGAGTGTTTATACTGTTTCAGTCCATCAAACATTGTTCTGTTCTTTTCTTGAGCCTTCAAAAATCAAATCAAATCCAAGAAAGCATGCCACATCTACATTGTTTTCCTCTGGGTGATGTTCCAACAGTCATCCAAGCCCCTGGGTTTCAAATAAGCTACAGAATAATAAGTGTAAAGTGCTCTGTTTGAAATGGGCTGAGTGCCAGGAGTAGTGCCCACCTGCAAACTCCCCTGTCACTCCAAGGTGGCCCTGGGGAGCCCTCTGGAACTCCTGGGATCCACAGAACACAGTGGTAAAACAGAAATAAAAAAAGAAAACAAATGAAACCACTGATCTAAGCCATTCCCCCTCTGTATGTGGAACTACACTTGAAACAGCCATGTACTTTGTACTATTTTATATAAATCAAAGCACTTATAATAACATTCATAGATTTAAAAATCTTATCAAACCAGTCTATTTTATTTTAACACAGTGTGGTACAGAGTAGATACACAGTTGATTTTTATTGACTTTTATCTCTAACACTAATTTAAAAAGGAAAGAAAAGAAAGGCAGATTTAGAATGTGCCTGGTTTTGCAGAACTGACCAGGTTAACTAGTAATTCACTGTTTTATTTCATGAAGCTTTAAGTAGCAAAGCATATCATTTTGTTGTTCTTAGAAAGAAGCTTCTTGCATACTTAAGATCATGTATTTATTATTCCTCATTTGTAAGATGTTGTGTCTATTACATATAATAAGTGTCTGATACATTAAATATTAATTATGAATCACTGATATAAAAGGAAACAACTAACATATCTGCATAAAGGTGAGTTTATAATGTTGATGCTATAATTCAGAGTTTTATTAGCCAAATAAGTAGAATGGTTATAAATACCCAGTAGTGAGTGTAGTGAAAGTTGCTCTGTTGTGTCCAACTCTTTGTGACCCCATGGACTGTAGCGTGCCAGGCTCCTCTGTCCTTGGGATTCTCCGGGCAAGAATATTGGAGTGGGTAGATGTTCCCTTTTCCAGGGAATCTTCCCAACCCAGGGATCGAACCCAGGTCTCCTGCATTACAGGTGGATTCTTTACCATCTGAGCCACCAGGGACGCCCTATAAATACCCAGAGGTCCACCATTTCTAAGTTTAGGTAATGCCTTCTAGTTGACTTTAGGTGGTATTTCTTTCCCAAAGAGGGTGGGGGAATAGAACTCTGTCTTTTGGTGTTATTCCTTTTGAACAAATGTATTTAATGAGGGTAGAGATAGCCTGCATTAATCTTGAAATATCATAAAGTAAGAGTGATCTGGAAACTGAATGCTTCTTATACCAACGAGTGCGTCTCAGAAGATAGTTATTTTTGTAGGCCAGTGAACAGAAGTTTTCTCAAAAATGGAAAGAAACCTGTATCAGAGGCTGGTCATCCTTCAAATATGCCAAATAGGCTACCTGCGTAACCTTCTTTGGGGAGCAGATCTTTTTTTATTTAGTTATCTACCTCCTTATTTATTTTTGACTCATCATCTGTCCTTATTAGAATTCTTGTTCTCTGAAGTCTGACTGGCCTAATGTTAAATGCCCATCCATTACCCTTTTATGAAGGTCAGATGCATTCTTTCAGGTTGATTCCAAGTTATACTGCGCTGTGGAAAATGGTCAGAGGTCTTTTCAACATTCTGGTCTGTTTGCTTCCTGCATACTCCCTGTGGTTTCTCAGAGGTTTCCATCATTCAGTGTTTGACACACTGTATCTAGAACATTTGTTTCTTGTGAATAGCCCTTGCTGCTCTCCTGATGGATGGAGATGAATGCCCGCTGCTACAAGAAATGTGCAGTATTTACTAGGGTGGGGATGTTTCACTCCAATATATCAGATCTACTCCAAGCTTTCTTTTGGTGCTGTCAGGAAAAGCAGAGTCGATATTGATGAATCTTTAATAAAATCACTATTTTTTTTTTCTTCCCTGGAGAAATTAAGAGAATACCTCTAGCCTCAGGAGCTGGATTGCTTCCATTTAAACAATTCCTTTTTCTGACCTGACCTTCCTCTTGACCAAATCTTCTTTTGATAGTTTTTCCCTCTGTTCTTCTAGCAATCCATCTCTCATTGTGCTGGGTCACTAGCTGCTAACATGTTTCTCATTCCATAACCCTCCAAGTCAACTACTTAAAACAGGTTTCACAGGACAAAATACCACAACTTGTTGATACAAGATGGGCTATGATCTTCATAGGCAAAAAGGCCTGTAATACAGTGTATACAGTCTGATGCCTGGGCCAGAGCAGTCTCTTCTTTACCTGCTTGGGGTTGTGTGCCCTTGTTTGGCCCTGGAATACTAAGTGTCTCCATGATTGAGAGCATCTCCCAACCAGGAAATGAGCATACCTGTTGTGGAGAAAAGGACGATTGCAGACAAATCCAAAAAGTATAGAATGGAGGAAAATAAAACAGCCTGAATACACTGTCTCTCACAGATAAGAGAAAAGTTATAGGAGGAAAGACACAGGTGTTAAGCTCAGAGGGATGATGGCAGAGGTTAGTACAAAACATTTAGAAAACAAAATGGTGATGAGAGAAAGGTAGTAAAAGCACAATGAACTCATAAAGTTGAAGAGAAAGAAATAATAAAATCATATGTATTCTCAGCAGTAGATTAAGAATGTCTTGAGATCTATGAGAGAGGAGGACTGGCTCATTCACTAGGAACTTATTAAGATTTTCAGAGGGAGTATAATTTACCGTTATCTCTCTGCTCTTCCTGAGTACTTTCAAAGGGGGAAAAGATGTTGATGGCTGTGGCTGAAATTGGTTTTGCCAGGAAGGAAAAACAATTTAGACTCAAGTGTGGAGGAGTAGCAGGCCTAGATACAGGCTCCCCAGCTCCCCAGTGGCAGATTCAAATATCATGGCCCCTGCCTGCGCTTAATGAACGTTTGTCCTTTTAATGCTGTCTCCCTTAGCTGCTCCCCATCCCTCTATGGAATGGGCTCCTCTATGTATGTGGACATCTGCTGGTGTCTGCACTTGTCAGATGCTTCAACTCAGCATCTATCTTCAGTTACCATGGAGCTACACTTGGTCATTTGAAGGCACTCATTGTGAATTTTTGCTTATTTGAGTTGTGTCCGACTCTTTGTGACCCCATGGACTGTAGACCGACAGGTTCCTCTCAGTCCATGGGGTTCTCCAGGCAAGAATACTGGAGTGGGTTGCCCTGCCTTTTTCCAGGGCATCTTCCCAACCCGGGGATCAAACCTGCATCTCTTACATCTCCTGCGTTGGCAGGCGGGTTCTTTACCACTAACGCCACTTGGGAAGCCCTAGTAGAGTCATGGTCATGTGTAATAGTTAATCTAATACACCCTGAAGCTGGTCTGACTTTAAATTCCAGCTAGGCCACATACTAGGTATGTACCCTTAGACAAGGTTTCATTTGTTGGTTTGTTTCTTATTAACCTCACCACAATACTGTTTCCTTATCTCTAAAACAAAATGATTGTGTCCATATCAAGAGTTATTGATAGTTAGGAGAAGAGTTATATCAAGCGAAGAACAGTGCCCGACACGCAGCAAGTAGTTAGTCTCATTGTTATCATTTTCATCTGTTTCAAGTTTTATGGTCTTGCCTGATGCTATCACTTGTCAACTCAACCAATCTTTTTAAATGACTATATTGTGCCATATCTTTTTTAAGAACTAGGAAGCAGAATAGAAATAGAAGACTTTGTCTTTGCTCTTAAGGATTGTACCGTCTTGCCGAGGGGATGAGTATATAAACAGTCAACTACAGCACAGAAGTTATGAATCACAAGAGTTATGTACATAGAACTCTATTTTGGGGACCCAAGAAAGGCTTCACAGAGGAGCAAATATTTGTCAAAGGGGAAGGGAAAAGAAGATGAAGAGTATCTTTCAGTGTATGTGTTGTGAGAAACCAGTGTTCACAGATCACAGCACATACATAGCATTGATTGATTTGCAGATATTAAATAGATAAGTATGTACTTATTTTGACTATGTACCTATCTTTTGTACATATATAAATGGAAATATATATGACTATACTGACTAATCTAACCAAAATTAAAGTCCTCATGACCCAATTAAATTAGAATTCTAACATAATAATATAATTTTTTCAATTATTATAAATTTTCACCTCTTTTTATAAAATCAATAAACAGGCAAGGATGACATTATTAAAATTGAATTAATAAAACTAAAATTTACCTTATAAATTTGATAAATTCAGCATTTATCTCAACTTTTTATCAGAACTATTGATGAGGTTTGGAGGTACACATTTAAGAAATCAATTGATATATTTTATTGAACACCTTGTCTTGTACTCAGTTCTTTGCAAGTGTTCAGTGCAGTTCAGTCACTCAGTGACGTCCGACTCTTTGCAACCCCATGGACTGCAGCTTACCAGGCCTCCCTGTCCAACACCAATTCCCGGAGTTTACTCAAACTCATGTCCATTGAGTTGGTGATAACATCTAACCATCTCATCCTCTGTCATCCCCTTATCCTCCTGCCTTCAATCTTTCCCAGCATCAGGGTCTTTTCAAATGAGTCAGCTCTTCACATCAGGTGGCCAAAGTATTGGAGTTTCAGTATCTTTCCTTCCAATGAATGCTGCTGCTGCTAAGTCGCTTCAGTCGTGTCCGACTCTATGCGATGCCATAGACAGCAGTCCACCAGGCTCCACCATCCCTGGGATTCTCCAGGCAAGAACACTGGAGTGGGTTGCCATTTCCTTCTCCAATGCATGAAAGTGAAAAGTAAGAGTGAAGACACTCAGTCATGTCCAACTCTTCACAACCCCATGGACTGCAGCCTACCAGGCTCCTCCATCCATGGGATTTTCCAGGCAAGAGTACTAGAGTGGGTTGCCATTACCTTCTCCGAATATTCAGGACTGATCTCCTTTAGGATGGACTGGTTGGATCTCCTTGCAGTCCAAGGGACTCTCAAGAGTCTTCTCCAACACCACAGTTCAAAAGCATCAATTCTTTGGCTCTCAGCTTTCTTTATAGTCCAAGTCTCACATCCATACATGACTACTGGAAAAAGTGTAACTGTATTGATGAATTAAAAAAAAACAAAACAGTGTGAACTTCACATTGCCCTTACGGAATTTGCATTCCCTTTGTAAGGATGCACTTGATGAACAGTGCTGGATAGAAGATGATGGGTTATGTGGTACAGATAGCAAAGGCTCTAAGAATCTGGAGAGGACTATAGTCTGAGATGATCAGAAAAACATCAGGAGAAGGCTTAGATTGACCAATGAAACAGACCAGTATTACAAAGGGTCATGGCATTCACAACAAACAAATATAATTACTTGTACCAACAATTATTGAGTGCTAGGCAGTAGATAACCACAGAGAAAGCAATGGCAGCCCACTCCAGTACTCTTGCCTGGAAAATCCCATGGACGGAGGAGCCTGGTAGGCTGCAGTCCATGGGGTCACTAAGAGTCGGACACGACTGAGCAGCTTCACTTTCACTTTTCACTTTCCAGCATTGGAGAAGGAAATGGCAACCCACTCCAGTGTTCTTGCCTGGAGAATCCCAGGGACTGGGGAGCGTGGTGGGCTGCCGTCTATGGGGTCGCACAGAGTTGGACACAACTGAAGCGACTTAGCAGCAGCAGCAGCAGGCAGTAGAGAACCACAGAGGTGGTGGTTCAGTTGTTAAAAAAATTTTAAAAAAAATCCATCTGCTGGTTCAGGAGACACAGGAGATTTGGGTTCGATCCCTGGGTCGGGAAGATCCACTGGAGAAGGAAATGGCAACCTACTCCAGTATTCTTGCCTGGAGAATCCCATGGACAAGGGAGCCTGGTGGGCTACAGTCTATGGGATTGCAAAGAGTCAGACATGACTTAGTGACTTAGCATGCATGCACAGGCAGGCAGTAGAAAACGAACATGCATACAGCAGGGCCCTGTCTGCAAAGACAGGCAGGTAGAGATGAGTGTGGTGTTGGCATTGGTTTAGGCACTGTACCTTTGGTTTTCTGAAATCTCAATAATCTGATAATATATTTATATGCCTTATTATTTTTGCATCTTAGAAGTTCTTACAATGCTCCTTTGACACATTGTTTATCCTTATCAGTTCAGTTCAGTCGCTCAGCCCTGTCTGACTCTTTGTGACTCCATGAACTGAAGCACGCCAGGCCTCCCTGTCCATCACCAACTCCCAGAGTCCACCCAAACCCATGTCCATTGAGTTGGTGATGCCATCCAACCATCTCATCCTCTGTCATCCCCTTCTCTTCCTGCCCTCAATCTTTCCCAGCATCAGGGTCTTTTCAAATGAGTCAGCTCTTTGCATCAGGTGGCCAAAGTATTGGAGTTTCTGCTTCAACATCAGTTCTACCAATGAACACTCAGGACTGATCTCCTTTAGGACAGACTGGTTGGATCTCCTTGCAGTCCAAGGGACTCTCAAGAGTCTTCTCCAACACCACAGTTCAAAAGCATCAATTCTTCGGTGCTCAGCCTTCTTTATGACCACTGGAAAAGCCATAGCCTTGACTAGATGGACCTTTGCTGACAAAGTAATGTCTCTGCTTTTTAATGTGCTGTCTAGGTTGGTCATAGCTTTCCTTCCAAGGAGTATGCATCTTTTAATTGCATGGCTGCAATCCCCATATGCAGTGATTTCAGAGCCCAGAAAAATGAAGTCAGCCACTGTTTCCACTGTTTTCCCATCTATTTGCCAGGAAGTGATGGGGCCGGATGCCATGCCAACTTTTTCACTCTCCTCTTTCACTTTCATCAAGAGGCTCTTTAGTTCTTCACTTTCTGCCATAAGGGTGGTGTCATCTGCATGTCTGAGGTTACTGATATTTCTCCCGGCAATCTTGATTCCAGCTTGTGCTTCTTCCAGCCCAGCATTTCTCATGATGTACTCTGCATAGAAGGTAAATAAGCAGGGTGACAATATACAGCCTTGACGTACTCCTTTTCCTATTTAGAACCAGTCTGTTGTTCCATGTCCAGTTCTAACTGTTGCTTCCTGACCTGCATACAGGTTTCTCAAGAGGCAGGTCAGGTGGTCTGGTATTCCCATCTCTTTCAGAATTTTCCACAGTTAGCCTAATAGTTGATTTTTAAAATATAGGAAACTTATGAAACACTTAGGAGAGCACCCAGGTCAGGGGAGCAGGTGAATACTGGGGGATGATGGTGAAATGAGAGGAATGGGGTGAAACATGGCCGTAAGAGAAGCAGTCTGAATAGTCAAGGGGGCTCAGTCAGGTCCTCTGATTCGGGGGATCGGCAGGGCATGCTGGCATTTCAATTAGTAGTTGTTCATCATTTTTGCCACTACTTTTAAAAAGGGGCCAAAAATTCTCTTGATAAAACAACAATAATAAATGCTGATGCTTTCCTCTCCAGTAACCCCAATTTCACAAGGATGATTGTAACTTTAGGAATCAAACCACCCATCCAGCTTGACTCAAATAATCAGCATGTTTGAATTCCGGAGGCATCTAGGAAAAGAGCCTAACTTCTGCTGGACTTCCCTGGTGGCTCAGACAGTAAAGAATCCACCTGCAGTGCAGGAGACCTGGGTTCTATTCCTGGGTCAGGAAGATCCCCTGGAGGAGGGCATGGCAACCCACTCCAGTATTCTTGACTGGAGAATCCCATGGACAAAGGATCCTGGCAGGCTACAGTCCATGGGGTCCCACAGAGCTGCACACAATTGAGCGACTAAGCACATCTGCTGGGAAAAAAGACACTGAACCCCAAGAAGGCACTTGTCTGATATGAGAAGCAGTCTGTTTGCTTTTGAAACCTTTTGTGGTGTGTTTGTGTTTACTCACCTCTTATGGTTTATGACTGTGTTATTTAACCATCAGATTTTTTACATATTTTCTCAACTGGTTACTGCTGTCTCTGTTTCCAGGGCCCAAGCCCTTCCTGCTTCTGTTTGGAAGCATTACTGACATTTACAAACTCCCATGGAGGACTTGGTCAATTACCACCATAGACGCCCATTGTTCTAGGAGAGTTGACCTTTACCCCGGACACCAATTAAAATCTATTGCTTCTTACCCCTGCAGTGCTTGTTGTGATTCTGGCTCCATGCCTGGTGTAATTGGTGGGATGCTTTCTTCTTAGATGAAGAATCTTATTTTTCTTCCCCAAACCCTAAGACATTGACTTGTGAATGGAAACGTATGTTTTCTCTGGAAGAAAAAGAAGCAGACCCCCAGAGTTAACAAGTTTTCAATTCAATCACCTTTTGTGTCAACACAGAAGAAGACCCTAAATAAATAAAATAATTAGGCAGAAATTGGGACATTGCCTGCAGGTTTACTCTAGACTCACATATCAGCAGAGCTCACCAGTTGCTTCAAGATGGTGATTTGTTGCTAATTGCAGGGCCGTTCTGCCGTAGGCATAGTTGGCCTGTTCCATGGCAGGCTGTCAGAGGGACTGAAGCCCCAGAGTGCAGACGTCAGGCACAGAGCCCTCTACACATTAAATTATATGTATTACTAGTGCATATCTAGGATGGTAGCCTTTTAGGTAATCTTAAATTTCTTTCTGTCTTTAATGGAATGTGAGATCAGGGCATTTAGAGCCAGAGTAGTTTGTCAGATCACAGATGTTCATCATGAGAAGATTGATATCTCTGGTCGACAATAGCCTTAAGATGTGCTAATTCAAGGGAATAAACTTAATAATGTATTCAGAGGTTTATCATCTCCTTTGTAATTATTTCCACTCTTGACTCCTTTTTCCTCCATCTTCTGTTGTGATGAAGGTGTGATGCTACTGACATTTTGATGAAGTATGAAGCCAAATTCTACCAAACCAGTTATTTTAGTAGAAATGGCCATCTGTAAACACAGTGGCCCAGGAAGGAGTCTCTCTGTACTCACATTGAGACAAGAAGTCCTGATTTGCTAGAAGTAAATGGAGCTTGAAATTTGCCTCTCATTGTTTAGTTTGAAATGCCATATCTAAGCAAGTTGAAGTTGGACAGAAACCACCATCCTCTTCTTATAGAAATAGCCACTTTCTCCCACTTCCTCCCTGCACTGCTAGTGCAAACAACCAGACAGAAAATGAAATTAATTCTTTGATTTGCAGAAGGGAAAACGGTTCCCGCAGTTTTATTATGCTCCCCCATTTCCCCTGTCTTTACTAGTTGAAATTTTATAGACTCGTGAAGATTATACTTGTATGAGGGCTTAAATTTCCAAGGAGCTACGACACTGTTTTTCCCACTTCAGAGGTCTTGGTAGAGCCCAAGAGTCAAGCATGGTGAGTGGGGATCATCTGGATCCCTGGCGGGCCATGTGAGCATCCCATTTCCCAGCAACCAATGGGAGCTGGTTAAGTTCATATGATAAAGCCCAGAAGATTATCCAACCCAGACCATTTGGCTCCATTTATTACAAAGTTTCACCCATGGTTCATTATGTTCCTCCTATACAAACCCAACTCAGGGGAATTACAAAGAAGTCTGAAATAAATACACAGGAGAGAACAGTGTTGAAATTGGTTATTACCTGTCTTCAGCTGCTTAGTTCATTTCTCCTCTCATTTCCATCCCTTCTTCTCTCCCTCCCTCCTTTCTTCTTCCCTTCTTTGTGCCCATCTTTCCTTCTTTCTCTCCCAAAGCTCATTTATATGAAAGAGGGAGTAATGAGAACACCTTATATATTTAAAACAGAATAGGTTTTCAAAATGTTTAGATAAATGTGTATGTGTGTAACCATCTCATCTTTACAAAAACTTTGTGAGGCGGGGATAGGAAAAGTTATGTTATTTTACATCTCACACCCAGTTAGTAGCTGCTAGTCTTTAATTAGACTTTGCATTTTGGGTCTGTATTTCTTCTCTCTTAGTTTACATTTTCCAAACATTGCTAGAGTTTTCTAGTCTGAGTCTAAGTGCTGATTCCTCTATAGAACTTTAATGAATTTCATATATTAAATATGAATTATTTAATCTCAGATAAAATGCAAAGCACAGAGCAAATGTAAAGGCAAAACCATATGTCACATTTTAAGTCAGCTTGTATAAAATCATCCAGCCTCCAGCTTATCATTTCTTGATAGCAGCTTTGACAGCTTTACAGGATAAGCCTGATGTCTTAAAAAATCTGAAAAAGATTCCACATAGAGAGTCCTTATTTTAACCCCAGGTTCTGCTACTGGCTCCCAGGAAGAACTCAGTCAATATTTGCTGCTAAAAAAAAAATAAAACAACAACAGAAAAAAAAAAAAAAAACTTAAGCAAACAAATAAATGAATGAGTAAGTAAAAGGAAATTCAAATATTTTTTTTTTCTTTAGTATCTCTAAGGTTAGAGGTGCCAGCAATAATCAGGATAGATTTGCTATGGCAGGAGGATGGGCGGTGACCCTCACAGCACTTTCCTCCTCTGTCATACGACTCCTGTAATGGGCATTATCCCTCGCCTGGCCTCTGAGCTTCCCTGCAGGCCCAATAGGCCTTCTGTGTACTTACAATTTATATCATTCTGGGTTGTTATTTTTTACCAGAAGGAATGCAGATCAGAAACGCACCCATCCCATCACCATATCTATGACCAGTGACATGAAGAACAAAGTAACCCGCCAGTTTGGGGCATAGGATCTGCTTAAAGGTAGATTCCATTGTCCTGAATGATGCTCTTTGGAGAAATCACAACTGAGAAATGGTCCTTCTGTCACTGCATGCACACACTGCCATGGACTTATTCTTCTTGTAGAGCTTCATTCATGGGTTCTGCTTAGACCTGTGACCCCATCATTGCCTTTAATCTTGAGCTACTATACCATCACTGAATCTGTAGGTACCCACTTCTGTAGGAGCCACGTTTTTTAGAAAAGAGACTCTCTTCTTCCAGGCAACTTCTTCTATAGCATCAGTGAGAAACAAAAAATATTTATTCTTCTATGATTGGGCACATGAGCCCTCATAAATGAACCTCTTGCACCCACCCACAATGTTTTCTTTCTTTTATTCTATATCAAGTATACATGATTAAAACTGTGAGAGGGAGAAATATAAAAGGAAGTATTAGAAAGGCCATTGTTTAAATTATACCTAAGTTGAGAGCAAAAGGAGAAGAGGGTGGCAGAGGAAGAGATGATTGGATAGCATCACCGATTCAATGGACATGAACTTAGGCAAACTCCAGGAGATAGTGAAGGACATGGAGGCCTGGCATGCTGCAATCCATTGGGTCGTACAGAGTTAGCCATGACTTATTGATGAATGCTGCTGCTGCTGCTGCTAAGTCGCTTCAGTTGTGTCCGACTCTATGCGACCCCATAGACAGCAGCCCACCAGCCTCCCCCCATCCCTGGGATTCTCCAGGCAAGAACACTGGAGTAGGTTGCCATTTCCTTCTCCAATGCATGAAAGTGAAAAGTGAAAGTGAAGTCACTCAGTCGTGTCCAACTCTTTGTGACCCCATGGATTGCAGCCTACCAGGCTCCTCCATCCATGGGATAATAGCTAGTTACAACTGGAAACTTCCCTTAAGCCTCTTAAATTAAGTGGTGTTTGAAGTAACCCAGACTCACACTTTTCAGAGAAATAGTAGAACAACAATGGTGCATACTTCTCAAGTCGGTGATTATAATAAACTATAAGCTGTAAGATATGCACATGTGAAATGTACTGAGAACATTCCCATGCATGATGATAGTTGATGCAGAAAGGAAACAAAACAAAACTTTGAAACCAGGGTAACTATGCTGAGAAAACTAAGGCTCAGAGAGTGGGTTGTCCAGATTGTGTAGCTGATACTTACACGAGGACTTGACAACATGGAAATTTTCCTAAGCTCTTTGCTTCACATTTACCCCCCCTGAATATTAACTAAAGAGTGTAATCTCCCTAGGGCCACAGTTATTTCTTCTAATGGTGCATGTGAGATACTTCCTTCTGCTCAATGAAGCAAGAGCAGTAACAATAATTCTATTTTTGGCCATTTATAAAGACTGCTGTGGTTTTCCTGGTGGCTCAGATGGTGAAGAATCTGCCTGCATTGCAGGAAGCCCAGGTTCAGTCCCTGGGTCAGGAAGATCCCCTGGAGAAGGGAATGGCTACCCACTCCAATATTCTTGCCTGGAGAATTCCATGGACAGAGGAGCCTAGCGGGCTACAGTCCATGGGGTTGCAAGGAGTCAGACATGACTTCACAACTAACACACTTTCATCCAACACACTGTGGCTTGAATGTTCTAGTATCTTTGGATTTCTCTATACATATATATACATAAATATGAAGATATGTCCACTTGTCTTTCCGAGATTCATAGGAAGTAGTGGCTAAATTAGTACCGAGATACCTAAATCTCAGCATATATGAGAATCATCTAGAGAATTTGTTAGAACTGTAGACTCTGAGGGCCTCTTTTTCAGAAACTCTGGGTCAGAAGCTCTGAGAATCTGCATTTTCAAACCAGGCACCACCTGCCATCCCTCCCCCCATAATTCTTTTGCATATGGACCTAGGGCCAGACTTTACTGAACAGAGATGAACTGTCCTGACAGTAACACGTCATTTTTTCAAGAAATCTCTTGGTTTTGCTTTTCTTTATAAAAATAAGTAGGTAAAACTCTTAATGTTGGTGACCTGACTATAAAATACATGTTATGTATTTGGAACCAGCTGCCCTCTACTGGACAGTGGAAAGTTTGATGTGAAATTAGATTGTTTCTCTCCATGTGTCCCTTTGACGTTAAGACTGGGTTCCTTATGCCCCTAGCAGAAGGACAGCTATGTTAGGCACTCAACCACCATATGGAATAAAGGTCCAGAACACACAGATGTATTGGGGGCATCTCTGAGATTTAAGGAAGTGATGAAACCCAGTCTCAGGAGTGGATTAGGAAAGCTCAAGGAGCAGGTGGCATGGTGCCCTTCTACACTTCTACTGGAGAATGCAGTGGAGGGGCTAGAATAAAGCATTCCTAGAACAGCTTACTAGCAATGTAACTTTGCAGAGGCACGGGAGGCTTCTTTCACAGTATTTTCTAAGGTGTTTGATAAGCTCAGGGAGGGGAGCTTCTTGAAATTTTATTTTTTGAGAGTTCTACTCCATTATTCCAGAATTCTAATGCCATTCCTTTGCACGGCAAGTGACTCTGTCTTGGTATGAAACACAGGCAGCCCACACAGGCTTATTAGATACAAACTGCTATTCAAGATCCCATGAGAGAGCTACATGAAAAAATGCAGGTGTTTTTTGAAAAACGAGTTTAGGAATAAATTCTAACACGTGCCGTGGCCTGCAGGAAGAGTGAAAAGAGGGGTTATTGTTGCTTTGAGATTAGACCAGTGAAAGGATCATTTTAAGGAAGCATTGATAGGTGAACTTTCATCTATCACTGAACTCTGTCTAACTTTTCCACCTTCCAAGAAAGAAGAATGGTAGTAAACATGGATGCTTTTTATTTCATGTCTATGAGATCGCCTCTTCTCCACCCAATAACGCTAGTTAAGCAACATGTATTAAAACACATAGACACACACACACAACATTAACAAGGAGAAAATGACTCTTGTTTGAAGAGACATGAATGCACAGAGAGGGTTCTCTCACTTTCATCCAGGGCCAGGTGCTCAGACCAGCCTACCAAACAGATGCTTGAGATTTTGGTCACAGTGAAGGAGAGTGTGTGAAGACTGTAGACTGAGTGGGAGAATAAATGCGCTGGACACCACCAGATGCTCCTTTTCTAGCCCCGTTCTCTGTACTCAGCAGCTCAGCCTTCCTCTGCCCCAGCCTCTCCAAAGCTAAGCTGTCACTCATCTGTGCTTTGTGGTTTGGCTGTCATGTCTTTCAACTCCCTGCCTTTTGACAAGTGGAATTGAACAGGGCTGGCAGGGGGATCCTGGCAAGATGTGAGAGCTCCATGGGAGACCAGTACAGATCAGATCCCGCTGTCTTCTCAAAAGGGCAGCCTGGCTGTGGAGTCTCTCAGCCAAGAGAAGAGTGAGTTCCTCCATCCCTGGCACTTTCTGTCCCTTTGCCAAGGCCAAAGTCAAACTTCATTTCTGATGTCCAGGAACTTGGAGGAGGCTGTTAGTCTGGGAGGATTTTTCCCTTTGGTTTTGTTTTTTATGTATTTTTTAAAAATTGTATCTCTACATAGCCCCTCCCTCCAAAGCAAACAAACAAACAAAATTAAAAAAAAAAAAAAAACAAAGGGAGAAAGTGTAGCTTGGCTAGGAGAAAATTATGTAAAGAAGGGATCTGAGTCTGATGAGCGAGCTGGAATCCCACATCTTGTTTTCTTTACAGCTGGCTGTAAAATGGACAACTGCTTTGAAACCTCTCGACTGCTCTCTGAACAAGTTCAGTATCCTTTTTATTTCCATTTGCTCTTCTGGTTTAACTGTAAAGTTTTGTAGGCAAACAGGAAGAAATACTGTGACTGCTGTATGTGGCAGCCGGGAAGGGGCTGAACACATCAGGGGATAACAGCTGCCCTCCCTGCTCCAGTGACGGGTGGAGAGTGTGGCTCCTGGGCCAGCCAGCCTCCACCCAAATCCCAGCTTCAGTGGCCTTAGCACTTGTGCTGGAGGCACATACTCCTGCGTGCAGTGGGGGAGATCACGTGGATGAGAGGTGTGAATATGAAATGAAACAGCGCACTCTGTATACCTGATATTAATATAATACTGTAAGAAAACTATACCTCAATAAAAATAAAAAAGGAAATGACACAAAGAAACCAGACTGTGACTGCCCTTGAGTACAGACTGTATGTTAGACCCACATTTTCTTTCAAGGCACTAGGTCTTTGCCTTTTGTAAGCTCAAAATCCAGTGGACATTTAGATTCTGATGTGCCCTTTGTGGGCAAATTCAAAGTGCAATTGAAAAGTAAATTCCCTCCCTCCCACCCCGTGGAAGATCATGTAGGGAGCTTTTGCTACAAGGGACAGATGGTCCTATTTTAGGCAATCATGAGGAGTGCTTGGACCAGTCTTGGAGAAAGCGAAGCCCAGAGGGGTTTGAGCCATTTCTTTTGAGATGCAAATAAAGTGGTTTTATTTCAGAACCCTGAACATCTTATTCCATCTAGAATATGGAGAAAGTACTAATTCTCCTTCATCTCAGGATCATTAAGAGAAAAATGCAATTGTATATCAAAAGATACTTTGATAGTTGAAAAATAAGGTTCAGATATACACAATCAATGATTTTATAGTTATTTGCAAGATGATTTTTTGGGAAAAATTTGACCAAGGGGAAGGAGGATGTGCTTTATATGGAAGTTGGGATATGGACAACATGAATGGGGAAAGTAAAAAGAAGTAGGAAGCAGATTACTGGAGGATTACATCTTGCAGTCGTTGGGAAAGAGGCAGGGGGCTCAATTTGTGCAAAATTATAACAGGAAAGGACCACCTATAATGCAGAAGGAATTTTAGAAAGAAAACAAAGACACCTAACTAGCATGAAGGCAGCAGAATCTTCTGGTTTTAATTACCACCCTTGTTAACAAAAGTCATCATCCATCACTTTGCCTTAAATATACTCTTCTCTGATGTACGTGCAAAGCCACAGTTTTGGGTACCATTATTTCTTCATCTGTGAGTACGGATAATACATGTATCCTGTTAGCTCATTACATGGTAGCACGGACCAGGAAGTCACAAACACAGAGGGGCACATATTTATTGAATTTAATTACATATTCTAAAACTACATTAATACTATGATGAGGAAACTTGAGAGAGTGTGTGATTAATCCCTACAGGACAGGCTTTTGGAGGGCTGTTTGAAAGAAAATTTTTGAGCTGGACATCAGACAAGGGGAAGACTTCAAGAATGCTTTGATATTGTAAGCTAATGAAAGAATCATTGCAGATGATGAAGGAGGCTATGATGACTAGGTTTATTGTACATATTCTGCAAGTGACTTAACTCCAGAAGCTCGATTTTAACCCCAAAGTAGTTGAAGCTCAGCAGCTGGTATCTTATTGGCAGAAGAACCCACGGAGATGGCAGGAGAATAGGCTTTTGTCATAAACTGCCTAGTGGAATCCAATTACTTGGAATTAATATCACAACCCTTGCAGAATGTTTCCAGGGAGCCTTAATGACTCTGAGTGGTCAGGACCTCCTTTTACATCTCAGTGAAAAGCCTGCAAAACTACAGCCAGAAATCAGCAGCCAAGAGAAGTCACTATTCTTGTATAGAGCTGAAAACTGAACATCTGAGCCCAAAGCAGAGGGGCAGACAAGAGGGCCTTTGGGCTTTTGAGGTGGAGATGGCAACCAGAGTCCCAGTGCTTAGTCAGTGCACCAGTTTATTATATCATGTCTTATGGACCATTTAAACTGAAGTTTACATTTTCAAAAGGGACAACTTCTTATTCAATGTTGTGGTTTGGTCTCTATCCAGACATAAACATCAGGAGGAGAAAAGTATTTTTTGTTTGTTTGTTTGTTTTTTAACATATCCAGCCCTGAATCCTCCTATGGGCTTCTAATGTAGAGCTAGTGGTAAAGAATCTGCCTGCCAGTGCAGGAGATGTAAAAGATGGAGGTTCAATCCTTGGGTCAAGAAGATCCCCTGGAGGAGGGCATGGCAACCCACTCTAGTGTACTTGACTGGAGAATCCCATGCACAGAGGAGACTGGTGGGCTACAGTCCCTGGGGCTCACAAGCAGCTGAACACAACTGAAGTGACTTAGGACAGAATACAGCAGCACACTGCATCCTCCTAAGTGATGGAAACCCTGTCTCCATTATTTATTTCTTTTCTTCCTAAGCAGATCCATGTTAGCAAAAAAAATAAAAATAAAAACCTTTGGTGGTGTCATTGACCTACATTACAGTACAAGCTAAGCAGCTACAGAAGTAATCTAAAGGGAAAGATGAGAAAGAAAGGGAAAGCTTGTTAGGTTCCCCTGAGTTAATCTCATTGTGCTTAATTTCCAAGAGAAGGATGGTAAACATATGTGCTTTTCTCAAATGCCTTTATTGATATTCTATTCAGGGCTCTGAAAATTAAAATACAGTGTCTCAGCTCTACTTATAGCAGGATACTAAGTGAGTGGGACAGGATGTTGAAAAGAGCCAAGCAATTATGCATTTGTCATGGGTAATAGGGAAGGTGGAGTTTCCTTCTTTATTTAAAAGTCTTCCTCTCCCTTCAAATAGGCTCTCATCCCACAGGACTTTGCTTGCTGAATAATTTGTAGTTTCAGCATTGTTCTGAATACCCAAGTGTAGAGGTGACTCCATCAGACACTGTTTTCTTTATTTCCTGTAGGTTATTGTGATATGCAAAAGATATACTAATAAGATAAAATAAAAACTAATAAATGCCATACCCAAATGCCACATGGGCACATAAATCGGTTTTCTGATAGCATGACTGTTGGGAGCTCTGCATGACAAGCCAGTCAACAGGCTGAATGACCTTGAGCAACTTGTCTAATCTTCCTGGCATGTGGGAGTAAAACAACATCATAGGATTTTTTTTTTAAAGGAGTTAAACCAGTAGTAACCTTAAGATCTCATGTGAATGCTGTGGGTCCTTACTAATTAACATATTGTAGTTTCTTTGATGCCTAGCCTACTGCAATCTATTCTCTTTACCTGATCTTTATACTTCGTAAAACTAAATAGTAATTTGCAGCTGCTGGCTTTCTGCATGGGGGCCCTGAAGGTAATAGATTCTAAGCCTTACCTCTCCAAGGAGTAAGTTAATCCTTTAAAATCTCATCATCCTTATCCTTCTGATACTTGTTTGATAACATCCTTTAATCTAACCAATTGATTTGTTATCTCTAAACACCATTTTCATCTAATTTGCAGCTATGATGTCCATTAGCAAGTGATTACAGGGAGTGAACTTAAATGCTGTATATTGAGAAATAAAATGCCTTTTCAAGTTCTTTGAAAGGCCTGGAAGTGATAAATCTGTAATTCTTAGGAAGGCTTAAAAGGTTATGACAATTGGATCCTAAGGTTGATACAAACGGTTTTTCAGTTCAATATCTCATATTTATAGTTCTCACATACTTTGGGCGTGAGTGAAAGGTCACTCTGGAAATATGAAATAACCAGGAACTATTTGCAAAAAGTATAAATAAGTACCCTTTTCATAGAGCACTTATGTCCCATATCATGGGTTATCTGTCTTTAGAAATAGTGATATTCTTTCCCAGAATATCTACTTTATTTCTGAGTATATCTCTGTGTTGTGGGGTTGCTGCCACGTAGTATGTCCATTAAGAGATCCACATATTTCAGTATCATTTGTGGGTGTGACATGCTAGGAGATTTTAGTGCTCTGTTTAGGTGAACGTTCAGATAACTGAAGCTTATCTTTAGAAGGCGGTAGTGCCTTCCCTCCTTCTATTTTACTTAAAAAGTTTTCAAAATTATATCCTCACCTTCCTTATGAAACAAAGCATTCTATATTTATTATTTCCTTCATTATATGAAGTGTAAATGTATTATTATTCTTTCCAGTGGCTGTGGTATGTGTCATCTATCTCCTGTATTGATTTTTTTTTTTTCTTTTCAGTAACCTGCTTCTCTTACTTCTGTTTATCATACAGAAGAATTTGTCCTTGGAAAATAGCTTTCTCAAAGCTACATTCTTAAGGTTTTCACTATGGTATTTTTAAAAGGAATTTTCAAATAGGAAATAGGAAAAAAAAAATACAAGTTTTGTAAAGACTTAAATTGAAACAATTATATTTTGATTAAGTGCTTATTAAAGCGAAGGACTTCTGTGAACCTCTGAACTTGCACCTTTCATATTAACCTGTAGCATTTCTCTGACAAAGAGGCCCATTCTTTCTAAATGTCATCACTTTTCCCTGCCTGGCTTCTTAGTCACATCCTGTAATACTTTCAGATGCTGGTGTTTGCTTATTACTGATGCATCACAGTGAAACTATAGCTTGATTCTCCCAAACTTCTAGGATGCAGCTTTGCTAGAATTATAGCTATATTGGAAGTTCCTTGCAGCATCTTCAGAGTAGAGTCACCCAGTATATCTGAAGCAGAGAAGAACTAGGTACCTTCTGATGAAAAATAAAAAGAATTGGGAAGCGTCTTCTTCACCCTGCTTCCATCCTCCCTTCCTCCAGAATGGGTGACAGAGCCCCACAGAAATGGGCCAGATTTCCATCATTATGACATTCCTAGGTTGGCCAAGTGCCTTCCGTTGAGGAAAGAGCATGGCCCAGAGTCACACCACGTGCTCTACTGATGACACCGAGCTGAGTGAATAATGTGCCTCCTGGTCTGGGGTGGGAATGTTAACAATGGACTTCTAAGGGCGATTTAAAATGTATCTGAAGGGAAACACATGCTCTCATGGATTTTCAAATTGCTTTCAGGCCACTCAGCTCTGTTTGTCAAGGTTTTATGGTCCTCTGCCAAACGCCCAGCTGTGTCACAGACAAAACCATGCTCTTTAATTGACTGAGCCATCACTTATTGACCATCTACTATATGTGAGGTGATAGTCTGGGTATGGAATAAGGTGAGCAGGGTATATTTTCTCTATGTTAGCAATCTAGTAAAAGAGGTATGTTATACCATATTGGAAATACTTAATTTCTAATTGATATGTCACGTAGAAAGCAGGTTTCCTTAAATAAAAGCTCATGGGAAGAGAATCTGACCCAGATTTAGGGTAGGCAGAGGGTTAGGAAAAGGGCTTCCTTGATAGCTCAGTTAGTAAAGAATCCACCTGCAATGTGGGAGACCTGAGTCTGATCCCTGGGTTGGAAAGATCCCCTACTCCAGTATTCTGTTCTGGAGAATTCCATCCATGGACTGTATAGTCCAAGGAGTTGCAAAGAGTCAGACACGACTGAGCAACTCTAAGGCATTCCAGGGGAGTGATAGTGGAATTAGGAAAATAAAAAGGAATCAGTTTATTCTTAGTGGAGGGGGGAAGAAAATCCATCTGGCTGAGCAAACAGCAGTGAGAAAGAACAGTCAAGGGCTGGCAGACAGTCCCTGAGAGTCACTTAGAGTTGTGGTTGGAAAAACTGAGTTATGCAAACCAGGGGTCAGATCATGAAAGGTTTTGTATACCATGCTGAGGATGTTAAATACTATGCTGAAAGGGATAGGATTACATTGTAAATTTTAGACAGAAGATGAGCAAAATCATATATCTGTAAAGTCCTGGTGCAAAAGGCTAAGAGGCAGGAGGAGTTTTCACCCTGAAGAATTTCAAGAATTCCCTCATTCCTTCATTGCCTTTCCAAGATTCTGAGATGAAAGCTGTGTTCCCACTGCTATTAATAACAAACTCTTTATACTTACTTAACATTTGCTCAGAGACTTCTGTGGAAGAATTTAGCTTTGGCGATATAAACACAAAATTTCTCTGAATCTGGGAATAGTATTACCTGAGCTTCAAGTTCAGGAAGATTGCAGGGGTATCTGTAGATGTTTTGCTTTCCTGAAACAAGGTGTTTAGGTGTGCAGCTAGCGTACTTTCCTTCTTCTCTTGTCCTGGGTGACATCCAAGGCACATGCAGGCTGGATCCATGACATCACTGACCTGAAGTTTCTTCTTCCCAAGTGTTGTTTCCAGACGTCCAAATCTCAAAACATAATCCTCCCTTGTCTGTTCTGAAAAACATTTCACTATACATTTTCTCCCAGAGCATGAGATTAATTATTTCCATACACACAGCTGTTAATTATGTATCCAAACTGCGATTGATGTGGCAACTTGCCGAATTAGTCCCCAGGCACACTGTCTCATGTTTTTGAATAAGAGATTTTCTTTGATGCAGTGATTATGACAAGTGCTTTTCCAACCTCTCTCTCTCACACATCAATTTGTTTGAATTACTTGCACCTTGCCCAACTTTCTCTAACAACACACTGGGATTCTAAATGCTCTCCTTTTTTGACACTATTCCCACAAATTGGCCCCGTATCCTTCTCAATTTTAACCTGTAAGATAGGCTGATTGTTAAATGGTTGCATGTCAGTTTCACTCACAGAAATCATCCATACAGTAGATGTTTGGAGAGTTTGATATGAAAAATGTCCTTGTACAAATCAACCATAATAAAAAACTTTCTCCAGTAATTCTCTGCTGCAAGCCTAGATTGGGAACCAGGGAGAAGATGCACAGTAATCTATCTCGTTGCATCCCTCGGCTGTTACAATTCCGACAGATACTGCACTCTGAACCTCTTTTTGTCAGTGCTTCATAACTTGCAGAGAATGTTCTACTCTCCCTACCTTATTCGCATCAATCAATAAACAATATACTAGCTGGAGAGAAGCCAAGATGTGTCATTGTGATAATGAGGCCTAAAGAGCTGATAGATGTTAGGGAAGAGATACTGAGCATTTCCAGTACCCAGAACAGCTTGGATTCTAACAACCTTCAGCCATTGCTATCAAGAGGACAGGATCTAATTATTCAAAGGTACAAAGTATTGTGAGAGTGAAAGTCTGGCAGCAAGATTGTGTGTGTTTCTGTGTGTGTGTGTGTTGATGAATGCTTATAAGCCTGTTGTAATAAATGCACTAAGAAGTATAGAGAGGTGCCCCAACTTTGCATATTTCCTCACTATACAGTATTTTCCAAATAACTATATGCTTCTTTTATAACATAAAATGTACTTGTTTGTAAAGGCATGGGTGTTTACAGGATTGATTTTGTCATCATAAATCATCTATTTCATCAAAAACTCTTATTTCAAACCCATGATTTTCACCTCTTGGCAAATTTTTTAAGTGTCTCCTTTTCACTCTTGCAAGCAAGTTGATTTCACTTTGGTGAACCTAAGTCTGGGCCTAAGGTCTGTGCTCCATCTTGGTTTCCACTTCTCTTACAGACAGTGAGGCCCTCATGTGTGATCAGGTAAAGAGAGGTAACCCAGTCCTACTAACCAGAAGGGACAAGATATCCCTGAATGAAGGATGGTTCTTTTCTTCCTGTGTCATCTGCATTTATACCAACAGGTCCTGCAGGGTTTTTTGTTTGTTTGTTTGTTTGTTTTTAATTGTATAAAGTCAGTGAGCACTACTTCACTGCCGGCTTTTCTCTAGAGGCAAACCCCTCTGAAACCAAGCTTATTCCTCATACTCTCTGTGCTGCCCCTTTGGCAGCACATTTTCTAATCCTCTCTTCTAGAGCATCTATACCCTGTGTGGACTTTGTCTTTATTCTTGGGATGCTTACTTTCTATTTTAGAAGTTATAACCTATACTTCGGTAAAGGAATTGACAATATAAGGCATCACGGGTCATAGCTTAGAGCCATATATCCCTCACATGCCTGAGTAACTAGCACCTTGAGTCTCCTCAACGTTATTGTTGTTCAGTTGCCTAGTCATGTTCCAGCTCTTTGCAATCCTATGGACTACAGGATGCCAGGCCTCCCTGTCCCTCACCATTTCCTGGAGTTCATGTTCATTGCATCAGTGATGCCATCCAGCCAGCTCATCCTCTGATGCACTCTCCTCCTTCTGCCCTCAATCTTTGCCAGCATTGGTGAAGTTTTCGGTGAGTCATCTGTTCACATCAGGTGACCAAAATACTGGACCTTCAGCTTCAGCATTGCCTTTCCAGTGAATATTCAGGGTTGATCTCCCTTAAGATTGACTGGTTTGATTTCTTTGCTGTCCAAGGGACTTTTAGGAGTCTTCTCTAGCACCACAGTTCAAAGGCATAAATTCTTTGGCATTCTGCCTTTTTTATGGTCCAGTTCTCACAACCATACGTGATCACCGGGAAGACCATAGCCTTGACTATATGGACCTTTGCTGGCAGAGTAATGTGTCTGCTTTTCAACACACTATCTGGGTTTGTCATCACTTTCCTTCCAAGAAGCAATCGTCTTCTGATTTCATGACTGCAGTCACCATCCAAAGTGATTTTGGAGCCCAAGAAGAGGAAATCTGCTGGAGTCCAACTCCAGCAGCCAGGGATTCAACCTGAAGAGGTGGACGGTGTCAGCGAATGAGACAGCCTTTCATTTTTCTATGGACTGCCTGTTTATTTCAAGTTTAAGATTCTCTTTTATACTTTTACAAAAGCATTAGGCCAGAGGGTTGACATTTTCAGATCCCCCTCTCCCAGATTTATTATCTCCATAAATCATTGTTGCTCTTCAAACAGAGTTCCTGCTTCAGTGATCCTCTCGGAATCAGCCTTATCATCTATTATCTACCTCTTCTAATGTGTCCTATAGTTAACTTGTGATTACATTGTAACTCATGCTACATTCCTCAGTTTACTACTTATCTTTCTAAATCCTGTTTGCCCCTAACATCCTGAGCTCACTATCTCTTAAAAAGGCTTCTAGCTATAGTGTCTCTAAAAATTCCTAACTTCTATAAGCTATAGTAAAATATGCTAACTTTACAACATTCCTTAAATCTTTAACTTCTAACTATTTTAATTATTTCTAAGCCCTACATTCAGTAAACTCCTTTGCCATAAACATTCTCCTCACAAATAAGCTTCAGATATCAATCTCTCCCATGGTCTCAAGCTGCAGCCTATGTGCTCATCCTGGAACACTTTTTTGTAAAAGTCCTTGAACAAATGTCAATGGTTAACTTTATGAATTATTTTCTGAGCAATGCTGCAGAAGGCTTCGTGCCTTCTCATGCTCCTCTCAAGAACAATAAGCACCTTAATATTCCTTTTCAGTCAACTCAGCCAAGGAAAGGAAAAGACAAGTCAGAATTACAAAGCCTAACTCCTTCATCCCGGGATCCGTGCCTGCGGAATGCGGAGAGGGGGCTGGGGACCGTGCCTCCATTTTGTCAGTAATGCCTAACGTGGCTCTCGATAGAAATCTATCATTATTTCCACCTTTCCCTCTTCTATTTGCCATGCAGTAATGGGGCTGGATGCCGTGATCTTAGTTTTGTTAAGCCTGGTCTTTCACTCTCCTCCTTCACCCTCATCAAGGGGCTCTTTAGTTCCTCTTTGCTTTCTGCCATTAGAATGGTATCATCTGCCTACCTGAGGTTGTTGATGTTTCTCCCACCTGTTTTGACTCCAGCTTGTAATTCAACCAGGCTGGCATGTTTCCTGATGTGCTCAGCATGTAGGTTAACCAAACGGTGACAACAGACAGCCCTGTTGTCATCCTTTCTCGATCTTGAACCAATCAATAGTTCCATACAGGGTTCTAACTGTTGCTTCTTGACCTGCATACAGGTTTCTCAAGAGGCAGGTAAGATAGTCTGGTATTCCCATCTCTCTAAGAGCTTTCCACAGTTGTCATGATCCACACAGTCAAAGGCTTTCGCGTCATCAATGAAACAGAGATAGATGTTTTCCTGAAATGTCCTTACTTTATCTATAATCCAGCGAATGTTGGCCGGAGAAGGCAATGGCACCCCACTCCAGTACTCTTGCCTGGAAAATCCCATGGACGGAGGAGCCTGGTAGGCTGCAGTCCATGGGGTTGCTAAGAGTCGGACACGACTGAGCGACTTTACTTTCACTTTTCACTTTCCGGCATTGGAGAAGGAAATGGCAACCCACTCCTGTGTTCTTGCCTGGAGAATCCCAGGGACAACGGAGCCTGGTGGGCTGCCATCTATGGGGTCACACAGAGTCGGACACGACTGAAGCAACTTAGCAGTAGTAGCAGCGAATATTGGCAATTTGCTCTCTAGTTCCTCCTCCTTTTCTAAACCCACCTTGGATATCTGGAAGTTCTTGATTTGCATAATGCTGAAGACTAGCATGCAAGATTTTAAGCATGACCTTCCTAGCATAGGAGATGAGTACAGTTGTCTGATGGTTAGCACATTCTTTGATGTGAATTGGGATTTGGGAACTGGGATGACGACTGACCTTTTCCAGTCCTGTGGCCACTGCTGGATCTTCCAGATTTGCTGACATAATGAATGGAAAACCTTGATGGCATCATCCATTAGGAATTTGAATAGTTCTTCTGAAATTTCATTGTGTCCACTAGCTTTATTAACAGCGGTGCTTCTTAAGGTCCACTTGACTTCACACTCGAGAATGTCTGGCCCTGGGTGACTAACCACAGCATCGTAGTAATCCGGTTTATTAGGATCTATTTTTATACAGTTCTTCTGTGTATTCTTTTCATCTCTTCTTGATCTCTTCATCATCTACTAGGACTCTACCATTTTTATCCTTTATTGTGTCCATCTTTGGACAGAATGCTCCCTTGATATTTCCAGTTTTCCTGATGAGATCTCAAGTCTTTCCCCTTTCGTTGTTTTCTTCTATTTTTAAGCATTGTTCATTGAGAAAGGCCTTCTCATCTCTTCTAGCTATTTTTTGTAACTCTGAGTTTAGTTGGATATACCCTTCCCTCTCTCCTTTGCTTTTCGTTTCTCTTTATTCTGATATTTTATAAAGCCTCCTTAGATAACCACTTTGCCTTCTTGCTTTTCTCTTTCTTTGGGATGGTTTTGTTCACCCCTCCTGTAAAATATTACAGATCTCTGTCCACAGTTCTTCAGGCACACTGTTAACTAGATCTGCTGCTGCTGCTAAGTCGCTTCAGTCGTGTCTGACTCTGTGCGATCCCATAGACCGCAGCCCCCCAGGCTCCCCCGTCCCTGGGATTCTCCAGACAAGAACACTGGAGTGGGTTGCCATTTCCTTCTCCAATGCATGAAAGTAAAAAGGGAAAGGGAAGTCGCTCAGTCGTGTCTGACTCTTAGCGACCCCATGGACTGCAGCCTACCAGGCTCCTCCACCCATGGGATTTTCCAGGCAAGAGTACTGGAGAGGGGTGCTTATCTAGCCCCTTGAATCTATTTGTTACCTCTACTGTGAATTCATACAGGATTTGATTTAAGTCGTACCTGGCTGGCCTATTGTTTTTCTGTGTTCTCTTTAGTTTAAGCTGAATTTTACTGTGAGAAGTTGATGATCTGAGTCAGGTCTTGCTTTTGCTGTGTACAGCTTCTCCATCTTTGTCTACAAAGAATGTAATCAGTTTTATTTTGGTATTGACCGTTTGGTGGTGTACCTGTGTAAACTCATCTCTTGTGTTGTTGAAAAGGGGTCTTTTCCATGACTAGTGCATACTCTTGGCAGAATTCAGTTAACCTTTCAGTTCAGTTCAGTTCAGTCATGTCCGACTCTTTGTGACCCCGTGAATTGCAGCACACCAGGCCTCCCTGTCCATCACCAATTCCCAGAGTTTACTCAAACTCACATCCATCAAGTCCGTGATGCCATCCAGCCATCTCATCTTCTGTTGTACCCTTTTCCTCCTGCCCCCAATCCCTCCCAGCATCAGAGTCTTTTCCAGTGAGTCAACTCTTCCCATGAGGTGGCCAAAGTACTGGAGTTTTAGCTTTAGCATCATTCCTTCCAAAGAACACCCAGGGCTGATCTCCTTTAGAATGGACTGGTTGGATCTCTTTGCAGTCCAAGGGACTCTCAAGAGTCTTCTCCAACACCACAGTTCAAAAGCATCAATTCTTCGGTGCTCACAGTCCAACTTTCTTTCACAGTCCAGCTTTCTTCACAGTCCAACTCTCACATCCATACATGACCACTGGAAAAACCATAGCCTTGACTAGATGGACATTTGTTGGCAAAGTAATATCTCTGCTTTTCAATATGCTATCTACGTTGGTCATAACTTTCCTTCCAAGGAGTAAGCGTCTTTTAATTTCATGGCTGTAGTCACCATCTGCAGTGATTTTGGAGCCCAAAAAAACAAAGTCTGACACTGTTTCCACTGTTTCCCCATCTATTTCCCATGAAGTGATGGGACCAGATGCCATGATCATAGTTTTCTGAATGTTGAGCTTTAAGCAAACTTTTTCACTCTCCACTTTCACTTTCATCAAGAGGCTCTTTAGTTCCTCTTCACTTTCTGCCATAAGGGTGGTGTCATCTGCATATCTGAGGTTATTGATATTTCTCCTGGCAATCTTGATTCCAGCTTGTGCTTCTTCCAGCCCAGCGTTTCTCATGATGTACTCTGCATATAAGTTAAATAAACAGGGTGACAATATACAGCCTTGACGTACTCCTTTTCCTGTTTGGAACCAGTCTGTTGTTCCATGTCCAGTTCTAACTGTTGCTTCCTGACCTGCATATAGGTTAACTTTTACTCTGCTTCATTTTGTTCTCCAAGGCCAAACTTGCCTGTTACTCCAGATATATCTTGACTTCCTACTTTTGTATTCTAGTCCCCGATGATGAATAGAACATTTTCTTAGGTGTTAGTTCTAGGAGGTCTTCATAGAAAGATCTTCTATGAATATCTTTGAATCTCCTTAATAAATGCTTATAAATTCAATATGAGGCTGTTTGACATAAGGGGTAAAAACTTTGACACTGCCTACACTGAATCCTGGTTTGGCCACTTATTATCTGTGTAATGTTAGGTTGGTCACTAAATTTCTCTGTCTCTGTATAGTAATCCATAAAATGGCAATAGTAATAGTAACTGACTGATACCTCTTCCCAGGTGGTTCAGTGGTAAAGGATCCACTCGCCAGTGCGGAAGATGCAGGAGGCGTGGGTTTGATCCCTGGGTGGGGAAGGTCCCTGGAGGAGGGCATGGCAACTCACGCTAGCATTCTTGCCTGGAGAATCCCATGGGCAGAGGAGCCTGGTGGGCTACAGTTCCTGGACTGTAAAAAGTCACACACACCTGAGCATGCACGCATGCCAAACCCTTAGAATGGGTCCTAGCACTTAGTAAGGCCTCTTAAATATGATGCTTTGTGAACTAGTAAAAAAATAAAAATTATAGTTCAATTATAAAGTGTACGGGCTTCCCAGGTGGTGCTGGTATAAAGAACCTGCCTGCCAGTGTAGGAGACAGAAAAGACATACAAAGCACATAGATGAATTTAGTTTAATGCCCCAAACAGTACTGTTTAGAGACTTTCTCCCTCCCTTCTCTTTCCTTTCTTCCCTACTCTCCCTCCTTTATTTCTCTTTGCTTTCTTCCCTACTCTCCCTCCTTTCTTATTTTTCTTTCTTTTTCTTTCTTTGTCCCAACTGTTCTCCTTAAAATTTGAACTGGGATACATATGTAATGTAATAATATGTGAATATTCAGCACTCATCTAAATACTTAATGAATTAATTAATGAATAAAATATCCTAAAGTGTTTTTTGCTTGTTTTATTAAATTATGTTTCTGTCCATTTTATCACCAAATATTGATTAACAATATACTATGTAGAAGACAGTGGAGGAAGATGAAAGATCCCATGTCTGGTATCTGTACGCCAGTCTGGTAGAGGAGACATACAAACAAAGCAACAGCAACAACAGCATGGAGTGCTTGGCTTGGGGTGATAGCATTGCACCCAGTGTGCTTTTGAAGAATAGGGAGGAGTCACCTCACCCAGCTTGCTGTTTCTTCCCAAGATGGCCCTATAACCTGTTAGGTTCAACTTTTTGACCCCTCAGTCTCTGGTGTTGGTGGTTCGCTTGTAAACTACAGCATGTGGACACAGTAGCCCCTTATTATGGTTTTGTTTACAGTCCTAGAAGTGTTCTGGCAGACATGATGTCAACCTTTAGGAAGTCTTGCATTTGTATATTGACTTTATATAAATATTGTTTAGAGAATACTTAATTATTTTCAAGATTATTAATGGAGGTAGACAGTTACTTCAACAGTGTATGAGTCCTTCTTGTGTGTTTAGTTATTTATTAATAGACCATCTTTTCTTGCTTGAGAGACTGGAGCCATAATTTAGAGCTAAAGCGCTGGAAGACACCAATCACTACAAGTCGATTAGAGATGAGACAGCATATTCAGTTGCAATGGTGCATCAAAATCAGGAGTTCAGTCTATGTAAATTGCAGCAAAATAGGGCAGGCAGACACTTTTGATTCCTTGTAATAGGGCTTGACTTATCCCTTTAACCAAATACTACACGTGGCAATGCAGGTGATAGTTCTGTCTTCAGTCATGTAGATCTCTTCCTGGCTATAAGAAACCTAGGTTTCCTTGCAGGAAGTTGAAGAATAAAGTGACAGAAGGTAGTTCCCCTTTTAAGAAATGGTACCTCATATTTCAAAGAAAGGTGAAATAAACTTTTGGGTCTGCTTTGTTTCTTGACCAATCTTTGCCTATTGTTCAATTATATACATACATAATTTTTATGGACTATTGTGTGCTTATTAGCTTTACGTTCTACACATTTATGCCACTCTGGGGATGTACTCTTCCCTCAGTGTCCGGACTGCTCTATCATCAGAGCCCCTGTCTTCAAAAGCCGTCGACTGGGAATGGCTGGCTGCTTGGGCTTGAAGGTGGTAAAAAGCAAATTGACCATCTGTCTGGAGTTGGTGTAGACGCATAAAAGAGATGATTCTGGATAATATTCAGTTTGATGTTTTACCCCAAAGGTGGTTAGAGGGGTTTTGTTTTATGTGTTTTTTCAGTAGACCTGGTTTAAAAATTCATGGCTGCACCTGGTTGTTTGCTCCTGTCCTCTGTTTTTCAAATATTCTGGCACAGCCAAAACCCACCTCAGCAAGAGACTAAATTGGAAAAGGATTGTATTCAGAGCTTAGAAGAAAATCTGTGCAATTTTCAGGAAAATCACCTAAGTGTAGGTATCATAAACTGAGAAAATGGGGTGTTTTTCAGGTCAGGATTTCCAAAAGTTAGCATCATGTGGTTCAATTTTCAATCAGTCTTAAAGCAAAGCATCCTTTAACTGGGTAATATATTTGAAACATTGAAATTTGGGTTGGATCCTATTGCCTATGATTTCCAAAATGGCTCAGAGGGGTTTGATGGACTAGATGCAGACAAGAAGAGCCAGAGCAAAATGGCACTATTTTCCCCAGTAGACAGTCTTCCAATCTCTTAAAGATGATAGATCAGTGAGAAAAAACAGTTGTTATTTAATCAGAGAAAGGTTCCTATCTCTTCTGTGTAAAATTTATTCTTGATTGGAATTGAAAACTCTGGTTCAGCTATGGATGAGCCAGATTAAATTTGGTGAGGATCCAGAGATCTCAGTTTCAGATCAATTAATCTGTGCTGCTGCTAAGTCGCTTCAGTTGTGTCCGACTCAGTGCGACCCCATAGACGGCAACCCACCAGGCTCCGCCGTCCCTGGGATTCTCCAGGCAAGAACACTGGAGTGGGTTGTCATTTCCTTCTCCAATGCATGAAAGTCAAAGGTGAAAGTGAAGTCACTGAGTCGTGTCCAACTCTCAGCGACCCCATGGATTGCAGCCCACCAGGCTCCTCCATCCACGGGATTTTCCAGGCAAGAGTACTGGAGTGGGGTGCCATTGCCTTCTCCCAGTTAATCTGTAATGGTTTCTATTTCCCAGACTTCTCTGTCTTTCTCTCTACCCTTTTCTTCAGGGAAAGTGAAGAAAGATATTTAGCCTCAAGGCTGAATTTTAATAAACAAAGTGACCTTTACATTTTAGCTCAAAGAGGTAAATATAATCTTATAGGTTTCATTGACAGCTGAGCCTGGATGGGGTGGGACTTAAGCTTATAATGCAGCACTAGAAGAATTTACCTTCAGGGAAAAAACAAATTTGATAAAGGAACTGGTGAGAAATGCCTTATGTCAAGAAGATCTATATCTTCTTAAAAATTTGCAATCCTAGATTGAGAAGCATACTAAAGTTTCTGTGATTTAAAACTTCCGTTTAGCACAAACTTTCTTTCTGCTGTTCTTCTTACCATAGGTTAACTTGATTTCAGCAAACCTGAACTGTCAATATGTAAATTAAGAAATTACCCACTCGACACAAAGAAACAGCACGTACTTCTTTTAGGTAACAGGTGTTCCTTGCACATTATACTAAATAAGGGCAAAACTTAAGACTCAAATACCAGGATATAGTGCCAAGAAAAGATCATTTGAAGATGAACAGAGTGATATTTTTTGGCATAGGTAATATTATTTATAGGTATTAGGAATTTGATTCACTAAAATTTGATTTGTCTACCTCATTAGAATGTATCTTTCACCCCCAAAATAGTTGCATATTGTGTGAACTGAAAGAGATACTAGAAACTAACTTTATCTTCCAACTCAGCATTTTAAGATAATGACATCTGGGCTCAGAGAGGTTTAGGTGACTTTTTAATGTCCCAGAACCAGCCAGTGGCAGAAGTGGACCACACTTCCCATTTCACTGTACACTTCTAGTTCGCCCACTCTACGGACTATTCCCTTTTGGAACACTGGACTCCTCTGCTAGTCCTGTAGTTGTGGCACATTTTTAACTTTTATTTTGCATAACTTGAACGCATGGACCAAGCATCTTGTTCCCCATAAACACCAAGGATAACAAAAAAGACCATCATTCAGGATAGATTTGGTTTTGGCCATCTCTCCCAACAAGAAGGATCGTAAGAGCCAAAGCTTCTTTTCACCCTGAGAACAGGACAACATCGCCTGATCTGTTCCTTAGTGTCCCCATCCTTATTCTTTTATATCTTGAGATTCATCTAAAGCCACAGAAAGCCCAGAGCCACTTATAAGAGTAAACTAACAACTTTCCCGTGTCTTCTGTGAGCCAGCAATGTAGACAATCAATTGGTAGTTCCTTAAGTCTGATTCTCATGGCCCTAGTTCTCTAGAAGCTCTGTGAACAAAAACAGATTTTGTCCCCAAATACATTCAGCAGATGTTAAAAAAGTATCTCCCTTTTTGCTTCCAAATGTGCTTTTCAGACACTTTAGTGAGTCAAATAAACCTGAATTTTTTTTCTTTATTCGACTGTTCCTCAAATTTACATGAATATTACATCTTTATGATATTGTAACTATGAATTTTGCTTAGAAAATGCTGAGCTCTGTGCTTAGGTTTTGTGTAATTGTAGTAGACATTCTGTGAAATGGACATTTTCAGCTGCATTTCATAGCCATGGAGATAAAGAATCAGATAATAAGTGATTTGTCAATGTCTCATCAGTAGTAAGAATTAAGAATCAAAATCAAGTCTGTGTTCGTAGCCCCTGCAGAAGTCTCAGTTCCAATACCTGTTGGCTTGAACAGGTAACTGAGATGTGACTAGGGATTCTTTGGACACAGGATTTTTATTTCAAAGGAAAAAAAAATGAGACAGCATATGAATTGAGAAAATAAGGAATATCCCCAGCGTCTAATGTAATCTGTGTCCTCTCAATCTGTTTTTGATGTCCCATTTTTAATTGCAACAAGAACATAGTACTTTTCTCTTTTATTTAAGCTCTGAATTTACACTGTTTTGTTTTGTTTCTCTCTCTCTCTCTTATTAATGACAGAAACCAATAGATCCAGCTTTTAGTATTGAAAAGGCAACAGAGGATAATGTGGAGTGTAGTAAACCAGAGAACATATGACCTCTCTCTATAGGAGACAGCAGCTCTAAAGCTCTTGTTGATTCTGACCTTATGGGAATATGGTCCCAGTCATTCTGCACATTGCTGAAAAACCGGCTGATCAACAGTTCTCTTTGAGTTAGCATTATTTACATCAAACAGAACTTGGGGGCTGGTCGGAGTCACCCTATAGACCATGAGTTTTAGCCTCTGTTTTTCACTGTGCTACTTGCCAAGAAGGCATAGAGGGTAGGGAAGGCTCTCATTGAAATGATTCTTTGTAGCTTTATGGTGTTCTTTGTGGCAATTCCACATTGTGTGGCTTGAGGAATTTGTTGAACATTGAAAAGGTACTGTGCTCATTTACATTGGCAAGTGTTAAATTGGGGAGACATATGTTTTCTTTATTCTCCCCTCCTGTTAAATCCTTGAAGAGCTTTGGTTGTGAGGCTTGGCTTTCTTTTTCAAGGGGCATGTTTCTGAATCTTTTTTTTTTCTTTTTTCCTGAATCTCCAACACTTTCAAATTTGGCTGGAAATAACTATAAAATATGATTGCATTCTGGTATATTGGAATCATTGTGGTAATGCTTAATCACCCAACTCTGAGGATACCTTTATTTGGTCTAAGATCATTTGTGTGTGTTCCTGATACTTCTCTTAGCTGAACTGATAGAACAACCTTTTAAGTGAGTGTCTTGCCTCCAAAGTTTTTCTGTGTAATCCAACTTCTATATTACCTCCACAGTGGTCATTCTGCATGACCTGTCTTTTTCCTCCCCTACTTTAAAACCTTGAATTTGCTCAGAATAAATAGACTCTCTTGCTATTTAAGTCAAAACCCCTTTAAGTGGCCAGTGAAGCTCTTTTAACTTGACTGTAGATTGCTTTTGTGCTGTAGAGCCCCAGTGCTGCAATGGGAAATTGCAAAAGAATTTCAAAGAATCTGCCTGCAATGCATAGACTTGAGTCCCATCACTGGGTTGGAAAGATCCCCTGAAGAAAATGACTACCCATTCCGGTATTCTTGCCTGGAGAATTCCATGACAGAAGAGCCTGGTGGGCTACAGTCCATGGGGTCACAAATAGTTGGACACAACTGACCAGCCTCAGACGATTTCACCTAACTTCTGCCATGCTGAGGAACTTGCTACTACCTGAGCATATTGTGTGTGCTCACACTTCTCTGATCTTGTTTAGGCTGACTCCTCTGCCATGAGATCGTTCCTACCTTCTGTCAAGTACCTGTACATCCTTCAAAATCCACTATAGCATCAAATGCCCTATGGCTCCTTCCCTCCTTCCAACACCAGGGAAAGAGGTGCTTCTTTGTGTTTTCTCTCAATGTTTGGTATGTGTTAGTACCTGTATGACTACACCTTTCCCGCTGAGTTTTATCTGTTTTTGTGTCAGAGCCAGTTGTAAAGGATTCACAGAGCAGTAAAACATTTAGTGTCTCATTTGTAATTTAATCCCCAGTCTTAAAAACAGTAGTTATCGCTTGGTACCTAAAACTTACTTAAATAAATTAGAAAGGTAGGGGGAAAGAGGGAGAGAAGAAAGAAATGGGGGTAAAGTAAAAAATTTTTTCACAAAGAATCATGTTTTTCTATCCACTCTTGCAATACCTGAAACCTGAATTTAAGAATTTTAATTGTTGAGGTCATTTCTGTATTTTTGGTAAAATATCCTGTAGATAAGACAGGCTTTATAAGGTTCTGTTTAGTGCCTTGATTATGAATTGACTGTAAATTGTACTGAAGAAGGAAAATACAGTTTAGTTGACACTTTCTCTTGTGTTTTAGACAAATTTACACACGTTGGTTAATAACTACTCCAAGCTCGTGCTCACTGGTTAGAAGACCTGATTATTTTGTGGGCTTATGTTTAAAAGGCAGACCTGGGGACCAGGTTCTTGGGTGTGAGCCATGCAAATGCCAGAAATGCTCTGAAATTGTCTTAAAGAAATTATCACGTCCTTCCCCGCCTAATTTCACTCCCTTGAGGTTTGCTTCAATTTCCGGTTGGAATATCTTAATTAACATTTGTAAAGCACTGTGTAGTGCTTCAGTGAAAATGTCATGTATGTATAAAATCTTTTTAAATAGTAACTTAACAAATTTGTGGAATTTTTGTGTATGTAGTGAAGTCTTTTTTAACATCTTACAATTTATGATAAATGGATGACAGGAAAAGTTGCCTGTGAACTGATAATTTAGTCAAAATGGAGAAATCATGTTTCTCTGGGGCTGCTTTATTCAGGGAACACAATTACTGAGGTGCCATGCAGCTCAGAGTTTTTAATCTCATAAATGTCTTCAAACTTGAAATGCTCACCTGGGTCCCCTATGTGTGTAGATGTATAATATGTGCAGAGGATGCTTTATTACTTTTTTCTAGAAACTTAGATGAAGATTGAAAATGTGCATAAATAGACTGTTATAAATAAACTATGAAGTAGGAATGGCATTCTAATATAAATCAATTAGAAAAGGAGAAACAATCATGATTTAAAATGGGTACAAAATATGAACTTGGCAGTCTACCAAATGAGGATATTCAAATGGCTAAAAACACGTGACAAAAGGAAGGAAATGAGAAAAAAACAAATTCGCTCTTTAGTAATGTGTCTTGACACAAAATGCACCATTTCCAAAGTTAGCTTAGAGAGCATTATAAAAAGAAGGCAAGAATAAAAAAAGGTATTGGTGATAGGTACTTCCCATGTCCCTGATGAGGGAACCATGAATTAGCATTCTCTTTTTCTGAAAGACATTTGGTAATATCTATTAAGAGGGGTGACAAAATTCCTATTTTTTGATCCATAAATTCAACTGCACTCTGAGGAAATTGTTGTTGTTTAGTCACTCAGTCTCTTTGCGACACCATAGACTGCAGCATGCCAGGCTTCCCTGTCCTTCGCTATCTCTTGGAGTTTCTTCAAACCCATGTCCATTGAGTCCGTGATGCCATCCAACTATCTCATCCTCTCTCTCCTCTTTCTCCTCCTGCCTTCAATCTTTCCCAGCATCAGGGTCTTTTCCAATGAGTCAGCTCTTTGCACCAGGTGGCCAAAGTATTGGAGCTTCAGCTTCAACAACAGTCCTTTGAAGAAATAATAGTTGATGTACAGAAGTATTGATGTATTCTTTATCATTCGATGGCTCAGACAGTAAAGAATCTGCCATCAGTATAGGAAATCCAGGTTCAGTCCCAGGGTTGAGAAGATCCCCTGGAGAAGAATGGCTACCCACTCCAGTATTCTTGCCTGGAGAATCCCATGGACAGAGGAGCCTGGCAAGCTACAGTCCATGAGGTTGCAAAGAATCAGACATGACTGAATGCTTAAGACTTCACTTCACAGAAGTATTAATTTACATTAGGCCATAACATTATCATAGTGAAATTTAAGAGCCTTCTAATAAGGGATTAATTGCCTAGTAGTATATCCATACAACCAAATTCTGTGTAGCCAATAAAAAATGGTAATACTGAAGAATATTCAATAGCCTGGAAAATGTTTTAAAGTGGCTAAAGCAGGTTAAAAAGCAGAAAGTATCACTTTGTACTCTCTCTTGCTATGTAAATCAATTGCTCCCTTTTTTCTTCCTCCACCGTGTGTGTGTGTGTGTGTGTGTGTGTGTCTTTCTCTGTCTCCTCTCCTATTTATGTATGTTTATATCTATATGTTCATAGAAGCAAAGATCGAAAGTCACTCAGTCATGTCCACCTCTTTGCAACCCCATGGACTATACAGTCCATGGAATTCTCCAAGCCAGAAAACTTGAGTGGGTAGCCTTTCCCTTCTCCAAGGGATCTTCCCAACCCAGGGATCGAACCCAGGTCTCCCGCATTACAGGTGGATTCTTTACCAACTGAGCCATAAGGGAAGCCCCTACATACTTAAAAGATGTTTTATGAAGAACATACATAAGAGATGTTTGCAAAGGTTCTTTGAAGGCAAAATTTTTGTTTTTTTTTTTGAACTCTTTTTTGGGGAACCCTTTTATTCCTTTTGAATCAGTGGGCGGAAAAATACCACTGAAGTCAAGAGAGCTGGTTTTGTGGCTATTTTCTTAAAGTGTGGATTGCCCATTGGTAGTAACACGGAGCAGATGAGTGTTTTATAGGGTTGGAGTAGTAGCAGTAAGAATTGAGCTACGCAGCAGGATGCATATAAAATAAAAAATATATAATAAAAATTGTAGACAGTTTTATACCAGCCTGTGTATGATGAAAATTGAACTTGGTGTATGTTTCTGGGACATGTTTACCATTCAGCCATTCACCTTCAGACCCAAATGGTCTTTTGTTGTTTCTGTTGGTCCAAGGCTACCTAAAAAGTCACTGAGTTTATTTTAAGACCTAAGAGAACAATAAATATTCTGTTTTCAATTGCTAGATCGTGTCATAATTGGTATCAGTGCTTTCATTGTGACTATAAAAGGACAAAAGTTGTTTTTGCTCTTAAGAAACCCATTTTTTTTAATAGCATGAGATCCTTAATTAAATGACAGGGTTGTAATGCCAAGGTAAGGGCTGTTATATTGAAGAGTTATTTATGTACATTTTAATGAACATCTAACAGATCTATTTTACTATAATTTCATCTGGATAATTTATATACTCTGAAAATCCACAGACTGGCGTTTCTTGACCTTGGGTTTCTTGATGTCACTGAGACTAATGATAAATTCATTTAGGCTTCCATAAATATGCACCTTGAATTGCTACCAGATTGGGAATCTATAGCCTTCAAAAATTTAAGGTAATAGCTATTTCACAGCCAAAATACAATGAAAAATCTGAAAATCTCAAAATTATCTGTATTCCAGATGTATTATGATTATGTGAAGACTTTTTGCTACCTGATGAACTGCAGGGTTCCATATCTTTCATTCTCTCCCAGAGTTTATTCAGACTCATATCCACTGAGTTGCTTCTCCTCTTGTGCTCAATCTTCCCAGCATCAGGATCTTTTCAAATTACTTGACTGTTTGCATCAGGTGTCCAAAATATTGGAGCTTCAGGTCCAGCATCATTCCTTCCAATGAATATTCAGGGTTGATTTCCTTTAGGATTGACTAGTTTGATCTCCTTCCTGTCCAAGGGACTCTAAAGAGTCTTCTCCAGCACCACAATTCAAAAGCATCAATTCTTTAGCCCTTAGCCTTCTTTATGATCCAATTCTCACATCCATATATGGCTGCCATCAATTCTTGCCATCCTGTGTGTGTGTATGCCTTTCCCATCTTGAGAGGTAGAGTTAATTTTTTTCTTCCCTTTAAATCTAACTCAGAATTACTGATATGTTTTATCAATAGAATGGGGGCAAAATGGATGTGTAGAACTTCTGAGGGTAGGTCATACGAAGCCTTGCAGCTTCCACTGGAATTTCTTGAAACACTCACTCTTGGGACCTCATACTGGGAGAAGCCAGCCACCAATTATGAAGCCCAACAACCATGAAACTGTAGTATTCTGTGAAGTTCAAGCCACATGGAAAGGGCCTGAAGGATGGGATTCAACATAGAGAGAAAGAGAGAGGCTAAGATACAACACCTGAGTGAAAAAACCATTTAGAAAGTGGAACCTCCAGTTCCAGCCACTGCAGTTGACATCAAATGGATGTGAGACTCACTACCCAGCTGAGCATTTATGGAATCCTTGACCCATAAAACCAAGAAAAAAACTAGATGGTTGTCTTAAGCCTCTATTCTGATGTAGTGTGTTGCACAGCAATCAATAAGTGAACAGAGGTCGCTCTCTCTATCATGACGGATGAGTTCTGCTGCTTCTGAGTTACATGTTTGGAAATGGAATTAACCCAAGATATAGAACTACCATGCAATCATAGGAAAAAAAAAACAACTTAAAACATTGCATTAGTATATATTGTCTGCTCTGAAGGAAGGAAAAGAAGAAAAGAGAAGCAGCAGCAGCAGAATGTAATTATGCTCTGGGGCAGCTTGATGAAACATATTCTGCCTCTCAGAAACAACTTGATCAGTGTCTATCATTAAATAATTAAGGAAATAAAAAAATCACATGAAATAGATTTCCTTGTTAACTTCTTATGGATGATGCCCTCCAGCCCAGTCTTCCTGAGAGTTCTGCAGAGGAGCCAAAAGGCAAATCACACTCCACAATTTGCAAATCCCATTGAAGAGAAACCCCTGGTGGTCGCCACTGTCTTCTCAGAAAAGCTTTCATAGACAAATACATTAGTAAGGTCTCATGTGTCTGACTTTTCATTATAGGGGACTGGAATCCAAAAGTAGAAAGTCAAGAAACACCTGGAGTACAGGCGAATTTGGCCTTGGAGTACAGAATGAAGCAAGGCAAAGGCTAATAGAGTTCTGCCAAGAGAACGCACTGGTCATAGCAAACACCCTCTTCCAACAACACAAAAGAAGACTACACATGGACATCACCAGATGGTCGACAATGAAATCAGATTGATTATATTCTTTGTAGCCAAAGATGAAGAAGCTCTATACAGTCAGCAAAAACAAGACCAGGAGCTGACTGTGGCTCAGATCATGAACTCCTTATTGCCAAATTCAGACTGAAAATGAAGAAAGAGGTGAAAACCACTAGACCATTCAGTTCAGTTCAGTTCAGTTCAGTCGCTCAGTTGTGTCTGACTCTTTGCGACCTCATGAATCGCAGCACGCCAGGCCTCCCTGTCCATCACCAACTCCTGGAGTTCACTCAAACTCATGTCCATCGAGTTGGTGATGCCATCCAGCCATCTCATCCTCAGTTGTCCCCTTCTCCTCCTGCCCCCAATACCTCCCAGCATCAGAGTCTTTTCCAATGAGTCAACTCTTCGCATGAGGTGACCAAAGTATTGGAGTTTCAGCTTTAGCATCAGTCCTTCTAAAGAACACCCAAGGCTGATCTCCTTTAGAATGGACTGGTTGGATCTCCTTGTAGTCCAAGGGACTCTCAAGACTCTTCTCTAACACCACAGTTCAAAAGCATCAATTCTTCGGCGCTCAGCTTTCTTCACAGTCCAACTCTCACATCCGTACATGACCACTGGAAAAACCATAGCCTTGACTAGCTGGACCTTTGTTGGCAAAGTAATGTCTCTGCTTTTGAATATTCTATCTAGGTTGGTCATAACTTTTCTTCCAAGGAGTAAGCGTCTTTTAATTTCATGGCTGCAGTCACCATGTGCAGTGATTTTGGAGCCCCCCAAAATAAAGTCAGCCTCAGTTTCCACTGTTTCCCCATCTATTTCCCATGAAGTGATGGGACCAGATGCCATGATCTTCGTTTTCTGAATGTTGTGCTTTAAGCCAACTTTTTCACTCTCATCTTTCACTGTCATCAAGAGGCTTTCTAGTTCCTCTTCACTTTCTGCCATAAGGGTGGTGTCATCTGCATATCTAAGGTTATTGATATTTCTCCCGGCAATCTTGATTCCAGCTTGTGCTTCATCCAGCCCACGAGTGTTAGGTCCATGAATCAAGGCAAATTGGAAGTGGTCAAACAGGAGATGACAAGGCTGAACATTGACATTCTAGGAATCAGTGAACTAAAATGGACTGAAGTGGGTGAATTTAACTCAGATGACCACTATATCTACTACTCAGGCAGGAATCCCTTAGAAGAAATGGAGTAGCCATCATGGTCACCAAAAGAGTCTGAAATGCAATACTTGGATGCAGTCTCAAAAATGACAGAATGATCTCTGTTCGTTTCCAAGACAAACCATTCAATATCACAGTAATCCAAGTCTATGCTCCAACCAGTAATGCTGAAGAAGCTGAAGTTGAATTGTTCTATGAAGACCTACAAGATCTTTTAGAACTAACACCCCAAAAAAGATGTCCTTTTCATTATAGGGGACTGGAATGCAAAAGTAGGAAGTCAAGAAACACCTGGAATAACAGACCATTCAGGTATGACCTAAATGAAATCCCTTATGACTCTACAGTGGATGTGGGAAATAGATTGAAGGGACTAGATCTGAGAGACAGAGTGCCTGATGAACTATGGGTCGAGGTTCATTACATTGTACAGGAAACAGGAATCAAGACCATCGCCAAGAAAAAGAAATGGGAAAAAAATAAAATGAGTGGCCTTACAAATAGGTGTGAAAAGTAGAGAAGCGAAAAGCCAAGGAGAAAAGGAAAAATATAAGCATCTGAATGCAGAGTTCCAAAGAATAGCAAGGAGATATAAGCCTTCCTCAACAATCAATGCAAAGAAATAGAGGGAAACAATAGAATGGGAAAGACTAGAGATCTCTTCAAGAAAACTAGAAAACCAAGGGAACATTTCATGCAAAGATGGGCTCGATGAAGGACAGAAATGGTAGGGACCTAATAAAAGCAGAAGATATTAAGAAGAGATGGCAAGAATACACAGAAGAACTGTACAAAAAAGATCTTCATGACCCAGATAATCACAATGGTGTGATCACTCATTTAGAGCCAGACATCCTGGAATGTGAAGTCAAGTGGGCCTTAGGAAGCATCACTACGAACAAAGCTAGTGGAGATGATGGAATTCCAGTTGAGCTCTTTCAAATCCTGAAAGATGATGCTGTGAAAGTGCTGCACTCAATATGCCAGCAAATTTGGAAAACTCAGCAGTGGCCAAAGGACTGGAAAAGCTCAGTTTTCATTCCAATCCCAAAGAAAGGCAATACCAAAGAATGTTAAAACTACTGCACAATTGCAGTCATCTCACAAGCTAGTAAAGTAATGCTCAAAATTCTCCAAGCCAGGCTTCAGCAATACATGAACTGTAAACTTCCAGATGTTCAAGCTGGTTTTAGAAAATGCAGAGGAAAGAGAGATCAAATTGCCAACATCCACTGGATCATGGAAAAAGCAAGAGAGTTCCAGAAAAACATCTATTCCTGCTTTATTGACTATGCCAAAGCCTTTGACTGTGTGGATCACAATAGACTGGAAAATTCTGAAAGAGATAAGAATACCAGACCACCTGAGCTGCCTCTTGAGAAAGCTGTATGCAGGTCAGGAAGCAACAGTTAGAACTGGACATGGAACAACAGATTGGTTCCAAATAGGACTTTTAAAGGAGTACGTCAAGGCTCTATATTGTCACCCTGCTTATTTAACTTCTATGCAGAGTACATCATGAGAAACGCTAGGCTGGAAGATGCACAAGCTGGAATATAAATTGCCAGGAGAAGTATCAGTAACCTCAGATATGCAGGTGACACCACCCTTATGGCAGAAAGTGAAGAAGAACTTGATGAAAGTGAAAGAGGAGAGTGAAAAAGTTGGCTTGAAGCTCAACATTCATAAAACGAAGATCATGGCATCTGGTCCCATCACTTCATGGCAAATAGATGGGGAAACAGTGGAAACTGTGGCTGACTTTATTTTTTGGGGCTCCAAAATCACTGCAGATGGTGATTGCAGCCATGAAATTAAAAGATGTTTACTCCTTGGAAGGAAAGTTATGACCAACCTAAATAGCATATTGAAAAGCAGAGACATTACTTTGCCAACAAAGGTCCATCTAGTCAAGGCTATGGTTTTTCCAGTAGTAATGTATAGATGTGAGAGTTGGACTATAAAGAAAGCTGAGCGCTGAAGGATTGATGCTTTTGAACTGTGGTGTTGGAGAAGACTCTTGAGAGTCCCTTGGACTGCAAGGAGATCCAACCAGTCCATTCTGAAGGAGATCAGCCCTGGGTGTTCTTTGGAAGGAATGATGCTAAAGCTGAAACTCCAGTACTTTGGCCACCTGATGTGAAGAGCTGACTCATTTGAAATAGACCCTGATATTGGCAAAGATTGAGGGCAGGAAGAGAAGGGGATGACAAAGGAGGAGATAGTTGGATGACATCACCGACTCAATGGACATGGGTTTGGGTGACCTCCGGGAGTTGGTGATGGAAGGGAAACCTGGCGTGCTGCGGTTCATGGGTCGCAAAGTCAGACACGACTGAATGACTGAACTGAACTGAAGTTGTGTCTGAGACTTCATTAATCTTCCCCAATACATCCTGGTATATTTGTCTGCTTACCATGAAACATTAATACAAGTAAGTAAAATTAACCATACCCCTAGGATGATGATGCTCGATGTGCAAAGGATGAAGAATATGGGTATGTTCTGTTCACTGATTTTCAGAGTGGATTCATTCCTATTGGCTCATCCTCTTATTCTCCTGATTTTCAACTTGACATTTATTCAGACTCTAAAATCAAATGCAGTTTAAGAGATTTTACCCCAAATGGTGTGTCTCTCACCTAAATCAATGTTAAAATATACTGATAGCTTCTCTTCTTGCTCTTTCTCTCCATCTCCTTCTCCTTTATCATTTCTAGTGGAATAAAGAGATTTCTTATCATTAAATGAACATCATTTCTTGTAAAGTTTCCTATGAGCAAAGAAGATGCATGCCCATTTCTCCCAGCATCATGGCTCCCTCTGATAGCAGCTAACATTTTAAAATGATGTGACCTTTTGCCATTTATAGATCTTCTGGGATTTAAGAGAGAAGTTACTCTGGGACTTGTAATGACCATGGAAGTGTATTCTGATGTAGTTTGAGCTGAGGCTATGGATAATGCTGCAGTTTTTTAAGTCAATGCAAATATTCTCAAGGTATTTAATCAGTCTCCATAGTGACTGCAAGAATAAAAATGTCTCTCAAATTTTTACATCATTCTTTTCCTTTAAAATACCTTTTAAAAAAAAGTAGATGACACAATACTTAGCCTCAATGAATAGTTCACATACTGTACTATACTCTTAGCATGATAATAGCAATTTCTCCCTCCAGCAAAGATAGTTTATTTTTAAAATGCCAATTAGACTTAGGGTCTATTTGTGCAGAAAATTACATTACATTGTAATGGTTTTTATTGGCTTTTAGCGTAAACTTTTTTGAGAACAAGATGTACTATCATTCAATCAGGGCTTTTTTGACCATTTCTATAATTTATTTTTTCACCCATTATTCTAATAAAGCATAAAACCATTTCTATGGAGGAGTGATGCTGAAGAATAAAGGAGGCCAGCACCATTGTAAAAAATCTGAGTGTGAACCAGGACTGGGCATTTTGCTTCAGTAGGTTTATGTTTAAAGCCCCTCCCCAAATTATCTATATTTTTTCAAGAATATCTTACCAATCAGCTTGTTATTGAAACTCCAGTATTTAAGTCCTAGTCCCTTACTGCCTCATCCTTCTTCCCATCTAGGCAATATTTTCATGAGATATTTGTAATACAAGGTGTTTTTCTTTCTTTTTTAGAACTTGACCATTTCATTTTATCTGAACATTCAGTACTAAATGTGACATTCTTTGTGAAGTAATAGTGGTGACATCGGCACAAAACAACTTTGCTTTCACACAGATGGTCTTGTTTGACCCCATCAGCAGCTTTACCACTGATTAGCTGTGTGCCCTAGAGCAAATCAGCTCATTCCTCAAAGCCTCCTTTCCTCATCTGTCACATGCGCATAGTATGCATCTGAAGTATGTCAACAGTCTAATGCGACGCTGTGTTCTAAAGGTTTAGTGGAGTGTGTGGTACACAGTACATGTTCAGTGAATGTAAACTTAAAGTATCCCTACCCTCAATGCTGAAAAGGAGGCTCAGAATGAGATTGAATTGTGAGGTCTTAAAAATGGCTTAACAAATATGGCAGAAATGAAACTCAAATCTGCCTTTGCAGTTAGGGCTCATGAGACACTGAGATTATTTGGTTTGTTATATTATGGTTTGTTTTTTCTTCTTCTCATGGCATGAACGGGATTCACTAAACTCACCTTCTTCCTCTTTTCTGAGGGAGTGCACACATCCACAGCAATACTGACAAGGGGCGTGTTTAGGATTTGGTCATGCCTCTTCTTGTGGAAAACAAGTGTGTGGTTCAAGCTCCCCGCCTTCAGCCCTGTGTACCAGCCTGCCTCTGTGCATGCCGAGGGGCATAGCAGTCAGAGCACAGTCTCACAGTGAAATGGTGTATTGTAGTTTGAGATTGTCTGAGTTAACTCAGAAGAGAGGGTTGTTGTCTGTGGTCCCAAGAGAATCAGAAGCAGTCTTCTATAAAGTTTCTTTCTTGAATTGTCTTCCAAGAAGTGTAACACATATTTTATTACTGGTGAATCTTAACTCTTCTGTGTACCTCACAGGGTTTGGCAAAATGAGTCCTGAATGAATTATTGTTATCATTACTTAATAAGTAGTAGGTCTTCTATCAAGAGAAGTGTGAAGGGGCTGAAATTGTTTGATACACTTCTTGAAAACCCCCTTTATCCCCCCTGAGACATCAAAGTCTTTATTAAAGTAAAAAGACTTCATTAAAGAAAAAAATAGTTTAAAAGTGAACTTAATAGAATGAAAAAGTTTCTCTGCAATTTCATTGAATCCATATTTCAGGTCACAGGAAGCTGGTCTATTGCTCAAATGGTCTCTCGGCCTTTTAGTATTGAATGACCCTCCCTTGTGTTAATGAACATGGATGGGTTAAGGAATGTGAGACGAGCTTCACTGAGTTCATGGGAGAGGGTGAGAGTGGGACTCATATCGAGTATTTGCTTGCTGGGTCCATCTTTCTACAGACTCATTTCTGACAGTGTTTACTTGATTAAACCTTTTTCTTTTTCATCACTTTCCTCTCCTTTTCTCACTATTGTTCATACTTCAGTCATTTATTTTTCATGAGTCATGTTGGAAGCCTGTATAATTTTCTTTAATACCATCCTCTAAACAGCTGCCAGTTGCTAAGCACTTGTTGCTCTCACCCTCAACTCATCCATCCACATTGATCAACCTATTATTCACTTGCTCTGATTACATTTCACTTAATTTGTTTTTTATACTGGAGCCAAAGGTTTGCAAATAGCCTCTTATACTATTTTATAGATTTCTGTTTGAATAGAGTGGCTAGATAACTAGAGTGCCCAATTGCTGCCATTGCTATTATTCTTGATCATTGTCATTATCACTATGGAAATTATTTATTGTGCACCTGTGACGTGGGCATCTGGATCTGAGTAAGCCTTGAGCAAAGAAATAGATGATACCAGTGCATTCCCTCTTCTTGGTTCTACCATGAACAACAGGAGTGACAAACAAGCAAATGAATAGTGAACAACATATAAAATAAATACTCTTTGCTTAAGGACCAAGGAAATGGTGGGAAAACATGTATGCCTAGTGGTGGTGAGTGTCTGTTTGTCACTCAGGCATGGCTGACTCTGTGACCCCATGGACTGTAGCCAGGCTCCCCTGCCCATGGAATTCTTCAGGCAAGAATATGGGAGTGGGTAGCCATTTCCTTCTCCAGCTACCTCTTATTAACTCCATGCTGCCTTAACAGGTATATGATGCAATTCTAAGAACAACATACACCTAGGAAAAGAATTGGGAGAGCTAAATAGGACATTCCTCAGGAATGTCCTGATTAGACACCTGGAAGGATCAGAAAGCTGCCGGGCAACCTTTTGTAGAAGTACATCATGTACCCATAAGTTGAATCTGGAGCAAGTCAAAGAGACATTTATTTTTTGATGACACTGAGGTTTCAGGGGGACTGATATCAAAAAAAGAGAGAAGTGACATATTTGAAATCTATAAATTGCATTTCATGTTCATTTGTCACCTCTGGGAAAAGCAAACAAAGTCTCTTCTTTCCCTCTGAAGTGGATGATGAATTGTTGCTTAGAGTTGGGTGGTGTAAGCCCTTGTCGCCATTATTGACTTGCTGTAGAAAGTAGCTCGTTTATAGTCGTAAAGCATGCAGTGTGCCCTCCAAGGCATGAGTGAACTGGTTCTGATCACTAATGGGCTGATCTGAACAGACTAATTACTTTCCTATTAAAGACAGACTCTTCCTGATTTCTCTACCCTCTTTGCTTCCAAGTAGAAAGCAGGGACTTGTTTAAGAGACTCAAACTCTCAATGGCACAGGGATCCAAGGACAAAGAGGACTCATTCATTTGTTCATTTATAAATATGTATGGACCTACTATGGATCAAGCTTTATGCTGAGCAAATAAGTCCTCCTTTTAGAGAGCTCACTTCAGGAATCCTGCTGACTTTGGAGTCATGCCTTTTATAGAGGTCTTTTAGAGTTCTGTCAGGCAGATCATATTTCAGAATGCAGAGGATTAAACATAGCAAAACATTATTATTCAAAGTCATAGGAAGAGCCAAAGAAAGGTAGAGAGCCAATGTAAACTGGCAAAAACGTGGATCACTGACCATATTTAAGGAATGTAATTGATTATTTTTTGAAGAATAGTCACTAATTTGAAGTTACTATTTTGATAGTAGAATACCTTCTTGAGAAGATAGGACTTTATCTATAAATGGAATCATTTATATCTAACGATTGGATCACATGGGTTAGACATTTTCTATTTAGATCTTACTTAAATTCTTTGTTTGCTTATTAACATATTTAATTTTCATAACCTACAAAATGACAGAACAAACTTGAACTTTTTGAAGACTGAAATAATAAGATTCCACTAATCCAGTTAATGAAAAAGTTGGCTTAAAACTCAACATCCAGAAAACTAAGATCATGGCATCCAGTCCCATCACTTCATGACAAATAGATGGGGAAACAATGACAGACTTTATTTTTTTAGGCTCCAAAATCACTGCAGATGGTGAGCGCAGCCATGAAATTAAAAGACGCTTGCTCCTTGGAAGAAAAGCTATGACCAATCTAAACAACATATTAAAAGCAGAGACATTACTTTGCCAACAAAGATCCATCTAGTCAAAGATATGGTTTTTCCGATATAAGCATCTGAATCCAGAGTTCCAAAGAATAGCAAGAAGAGATAAGAAAGCCTTCTTCAGTGATCAGTGCAAAGAAATAGAGGAAAACGACAGAATGGGAAAGACTAGAGATCTCTTCAAGAAAATTAGAGATACCAAGGGAACATTTCATGCAAAGATGGGCTTGATAAAGGACAGAAATGGTATGGACCTACAGAAGCAGAAGATATTAAGAAGAGGTGGCAAGAATACATGGAAGAACTGTACAAAAAAGATCTTCATGACCCAGATAATCATGATGATGTGATCACTAATCTAGAGCCAGACATCTTGGAATGTGAAGTCAAGTGGGCCTTAGAAAGCATCACTACGAACAAAGCTAGTGGAGGTGATAGAATTCCAGTTGAGCTCTTTCAAATCCTGAAAGATGATGCTGTGAAAGTGCTGCACTCAATATGCCAGCAAATTTGGAAAACTCAGCAGTGTCCACAGGATTGGAAAAGGTCAGTTTTCATTCCAGTTCCAAAGAAAGGCAATGCCAAAGAATGCTCAAACTACCGCACAATTGCACTCATCTCACATGCTAGTAAAGTAATGCTCAAAATTCTCCAAGCCAGACTCCAGCAATAGGTGAACTGTGAACTTCCTGATGTTCAAGCTGGTTTTAGAAAAGGCAGAGGAAAGAGAGATCAAATTGCCAACATCCGCTGGATCCTCGAAAAAGCAAGAGAGTTCCAGAAAAACATCTATTTCCGCTTTATTGACTATGCCAAAGCCTTTGACTATGTGGATCACAATAAACTGTGGAAAATTCTGAAAGAGATGGGAATACCAGACCACCTAACCTGCCTCTTGAGAAATCTGTATGCAGGTCAGGAAGCAACAGTTAGAACTGGACATGGAACAACAGACTGGTTCCAAATAGGAAAAGGAGTACGTCAAGGCTGTATATTGTCACCCTGCTTATGTAACTTGTACGCAGAGTACATCATGAGAAACGCTGGACTGGAAGAAACACAAGCTGGAATCAAGATTGCCGGGAGAAATCTCAATAACCTCAGATATGCAGATGACCCCACTCTTATGGCAGAAAGTGAAGAGGAACTAAAAAGCCTCTTGATGAAAGTGAAAGAGGAGAGCGAAAAAGTTGGCTAAAAGCTCAACATTCAGAAAACAAAGATCATGGCATCTGGTCCCATCACTTCATGGGAAATAGATGGGGAAACAGTGGAAACAGTGTCAGACTTTCTTTTTTGGGGCTCCAAAATCACTGCAGATGGTGACTGCAGCCATGAAATTAAAAGACGCTTACTCCTTGGAAGAAAAGTTATGACCAACCTAGATAGTATATTCAAAAGCAGAGACATTACTTTGCTGACTAAGGTCTGTCTAGTCAAGACTATGGTTTTTCCTGTGGTCATGTATGGATGTGAGAGTTGGACTGTGAAGAAGGCTGAGCTCCGAAGAATTGATACTTTTGAACTGTGGTGTTGGAGAAGACTCTTGAGAGTCCCTTGGACTGCAAGGAGATCCAACCAGTCCATTCTGAAGGAGATCAACCCTAGGATCTCTTCGGAAGGAATGATGCTAAAGCTGAAGCTCCAGTACTTTGGCCACCTCATGAGAAGAGTTGACTCATTGGAAAAGAATGATGCTGGGAGGGATTGGGGGCAGGAGGAGAAGGGGACGACAGAGGATGAGATGGCTGGATGGCATCACGGACTTGATGGACGTGAGTCTGAGTGAACTCTGGGAGATGGTGATGGACAGGGAGGCCTGGCGTGCTGCGATTCATGGGGTCGCAAAGTGTCGGACATGACTGAGCGACTGAACTGAACTGAACTGAATAGTCATGTATGGATGTGAGATTTGGACTATAAAGAAAGCTGAGCAGCAAAGAATTGATGCTTTTGAACTGTGGTGTTGGAAAAGATGCTTGAGAGTCCCTTGGACTGCAAGGAGATCCAACCAGTCCATCCTAAAAGAAATCAGTCCTGAATATTCATTGGAAGCACTCATGCTAAAGCTGAAACTCCAAACTTTGGCCACCTGATGGATGCGAACAACTGACTCATTGAAAAAGATCCTGATTCTGGGAAAGATTGAAGGCGGGAGGAGAAGGGGAAGCAGAGGATGAGATGGTTGGATGGCATCACCAACGCGATGGACATGAGTTTGAGTAGGCTCTGGGAGTTGGTGATGGACAGGGAGGCTTGGCATGCTGCAGTGCATGGGGTCAGAAAGAGTCAGACATGAATGAGTGACTGAACTGAACTGAATCCAGTTAATAATTCATCAAGTGCTTTCTATGGTTCAACCACTGAATCAATTGTAACCTAATTGTGTTAAAGGTTGTAACTAACTAATTGAAATACATTGTATACAGTGGTGTGTATTAATTAATGTGTGTATGCATTTGTAATTTTATCATTCAGCTAGAAATGAATATGCCATGCCAAGTCACTTCAGTCGTGTCTGACTCTGCGACCCCATAGACGGCAGCCCACCAGGCTCCCCCATCCCTGGGATTCTCCAGGCAAGAATACAGGAGTGGGTTGCCATTTCCTTCTCCAATGCATGAAAGTGAAAAGTGAAAGTGAAGTCGCTCAGTCGTGTCTGACCCTTAGCGACCCCATGGACTGCAGCCTACCAGGCTCCTCAGTCCATGGGATTTTCCAGGCAAGAGTACTGGAGTGGGGTGCCATTCCCTTCTCCAAGAAATGAATATAGGTAATAATAGTAAATGAAAAAAGGAAAACAATGAAAAATTCAATCCATGATATGATATGTAGCTATGGATATAGAAGTAGTAGAAGGGGGCACAAACATGATTTAACATGATTTAACATGTTAGGGTCAATGCATTTTTCATTTATTTTGAATTCTACTGGCAGTCTTACAAAATTGTTTTTGCAATAAAAATGAATAAATAAAAATGGATCCAGACTGGCCTGTTTGTTTTGAGTAAATTGAAGCAGAGATATGAAAGAGGAACCACTGGAAAGTTGGTGTAGTACAGATACATCTAAAATTCTTACAGAGGGATCTCCTGACATCTTCTATAATATCTGAAGCGTCAAGTTCCCAAGCAGACGGTTTTATGTAAGAATGTATAGAAATCATGAGATTTTGACCTACATATTTTTCATACCCAGAAGAAAAACACGGAAGCCAGGAGTTTTATTTATTCAATATTAAATATCCATATGTTTGAAAATGTTTGCACGATTTTACCTCTCCCATCCCATGTTACTTGGATACAGAATATCTCATACAGATGACTCAGAGCATAAATGAGTATCAAAATATTCTAAATAAATGATAAATAAAAAGCAGCTTGATATCAGTATATTCTAGGCCCAGGTTTTTATTTTGATGAAGTAGTCTGCCAGGAGAAGCAGGTGGTGGGATCCACACTCGTGGGAAGAGAGTAAAACATATTCTGGTTTACAGACAAATAGAAAATCAGAGGGGGAAAATCACCTTGCCTGAGACAATAGATGCTCTATAAAATGGAACGTTTTCATATTATCATGGAAATTACTTGTTGGCAGTAGTGCAAAAAGGCTGTTATATATTATTGTTAATTGTGGTTGGAGACACAAAGCAATATGATCATTTGATGACTTATTTGTTATTTAGAAAATGACAGCTTTTATGTGTCAGTAAATAGGAAATCACCTGGAAATATTCTTGTGAATTTAGGAACCATCTGATCCTCCTGGCTTAATGCATACAATAGACTTTAATGATGCCATGGAAGTTTGTACTTAGCAGATTATCTGCTGGTTCCACACCAGCCATCCAAAAGGGGAACACTGTCTGCTTGGTGACTGCAAGACAGAGAAATCTATAACTTTGTCAGGATTTATGTTCGATGGACAGTGGCTTCACTGGAACACAGGATGAGAGGCAATTAGTCTCCAGTTTTGTGTGCGTTCTCCAACTTGTCCAGACAGGGGCTGACAGCCTTGGCGTTCCGCTCACTCCACCACATCCCTTTCTCCTCTTCAAGAAGGGCAAGGAGAAAAACAGCAAGGAACCTAAATCCATCCTTGACTGCATAAACACATTCCGACTGAGTGTGTCTGGCGGTTCTTATGTGCCATTTGCCGTGACAGGACACGTCTTTGGAAGATGACACTAACTATCTTGAGGTTTTAATATGATTGCCTCCAGTGCCTGAGAAATCCCTGTGCGTTTGCCTGACACTCTACTCTTTTATGACAGGGCTCTAGCTTTTTCTTTTCTTTTTTTTCTTTCTCTCTCTGTCTCTCCTTTCCCTGGAACTGCAGCATCCTCAGCTGGTAATCTTAAACCCTGGGCTGCAGAGGTTTCTCTTCATACGGCCACACATTAAGCACATCTTTCATGCCTCTCTGAACCAAACTCGGAGAGTGCCAATTAATAAGTTGATGAGGAAGAAGTCAATGGGTAGCATTAAGGCCACCTGTCTGGAGGCGTTAGGTGCGCACTTTGAGTGAAGGGCAACCTGCAGAGTCTGGAATGAGGTGCTTATCACATTCCTAGAGGCAGAAAATGAGAGAATAAAAAGCAGTTTACAGGGCAGCTCCTGCATCTTGCTCCCATTGTTCTTCACACTGCTCTGGCCAAGGTTAACCCTCAAAAGGAGAAAATCCCAAGCCTCTGGAGCTGTGACTTTTTACATGAGTCTAGTGTATTCTCATGTCAAAGGCTAAAGATGGAGAGGGCATTCAATGACTTTTTTTTCCCATGGAACTTCCATTTATATCTGTTCAAACTGTTCTGAGCATCTTTCTAAATCTTTGTGACTATTATGAAAACTCTTTTCATCCATCCCTTTAACTCATGTTCATTAATTTGGTAACTATCTATTGAGTATATAGTATATGCTGGACCTCATTCTAGCTGCTTGGGAATATACCCATGGGGGATGAAAACAGAGAAATGTCAAGTATCACTATTCTCATGGAGTTTATTTTCTAAAGAAAGTATATAGACAACAAATAAATACTCAGAGGAGGCATTTGAATACACAGCCTTTGACTCAAGATTCAGAAAATCAGGCTTAAGGCAGGATGATGTGGGAGATTGTTAATATGAATAGAAGTGTAAGGCAAGTGTAGAGAAAAAGAGAGCGAGCCAGGCAGTCAGGCAAGAAAAGGAAAATTTATTAGAGGGAAAAGAGAGGGTGACTGGCCCTTAAGGAGAACCAGCGTCCTCCTTTCTGATGGAGTCCCCACCAATGAAAAATTCTTTAAAGAAATGGTCACGTAGCAAAGAGGTCTGGAATCTGGTGGTCTCACAGCTTTGAGTAGATAGATAGGCACCAGTGAGATAACAGGATGCCATTTGGGCAATTTGGTCAGTCTCAAGGATCACTCTGATTTATTATTTGTTTGCAAGGTCAACATAATGAGCCATCTTGTCAGTGAGAATCTATGTGGACCCTATCAAGAAGGACTTGTAATAAGAGAAAAATCTAATGGACTCCAATCCCACTGCTATTGGTATTTCTTTCCAGCTTTCTCACAAATACCAGTGACAAATCTCGCTCTCTCATTCCCCCAAATGGAGACTAGATAGGGCTCAGTAGGAAGGAGACTTGAGGTCAGGAGAATAATAGAAAATATTTCAGATTAAGGAAATAACATTTGGGGAGGGGGGGTCAAAGAGCCCTATAGGAGGAAAGAAAACTCACTCCTCCCTTTCTTCTCACCCCCCACCCCCCCCCACCCCCCACCCCCTGCTTTCAACTTGTCCTACCGCTTTCCTTTCTTGGTGAAAACATTTTTGTGACCTTGGTCCAAAGCAGGAGAGTGAACCTGGCAGTCAAGGTCATTGGCCAGTTGTTCTTTACTTGCTCCTTTTCCCTTTGTCAAAAATTTAGCTCATCTTTAAGCTTTGTAAATTTACTTTTCTCTTGTTTTCTTTCCCATAATTTTCTTTGCCGCAGATCATGTTGCTCACAGACCCAGAGATTGAGAGCAGTTTACTGATCAGCTCGGATGAAGGGGCAACCTATCAAAAATACCGGCTGAACTTTTACATCCAGAGCTTACTTTTCCACCCCAAACAAGAGGACTGGATTCTGGCATACAGCCAAGACCAGAAGGTGAGTGTGATCACCTTGCTCGAGACAGTGGTGCATGGTTGTCCTGCTGCTGCTGCTGCTGCTGCTGCTGCTAAGTCGCTTCAGTCGTGTCCGACTCTGTGCGACCCCATAGACAGAAGCCCACCAGGCTCCCCCATCCCTGGGATTCTCCAGGCAAGAACACTGGAGTGGGTTGCCATTTCCTTCTCCAATGTATGAAAGTAAAAAGTGAAAGTGAAGTCATTCAGTCGTGTCCGACTCTTAGGGACCCCATGGACTGCAGCCTACCAGGCTCCTCCAGCAAGGTTGTCCTAGGGAACAACAACCACTTAGTCATCTCTGTATTTCTTCTCAGTGGTCAGGTTATGTGCAGGAGCTTGAACCCTGTGCCAGGAGGGCAAGGAGCAGGAATGTGGATCTCAGGCTGCTTGTCTGAGCTGTGTAAATGTCTGAAACAGCATGCAAAGGAAAAGCTAGACCATCAGGAAGATGTTGTGGAGAAGCAGTTCTTACCTGGAAGTTTCAGTCCATTGACAGCCCCCGACCCCCGTGAAATCTGAGACAGTTTTGTGTGTGTGAGATATAATCATTTTTTGTAAAGGACCCCATAGGATTTCTCAGAGCCTTAAAGGGCCAGAAGGCTCTGAAAGAGTTAAGAGCAATAGCTAGCGACTTGTTAAAATAGTGAGAGAAATGTGCATAGATGACATTCAGAATCAGGTCATCCAGGACTTTTCTTCTCTTGGTGGTTAGGCTGAAGGATAAGTCTATTTTTTAAGAAGGCATTGATTGATGTTATGCAATTGTATATTATAAGCATGTTATGTTTATTGTATGTTCATGTGTGTATGCAAGTGCATGGCAATATGTATATGTATTTTATGGGATAAATACTGTAAAATATATCATGTACTCTATACTGCAGTTGGGCTTCTTTAGTGACTCAAATGTTAAAGAATTCACCTGCAATGCGGGAGGGTCATGTTCGATCCCTGAGTCACGAAGATAATCTGGAGAAGGGATGGCTACCCACTGCAGTATTCTTGCTTGAGAATTCCATGGACAGAGAAGCCTAGCAGGCTACAGTTATAAAATACATATAGCCCCTGCTTTTAAGGAACTTACATTTTCAGGTAGACTATAAGGCTGTCAACAGCAAATACAATCAGATTAGAATTAGAAGAAACAAAATATACAGAGGCAAATGTGAGAGAAAACCTAAAAAAAAAAAAAAAGCCAAAAGGAACATAGCTAAAATACTGGAATGCTTTTTGTGAAATGCATGGTTCAGTGAGGTCATGCTGAACATTCTCTTTAGAGGACTTGTAAGTTACAAAAGACGTATATTTAAAGAAATATAGGACTTAGCTGAGTGAGGAGGGTGTTTGAGGATTTTATCCATCGGGACTGGTATAGATGTGTGGGGGTTCCTCCTGATGAGAGAGGAATGATACTAGCAACTTTTCAAGGTCTCTAACTGACATGAGCATTTTTTGAGGAGGCAAATTAAAATTCTTAGGATTGGAGTTTTATTCATGCTGCCCTTACTGCCAAATAAAATCACATTAGCCTAAAAATAGAAAAGATTTGCAATTAGTATTTTTTCCTCTTGAGCAGCCTGGCTCCCCTTTCAGCAGAATGTACAATTTCATTCCTGGAGTCAAGCCACCGTGCATTTGGTCCAGGATGGTGCAGTTACCAGAGGCAAAGCTGAGCAGCTCAGAACACAGAGTATTAGACATTTAATCCACTGGGCTTTTGTATTGTATTTGACAGTTGGTTAATTTCCCCCTGATGCCAGAGGCACAGTGAGGGCCAGATTTACCTGGCTGAGTGAAAACTGTGCATCTTTGCAGTTGTGTTGGAAGAAAAGGCCAAAAATGTAACCCTTCATGTGCTAGCACTTCAGACAGCAGCCCCATGACTACAGTGGCAGAGTGAATTACCTCGGAGAAGTTAGGGCATGAGGCAGTTATAGCCCCAACTCGGCCACGTATGGTCCTTGGGGTCAGCCTTCTTTGCCTTAAAATGTGTTTGTGTGGGTAGTTATAATTGCAGATACACTTGTATGAGACTGAAAAAAGATTAGGCTCTGTTTTACATGCTCAGCGTGGTGCATTGTTGGTATAAAATAGCTATATCGAGAAGTATTTGGTCCACCTAGGGAAAGAAAATAAACACGCATGAGTTCAGTAGTCTAAGAGGGACTAACAAGGCAGGGAGAGCCTTCATTCACATATGAGTGGAGTGAGTGAAGTCGCTCAGTCCTGTCCGACTCTTTGCGACCACATGGACTGTAGCCTACCAAGCTCCTCTGTCCATGGGATTTTCCAGGCAGTAGTACTGGAGTGGATTGCCATTTCCTTCTCCAGGGGATCTTCCCAACCCAGGAATCGAACCCAGGTCTCCCGCATTGTAGACAGACGCTTTACCGTCTGAGCCACCAGGGAAGTCATTCACATATAGTAGATACCCAATCAGAGTTAGTTCATGGATTCTATGAAACTGGCAGCCCAAAGTTTAGGAGATGGAGATCATATAAAATGATTTCACCTGGACTTTAATGAATATGTCATATTTCTTTTTTGGGGGGAGGCACACTTTACACAAGAGCAATGTCATAAACAATAATGTAAGTTTGTATAGTTAGAAAACTCATGCTAACAGGATCATGAATATGTTGATTTGGCTGAAACTGAAATTATGGAAAGTTAATTATGCATGTACTCCTGGACCCAATCTTTTTTTTTTTTTTTTTTTTTTTTTTTTAAATTTTTGGAAAAAAAATTTTTTTTTTTTTTTTTCCCACTTAGGAGCCTTTTGAACATTTTGGTCAGTGGACTTATGTGTTCAGAGCTATAGATTACAAAAATTAACCTGGCATTAGTATTACAATTGAACTGAGGCATTATGAGGTCACAACCAAGAAGACCAGTTAGGGTGATATCATAGAATCCTTGGTCTGGACCAGACCGAATGAATTCTGTCATTTTACACATAGAGGAAGCCTTAACAGTCTTTGTTCTGTATGTAGCTGACAAACCAAAAATCTGAGAAGATTTTTCGCCAAAGGGGAAAATGCTTATTAGTAACACATGTCTAAGTTAGGCAACTGGAATCTGAGTATGAAACTTAATAGAGTTCTACTAAATGGATGGTGATGTCTGGAGATATCACCACAGGAGTAGAAGCCAGCCTATCTGCTAAGCTCTGTTTCTCTAAAGGAGAATGAAGAACAGATGATCCTGGGAACAAAGAATTATGAGAAACCCACTAACAGAAGTAGGGGTTGGGTAAGGGCTCCATATATCAGGATTGGAATCACAGAATGAGGAGTGGTCCATCAGCAATGAGGGGATTGGGGTGCAGTCATTCGATGAGCCACTAGCTTGTGGAGTTGGCCTAAAGTCAAGTGGAGAAGATGTGTGGCCACTCCAGTGGGCCAGGGATATGGAAATAGCAGCTGTCAGTCACCCACAAATCGCAGAGCTTTTAGCTCCAATGAGAGGCAGCAGTGGGCCCCAATGAGGGCCCCATGCCTGTGTTGGCAGGTGAGTGACTTTTGGAAACAGGAATGTTCATTCTTCCATGTAAGTATTGCTCATCACTGTGCATGACAGTCACTGCTGCTGCAGAGCTCTCAGCAAAGATGGTGGCTTAAGTGCTGGGATTCACTTTGCTGAGTGCTATTTCCCATCAGTCTGTGGTAACTGTGGGTTAGAAAGCACAGAGGTGGCAGCTCAATTAGAGCTCCCCTGCGCACAGACCTCCTCACCTCTCTCCCATCGTTGGCTGTCAGACTTTGGAAGCATACTTCCTCTTTTGAATATACAGCCATCTTTACTTTTCCCTTATCTTCCTGCCATGGCTTTCTTTCTCCTTCCGTGAATGAGGCTTTGAGGGCCCCAAGGACACAGTCTGGATCTCTGGCTCACAGGAAAGATTCCATATGGGCCTCGGCACTCTGCCCTGATTGCATCTCATCTTGAGTGTCTGGACTCTCAGCGGAGGTTTTTTGATATGAGCATTTTAAGGGACTTGAAAGAGTTTGGTTGAACAGATTGTCCTTTCTGGCCCAAGATAGAGTTTTAGTGGCCATCAATTCCATAAGAAGCCAGATTTTAAAAAAAAAAGAGAAAAGCTTTTAATCAGAGAGAAATGTGTATAGCCAAATGCCCTTGAAATCCATAAAACCAGGATATTTTGATATTTTAGCCTTTTTTCTTAGATAAAGAAATCTATCTGTGATATTCAATATCTAGGTGGTTGCCAAGAGGTAAAGTTTTCTTGAATGAGTATGTGACTCTCCAGCCACCACTAGAATAATTGAAGAGAAAAGGCTTAAGACCCATTGAAGCTCTAAAAGAAGTAACCCGCCTTCTTAAAAAGCCCTGTTGGGGGACTTCTGTGGTCTAGACACAGGTGATAGACTCCTTGGCCTCTGAATGTGAGGCTGTGCCTTTGGAAAGCCCTGAGAGTTTCAGAAAAATAAGTGTTATAGACATTATGGAAAGTTTGTGCCAAATGGGCCAAGGTAACCCCGTCACGTACAGTCACACCCTTTCAGCTTCTTACAAACCAGCAGTGAATCACTGTGGATGTCGTGAAGAATTCTGTGGTGAAGAATTCCAGAAGCACCAACCATCTCACGCTCCTTTATTTATTTGTTATGTCTGTAATTAAGTGGTAGGCAAACCAAACATTCTGCTCATTGCTTTTGTGTCTTTGCATTTGGAAACCGAGCAGCTGGAAAAAGAAAGATACAGAGCTTCCCCTTCCTTCCATGTTCCCCTACCTCTTCTTGCCTCAGTGCAGGAAACCACCCAAGCAAGGCTTAGCAGCAGGCCGAGTCTGCCAGATTACATCTTTATTTTAATTTGGCAATAAACTAGTTTACAAACTGTGCTATAAAACATTGCCTCCAACAGCATCTCTCAGTCTGTCTTAAACACCTCACTAAACATGATGTGTTGGGAAACATTGGAAATGAGAGAAAACAAGACGCAGATGTGACTGAAAGGAAAGAAAAAACAGAAATTTGTTAAGAATAGGCATCTAAATCAGTTCTGCTGACCATCCTGGGGCGCTGGGCTCGAGGCCTGTCTGTTAGGGGTTGCACTGAGGAGTGATTTGTATAGGGGAGAGTCTGCAGTGTTGTGAAATCAATGTGAACACTCCCTGGGCTCAGACTGCCTGGTTGCTGGGGAGGAGAGACCCTCTTGCTTGGCTTATTCAGACTGGCAAGGCCCTTTCCTTGGGCAGCTTTGCAGACCTACCTGCTACCCCAACCATGAGCAGAAGGAATCACTTTTCTCCCGTCCTCGGCAGCCAGCTTCTTCTCCCCACCCTGTGGATGCCCATGTCCTTCTAGGCCACAAACTCAGTTCCTCCACAGACAAGCAAGAATCTGACTGAACGGAGCAGCTGGGTTTGAGCTGTGGGAGACTGGGGAGCAGGTGTGCATTCAGGAGGGTGGGTGGATCGAGGTAGGGGATCTTGGTCAGCTTCAGCCTACTGTTCTTGCCACCAAGAATGACTCATCTGATGTCATCAGACTTTTCAGAGTTTTTCGAGAGGAGTAATTCTGTTTTGTTTGAAATGTGATATTTGTAAATTGTTTGTAACGAACTCAAAAACTTAAAGCAGAGAATTGTGCAGAGCAAGTGAACCTCATCTGCTGCCTTGTATTAGTCCCCAAATCACTTTTGTTTTCTCTTATTTCTCCATTTTTCTCATCATCTTTGTTTTCCTCTTGTTCATGGATCTTCCTGTCAGTTTTATTTCAGGAGGTGTTCGGTTGCTTTGAGAATAAAAAAAAAATGCATACAAATGAGTGATCAGTTCTGTGGAGGGAGGACAAGACGTTTAGGACAGTTTGGTGGGTCACTATTCATTTAGTGGCAGTTCTAGAATACTGATGAGTTTGTATGGTCTCACTTGTTCCAAAGCCCTATGAGTCAGTAGTCCAAGTAATACCATGTGAGAGCTTCCAGGATCTCCGTTCTCCTCTATATTACAAACTATCAAAGTTTATGAATTAAATGAGAAATCTTCAGGCTTGCAGAGTGGCCTCACCTTCAGGATTTTGGTAAATATGTGTAGGATATACAAAAGACACAGCTGTTAAGGAGGAGAACGTGTTTTGATAAGGAAACCCTTTTCACAAATAATTGAAACCCTGAATATTAACAGCGACATTCTCTATATAAATGAAGACTGAATTTGAGTTAAAATCATATTGATAGAAAAGGAAAATTATACTGCAAGTATGTTTGAGGGCATACAATAGAATTTTAGTAACTTGCATAATAGTACATTTTTAAAAGAACTGCTTTTAGTTTTCTCTTTTCTTTCTTTATATGAGTCCAGAAATTTCATTTAAACAGTTTTATATCTATTTCTTAAAAAACAAACAAAAACAACACTTTCTTTTTTTTCTTTTAATCCTTTCTACTTTTCCTGACTGGGCACTAACAGAAGGCCATTGCTTATCACCACTGCTTTGAATGCCAGGAATTCCCTGGGAAATAATGACTGCTCAACAAGAGAAGAGATGTCAGCAGTTTCCAAAACTCGGTAATAATAGTTTCTCACCAGTGATAGACAATACAGCAAGTGAGGCAGGAACATCAGCTCTCTACTCTGTCAGGCCCTGCGGATGGCTGTGTGACCTTCAGCAAGTCACTTAACTTTTAGAGTTTCTCCAACTGTGAAATGGAAGTAATAATAGTACCTGGCTTACAGGACTGTTTGAAGATGCTGAGATAATGTACGTAAAACACTCAACACAGTGCCTGGCATATGGTTATTCAAAGACCTAGGAGAGAGAGCCGCCTGATGTGGCACAACTAGATATAGACCCAAGGCTGCCTTAGCAGTAATCCAGGATTGTCTTCCCCACATACGGGAAGTTATAGGTACTTTAGTCAATGTAGACTGTACTCTTAGTCGCTAAAAGGTACCCTTGAACCAGAATGAATGGAGCAAGCAAGAACCGATATTTGGTCCTAAGAAAATTTTATCGATTATAATAGCAGTACCATTAAATATTAAAGTATTTGCCTTCACAGCAACTCTTATTTGTTTTTGAATAGACCTAGCAGCCCTTTCATGTCAAAAGGGCAAGATTGAAATAAAATATAAATAGATACTTCAAATTCAGCCCCCGGGGGATATTAAAATAATTTCTGCACAACACTTGGGAGACTGATACCTACCTAAAGCCATCACTTTTCCCAAGGCACTGCATTAAGTAAAAAGGCACTTAGTTATTTATAAGAAATACGTACAGTGCTATATACCATGCTGCTTTGGCAAGATTTCCATGCGCTTGAAATTTCCCAATGTCAGAGCTGATTTCTAATCTCATGAATATGTTAGTAATTTAAGTATCCAAGTACAAAACTGGCAATTAGACTGGAAACCAGGGAGCCTGCTAAATGTCAACCCCAATGCTTGTTTATAAAACAAATTCTCAAGCTGAAATGTCATCCTATGCAAACACAGAAGGCCTGTGTTCACCTTAGCTAACTTGTTTAACCAGGTTGTATCATTATTTTTCAGTTGCTACATAAAGCAGATTGATCTGTCTATTCCCAAGTTTGAATAAACGGGCTGCAAGAATTAGGAGAAATGGACATTTTAAAATGAGTGATTAGGACTAAGGTTTGGACAGACAGAATTATGCTCTTTGGTAGCTAGTTGAGCTTAATTTATTTCAAATAAATTACATTTTTACTTGTGTGTTTTGTAGCTAGCTTTTTTGATCTGTTCTAACCACCACTTGTCTAAATGGATTAAGATGCCTCTTAAATCCAGGCATCCGTCCGGGGAACTTTGAAAGACCTTTGACATCCTAAGAGGGCATGGACCTCTTTCTTAAACCTGTCTCTCAGAGTGGTCCTTTAGAAGTCCAGTAACACTGACATTTTTCTGTATTTTTCCTTTTCAAGAGTTTTTGTAACCAACAGTGTTGCCACGGAGGGGAGTGGTTTGGGGAGAAGGAAGTCTTGGCCTTATAAATAGACACATTTTGTGAACTTATGACTCTGAATTTCACATTAAAAAAAAATCCAATGTTACCTTGCCCAACTTGCTCTCTTCAGCATAAGAGGATACTGTAAGTACAAATTATAAATGGCACACTCAGTGGTCTAAGAGACCCAGAGGCCCAGCCAGGATCTCATAGCTGGCAAGAGGAAGAGAAACCAGAAGTCAGAAACCAGCCTTCTGAAATGACCAGATCCTGTACTGTAAAAGAGTACCAGATGAAAAGTCACAAATTCAAATCGGCAAGGCTCACTCACCTGACTTGCTTAATTTCAGTGCCTGCCTGCTGATCTCGCTGCAGGCATGATGAGAAAATGTCCCAGAATAAGACTTGTGGTCCAAAATCAGACGGCCTCAGCTACTCCAGGAACAGCCAAGCTAAGCAGTACCCAATCTCAGAGGCAAGGGACATGGAAGTGTTGTCTAGGATCCTTCCTTGCTTCCTGAAAGTCAGGAAGAAAATAGCAATCACACCTGCTTCTCCTTGCCATTCCTTGTTTTTTTTTCAGGGTCTGTGGGCAGTTCAGGCTGGAGGCAAAGATCAGCAGGAAGAGGAAAGGCTGAGAACTACCACTGACCCTTTACTCCATAGTAAGCTCTCTGCTAGGCCTTTCGCATTGATTCCTCAGCTTCTTTCTTACATGAAACATTGACTTTATCTTTATGCCTATTTAATATTTGGGGAATCTGAGGCTCCAAAAGGTTAAGAAATTTCCCCAGGGTGGTTGATAGAGCCAGGAGTCTAATCCAGGTTTGATTCTCTTCATACTCTATCCTCACTGCACCAAACACTGCCTCCCTAGAAAAGCCATTGTGATATTTTCTTTTCTCTAATTGCCTTTTTTTTTTCAATTTTGTTTAACCGTATTCCCCATGTCCAACCTACTGTGAGACCCATTCCCTCTGACAGATGCTGTAGTATGCATTTCAAAGCTGAGTTTCACAGCAGAGGGAAAACTGCTGTTTGAAGATCACGCAACAGAGGAAGGGAGAGCAAGAAGGGAATTGTCCCTGGCTGATTCCCAGGCAGCCAACAGTCCCTTGTGACTCAGCAGGCCAGCTTGTGTCATAAGCACTGTGACCCCTGCTCACCTCCTCCAACCTTGCACCAGCTCTGATCCCAGGGGTCTATGTGTAAAATTTCCCCTTGCCCAGCAAAATGACTAGAGCTTTCAGAAGTGAATCCTTCTGTACATTGGTGCAGCCACTGTGGAAAACAGTATGGAGATTCCTTTAAAAATTGAAAATAGAACTACCGTATGATCCAGCAATCCCACTCCTGGGCATTTATCCAGAAAAGACTCTCAAAAAGATACATATGCTTCATGGGGCCTCTCTGGTGGCTCAGCGGTAAAGAATCTGTCTGCCAGTGCATGAGACACAGGTTCAATCCCTGATCTGGGGAGATCCCACATGCCACAGGGCAGCTAAACCTGTGTGCCTCAACTATTAAGCCTGTGCTCTAGAGCCTGGGAGCCACAGCTACTGAGGCCATGTGCTGCAACTACAGAAACCCACATGCCCTAGAGCCTGTGCTGCGCAATGAGAGAAGCCACCGCAGTGAGAAGTTTATGTGCCACAACTAGAGAGTAGCCCATGCAGCCTGAAGACCAAGCACAGCCAAAAGCAAATAAACAGAATTGTTTTAAAGAAGATACATACACCCCGATGTTCATAGCAGCACTCTGCAACAGTCAAGACATTGAAGCAGTCTAAATGTCCATTGACAAATGAATAGATAAGGTATCTCACACACACACACAAATGCACAGAAACAATCACTCAGCCATAAAAAAAGAAGGAAATAATGCCATTTGCAGCAACACGGATGGACCTAGAGATTATCATATTAAGTAAAGTAAGTCTGGCAGACAGATACTGTATATCACTTATATGTGGAATCTTATAAAATGACACAAATGAACTTATTTGCAAAACAGAAACAGGCTCACAGACATAAAAAACAAACTTATGGTTATCAAAAGGGAAAGGGGAGTGGGGGGAAGATAAAACAGGAGTTTGAGATTAACGGATATCCTCTACTATATATAAAATTGATAAACAAGCTTCTATTATATATTATAGGGAAGTGTATTCAAAATCTTGTTATAACCTATAGTGGAAAGAGTATGTACAAAGAATGTATTTATGAATAAAACAATCACTTTGCTGTACACCAAATGCTAGCACAACATTGTAAATCGATTATACTTCAATGAAAAATTAAAAACTGGAATGAAATAAATAAAAATAAATCAGTAGTCCTTGGAATGATTCGATGAAATATTTAGATATTCTAGAAAAGTTTCTAAAGCTCATCATTCAAATTTGAGACAAAATTTATAGTTGCCTCTGTATGTATAACACAGGGAGTTATAGTCATTATCTTGCAATAATCTATTATAGAAAAGAATCTAAAATAGAATACACACACAAAGCCATGTATGTGTGTGTGTATATATAAGCTATACTTAAATGAAATGACCCTCTCTTATGCTCAGTCCTGGTCAGATGTTTTCTTTTTAAAATTTTGTTTATTGTTATTATTGTTGTTCTTCTTCTTCCCTTTCCTCCTTCCCACATCCAGGGGCCCTGGCTCATCCAGGCACCCATCTCTTCCCTGCTCTGCTCAGCCACTTGCTAACTGCTCTCTCCCCTCTGTCCCATCTCCACACGGCTGATGGATCTATCTTAAGGAAGCACACTTCCAATATGTTCCAAGCAACAAGTGTTTCCTCCTGCTTATTTTTTATCTCTCAAAACTTGCTAAAGTTTCATCATCTATGCATTTAAATAATGGGACAATTACATGGTTATTGAGAGCTATTCATTTTTTCCTGTCATGTCTAGATATGGGGGATTTGTGATATAGATGCTTAGCATCTAATTATTTTATCTATTCTCTATTTCTACATCTATATTATAGAACCTTTAAGGCTAAGATTCCATTTGAAAATTTCCCTAAGTACCTCCAGATCTGGGAGCACAGGAAATGGCCACAAATTGAACTGGCCCACTGTCACCTATTGACACTTGCTGCCCAGCCCACCCAAGTTCCATAGGTTTAACCCCCCAATCCTGCCCAACAGGACTGTGGGGCCCGTGACAGGCTTCATTGCCAGCTGGGGGATGGCCAGTGACAGGTTTGATAAATCCAACCTCGGGAGAATTTGATGGAGCTGGTGACATGTCATCATTCCTGCTCACTCTTCATCAGCAAAGCTTTGAGGCCCCATGTTTTTTGACCTCATTGTCCGTTGAGTCCTGTCTCCATTAGCTCCCCATGAGTTTGGTTGGATTGCCTCCACCCAACCTGATCCCAGGCTGTGTTTATAGCCTCTTCCCACTTCACTTTCCTTTACTCATGCCCGCCAAGCTGGGTCTCGCGTAGTTGACAGAAGAACAAAGACACCGCTCTAACTTTTTTTTCGGACTTCCCTGGTGGCTCAGGTGGTAAAGCTTCTGCCTGCAATTTGGGAGTCCCGGGTTCAATCCCTGGGTCAGGAAGATCCTCTGGAGAAGGAAATGGCAACCCACTCCAGTACTGTTGCCTGGAAAATTCCATGGACAGAGGAGCCTGGTAGGCTACAGTCCATGGGGTCACAAAGAGCCGGACACAACTGAGTGACTTCACTTTAAATTTTTCTGCTCTGTTTATTTGCTCAGATTGACTCACTTGTCCTGCAACACTCTTTCCTCACATTGTCATACTGAGAGATTTTAACTGAATGCCCAGTCCCACCTTGAAAACTTAGGGAGACTTCCCACTTTTACTGTCTTACATAAGCCACCACAGCAATCTGGACAAAATATAACACATTACTACATATCATGTATGACAGATGCTGAGAAGTTCGCCTTTTCTTTGAGGAACTTGCATCTCTTGGAGGTGGGGGAGCTGGTCTGGGAAGGTCGTCATGGTTCTGTATCTATTCCTGCCCCCACTGGCCAAGGGGAAGACTTGTGTCAGAACTGGATGAAGTTTGAGGTCCCTTATGATGTGATTTTCCACTAAGAGTGTACTCTGGCCTCCTTTGCTGTGTAACCAGAGCATCAGAGCCCATCTCTGAAGACTATGGATTTCTCTGGATTGCTCCTCTTCTTCCTGTGGAGGCTAGTAGAGGAAGGAGCTTGATATTTGCAATGCCCCAGGGCTGGCACTATAAATTTACTGAAAGTCCTCAAGGCCCCATCTCTTTTTTTGTTAAAAAGAATGCAGTAACAGCAGTGAGAACTGGAGAGTCATGAGGTGACTGACTGCTTTGTACCCAGACCATCCCCAGGGTGGTATTAGGATGAGGCAGATCAAATAGAACTGGCAGGGTTTTCTGTCAGCCTTTTTAGGAAGGGCAATTTGCAAGCCTCCTGCCTCTGAAACTATTAAGGGCAGAACCATGGAGGGAAGGGAGCAGGCAGCCTTGAAGGAAGCCAACGGCGGGAAGTATTCCTCCAACCTGGAAGCCTCTGCAGGAGACCATGTGGAGGAGACCCAGGACCTGCCTCCTGATGAGAAAATCACCATGGGGACCTTTGTGGTGAAAGCATCCAAACCCATCAATCCAAGACTGAAACTCTTCCCTGGTGGCTCAGGTGGTAAAGAATCTGCTTGTGATGCAGGAGACCTGGGTTCAGTTCCTGGGACAAGAAGATCCCCTGGAGAAGGAAATAGCAACTCGCTCCAATATTTTTGTCTGGAGAATCCCCATGGACAGAGAAGCCTGGCAGGCTACAGTCCATGGGGTCACAAAGAGTCAGACTTTACTGAGCAGCTTTCACTTTCAAAAACTGAAACATGGCATCACTCTTACCTTCTGCCAAAGGGTGTCCTTGCACTGATTTCCTAGCTGCAAAAGAAAATTCCTAATAGGTCCCTGTCTTAATGCTATAAAATGAAGGGCTGCGTTGATCTGATTTAGAACAATTGAGAAGACCTTCCAGGGACAGCAATGCTTGCAAGCTTTTGCATCACCACAAAGAAGGTGAATTTCTATTCAAAAAAAGATGCTGTTCTGCTCACGATTCAGCCAAAATGTGAATGGTAAGAAGATGGAAAATGAAAGTTGCAAGGAGCTGCTCTCATACCCCACTTCTTCCAGCCCTTCTTATTTTGCTGTCAATTAGGAATCCTGAGCACTGTTGGTGGATCTCAACTTGCCCACCCCCAAGCTGTTTGTCCCCCTGTGGCTTCCCTATTTATTCTCCATTGGAGCCTTTGCCCCTCAGCCAACTTGCAGCTCTCCAGGATGGCACCAGAGAGGATTGTACAGTTGGTTGAAAGCTGGTAATAAAACCAACCCTTGAAATTGCATCCTTTGCAATTAATTGCTTTTTTATCTGCACTCTTGATATGGCAGACAAAGACAGATGGCAAGAAAACAAGCCAATGTGATGATGATCAAGTTATCAAAAAAAAAAAAAAAAGGAAAGAAGGACTGACTAACTCTTCAGGGGAGGAACATGGCAGGAAGAAGTGTTGAAAGCCCCCACACTAGGGTAATAACAGAGTGGAGAGTTGGACCTTGAGCTGCTAATACATCTTGAGCTTAGATGAGCAATGAGTTTGTGCTCATTAACTTACATTTACTGAGATGGAGAGGCGATCTCAGACAGTTTAGAATGATTCTAAACTGGAAGAATCATCTGCCTTGCATTCTTTTGTTAACTAGAATCCTTCCCTTCTGCCTTTCTAAAATGTCTACTCCTTCCATTTTTTTCACTAATATTTTGTACCAGGATTAGTAAAACAAAAAACAAAACAAAACAACAGATCTAAACCCTTCCAAGAAGGCACTTGGGGAGGTCATGACAGAGGATTAGTAGACAAGCACTGCTCTCCTAAAACTAGTTCAGATACTCTTTTCTGCCCCCTGATCATTCTTCTTCTCTTTCTCTAGGTTTGGCACTGCTGGAGAAAGCTGTGGATGCTTTCTCTGATGTGGCAGGTAGTAATGATAGTTCTCAGTTCTGTGTTCTGACAGTCAAAAGAAACCTTGGAGCTGCACACAGACAGGGAGGGAAATAAATCTTATTTAGGTGCTGCCACCACTATGAATTTTCTTAAAGGACATTGACTCTTTCTACACAGAAAGCCTTCCACTGGTGGCTGAGATAGTCACTGGGTGGAAAAAAAAAAAAAAAGGCTTGGGTAGCACTCTCTTTTGTGGAGGAAAACTTTGCTGTCAGACTCTGCAGGCTTAATGAACACGTTAACTTGGATGGCTGTGAGTTGTTTTCTCCTTTTCTTGGTGTGACATCAGGCTGAACAATTAAATTCTTAAGAGAGGAAAGGTTTGAAGTAGTAGGTGGAGTATACAGAGCAGCTCTGTCTAAGGGTGAATATATAAGGCCCTGCCTTCAAATCCTTGGGAATTTCAAATGTGCTGATATTTATAGTTTTGTTTGTTGGTTTTAGGTACAGGCCTCTAGCTATGGATCCATGGAAGTAAAACATCTTCCTCTGCTAAATTACCTTTGTCTATTCTTTGGGAAACCTGAGTGTTTTACTAGGTAGATCCATTACTAGGGAATTTGCATGATGTAAAGTCAATACTTTATTTTTCCCTTTTGGTCATCTGCTATGTGCAAGGCACTGTGTAGATACAAACAGATGGAATTCCAGACACATAAAAACTTTGTGATCTCATCAGAGAGGGAAGGGATGATCTCAGATATTTTAGAGTGAATTTAGACAGGTAGGGATTTCTGTCTTGCATTATAAAAGGCTCTCTTGAAAGGTTACTAAGAAAGTTAAATATATGGACTATAGTTTGATAGCATTTCTTGTACCATAGTTCTTTGGAAATGAGACCACTAGGAAATCTCAGTGTGTAGGAGAGTGTTCATAGAAAAAATGTCCTCTCATCTGGACCTAAAAAGAAGACTGGCATTGTGGTAGGCAAGCCTTGAAGCCACCTCTGCCAGAGTGGGTAGCACCAGGGAAGGCATGGCAGGAGGCTTATGCCCAGGTGTGAATGGAAAGGGGAGAAACAAGTCCACTGACACGAGAGGGTACCTTTTAAGATAGGAAACTATAAAAAATGTCACTGAGCTGAATAAGAGAGGCTTGGTTTATTGGATTGTTCAATGTGCCTGCTGCTTGCGGGGCCTCTAGATGCTCACAAATAACAAAGCATCTCCTTGAAGAGGATAAAAACAAATATCATGGGACATACCTGACTGGTCCACAGGTTCTGAATCCAAGCCTAGAGGGATCAATTTAAAAAGACACAGAGGAAAACACACACACACAAACACACACATAAATGCTGGCACCCAACAATTCCTCACTGTGATGAATTCTATGTGAAGACAGAGGTAGCAATCCCTTGGTGTAGCTGTAGGAGAGCTCAGAATTTATATATGATTTTCAGAATATATATGAGTCTAGCCTTCACACAGAATTATTATTTCAAATGACCCTGATTCTCTTACATTTGCATAAGTCTTTGTATATAAATATAGATACTAACATACATTTATAAATAGCTATAGGCATACAGAGTGGCATGATTTCTGTTCCCTTTGAACTCATAGAAAGCAGTGCAGCTCTGGATTCTAATTTTTTAAAAAAAGATGGTGCAAGAAGAGAGGAAGCCACAGACACTCAGGATCAAATGATCACTGTTCTGATCCAAGTTTGAATATTAAAACGCAAGTGTTCGTGACGTAGTGGAAAGCAGGACATGCACCCTCTGTCTGCTTGGCGTCAGAATTAAGAGGGAAGATGTTGTTGTGTCTTCTGTTACCCCACAAGGGGAACTGTCTCCCCTTTCTCCTCGGCACTCTTAAAATGAATCAAGCATGAAATGTACCCAGAAGCCTAGCCCCAACCCAGGCATTGTAGGGCAGGGAAAAATAATAAGACTTGAAAGGAAAAGTCACAGATTCTTCTTGGCTGAATGCCCAAATACTGTGTAGCTTGGGCCAAGTGAGCACTTCGCTTTGGTAGCCAAACACTTCAGCCTCTTTTTTGACTTCAGGATGTGTTTTGATCCAATGTACACAATGTCGTAGCAGGCTCTTCCAAGGGTCAGTAAATTCTCACTTGAGCTGACTTACTTCTTGGACATGCCTGGTACATCTGCAGCCGTGGTGAGTCACTTGGTGAGTCATTTGATCCTCCATTGAGCGCTGAGGCTGGAGAGGGCGGACAATCATGGTACTCAGTACACAGTGACTCACCATCCATTCACTGTGGAATCTGGCACTTGCAGTGGTGGATGACTGGGATGTGAGTGGGTTACAGACCAGGCACATAGCAGAAAGGAGATGTTCCAAAATGATATTTTCAAATCAGCCGGCCAGACATCCGTGGGAACTGGAATGCCTCGAGCAATAGGAATCTCTGGGCTGCCATCAGAGGACACTTCTAGAAGCAAAAGAACAACAACAATGACAACAACAAAAACACCAAGAAAGGTTCCTGTAGAACCATCCTGGGGATAGTGCTGTGGAATTACTGGAAAGGAGCAGAAGTAGGGGTGAGGCAACAATGAAGAACAAGATATAAGAGAAGAGAGACACTTGGAGGGGAAGGAGCGTGCCGAGGGTTAGACCCTGTGTCTTGAGCAGTGTTTCTTTGTGGTTGCCCTTGGAAAGCACTGTAGCAAACGGACTTGAAATCTCCCCAGCTGTGTAACCATTGGTAAAATGACCATATTAGCTTTATATATTACTGGGAGGGATGGTATGTGGATTAAGGAATGCATGAGAAGCACCTGAATTATAGTAAGAGCTTAGTCCATGCAGGTTGCTGTTAGAGCCTGGAGTTCCTCTACTCTGTTTAAAAAGCCATCACTGGCTCCTTCTACCTGCAGGGCCGGATTTTCTTCTCCCTAACTTGCCATTCAAAGCCTTTTCAAGTTGCCAGTTCAGTTCAGTCACTCAGTTGTGTCCGACTCTTTGCAACCCCATGGACTGTAGCACGCCAGACTTCCCTGTCCATCACCAACTCTCAGAGTTTGCTCAAGCTTATGTCCATCGAGTCAGTGATGCCATCCAACCATCTCATCCTCTGTTGTCCCCTTCTCTTCCTGCCTTCAATCTTCCCCAGCATCTGGGTCTTTTCCAATGAGTCAGTTCTTCACATCAGGTCACCAAAGTATTGGAGCTTCAGCTTCAGCGTCAGTCCTTCCAATGAATATTCAAGACTGATTCCCTTTAAGATGGTCTCATTTGATCTCCTTGCAGTCCAAGGGACTCTCAAGAGTCTTCTCTAACACCACAGTTGAAAAGCATCAGTTCTTTGGTGCTCAGCTTTCTTTAAGGTCCAACTCTCACATCCATACATGACTACTGGAAAAACCATAGCTTTGACTACATGTACCTTTGATAAGCCACATTTATTCATATACCATCCCTGAGTTTCTCACCTCTTATCCATGCTATTCCCTTTGTGAGTACTGCTTGTCTTATCTTTGTCAGTTTGAATTCTGCCATTCATTCACATCCATGGTGAATCACCATATATCTCAGAAGCATCCCTAATTGATTTCTGAATCCCCTTCCTTTGCATTTCTTCATCTGGTGATTGCATGCATTGCTCATTATCTTTTGTCAGATTTGGGTTATATTATTGGCTTTCTGAGAGCCAGGTCTAGATTTTGGACTTCTTTGTATTTCAGATAACAGTCTGCATATTCCAGGGCCAGTAATACAGCTTACCAGGCAGAATGGGGTATGAATCCCAGTTTATTTTAATATTTAGTGGACATGTGATTTCCAACAAATCACTTAATCTTTGTGAGCTTCAGTTTGCTCAGCTATAAAATGGAGATAGCAACGTCTTGCAGGATCTACATGGAGAATAGAGATGATACATGGGGCACTCATCTGGTATAGGAAGGGTGATTAATAAATGGAAGATGTTATTATTATTGTTATCATTAATCAAGTGAATCATGTTTTATGCATTCAGTGTGCCATGACATCCTGGTGCTGAATATTTTGTGTTCTCTACAGTTATACAGCTCTGCTGAATTTGGGAGAAGGTGGCAGCTTATCCAGGAAGCAGTTGTACCAAACAGATTCTACTGGTAAGTCTCACTCTATTTACTAGCATATTGAGATATCACCTGGGAAAATGAGCATTGAAATCTTCCCACCCAGAACTCTCACATGACGTCTGTTCTTATCGGGATATTCCCACATTCTGTAGGGTGGAAGGGGACATTGGAGTGGTAAACATAGCAAGGGAATGTTAAAGCAGTATCATAAATTACTTTAAAAAAATGAGCTCAATGGCAGCAAGAGCTATGAAAATGTTTTGTTATATTTTGGTGAAACTTTGAGACAGACACTTAAAGACATTTTAATAGTGATTTTTTTTACTACTAAAAGCATTATACACATATATAATACATGTACAAATTAAAGACTTTCAGTGTAAATAAGTAGATCTTAATTAGTCTAAAAGAGGATCATCTTCCCATTCCTGATTTCGACTCTTTTAAGTATTCTTTTCATCATATGGTACACAACCAATGTTTCTAGTTTCTCGCTTCTCCTTCCCTAAACATTCTATGAATACCTAAGCATGTGTAAATACAAAACATTCTAGTTAATGTTGATATTATTTATCAATCCCTTTTGAATTTATAGCCTAGACCATATAAAAGATGTGATTCTGTCTTACCCCGATTTATCTAACCTGCCTGTGGAATAGACATTTAGGTTACTTCCAGATTTCTGCTGGTATAAACAGTGGTCTGTGGAACTAGCTCAAACAAGAGTTTAAATATCCTTTATTCACATCATTGAAAATTACTGGGGCAATGACCTTTTAGAAGCCAGTGAGCTTCCTGCAACCAGGACAGTGAAAGGTTCCTCCCTTTTATTCCTCTTAAAATCACACTATCTTTCATCAGCCTTGCAACTTCCATGTACCTAATAGCTTCCCTCACCACTCCAATTCTCTCACTTCAAAGAAGAATGCATTTTTATTTCTCTCATTCTCAAACACTGCCCTAAGACTCCTGTGGGAGGTGAAAGCCAGAGAACAGATAAATCTCTTAACACTAGTGAAACTGCCTGAAAAAGTGAAAGACAAGTCATTTGCAAACAAACTGGCTCAAAGATAACACAGAGAGACTTCTATATGGAAAGATACCTTTTCTCCCATCACAGAGATGTTGATAACTAAATAGGGTTTCAGTTGCCTAGAAGTCACCCACCTCTTCACTGCTGCTTCCACACAGGAATGACTGAAGCTTTGTTTTTGGCATCTAAATTGGCCTGTCCCTTCTCTGGGAAAATAGTTCTGACTGTCACTGAATCTCCCTTTTCTGATTAGTATTTCTTGTCTTCCTCACTTATTCATTTTGTTTCTTATTCACGAGACAGTTTGCATCTCCATGTATATCTCCTTATAAATTATAAAGTCACTTTTCTGGAAAGAGGGTCCATGTGTTTTATTTTCATTTCCTCCTTTATATTGGGTGTTATATGTTCATAGAATAAATAAATAATATTATACAGAATAAATAAAGACTAAAATAAACCAATGTGGTTCCCCTAAGTTAACCTGGAAATGGAGTCAATGCTTCACCAATGAAAAAGTATGAAAGACTGATCTTTCTTTAAGTCCTGCTTCCAAGTAACTGAAAACATTTGCACATGGACCAAGCAGTGGAAGGTAAAAACTTCATGAAAGTCTGGAGAGGAGTTTGTTCCAACTGACAGAAACAAAGAAAAATACTGATTTAAAAAAAAAAAAAAAGGAAAGTGAGATGAGAGAATTTCCCATGTTAAGTGGTACATGATACACAGTATTTTCCAGCTCACTGAGGGCTAATTTACATACATTTTGGGGATAAAAAACAATTCCATCATTGCTTTGGCTGGTAGTAATTGAAAACCCATTATCTCTTCTTGGAATGGGGGTCTTCCATCTGTGACCAAATGATATTATATAAATATTATTATACAAATTTTATTTATTATACAAATATTATACCAAGTCCTTGTAACCACATGTCATATCATTATCTTTATAAAAACTTTGTCCATGATCATATATAAATTCTAATTAATCTGTCTGCTGAGTGAAATAAATGATACCCCTACTCTGCCTTTGGGAATAGAGACCTCTTCTCCATTCAAGCTCTGACATTGTGATAGGCATTATTCAAACTTAAGCAATGTAATCCTCAGAACAATTTTATGAAGTAAGCCTTGCATTATCATCCCTAACAGAAAAGGAATCTTTGGCATGGAGAGGTTAAATAATTTAGCCAAGGTCACCCAGCCAGAAAGCAGCAAAGCCAGGATTAAGATTCAGGCAGAATGGCTTCAGAGCCCATAAGCTAGTGAATCAATGGACTCTGCCACTTCTTGGACGTTTTCTGGGCTGGAGCTGTGAACTCTGGAAATCTAGCCTGTTTTAGGCAGGTGAGTAGAAAACCCAAGGCTCTTTTGGCCTCCATACCTGTGTGTGTATCCCTCCAACGGGGCTTGGAAAGTGGCTGCTTTGGATTTTGCCGAGAAAGCATGAGACCTTGTAAGTTGCACAGTGCACCTGACTGTTGATGAAATATATTGGTCTTTGGCCCCATGGTCTATATTTTCTGACTCTGAGGATCTTCCTACGGCTGGCAGAAAGGTGTCAATCGAAGCAATATTTGTTAGACTCTTGGAAATCAGGTTATTATTATTATATAAGAACTATTGGACTATCTAGGATTATTCAGCAAGCTTAATTGAAAGAAGCTCTTTTTAATCATTTCTGCTTAAAGCCTGGTTGTGGGAGTGTAGAGGGGACTGAGGGCGCCTTTCATAGTGCTGAACTTGTATGTGACACTGGATAATAACATAGCATTTCTCATGGAGAAAAATGAAGATGAATTCATATATTTTCCTCATCTCCTAGTGCACTTAAGGCATATCTTTATTTTTGGTGGCAATAGTACTCATACCCCTGGAAGTAGTCAGTGGTAATTGTAAAGCAATTTTGCAATGTAAGAACTTATGCTTATGGTGGTTGTTTGTAGTACCGGCATACTGACATACATATGAACTTTCTTCCAAGGAGTTTACATTGCTTCCAAAATCGATTTGCATGTTTAGGGCATCTTATAAAATGTATCTTAGCACAATACTGCCTTAAATAGAATAGGTGTATTTTTATTCAACCAACTGTTATAACAATCTTGTTCTTTACTACATCAGAAATCAATTATACTGGGAGGCAGTACAGCTGGGAATTTAAGGGGCTCAGAGATACTGAGGTATGAATTCTAGCTTTGCCATTTACAAAGTAAAGAGTCATGAGTAAGTTTAGTTCTGTGTGCCTCTTTTTTTTTCCCTCTGTAAAGTGAAGATAATTAATTTTAGTTAAATGAGATGCTTCCTGTGAATTGGTTATATGCCTGACACCTAAGAACTGTATTGACTCCCTACTGGCTTACAGTAATATTAACTGATTTTTTACATCTCTTAGTTTTGTTTTTTCCCCAAGTTGGCTTCATTCTCAAGTTAGATTTCACCATTTATTATAGCAATGATGGACATCATCAAATTTAGTCTTACAGTCTGACAGTTTGGAAACTTCATCAAACCATTCTGCCTCTTTCCTCACATTTCCAGGGATTGAATCCAAGTAGTCTGGCTTGGATCAAAGCTATATAAGATGGTTCATTACTAATGTAGGTCAGATGCGTATCTTTTCTGGGAATTGAAATAGGAGGTGGTATAAAGTCTCAGTCAAACTACATAGCTCAAGGATGGAAGAGAGAAGATTCCTAAAAAGGAAGAAAAAAAGATTCTGTTATCATAAAATAAAAAGATAGATTTTCATTAGGGAGAAAATAAGATGGGAGAGGTAGGTGTCAGTAAGCTAATGTTCCAGAATAGGGATATGTATTTGTTAAGTAACTAAAATGGTCCAGGTATGTGATTTTGTTGTTATTCAACTGCTAAGTCATGTTCAACTCTTTGCAACCCCATGGACTGCAGCATGCCAAACTTCCCTGTCCCTCACTGTCCTCTAGAGTTTGCTCTGATTCATGTCCGTTGAGTTGGTGATGCTATCTAACCATTTCCTCCTCTGCTGCCCTCTTCTTCTTTTGTCTTCTGTCTTTCCTGGCGTCAGGGTCTTTCCCAATGAATCATCTCTTTGCATCAGGTGACCAGAGTATTGGAGCTTCAGCATCAATCCTTGCAATGAATATTCATGGTTGATTTCCTTTAGGATTGAGTGGTTTGATCTCCTTTCAGTCCAAGGGACTCCCAAGAATCTTCTCGAGTACCACAATTTGAAGGCATCAGTTCTTCTGCACTCAGCCTTTTTTATGGTCCAACTCTCAAAACCATACATGACTGCTGGAAAAATCATAGTTTTGATTATATGGACCTTTGTTGGCAAATCGATGTCTCTGCTTTTTAATACACTCTCTATTTCAAGGAGCAAGCATCTTTTAATTTTCATGGCTGCAGTTACCATCTGCAGTAATTTTGGAGCCCAGGAAAATAAAATCTATCATTGCTTCCACTTTTTCCTATCTATTTGCCATAACGTGATGGGACTGGATGCCATGATCTTAGCTTTGTGAATGTTGAGTTTTAAGCCAGCTTTTTTACTCTCCTCTTTCACCCTCATCAAGAGTCTCTTTAGTTCCTTTTCATTTTCTGCCATTAGAGTGGTATTATCTGTATCTCTGAGGTTGTTGATATTTCTCCTGGTAATCTTGTTTCCAGCTTTTGATTCATCCAGCCAGATATTTCACATGATTCACTCTCTTATAAGTTAAATAAACAGGGTCACAATACAGGGTCGTACTCCTTTCCCAATTTTGACCCAGTCCATTGTTTCATGTAAGGTTCTAACTGTTGCTTCTTGACCTGCATACAGGTTTCTCAGGAGACAGGTAAGGTAGTCTGGTATTCCCATCTCTTTAAGAATTTTCCACAGTTCATTATGATCCACATAGTCAGAGGCTTTAGCATAATTAATGAAAAAGTGAAAGTCGCTTAGTCATGTCCGACTCTTTGTGACTGTACAGTCCATGGAATTTTCCAGGCCGGAATACTGGAGTGGGTAGCCTTTCCCTTCTCCAGGGGATCTTCCCAACACAGGGATCGAACCCAGCTTTCCCACATTACAGGCTTTACCAGCTGAGCCACAAGAGAAGCCCAGTGATGCAGAAGTAGATGTTCTTCTGGAATTCCCTTGCTTTCTCTGCGAATTTGATCACTGGTTCCTCTGTCTTTTCTTTTCTTTTAAAATTAATTTATTTATTTTAATTGGAGAATAGCTGCTTTAGAATATTGTGATGGGTTTTGCTATACATCAACATGAATTAGCCATAGGTATACATGTGTCCCCCCAATCCTGAACCCCCCGCCCCCTTCCCTCCCCACCCCATACCTCCAGGTTGTCACAGAGCACAGGCCCTGGGTGCCCTGCTTCATGCATTGAACTTGCACTGGTTGTACTAGATCTTACATCTGGAAGGTCTCAATTTATATACTGCTGTAGCCTAGCTTGAAGGCACATGATAAGTCACACCATTTGATACTCACAACAAGATTGTGGGGTAGGGATTTTTATTCCCTTGTTGATGAAATAGAAAAGTGATATAGTTTATGCAACATAATATGTAGTATACCAAGTCTTGAACTTGGTCTATCTGGATCCATGACTCTTGCTTGCAACAGTAAAGATCAGCCCAAAATTCAAGAGTTATGTGTGTACTCAGTCATTTCATTGGTGTCTGACTCTTTGTGAACCCTTTGTATCCCTCCATAATAACTGTTAATTTAACAGTTCAGTGGGACTTTCCTGGTGGCTCAGACGGTAAAGACTCTGCCTGTAACATATAACCCACGTTTGATCCCTGGGTAGGGAAGATTCTCTGGAGAAGGAAATGGCTACCCACTCCAGTATTCTTCCTTGGAGAATCCCATGGACAGAGGAGCCTGGAGGGCTACAGTCCATGGGGTCCCAGAATCGGACACGACTGAATGACTAACATACAAACACACACTTTCTAACAGTTTGATAGGTAAAAACCAAGGTATTGCATTTAATACTGAAGAAGACTGTGGAAAGGAGAACCAGTGGTGCCCACATGCCTTGCAGAAGTGAAGCTTCTGTCAGGAACCAAGTTTACTATTTAAGAAGTTGATGAATATGGTTTGTTGGAATATGATTCAAATTTAAGATAAAGGAATGGAAGGTAGTTTTCATTATAAACCACTCAGCAATCTATTGGGCTTCCCTGTTAGTAAGTTATTAAAGAATCTGCCTGCAAGGCAGGAGATCCGGGATCGATCCTTAAGTCAGGAAGATGCCCTGGAGAAGGAAATGGCAACCCCCTCCAGTGTTCTTATCTGGAGAATCCCATGGACAGAGGAGCCCAGCAGGCTACAGTCCATGGGGTCACAAGAGTCAGACACAACTTAGTAACTGAACTGCTACAGCAATCTATTATCTGTGCAAAAGACAAGGCAGTCTTAGAGCTGTTTCACTTAATTTAAAACAGGCTTAAGCATACCACCTTATTCAAGCAACATATCGATTATGTTGTTCTGACGTACAGGGGGCTGGCTGGAAGCAGAGAAAGCTGAATGGTGGATTACATATTTTTTGTAACTATTTCTCACATGAAAATTAAGAGTCGGCTCGACAGTAAACCTTCTGTTATTCTACAATGCCATCCTTGCTTCAGTGATGTCCCTCAGGGGGTGTATGCCAGCTGTATTGTAGCAGAGGGATCCAGGAACATTTCTGGCTCCATTTTCAGTGTGTTTGAGCAAGTTTGTACATTCTCATTTGTCCCTATGGTTCAATGTCAGTCAGTATCAATGACTTCCATCCCACATCTTTGGCAACAAGTCTCATTTCTTGAGCACTTACTGTATGCCAACCTCTGCTGAGTGCTTTGCATATGTCGTTTTAAACAATCGCCAGAACAATGATGTGAAGTAATTTATTGATCAAAACTTCTTCAAAATATGTAATAGAAAAAGGAAACCTGTTTTAAGGCGGGGGTGGGGGGAACCAATATTGGCTCATGGATCTGAAAAATAAGGTCTAACTTTTTCTAGACTTTACCTGATGCGGGGTCTCAGAGCAATCATGTTTTCTCTTTCTATTTATTTTTTGTTTGTTTGCTTCCAAAGGCATTCGATTTTTATTGGCATAGGATTGATTTACAGTGTTGCCAGTTTCAGGTGTACAGCAAAGTGATTCAGTTACACATGAAGTCATCAGCTCCTACCCAGGGTCCTTTCATCTAACCTCAGGCATAAGAGGCAGATCCATAAACTTTCATTAGTATATCTGGCTACAGTCAGAAAACACTCCAGGACTTGAAATAGTTTTCCTCTCTGATTCTGACTCATATCACTCCTACTCATCTAGTCTTTGTTGAATATTGCTGCCAAGCCTATTTCAGCATTTTATTTTGCCTTGTTTGACAGTTTGTTTTATATTCACCAGGTTACCATGTCACCATGACCCTACCTCTTCCTCCTTCAGATGTGCTGGCATTCAACCCAGCATCTCTAAGACCTCTAAGCCACTCTCACAAAAGGGACTTGAATGGGATAAGGCATGAGATAACTAACTCTTTTCTCTTTCCTCAGATGGGTTTAATGGATTCAATAATAAAAGAACTCTCTCTACTTTTCCTTTCCCAGGTTTTGTAAACTGGAAATAGGGTAAAATCTAATGATGTTACAAAAAAACACACACACTTATATATACACATATATATGTATATGAAGTAAAACTCTATGTTATCAAAATAACTAGAAGATAAAATATGATATTTGATGGCATTAGATTAGATAGAGTTATGGCTATTTTTTAAAGATGCTCTGCTATATTCTCCACTCATAGCTGTGAAGCCAGTCATTTTCTGTAGAGAATAACACCATCACTCACTTTATGTGAGCCAGTAGTGGGACATCCCACCATTCAAAATCAGCTTTTTCTATAGGCTTCCATATTTCTGTATTCCCTGTATCCTAGCCTTAGCACCTTAGAGTCATATTCAACTCCACTCTCATACTCACCTCCTCTTAAATCTTTGGGTTTCCAAGTCCCACAGTTTCTACCTCCAGGAAGTTTTACCTGCCCAGCTGCTCTTCCATTCTCCCTAGCATTCTACTGATTCAGCACCACCTTCCCTCCCACTAGGAATAGTAAAAAACCCTCTCCATCCATCTCCTCCTATCATACTACTGCCTCAGGAACTATGTACATGTTTCCCTGGTCAAGTATTTGTCTTATTTCTCATGGCTTAAAGCATAACATTAACAAGAATAAGAATGTAACCTGGTTCTTACAAACCTGAGCTCAAATATACATTTTTCTGGCCCTTCTGCCATGCTCCCAGTTCTGTGTGCCAAAATCTTAAAGGCTAAGTAATTCTAAGCACTGCTTAGTCTATGTACCAATCTATACCTCTTATGTCTATGGTTTTAAACATATTCCTACCTGAGGATAAACTGTCCTTTTGTTTGTTTGTTTGTTTTTGCAGTGATTCATTTTTCATACCTACTATGTGTCAGGATATTTTTTTCTTTGAATATAAAGGTAATATGTGAGGGTCTTTGTCATTATTAGGATCACAGTATTGGACTGTTATGTCCTTTTACTGACGACTGCCTCTACTATGTAGCCTTCTTTGGTTCTGGCTTCTTATTTTTTTAGGCAGTAAGAATCTCTTCCTTTGAATTTAAATGTGATCATGTCACAAATAAAATGTAATACATCATAGTGTCAGTTGTATTACAGGTCTGTTTGTAGGATTAGGAGAAAGAACATAGTAGTAATAGTAATCACTCAGTTATGTCCAACTCTTTTGCAACCCCATGGACTATAGCTCACAAGGCTTCTCTGACCATGGAATTCTCCAGGCAAGAATGCTGGAGTGGGTATCTACTCCCTTCTCCAGGAGATCTTCCTGACCCAGGGATCAAAACTGGGTCTCCTGCGTTGCAGGTGGGTTCTTTACCATCTCAGCCAACAGGGAAGCCTTAGAGCCATCATATGCAGCTTCTAATCTGAGCTTCACTATCTACTACCTGGGTGATCCTAAAAAACTGCTTCACCTGCCAGAGCTTACTCTCCTTCTTCCATATCTTATTTTGAGAATCAAAAATAGCATATTATGTTATTATTAAGTAACTTAGCACTTAGTATGTTCTTTGTGTCTATCTTTTGGTTTCATTTGTTTCTCCTGCTAAAAGATAAATTCCTTAAGGACCAACACTGTCTTTAACATATTTCTATCTTGTGTGCAAAAATAGATGGATAGCAGAAATTTTAGTGTGCACACACACATACATACCACACATGCACACACACAAATGCACACAAGGTAGTGAAATTCATCGACTACACATATACTTGTATATGCACAAACATAAACCTTTAGATTGAAACACATCTTGAATGGATGTTATTTATCAAGAAATCATAATAGATAACCTGTTTTTTCCTTCCAGCCTGAAAAGATTAGATTTCTAAGCCACTGAAGCCATCAAAGTATATATTGAAGGAGGGAGAGGGGGAATTCTGGATTAGTAAAAGGAACACTTTTCTGTGCAGTAGGTTATTTATTAATTCAACAGGCTGTCTTAAGGAGTCGTGAGATCCATGTTAGCAGAGGAATTTAAGCAAAAACAAAGTGGCTGCCTCCTAGACTTGTCTCACATGGAGCTCTGCCAAAGAGTGTCGAGATCCTCTACATACTTCAGAATATGGAATTCAGAAGAAGAAACCCTCCTTTCTTTGGAGTATGGACTTTCTTCTCTCTTCTTTTGTACTCCTCATCCTCCCAGGCAGTCTCTTCTGTTCTGAGCCTCTGAGATGAACCATGTGTTGTGGCTTGGGTAAGAGCAGAGAGAAGTAGCAGAAAATCATGCCCAAGATCACATACCAGGAGCTGCAGTGGGAAATTTCTGGTACCTGTACTAGGCATGCTGGATAAGAGGATTTTCATTATCTTTGAGAGGGTTGCTGTTTAATCTATTTTTCCTGTTAATGAGCTCCACTTCAGTGCTTTTTCCCTATCCACTTGCACCTTCCTCCACTTTTTTTTTTCTTCCTCCACTTCTTAATCTCTTCCTATGATTAGCAGGTTTTCTCTACAAATTAAGTTAAATTTCCCCTGCTACACTCTGAGCCCATCACTTTTCTCAGGACCTTCATTCACTGATGGCCGTCATTGATTTCCGTCCTCCTTATCTTGATGACTTCTTGTCTCCAAGGACTGTAGCTCCTCCATCACTGAGCAGCTGAGATTCAGTCCTTTCTCTAGATTCCCTCTGAGAACTCTTGTGATGGCAGAGTACAAGAGATGGCAGTGAAAGGCCAAAAGAAAGGGTAAAATCCTCATAATTATGACTTCCTAATTTAGAGTATTTTTTTTTAAAAAACTGACTAAGCCCTGGTGATTAGGCCTTGCTTAGTCTTCAAGTTCAAGAGCCTCTGTATTTGTCCAGTGTCTCCATATGTAGTTTCTGTTGCTCAGTCACTGTCCACCTTGTATGTTCTCTTTTGTCGGTGAGAGGTGGTGTTTGGTGTTTCAGAGTAAGGGCTCTGGAGTCAGGATGCTTTTGTTAGAATTTTGTTAGAATCTTATTATCAAGGGTGTCACAATGAGCTGTTTAACTTCTTTAAGCCTTGTCATCCTCATCTGTATAATGGTTATCATAATAGTAGCTTCCTCATGTATTTGTTGTCAGGATTAAAATGAGATTCGAGGTTAAAGTCTAAACACATGATGCATGATGAATAAATATTAACTATTATTTAAAAGAGGAATAGTGACAAGTTGGGTATTAATGAGTTTCTGAAATGTGGCCATCTCATTTTGATATTCAGTTTAATCCTTTATGGTTTCAATAGGTATTTTTAATATGTGTGTGTGTTTTACATTTTTGTTGTGCCAGAATTTGGAACAATGGATAGAAAAGCAGCTTATAATTTTGTAGCTTCTCGAATATTTGAACTCTTATTTATCCAGTTCATTTAATTTACATCAGTTGAGTCATTTTCAGAACTAACACCTGTCTGTGAAGATAGAGGATACGGCCCTTGCCCCAGGGGGGCCTGCAGCTGATGGGATGGGGTTGTGAAGGGAAGACCCTACAGAAGTCTGTGGAAGGATATTGCCCCTGCATAGCTGCCCCTCTGTGAGTGGCAGCCAAGCATCTGACTTGGAACCCAAGGTCACGAGACTGTCAGTCTGAAAAAAAAAAAAAAGCTGGGCATGTAACTGGAAAGGGAAGAGCAAGGGCAAGCAAGATAGGACCCTCCAGTCCTTCTGCACTACCTCCCATCACCTCTAGCCAAAAGGACCTTCAGAGTGAAGTGGCCACAGCTTCTCTCCTGTGTTGCTAATCTCACACGTTTCCTTTCAGTCAGTTCTAACTAGAAGCCATACAGAGACTCTGGAAAATATACTTGCAGCTTTGCCAAGCTGATCCAGTGCAAAATCACCACAGTATACCCATTGAAAATATGGCTCCTGCAAACAGTCAATGTATGACCAAACCAATATAGTATTATAAAGCAAAATAAAGTAAAAATAAAAATAGAGGGAGAGGGTGAGATGATTTGGGAGAATGACATTGAAACATGTATAATATCATGTAAGAATCAAATCGCCAGTCTATGTCTGATGCAGGATACGGCATGCTTGGGGCTGGTACACGGGGATGACCCAGAGAGATGTTGTGGGGAAGGGGGTGGGAGGGGGGTTCATGTTTGGGAATGCATGTATACCCATGGTGGATTCATGTCAATGTATGGCAAAACCAATACAGAATTGTAAAGTAAAATAATAAATAAATAAATAAATAAATTTAGGAAGAAAAAAAATAAAAATAAAAGTAAAAATAAAGAAAGTGAAAGAGGAGAGTGAAAAAGTTGGCTTAAAAAAAAAAAGAGAAAATGTGGCTCCTGTTTACATCATTAACCATATGTAACTTCCAAATGAAAAGAGAAACATTACACCCATGTCTAGCATGAGAGGACCCCCCATGTAACTTAAGACATGATAAATATCTTCCTAAAATGATTAAAAGCCATTGCCCATGTCATAGTGTCTGTCTTTGGGTGATATTCCTTCTCTAGTGAATCATAGTTCCCCATTCTTTATTCTGTAGTTAAAACCTGACATATAAGGTAAGCCACTAATAATACATTTCATGTTGAAACAGAGAGATGGGAAAGAGAAGAAAGAAGGATTCACCAACACACATGCACAAAAATATTCACATTAAATTAGGTCAGGGTGGGTCTCCAGGGCATGGTTCCTAAGGAAAGGAATTTATTTGTTAATAGATCAATGGTGAGAAGAAATTTCGGTAGAAATCCTACCGAAAAGTTAGGATAGTGAAGTACCCAGAACAGTCCCTAGTGTATCCATATAATTTCAAATCTAAACTTTTATGAAATGAAAATGCACCCTCATTTTGTATATCTGTCAAAATAATTCTTCTCATTAAACTTTAATTTCAATAATTTTACCTACTGATTTAAGAGATGTTAAAATAAAAAAAATAATGAACATTTTGGAATTGATGAAATGAGTGAACAATAAATGTTTGTTGAATGAGTGAAAGATGAGGAATGGGTGTTGGAGATGGAATAACCATAGGTATTTATTTTCCAAATCAAAATTTAGATGAGTGAGTGAGTGAAAGTCTCTCCGTCATGTCCGACTCTTTGCAGCCCCATGGACTGTACAGTCCATGGAATTCTCCAGGCCAGAATACTGGAGTGGGTAGCTTTTCCCTTCTCCAGGGGACCTTCCTAACCCAGGGATCAAACCCAGGTCTCCTGCATTGCAGGTAGATTCTTTACTAGCTGGACCACAAAGGAAGCACAAGATTACTGGAGTGGGTAGGGTTGTCTGAATAGAAAATTAATGAGATGTGAAATGATGAATTCTAGACAGGAGGGTAGTCAAATGACCCAAAACCTGGCTCATTTGACTAGGTAGGAATGAAACTCAGAATGACTTGAGAAAGATCATAAAAGCAACTGTAAGACTGGTGAATCCTTACAGATGACTAGCCCTGATATGTTTATGCATCAGAATCTCAGCATTCTTCAAAAACTTAAGGTTCATAACATTTTATTTCTGACTCACAGGAATCCCTTCTATAAAATTTTAAGTTAAGTGGCTGAAAACAGCCTTTTGTATTGAGAATGGAACTTTGTCTATCAGGATCTATCTTTCTTTAAAAACAATAAGTAGAGGAAATAGACTAGTCCCAGCATTTTTTATTGTTGGCTCTGACACTTAAAACATCAACACCTCTAAACAGAATGATCCCATAATTTAGAGAAAGCTATCAAAGTTTTCAGGGGCATGGCAAGATGTGCCCTGGGGTGGGGGGAAAAACTTGCTACAGCATTTATGAGATTTATGGTAAAGGATTTTACATGAGGGCTGAAGTTTAAGGCAGATAAATCCCAGAAGACAAATACCACCAATAATTGAATTACAAAACCATTATCATGTGCTGAACAGAGCAACTTTATGACTCTATTGTGACAAGATGAAACTTGTTAGAATATTTATGTGCCTGAGATAGCTTCTGCACCACCAATCCAGAGAACAAGCTGGCTCTTCCATGTGCCTCCTATGAGCAGTTAGCCTTCCTGAATAATTCAGTAGCCAAGGAAAACAAGACACTTCAAAGAGAGGGCCCCAAAACAGACATAGCCTACAACCATACTTCACATCTGACCTTGAATTTCAAGGTCACCTCCCGGGTCCAACACATTTCTATTGTCAGCTGAAATCAGGCTCTTCCCATGGTAATCTGGCCAGTTATACAATAAATAAAGATTCTGGCTGTCTTCATTGTTTTCTACTTCTAAACAACTGAAGAGTAAAACCATGCCAGTAATAAGAACCATTTTTTCTGATCTTAACATGTCTTTGAAAAATCATATACCTTCATCTTTTGTGATTATTGAAATCTATGAATCAGATTCTTGACAGTGGCAATGAAATGGTCGTTTTACCTTTTTTATAGGATGAAGTAACGACAGGACCAATCCATTCCTCATGATGACTATAACTTAGTTAAAACAGATTAGGTTCCTGTTTATAGTTTTGCTATAACTGAGTATATCCTTATAAGATTTGGGTAGTTTTCTCCAATTTTTTTTTTTAATTTAGAAATAATTTTAGGAGTGCAGAATTGCAAACAATAAGAGCTCTTATATACCCTTCCCTATGGCTTACACCTTATATAACCATGTTGTGATATTCATAACTAGGAAATTAACATTGATTTAATACTATCAACTAAACTGGAGACTTTATTTGGATCTTTCCAGGTTTTCTACCAATGCTCTATTGCTTCCCCATCCAGAATCCAAATAATAATCCAACATTGCCTTTATATGTCATTTCTTTTTCTGTCTCCTCAAATCTCCTGTCTTTCCTTGTCTTTGATAACCTGGACAATTTTGAAGTATGCTAATCAGGTGTTTTGTAGAATGTTCCTCAAATTGAACTAGTCTGATATTTTCTCATGATTATAGGTTTATATCTTCTTGGGAAGAATATCACAGAAATTGTGTGTGCTTCTCATGACATCACATCACAGAGTGATACAAGTATCAATAATATGTATGTTTTATTACCAAAGATGGTAACCTTGATCACTTGATTGAGGTAGTATCTGCCAGGTTTGTCCATTGCTGAGTTATTATTTTCCCTGTTCCAACATCTGTTTCTTAGCAGCAAGTCCCTGAGTCCAGTTCCCATTCCAGTGAAGGAGAATCCAGCTCTAACTCCTGGCAGAAGGAGTATCAAAGACTGGATGAACATATGTTAAAATTCCATCATCATGAAGTCTTTTGGGAGGGATACTTTGAGGCTGTGCTTTTCACTCACTAATTTTAGGATGCATCCATCAGCCTTGCCTGCAGCGGTTATGACTGTGGTATTCTAATGGAAATTTTTCATATTGGTCATCTCATATATGTGTTCATTGAAATTCTTCTGTCAGGAACAATTGTCCCATTTGACAATTTATTTAATGTATAGCACTGTTTAATTGCTCAGCCAATGAACTGAGCAAAAAAAAGATAGTTAATAAGCCCAATTCTTGATTGTGTTTTTTATTTCTTCTTCACCTCAGGAATCTCCATGCACTGTCTCTGGGTTTGTGGTCAAATAATCCCTGTTAGGCATTAAGATACTACCTGCTAATTCAAGGCAAGATCTCTCTGCCTAATAAAGTCCTTCTTAAAGGAAAGTTTTAAAGTCTGACTTGGGATGAAGCAGTCAGAGGCGAATGCTTTTCCCCAGTGACATATTTGCTTTATTGACTGTGGAGGTGGGGACTCCCTTGGGAGTTCTGATCTCCCCTGTCTGTTCAGTTGGGCATCCCACAGCATCTTTACCCTGAGGAGGGAGGCTTGGGGGTACTGCATGAGTGTGCCCACACATGCATGCTCCTGCACACAAACACTTTTACCTCTTCCTCTCTCTTCTCTCCTGGCTATGGAAAAAAATGCGGGCTTGCTGCTCCCCGAAAAAGAAAACAAACCTCCATAAAGTGTGCTGACTCTGCTGTTCAAGAGTGATTTTAATTCCTAAGACAAAGAATGAAAAGAAAAGGAATATTTTTTCATGAAAAAGATCACTGGGGAGTGAGTCAAGACCCAGGTTAGCAGTCTCAACCTGACACTCTCTGAATGGTGTGACCTTGGATGAGATATTTCCTCTCTTGAAACTTTGGTTTCTATAATTGTGACATGCAGTATTTTGACTAGTTTATCTCTAACAGTCTTTTCATCTCTACAGGTTTACTGTTGACAACAATGTTAGCTTTACGTATTCTTTCTTTTACTCTTCACAACGGTCTTAAGAAATATTATTATCAACCTTTCTACAGATGGTACATGGAGTTATAGAGAAATCAGATTCCAGTCTGATTGTGTATCATTTTTTAGCCATATGAGCTCAGGCAAGTAAATTGCTTTCAGGGCTAACACTGCCTTTCTCTTATCTCACCATTATTTTTCCTGAAATTGTGTTGCATATGAAGTTTCTAGGCACACAATATATATTCTTAGACAAACAGGATGCCAGCAGTGGCACAGCCTTACAAACCCTATGTGATATCCATCCCACACTTAACAAATGGACACTAGTCATTGATCAACAGCATTTGACAGGAGATTTTTTTTTCTAATATAGTTAAGCCCCTTATAGTTCATATGTTTTTTCCTACACAACTTTCAAGAAATGGTATATTATATATAATATACACCTGATATATATTTATAGTTATTCACTCTCTTTCTTCTATGTTGAAATCTAAACATGAAGAGCAGGGATTTGCCTGTTTTATTTGTTGCTAAATCATCATCACCTAGAACTACCGATGGCACATTATTGGCATTCAATAAATATTTGTTGAACTCATTCATTCATTAAAAATTTAATTGAGAATCTGCTGTCTGCCCTCCTGGGGAGGACAGTGTTAAAGATTTAACACTTTATTATTTTTTTTCTTTTTTAATTAATTAATTTATTTTTAATATAAATTTATTTATTGTAATTGGAGGTTAATTACTTTACAATATTGTACCAGTTTTTCCATACATCAACATGAATCCGCCACAGGTATACACATGTTCCCCATCCTGAACCCCCCTTCCTTTCCCTCCCCATACCATCCCTCTGGGTCATCCCAGTGCACCAGCCCCAAGCATCCAGTATACTGCAGCAAACCTGGACTGGTGATTCATTTCTTATATGATATTATACATGTTTCAGTGCCATTCTCCCAAATCATCCCACCCTCGCCCTCTCCCACAGAGTCCAAAAGACTGTTCTATACATCTGTGTCTCTTTTGCTGTCACATACAGGGTTATCATTATGATCTTTCTAAATTCCATATGTACGTGTTAGTATACTGTATTGGTGTTTTTCTTTCTGGCTTACTTCACTCTGTATAATAGGCTCCAGTTTCATCCACCTCATTAGAATTGATTCAAATGTATTCTTTTTAATGGCTGAGTAATACTCCATTGTGTATCTGTACCACAGCTTTCTCATCCATTCATCTGCTGATGGACATCTAGGTTGTTTCCATGTCCTGGCTATTATAAACAGTGCTGCGATGAACATTGGGGTACACGTGTCTCTTTCAATTCTGGTTTCCTCAGTGTGTATGCCCAGCAGTGGGATTGCTGGGTCATAAGGCAGTTTTATTTGCAATTTTTTAAGGAATCTCCACACTGTTCTCCATAGTGGCTGTACTAGTTTGCATTCCCACCAACAGTGTAAGAGGGTTCCCTTTTCTCCACACCCTCTCCAGCATTTATTGCTTGTGGACTTTTGGATCGCAGCCATTCTGACTGCCATGAAATGGTACCTCATTGTGGTTTTGATTTGCATTTCTCTGATAATGAGTGATGTTGAGCATCTTTTCACGCATTTGTTAGCCATCTGTATGTCTTCTTTGGAGAAACGTCTATTTAGATCTTTGGCTCATTTTTTGATTGGGTCGTTTATTTTTCTGGAATTGAACTGCATAAGTTGCTTGTATATTTTTGAGATTAATTCTTTGTCAGTTGCTTCATTTGCTATTATTTTCTCCCATTCAGAAGGCTGTCTTTTCACCTTGCTTATTGTTTCCTTTGTTGTACAACAGCTTTTAATTTTAATTAGATCCCATTTGTTTATTTTTGCTTTTATTTCCAGTATTCTGGGAGGTGGGTCATAGAGGATCCTGCTGTGATTTATGTCGGAGAGTGTTTTGCCTATGTTCTCCTCTAGGAGTTTAATAGTTTCTGGTCTTACGTTTAGATCTTTAATCCATTTTGAGTTTATTTTTGTGTATGGTGTTAGAAAGTGTTCTAGTTTCATTCTTTTACAAGTGGTTGACCAATTTTCCCATCACCATTTGTTAGAGAGATTGTCTTTAATCCCTTGTATATTCTTGCCTCCTTTGTCAAAGATGAGGTGTCCGTAGGTGCATAAATCTTTAAATGTTAAAGATGCCCCAGGAATCCTCAGTCTAGAGCAATGGTCTCCGTGGTGAGTTACCTGTGACCCCACCCCAGGGATGGACAAGATGATTCATGGAGATATGAGAAGAAAGTATTAGAATTTCTGACTTTTTGCTTTCTTTTATTTTGATTTCTATTTTCTGTATATTTTCTTAAGTGAATATGTAAATACCATAGTGCATTTGCAATTCCACCTGAGCTATCTCAAATCCTAAAAGATGATGCTATTAAACTGCTGCACTCAATATGTCAGCAAAATTGAAAAACTGAGCAGTGGCCACAGGACCGGAAAAGGTCAGTTTTCATTTCAATCCCAAAGAAAGGCAATGCCAAAGAATGTTCAAGCTCCCACACAACTGTGCTCCTTTCACATGCTAGCAAGGTAATGCTCATCAGGCTAGGCTTCAGCAGTATGTGAACTTACAGATGTATAAGCTGGATTTAGAAAAGGCAGAGGAACCAAAAATCAAATCGCCAACATCCATTGGATCACAGAAAAGGCAAGGGAATTCCAAAAAAAAAAAAAAAGCATTTACTTCTGCTTCATGGACTACACTAAAGTCTTTGACTATGTGGATCACAACAAACTGGAAAATTCTTAAAGAGATGGGAATACCAGACCATCTTACTTATCTCCTGAGAAATCTGGTTGCAGATCAAGAAGCAGCAGTTAGGACCTTATGTGGAACAACAGACTGGTTCAAAATTGGGAAAGCAGTACAACAAGGCAGAATATTGTCACCTTATTTATTTAACTTATATGCAAAATACATCATGAGAAATGCCAGGCTGGATGAATCACAGACTGGAATCAAGATTGCTGGGAGAAATATCAACAACCTCAGATACACAGATGATGCTACTCTTTTGGCAGAAAGTGAGGAGGAACTAAAGAGCCTCTTGATGAAGGTGAAAGAAGAGAATAAAAAAGCTTGCTTTGGACTCAACATTCAAAAAACTAAAACCATGGGATATGGTCCCATCACTTCATGACAAATAGAAGGGGAAGAAGTGTAAACAGTGACAGATTTTTTTTTTCTTGGGTTCCAAAATCACTGTGGATGGTGACTGCAGCCATAAAGTTAAGAGACACTTGCTCCTTGGAAGGAAAGCTATGACAAACCTAGACAGCATATTAAAAAGTAGAGACATCACTTTGCTGACAAAGTCTGTATAGTCAAAGCTATGGTTTCTCCAGCAGTCATGTATGAATGTGAGAGTTGGATAATAAAGAAGGCTAAGTGCCAAAAAATTCATGCCTTTGAATTGTGGTGCTGGATAAGACTCTTGAGAGTCCCTTGGACAGCAAGGGGATCAAACTAGTCAATCCTAAAGGAAATCAACCCTAAATTTTCACTGGAAAGACTGATGCTGAAGCTGAAGCTCTAATACTTTGGCCATCTGATGGGAAGAGTTGACTCAGTGGAAAAAACCCTAATGCTGGGAAAGGTTGAAGGCAAAATGAGAAGAGAGTGGCAGAGGATGAGATGGTTAGATAGCATCACCGACTCAGTGGGCATGAATCTGAGCAAACTCTGGGAGACAGTGAAAGACAGGGAAGCCTGGCATGCTGCAGTCCATATGATTGCAGGCAGTCAAACACAACTGAGCCAATGAGTAACAACAACAACTAGTGCATTTCCACAACTTATTACTAGTAACTTATTACTAGAAGCTCTCGACTGAGCTGCACCTGGCTGTTTTAAGAATTAGAAAAGGGAGAGATGCCAGGAGCCAGCATGAGGAACTCCGCCCATGGCAAAGGTCTTGAGGAAGGAGGCTTCGGCATACGCAAAGGTGGATCGAGCCTCAGGAAACCCCCTGTTCCCGAGCATCTACCCCCAAAACCAGGGTCTGCCTACTTTACTGTTTCATGCTCTCACCTATACTTTACGGGGGGCTGACCCCCATTACCTCTCTCAGAGAAGGAGTTAACTTACAGCTCCAAGTCAATAAACATTCCTGGGCATGACAAGAGTGTTTCAACTTCGAACTCCTCTGAAGGTTATCTAGCCTGCCTGTACAGGTTCATCCGGCCACATGTGATTGTTTACAGCCTCCCAATAGTGAGAGGCACGAGATGTTTTAGAATTACTAAAGGCAGATTCTTTTGGGAAGTTAGAAATTATTGGTATAGTGGGTTGGTTAGGAATTATATTGGTGAAGGGGTTTTCATTTGTTGTGCCAATAATTGCTGCTAATTCTTTGCCCTGGGTGTGACAAGGGTGTCTCAGGTCAAACCTCTCTGCAGACTAGCTTGTGTGACAGGATTATACACACTCCTGCCACTACTCACATGATTGTTTACTACCTCTCAACCATAAACAGCACAGAGAGTTTGGAGTATTTTGAAAGTTAATTAGCATAGGGCTTTTCTCATTGTTGAGTCAATGATTGCCACCAGGCCTCCATATCCTTAGGCACCTGGGAATATATTAATGTATTTGAAATATAGAAAAGGAAATATAGTAGTTTTTGATGTTAGCAATACTAGACTTTTTGAGTTAATGAATTTTCTCTTTTGTTATAGATCACTGTACTTTGTTATAAATCACTGTGTCCTTGCTATGTAAAAATGTAACTTTATCACTATCTTAAGACTAAATAGATCTTAAGGAGAACATTGGTGAAGGGTTTTCATTTGTTGGGCTGATGTTTGCTGCTAAATCTCCATATTCCCTGCCCTTATAATGAATATAACTAGCATATAGGAGAAATAAGTATTAACCTTTAAGATTAATCATGTTAACCTTAGGTTAAATAAATTCCTTTCTTAGTTGTAACCCACTACACCCTCACCCTATAGGAATGCAACTTTATCTGCTACCTTCAGAGGGTAGCGCCTGGTTTAAGAAAAAAAACTCTTGGAAAAAAGCTTTTTGGTTATCAGAAAGAAAGGGTCATAAAATGTCAGCAGGTCTCATGGCCAGAAGATGATGTAAAACCCCTAAGACCTTTTTTTACACATTTATGTGAAGCACCTGATTTTGATAAAGGTCAGGACTGCTGACCCCCGCGTGACTCTGTATTCATCCCTATGTATGACAAAAGGTATATAAGCAAACCTAATAAATAAAGAAATCGGATCAGTTTCTGGAAAGACTGATTTCCCCCATGTCGTTTCTTTCTTGCTCCCCGTTTTTCTGGCTGAATTCCCATCTGGAGCGTGGGTGCCTGCCATGTCTACTTACTTGCCCTGGCTTTTAAGTTCCACGTGAGAAGGAGCCCAAGGAGGGACACCTTCCAATATTCAGGTGGTGCTGGTGGCCCAACGTAGATGGTGCAAATTCCTTGTCTTGGAGTTTTATTGGTATCCCATGTAAAGCAAGTTATTCAGCCTCTTTTTCTCCACTAATATTTCCTACTGTTTTCTGGCTGAATTCCCATCTGGTATGTGGGTACTCACCAAGCCTGCTAATTTTGCCTGGGCTTCTAAGATCGGACCGGGGAGGCCTCAGTGCCTCCTCTCCTTCAGGAGAACAGAAAGACGCCTGTGGCCTACGTAGGTGGTGATTGGTATTCCACATAAACGCAGTTATTCAGCCTCCTTTTCTCTGCTAATTTTCCAATCTCTCTCTATATCTGTAATTAAATAAGTTTTTTCCTAGGACGCCGACTCCGTCCCCACCTTCAAATTACCCTGGATCCACTGGGGCTGGACCCCGGCAGGGTATGTGCTCTTTTTTTATTTCCTCTTGCTTGATGTGTTCAAACAAAAATTTGGAGGTTTCTGCCCTTGGTATTCTCTTATGGAACATAATTTCTCTGGGTCAGACTGTCTTCAGCAGCAAATTAGTCAGGTTTCCATTCCTTGACGCTCATTTTCTGCCTTCTGGTCTGAAGTTCTCTGTCTGTAACAAATATGAAAATAAAGGAGAATTGAAGTTCTCTCCTCTTCTTGTTTCCCATTAATGCAGTCCCTTCAGTCCGAATCAGGACCTTTACACCTTCTTCTCATTGAATTTACAGTGGGCATAAATACACACCTCCTGGTATCCCTGGCATTTTTTTCCTCTTATACTATCACAACTTTAGCCTTCCAAGCACTCTTTCTTAAGATTGTATACAAGCTGTAAGTGTCCTGAAATTTGAGAAAACTCCGTGTATCCTGCTCATGCAAATACCACTTATCTCCCCCTCTGTCCCTTTGTCATTTGCACACATTAATTACATCCACTTTATTCTTCCTTTCCTGACTGTAGAAATTTTCTTGTTTTTATTAATAGTATTGGTTTATTACTATTGATAATAACGCATAAATACATCTTCCATGTTATTGTTAAATAAATTACTGATAAGTATACTGATCCCTTTGACTATTTCTCTACAATTCTAAAAATTCCAGAGGTGACTTCCATTATGAATTTTGAATGTACATCTCCAGTAGCATTTGTTTTACCTTTATATGCATTTTGACTTTGAGCTAGTCAATAGAAGATAGATAAATTCGGTATTTTCATTTAATAGGCTGCAATAAAATAGAGATCTCTCTCATTAATTTTGTGTTCTGGCATGGAACAGTCTCTAAGATACATCGTTGAGTAAAATTAACAAGTTGCTAAAAATACATAGGGTATGCTACCAGTATAGTTTCAAAAGACAAGAAGAAACCTGCCTTAAAAATGCTGTATGCTCCTCTTTTACCTCCATCCCACATTCTTTGATAATTTAAGGTATTTTTCTCTGTATCTCACTGACACTGTTGTTTCTGTTTCAGGATCAGGCTCATGATCTGGTCATGTTCCCTGGTGTCTCTCTAGACTTTCTCATTTGCATTCAGAAACAACAAAGACAAAGATGGGGAGGCACCGTAAAAGTGGGGAAATAGGAAGGAGAGAGGAAATTCAACCAATGGAGTAGGAAGTCAAGTCATTACATTAGAAGATGGGAAAGTGGGAAAGAGGAGGGAAACTGTAGAAGAATGGTTTGTCCCAACCAGTTTAGAAGACCGGTTGATGTCTGCAGAGACCCGTGCTTACTTCGAAGCCCTTTAATTTCTCTTTCAACTTTCTGTTTTCTTTCTACTGAGCACTTTGTGTAACAAAACCTCACCTCCCACTTCCCTCCTGAGCTTTATGTATTCCCTCATTCTGAGTCAGACATCCTATTCTTCACTTTGCTCTCTTTTTTTCTGTCTCTCTCCCCTGCATTTTGTTATAAATGTCATATAACTTAATGGTCAGACTTCTCATTTGGGAAGTAGGAATGACAAAATGCAGACTGTAAAGAGCTTAAGGGTGTTGGCCATGCTGATCCTTTGTAGCCATTATGCATTTAATAAACTAAGCAGCATTTTTATTTGTCTGCTTCTATTTATTTGTTATTTGTAGTAGCTACCATTGTTTCAGTAACTCCGGGAGTTGGTGATGGACAGGGAGGCCTGGCATGCTGCAATTCATGGGGTCACAAAGAGTCGGACACTGAGCGACTGAACTGACTGACTGACCAGTGTTTCTGGAAAACCAGTTAACCATGTGGAGATCAGAAAAAAGCAAGCAAGCATGTTTCTCAGGCTTACAGGAGAGGTTTAAATGCCACCTTTAAGATACTTTTTATTTTTTCCTAGCTCATTTCTCCCATAAGATGAGACCTCAGGCCCAGCTGCTTTGTTTAGGAGTGAAAACTATAGCTTTAACCAGGACTTGCCTGATGGTGTTTATCTCTGAGAGCCTAACTGTAGTGTTATGTGAAGAGGAAACCCTTGACTACAGAAGAGACCAGAGGGTCCAGCCGCCAATACAGGCCAGTACTTTGCTGCTGCTCCCAGCAGTAGATGGGGCCACTCGCTTTGTTTATGGGAAGCCTGCGGGAACATGAATGCTTCTTCTAAAACAAAAAGGAGGAAGGCAGGTGTCTCTAACTCTTGAGCCTCTGTCTCTCTGCAGATCCCTCCTGACTCCTCCCTTGGCCATTAGCTGCAAATCTGACTCTGAATAAATAGGTGCTCTCCCATCATAGTGTTTATTTTTTAATACTTGCTCCGTGGTTATCTCCATCAGTACATTTTGTGGATCCACGACATTTATTGAGTAGTATATTAAACTGGTATAAACTCAGACAAAATGCCAGGAGAATGATAAACTAGTGACATTTTTGAGTTTCTCTGTAGAAAATGTCTACAAAGGCTGCATTTGGCTGATTGTATTTCAGAAGGCTGATGTTTCACTGCTAACTTCACAGCGCAGTATATCAGACTGAGTGTTTTATTTGCATTCTTGACTATGATAATCCTTAGGTTTTATTCCAAAATGGCTCCTAAATGTGAGCACTGGCTTAAGATACTGGAAGCATAGATGCAGGATTCTGGCTTGATCTTGTTTGTATCAATACAGCTGAGTCTACTATGTCCTGAGGGCTTTCACCTTCCTTGGGCAGAGAGACCTACACATGGATAGATGAGGACACAAGTTATTTGGAGCCATTTATAAACTTATGTGCATAACTTTCTTCAGTGCCATCCTGTGGCTTTTAGGATCAAATACAAAACCTTGACATGATGTTGTTGCTGTTTAGTTGCAAAGTCATGTCCAACTCTGCAACCTCATTGACTGTAACCCTCCAATCGCCTCTGTCCATGGGATTTCCCAGGCAAGAATACTGGAGTGGATTGCTGTTTCTTTCTCCAGGGGATCTTCCCCACAGTACAGTACAGTTCAGTTCAGTCGCTCAGTCGTGTCCGACTCTGTGACCCCATGAATCGCAGCATGCCAGGCTTCCCTGTCCATCACCATCTCCCGGAGTTCACTCAGACTTGTGTCCATCGAGTCCATGATGCCATCCAGCCATCTCATCCTCTGTCGTCCCCTTCTCCTCCTGCCCCCAATCCCTCCCAGCATCACAGTCTTTTCCAATGAGTCAACTCTTCACATGAGGTGGCCAAAGTACTGGAGCTTCAGCTTTAGCATCATTCCTTCCAAAGAAATCCCAGGGCAGATCTCCTTCAGAATGGACTGGTTGGATCTCCTTGCAGTCCAAGGGACTCTCAAGAGTCTTCTCCAACACCACAGTTCAAAAGCATCAATTCTTTGGCGCTCAGCCTTCTTCACAGTCCAACTCTCACATCCATACATGACCACAGGAAAAACCATAGCCTGGACTAGATGGACCTTAGTCAGCAAAGTAATGTCTCTGCTTTTGAATATGCTATCTAGGTTGGTCATAACTTTTCTTCCAAGGAGTAAGCGTCTTTTAATTTCATGGCTGCCATCACCATGTGCAGTGATTTTGGAGCCCCCCAAAATAAAGTCTGACACTGTTTCCACTGTTTCCCCATCTATTTCTCATGAAATGATGGGACCGGATGCCATGATCTTCGTTTTCTGAACCCAGGGGTCAAATCCATGTCTCCTGTATCAGCAGTGGGTTCTTTACCAGTGAGCCACCAAGGAAGTCCTAACATGATGTACACAGTGCCTAAATTTTCATTTTATCTTCTGTTGATCTACTGTGAAAACTTAGCCATGTTTACTGTTTATATACTAGTAGATACCTCTGTGGATCAACTTCTATTTGACCTGCTGCCTTTTTACTTGATATTTATCTCTAAGGAGAATGCTCTGCCACTCCCTCTAGCGATTGATCATATCATTACATATCCATGAAAATTCAATCTGTTTTACTCTAAAGGCTTATGGAACATTCTCCTGCAGACATTTCTCCTATGTCTTCGAATACCAATTTGAATATTAGAACTTTTGTCTAACTGGATTACTGTCTCTGCCATAGCTGTATGTAAAGCTAGGAAATCTGTAGCCCTTGTTCTTACCACATAAGAGGACATTGGAATATTTCAATAAATAAATAAGAGAATTCATTCATTCATATGGTTGATCTCTGGGCTACTGACTCTTTCATTTTGTCTGTTGATTCATGATGAGAAATCATTTCTGTTAATGAGGTACCCATGATAACCTAAGAAGCTTTTATTACCAACATGAATTTTAATTTTCACATGAGGATTAATATCCCCCATCTATCTACACATACTTGCTGTGAGCCAGGAATCTCTTAAGTGCTTTAGATGTACATTCTAGGAAAACTTATTTTAGTCTCATTTTATCCTTAAAAAATAAAAGCACAAAGATGTTAAGTAACTGAATGTCAAACATGCAGATAAACTGAGAAATGCTGATATGGCTTGCTGTGTACTTCATTATTCAAAAGCAGTTGGTAAACATTTATTGAATATCTAGGTATGGCATGCATGGTACCTAGCACAGTTTGAGCTTGTCTATCAGTAAGAGCAAATGAGTCACCATTTGAAACATGGCCTAATCTGTGCTATGCAAAAGAATGTGCAAAGTTCTGGATGTCTCAGAAGGGATAACCAACTTAGTTTAAGTGGCACCCCCACTGGGGAAATAGTTTTCAACTTCATTCATATGCAGCAGAGCCACAAACCATAAGAGTTAAGAAGGTAGAAGAAGGGTAAGAGGTCATTCCAGGCAGAGGTGCCGATACGTGCAAAACACGCATGAAGATATTCCTTAATTTCATTGAAATTCAGCTCCAGAAGGGAATTCATTTTCCCAATTAGACATAAAGACAATATAAAAATATACAAGATATAGCCACCTACTGTCTTTTTATGTAATTAAAGGACCTTGCACCAATATTTTTCATCTCATTTTCATAGAGAGATTCTTTCAGAGTCCCAGAATTGAACAACCCAATATAATATTGGATATTATAGTAAATATTGACCAGTGTAAACATTTCTATATATCTGTTGAGGAAACATTCTTCTCTATGCTCTGGTAAGCACAGAGAAAGTAGTGATAAAAACAGAGTGCCTGCCTTTTGGGAGCTCAGTGAAGTAAGAGGAGCAGTTATGCAAAGAGATCCAGCAAATCATTATGAACCATGATGGGGATGGTACAGGGCAATCTGGAAGCATAAAGCAAAGCTGCCCAAACCTTTGTGCTTAATACCTGAAATCAGAGCTACTAACATGATTGGGTAGAGATTCTTAATGCCATTTTTGAGATCTCACTTCAAATATGAGATCATCAAGGATTTCCATAATTGAGTTAACATTAATTACCTCACATGTTTATCTTTTGTGTGTGTGATGTGTAAGAACACTTAAATTCTACTATCTTAGCAAACTGCAATTGTATAATACATTGTTCTTCATTATAGTCACCGTGTTATACATTAGGTCCTCAGACCTTATTCATCTTTTAACTGAAAGGTTGTGCATTTTTATCATTTTCTCCCCATTCTTCCATTCCCCAAAGTCTCTGGCAACCACCTGTCATTATTGTCATTATTGTCATCAGCATCATCATTAAGCCCAACAACTGGTCTTAAAACATACAGAAAACCATTCAATTCTACAGCTCCAACTAAAATGCATAAATGAGCTAGAAAATGATATTTTGCAGGTCATCTGCAGTGATGTGTTTCCACAAGGGTCTGGTCAATGACAGCACCATTAAAACCAGCACCTCTGTGAACATTTAACATTGTTTGGCTTCCGCTCTTGAGAACTCACCAGTGCCACAAAGTAAAAGCAAAAATAATTCTTTATAATCTGTGACTGAAGATCTAAGAGGCACCCTTAGGCCTCCAGGAAAAAGGACGAGCACATCAGCAAATAAAAACTGTGGTCTGACTTTAAAGTTTTATTTTGTTACTGCAGTTTTACTATACCTGGGAAAATCTTAGGCGAGGTAAGGAAGTTGATAGCCACGGTAGATTTTGGAGAGACAAAGGACTCTGTTTTGTCCCTGTCTCTTTTCATTAGTTAATAAGAGGAACATGTCACTTGAAACAACAGCTCCTGCCTTTAGAGATAATAAAAGATCTTAAGAGATTTTGATTTGAGGTCATGAGCACATGGAAAGATGAAACTAGATACAGAATAATCATTTTGCGTCCTGTTGATACTAACCACAAGCCAAGCAGGTTATTTAGTTTGCAGGGGAGTGCACCACTGTTTATGGGATGCCAGCATCATAGATGTTGGTCATTTCAAGGAAGAAACTTGCAGCCATTAAGGAGGGAAGTGACCAACATGTTACTACCTAGTAATAATTTACAAAAACCAGTTACCTGCTGAGCTTTCTGGTTTGAGGGTTGTTGGGAGCTTGTCTTTATTTTTAGTGTTCATGACTGTGGTCTCATCAGTAGAGGTTGATTGAACCCAGTCAATGCTTCACTTTGGGCAGTGGAGTGCTACCAACCGTGGACAAGCAGTCACTACAGTGGATGACTGAAACGATGGTGAAAGTGTCACATCTTCCCATGTTCAGATTCTAACCAGGTGAAATGACCAAGTGCATGTCCTCTGTGTCTTTGGGGGGAATTATAAAACCCTTGCTGGGACCATTCTGCCTCCTGGGAGAAGAAAAATACAGAGTTTAATTTTTCAGGCGTAGGGGCTCTGAGTTTTAGGCCATGTGTCAATCAAAGCAAAGTTACTGACAGTGATAATAGGGCCTTAGGAGACTTTTTAAGATGAACAGAGACTAATCAGGCTAAGCCTCAGACTCGGAGTTGGAAGATAAGGTCAAATGAGAAGTGTTCTGGGGATGCCCATAGGATAGTGATTAATTTACTTACTTCGAAGAGCTCACAGACCATCATACACTCTCCCTATCTTCCTCCCCCCTTACCTTCCCCCCATTCCTTCTTTCAGTGTTTGAATATCTATTATGTTAGAGCTCAGGCTCTATTTTATTCATTTATACATATGAATATAAAGTGTTTAAAGCAAAACTCCTCCATGGCTCTCAGTTTGATGTAGGGGGGTGGGTGCTTTTACACGGGGAAAGACAAAAATAACTCTAGCACACTGTTATAGGGTTTATATTTTAAAAAAGAAATATTTGTGGTAGGAAGAGAAAAATTTTCCTGGTGTAACTGGGAACTAGGTAATGGAGGAAGTGACATTTCAGATGTGCCTTAGAATAACAGTCAAGGAAGATGAGGTGAACCTGGAAAACAGCCTTTCATGCTGGAGAGAAAAGCACACAGAGGCTCACAGAGGCTAAGGAAGGGCAAGAGACACTTTCAGAAGTGGCATGTCTTCCCCTGTAGCAGGAGGTGACAGCAGAAGCAAGATGCACCTAGGGTACCACGCTGAGACCTGAATGTTTTCACCACTTACATTTTCTCACATGGATTTGATGGTGGAGCTGAGGGGCTCAAAGGAGGCAAAAGGAGACCGGTTTTAAGGCATGTTACCACCTTCCACTTGGAAATGAAACAAATAAATGAAAGTTGTGCAAGTCCTGATAAAAAAAATTATAGACAATCCCAAGGTTAATTAATCTTGTTGAATGAAAGTCTTACGAGATGGAGTATGATGGCCCATATTACTTATGTAACAGAATAATTATTTTCTATTTAATATGGCTCACTGCAAGATAAGACTAAATAATATGTGCCTCCAAGGCATTTTAAATAGACGTGTCTTTTACTTACATTTGTGGCATCCAGCACACATCAGAAAGCAAATGCAACTGCATTTCCTCCTCAAACTGGTTCAAAAACACAGAGAATGGTCACCCTGCGCTGTTCTGTCCACTACATTTGTTGGGTCACATGGTCTATCCATAGGATAGTAGTAGATAATTCTGCACATTTCAAATAAAAACATTAATTAGATCAGTTTGCTATGTAGATCACTGTTCAAGTCATCCAGCTAAAGCAGCTTGCCTGGCATCTGCCCGCTAAGTCTTGAATGTTTAATATACTGTCAGTGAGATTGTTGCATATGACATGTGTGGGACTTATTTGCAAATCTGAGATAATAACACACAATATCCTTGCCAGAGTTAAGCCTGGCCTCCATCAAATAAAGGTTTCATTATCAGCTTTATTTGAAGTGGAAATTTTACTGTCAGGCTATATCTATAAATACAGTAGATGTATCCCAAGGATCGTGGCTTTAAAGTCCCGTGGATGTTAGTATAATAGTTTGTGGGGCTCAGCTGAGTTTCTCTGGGGCATGTGGGGTTTCATTAATGTTGATATTTCTCCATCATTTAGGTCTGTGATGGGATCAAACAAGGAACCGGACCTTGTACATCTAGAGGCCAGAACTGTGGATGGTCGTAAGTAAAGCCACTTTTCCATGATGCTCATAGGAATCATTTGTTTTCTGGATCTGCCATGAATTACATCTGTGTTAAGGGAAATCACAGTGGCACTAATCTAAGTCATTTGGACCTGAGGACTTTTTTTGTTTAGTGATCTAGAGTTGTCTTGATAATTGTCTACAACTCTCATCCAATCAGGGTGTTTTTCTTTGCAGGTGATGAGAAAATTCCCAAATCCCTTATTGATAAAGTAAACATGTATTATTATTGTGTTCAGTTCAGTTCAGTTCAGTCGCTCAGTTGTGTCCAACTCTTTGTGACCCCATGGACTGCAGTACATCAGGCTTCCCTGTCCATCACCAACTTCCAGAGCTTACTCAAACTCATGTCCATAGAGTCAGTGATGCCACCCAACCATCTCATCCTCTGTCGTCCCCTTGTTACTACTGCTTTTCTGATGTGATTTTTTCACCAGTTTCCTTGTTTTAACAGATATCATCCAGGCAATACCTCACGGTCTAGTGGGAGATTCACAGAATACTTGGTTTGTAGGAAGGAATCAAGCAGCAGAAGGGAAAAGTCAGTTGGTAGCTCTGAATGCCCCTGGTTAGATTGGCTGAGTGAAGGACTGTGTTTCCTGACTTTAGCACTCGATGTGGAGGGAGTTGAAGATTCACAATCCAAACACATGTCTGTATGGCTCACAAGTTCACTCTCTTGTGTGACCTTGAAAGTCTTTATGCCTCTGTTTCTTCACTGTAAATTGAAGAATTTAATAACAGTGATTCCTTCGGTAGCTAATATTTACTGAGCACTTGCCCTATACTAAGAATTATGCTAAGGGATTTCTATACTTTATCACAACTATCTTCACAACTTATATGTGGTTCCTATTTTATGGATGAAGCAATCAAGGCATAGAAAGTTTAAGTAATATGGTTAAATGACGTGGATTTCCTTCCCATTCTTTGGTCCTAAGGATCTCCAGAAGGGCTGAGCATTTCAAAGGGTACTACTGGGCCCAAGATGGGTGCTGCAGGTGAAAGAGTAAAGGGGGAACTATAGAGAAGAAAAAAAGGAGAGAAAAAAGGCAAGTGAAAAGGACGAGGTCTCCAGTGTAGAGAAGAGGAAGAGAATGGATTCTCCAGTCACCATGGAGCCGGGAGGCTGGTGGAGGTTGTCCAGCACTGAGCAGAGGGCTATAATCCAATTTTGGAGACCTTCCCTCCTTCAAAACTACCCCTTACAGTTTACAGACTTTACCATCACTGACACTGAGCCTGTCTATATGCCCTCCACTCTTCTGATGCAAAGGCAGATGATACCCATGGCTTACCAGCTCACCGCTGAAAGCAGCTGGTCACCACACCATCCACACTCTCCAGAAACCACACCTCCTTCATCACTGTGCACTCACAGGGAGATCATTTCATCTCCAGAGGTTTCTTTCCCTGTGTAGGGGATGAATATATATATCTTTGGCTGAATCAGTTGGGGGACAGATCAGGGTCCAAGCTGACCATCTCCTTTCTCCTTGTAAACTCAAGAGGGGCTGGGATATGCAGCGTGCCCAGCTTGTGCCTGACACAGAATAACCTCAGCAATTTAGAGCTGCTTCCGCTCCTCTTTTAAAGTGGGCTCTCTCTGGTGGTGACCAGAGCTGGCAATGTTACCTTGGATTCCAAGGTTCAGTTTTCAGTACACAGTAGCCAGAGCTGTCTTTTCTGAGGTCAGAAGTTACAGTGTCATCTGTCCATTTTCTCTATCTCATTTCACTCTGGGCCCTCCTAACCTGGGGGTCTGTGGATTTGCTTTTAATTCTTAGACCTGCAAGGTCTATCTCCCTATAAGGCTCTAATACCTGGTGTTTCCTCTCCTTGAAATTCATTTCTTCCCTCTTCCCTGACCAATTCATTATAACTCATCACTGGGAATCATCCAGGTATCCAGTTAAACATCCATTTTTTTATAAGTTTTAATTCTGAAATAATTTTAAACTCACATGAAGTGAAAGTTCGTCAGTCATGTCTGACTCTTTGCAACCGCATAGACTGTAGCCCTCCAGGCTCCTCTGTCCTTGGAATTCTCCAGGTAAGAATACCGGAGTGGTAATACCGGAGCCTTTCCCTTCTCCAGGGGATCTTCCTGACCCAGGGATTGAACCTAGGTCTCCTGAATTGCAGGCAGATTCTTTACCATCTGAGCCGAAAGGGAAGCCCCTTAGACTCACATAGAAGTTCACACACACACACACACACACACACACACACACATAGTAGAGTTCCCTCAAATCCTCCACCCAGCTTCCTCCAATGATAACGTCTAATATAACCACAGAATTATATCAAACCAGAGAAAGCATCCCTGGTTTCTTAAGACTTCTTAAGGAAGTCTTTCTTGAACTTCTAATCTAAATTCGTTTATTTTGTGTTTGCTTTCATCCACCTCCGTTATTTATCTTTATGGTGCTCATCTTAGCTTGAAATTACGCATTCCATTTGCATGGTTATTTGATCATAACTTTTCCTCTCTACCAGCCTATAAGTAAGTTCTGTGAATGCAGGAGTCAAGTATACCTTTGCTTGATAGTGCGTCTCCAGCACATTCCACAGTGCCTCCATGTAGAGAGAGCTTACTGAATGAACGGATACGTAGTTGACCAATTTTCAGTCAACTGGCTACCTAAACTCACTGACAGGTTTTATGAAAAATCTAGTGCCCTGCGTCTCAAACTTGAACATGCATACAACCCACCTAGGGATCTTGTTAAAAATGTGGATTCTGATTCAGTAAGGGCCCAAGAGTCTGCGGGTGAAGCTGCTGCCAATGGTCTGTGGAACATGTTTAAAGTAACAAAGTCTCACAATGAAAAACTAATGAAAGAGCTTTAGGGTCTGTCTCCCATGACCACACTCCTTGTTTAGAAAGCTCTGGATGAAATTGGTAGCATCCCAGTTTGCTTCTGTTTTCCAGCTTTGGGGGATTCGGCTGCTTTCTGGATTGTGGCATCTAATGCTCTCACCCTGTATCCTAAAAGCAACAAGACAGTCACTTTCCCCGATCGGCACATTTTCTCTCACCGAGCAACATTCCTGTGCTCCTTGCAGGCATGGAGGCTGATAATGCCAAACTGTCATCTCAGGCTCAGCTTTCACAAGGCATGAAATGCATCAGTTCTAATTTTATTTATTTATTTTCCTTTTTTTTATTTTGCAAAGGCAGCATCTTCAGAAACTATCCAAGAGTGAAAATTAAATATAGGGATTTAATTTGAAACGGTATCCCTATCAAAACAAAACAGGAGAAAAAACACAAAACCTGCCATTGAAATAAAGGATATAAGCATAACACCTGACCTGACTCAGTGTAAAAAAGAGATTTTTTTTTTTTTTTTGGTATCATCTTCCCTCTGTCTGTCTATGTCTCTCCAAGAGAGTCAGTAACCATGGCTTCAGATCAAAGAAATAGAGAGGAGGAGGAAAGAAAGAGAGAAAACAGAGAGGTCCAAGTAGCAAATTGTTAGCAAAAATAACTGAGCGTATATTTATCAGAATCAGACTCCAGGCTAGACGGTTGCTCCCAGAAATCCAGTATCTATGTTACCTCTCTCTCCACATTCTGGGATTGGGTTTCCTCCTTTGTTTCTCCATCCTTTCTCACTGTTTAGTATATGAAACCCATCATTTGTATTCAAGGTCATACATCTGGTAGAGCATATGCCCAAGTAATACAATTTTTAAAAGGTTTGTAGCAAGTTTTTTTTTTTTTTCTGATTTTAATGGGTTTAGGAATTTTGTCACCAATTCACTGAAACATGTGATACACAACAAAATCCCTCTTTATTTTGCTCATCACCCTGGGATGGATGGCAAATGCTTATCTGAGCTTGCTGTTGGAAGTTTAGTTTTAGCCTCATCTCAGATCTCCCTAGATTACATTTTATAATTAATTTCTTTTTCAACTGAAATCTCCATATTTGAGGGGAGATTAGCTCTGGAAAGCTTTTGCTCTATAAGGGTCTGTGACCGACATAGATGTTTCTTGCTGACTATGCTCTGAAATCTGGATGTTTTGTAGTTTACACCTGTGACAAGGATGTTATTCTTTCTTGTACTACCTCTCTGCCTTGGGAGGCAAGCTGAGGAGAGCAACCTCAATTACAGTCAATCATGGGTTGTATTATTGGAAAATTCTGAACGTATTTATTGTACTTGGCATTTGTTATTGGCCCCTGCATTCAACTGTGGACAAACTGATATATTGTCATCCTGGAAACAAAGATTTTACTGTTTAAATACTGTGTGTGTGAGGGGGAGAGAGAGAGAGAATGTGCAGACACATATGTATGGCATGTACCTAATACATTAAAACTGCTACCCAGCATATGAAAATTATAAAAAGGAAACATACATTCTATTGATTTACCTAATATAGATATGTGTGTGTGTAAATGTAATGTATATAATGAGAAAATGTTGACCACACTGTTAGATTGAAATCTTGAAAGGTCACATCTTATTTAATCTTGGTTCTGTGTATAAAGCATAGCTCAGAGCCTGGTACATTTAATGTATATTGACTTAATGAAAATCTCCTTGTCACTGTATGGGCAGGTCTTCATAAAGACGGGGCTGTAACCATAGGGCGTCTAGTCCCATAGATCTAATGGATGAGATGAGCATGAGAAACTCACAACTCCCTGAAATCCTGTGCCACGTTGTATGTATGCGTAATCTGGGGGAAAAGAGCAAAACTTTTATCACAATTCTTTGCATGATAATTATCCGTGGGTCTATAGTCTTATATTTGTGCTTGTCTATAGACATTATCTTGTAAGAGAACCTGCAATACCAAGTTTGAGCTTTATTGCTTCTCCATTTTATTTCTGGAATGAAAGACCTGGCCAGTGACCTGAATGTTTTCTGTACCCATGATGATCCGTGCCAGCAGGGACAGGGGACGGGGAACAATTACTGGTCTCCTTGTCTATTTACATGAGTCCCTAACCTTGTAACAGCTTGCCATAGGACTAATCTCCTTCACTGAGGAAAAACCACCTTAGCCCTTTAATGAACTGTGAAAATGACTGCCCCACACTCTGAAATGAAACTCAAACCAGTATCTTATAAGCTGAGATAAAAATCAAAGGAAACTCACAACTTTGTATAACCACTATGCCACTAATTCCGGCTATAGGTGAGAACTGGATATCTCATTTCAACTTTTTTGTTTTCCACCCCTCCGATCAAATTTCCATATTGAACATCTTGCATGTCAACACCTGGATCAGGGACCCCTGCTGAGACACTGTGGGAAGTTGACAGAGACCTCAGTTCTCATCAGTCCCCAGTGTATTAGCAATGAAGTGGTTTGAGGTTATACGATAAGCGTCAATCACTTTTATACCAACAGAAGTAGCAACACTGACAGTAACAAGGAGAAGCAGTACTCCACTGAATCAAGTGAAAAGTAGGTCCACTTTCTGACTGTCATTCCCATTCCCTAGAGTTGGTATTTTTTAAAAAAATATGTCTTCTATTGTTGTTGGAAATCTAGTTTTCGTCTCATTTCAGATCTCCCTAGGTTACATTTTCTAATTAATTTCTGTTGTAATTGAAATCTCCATATTTCAGGGGAGATGAGCTCTGGAAAACTTTTGCTCTATGAGGGTCTGTGACTGACAGAGACATTTCTTGCTGACTGTGCTCTGAAATCTGGATTTCATAATTTTTTGGACTTATACAGAGAAATGTGCGTGTATACATACATACACACTCACAAATATTCATTTTATAAAACTCTTATGCCAAATTTGGTCTGGGCAAATTCAACAGCAAGTTAAAAACCTTTCCATATACTATATATACGTTTAGCAGTCCTGAATATTCACTGGAAGGACGGATGCTGAAGCTGAAACTCCAATACTTTGGCCACCTGATGCGAAGAACTGACTTATTTGAAAAGACCCTAATGCTGGGAAAGATTGAGAGCAGGAGGAGAAGCAGAGGACAGAGGATAAGATGGTTGGATTACATCACCGACTCAATGGGCATGAGTTTGAGTAAACTCTGGGAGTTGGCGATGGACAGGGAGGCCTGGAGTGCTGCAGTCCATGGGGTTGCAAAGATTTGGACACGATTGAGCGACCAAACTGAACTGACTGAGCCACTTAATGACTAATCACTACATAGGAACTCCATTATACAATCAACTATAATTTTGTTAATCACTGTCCCTGATGACTCAGATGGTTAGGAATCTGCCTGCAATGCAGGAGACCTGGATTCCGTCCCTGGGTCAGGAAGATCCCATGGAGAAGGGAATGGCTAGCCATTCCAGTATTCTTGCCTGGATAATTCCAGGGACAGTGGAGCCTGGAAAGCTACAGTCCATGGGGTCTCAAAGAGTCAGTCACGATTGAGTGACTAACACTTCCTCACATCTCTAACAGACATATAGATGTTTGGCTATTTCAAACAATGTTGATACATACATGTACACACATGTTACTTACTTGGTTGGTAAGTATTCAGACAAGTGTAGGGAGCAAGCACTGCTCAAAGAAAAATTACCAAAGGGTAATTCTTAGGTCTGAGAGTGTATATATTTTTAATTTTCATAGACATTGTCACAATACCCTCTGAAATAGTTGCATCATTGCATACTCTCTGAATATGAGAATGCCTATGTTTACAAGCCCTCAGTAGTCCAGGATATTATGAAAGATGTTTTAAACATAGTCCATCTGATGAGCAAAAATGTGGCATATCCTTATTGTTTCTGTTTGCATTTATTTAATTAAGACTGAGGTATTATATTTACTTAATTATTTGCATTTCCTTTTCAATGACCCTTCCCAAGGTATCAGATCTTTTTAATGTTCTTTCTAGAGAAGATCAAAATTTTTGCATTTTATTCAAATCTAAAAAATACCAAACTTACCACCAGAGTCCCAACACTAGTACACCAATTGGCATTAATAGACCCCATGTTTCATAGCCTTCTTTTACCTTCTTCTTAAAGAGTTAATGTATTAATCACTTTTAGGCTTTTAGGGTAGGGCTGGGGAGTAGGTTAGAAGTTTCCACTAATGGTCAGCTTTATATACTGATAGCTCTCCATCAGTGGAGCTGAATCCGGCCTCTATACCCTGATACTGAATTAAATCTTAGAGACAAGAGTTTGGGGCCTAGTAGAAAAGAAATAGATACCTGTGTTGCTTTGCAGGCAAAAGGGGCCACAACAAGCTAATGCCCTCAAATTGTATGTCCTCACCTGGAGGCGGGTAGTGAGTAGCTTTATAGTAATGCTTCCAAGAGGGTGTGGCCATGATCAGCAGGTGGACATTCTTCTGATTGGTTTGGTGGTAAGGTAAGTGGGAGTCAGCATCATCAACCGTCTAGTTCCAATAGGTCTGGGGTCTGTGTGCTTGTGGGCAGCATACAGTTAGTTTCTCCTACCTGGTGAGGGTTTCAGTATCTGCAAAACAGCGAAGATATTGTTTTGCATATCAGTTGAGGAACCTTCCCTCAGGAACCTTCCCTGAGGCTGCGCTATTGTTTCTAGACTGTTCATCTCCAGTCTCAGCATCCCCCGCCCTTCCCTAATTAGCAACTGTTTGAACCTCCTGTTGGAACTCAGTGGAGGTCTTGGAGGATGAAAGAAGCCTGTTTCCTGTAATCCGGAGATGGGGGACATAGAAGGCTTTTGTGCCCAGGAGCCCCACAGGATCCTTCTTGGTTTCCTCACTTCCCAATATATTTACCAAATGCTTCCTTACCTCTCCTTCCCTATCCTCAAATCAAGCTTCTAGGCTTAGCGAGTCCAATGATACCTACCACTTGGACCCCATTTTTCGTATTGCAAAAGTCTGTTGATTTCAAAGACTATTGATGTCAACTTGGCCTCTCTGATTTGTCAGCCTAAGGACAGCCCTGAAAACCAACCAGAAAAGCATGAAATAAGATAACATGGGCCTCCCCACACAGCAGTGAAAAGCTTGGCAGTGACAGTGCAGTCACAGGCTCAGCTGGGCAGCTTTCAAATTGGGTCCTTTGTATCCATTATGTGCCACTTCCCCTGCCTCCTGGGTGCCCACCCATGTGTGAGGAGGTCTGTGCCCTCAACTCCCAGCCTGAGGAGGAGAACACAGATGTACACGAGAGAAATTTGTCATCTCCAGATGGTGTGTGTGTGTGTGTGTGTGTGTGTGTTCCAAGAAAATGTTACTAATGGACACTGAAATGTGAATTTCACATCATTTTCACAGGTCGTGAAATGTTATCCTTAGGATTTTTTTCAACCATTTAAAAATGTGAAAGCCATCCTTGGTTCAAGCGTCACACAAAAATAGATGACAAGCTGTATTTGGATGGACCAGAGTTGTGTCAGCCTCTGAACTACATTGTTGCAAACACAGTTAAAGCCCAAAGTGCCTCTTCCCAAAATGTATCCTCTGATAACCACAACTAACCATTCTCCTTAAATGGGTATCTATCACTCCTATATCCACATTACTCACTCAGTTGTGTCCGACTCTGCAACGCTATGGACTGTAGCCCACCAAACTCACATACTATTATCTTATGTGTAATATTGATTTGTATATTTCGCACTTCATAGAAGTGGTATCATGGCTTGTATACCCTTCTACCTTATTGCCCGGTACTTTGATTGGTGCTCTGTCCATGGTGCTGAATGGAGCTCCAGTGCAATTTTGTTCACTGCTGTATTTCTTTACACTGTGAGATGATTCTGCTTATGTTATTCATTCCTATGATAGTGAATAGGGATTTGGGTTGCTGCCTGCTGATTCCTTTCTTTGCATGTCTCATCTCTTTTCACCTTCACCATGACCTTGTTAGATCTCCAAATCTTAACTCTAGGACAAAGGACTGGATTTCTACTGGGTCTTCAGGCTCCTCCAGGACTCAGCAACAGCAGTTCCTAAAACATACAGTTTCTAAGAGTTTGAGAAATTTCTCGTGTTTGTGATTCCCAATTTAAAGCAAAACCAAAAGGTACATTGTAAAGGTCTTGCCATTTTTTTCATACCACCACTCTTCCTTTGCCCCATATGTTCTTTAGCAGCCAGGATGCCAGGATTGTGCATTATATTCCTACTATTTGTCTGTTGCTGCTGCACGAGATACTTTTTAGCTACACTACTTACAGCAACTGTTGGAAATAGGTCCTCCCTCCTTTGTTTCCCTCGCTCCTTTTTCCCACTTTCATTCTTATTCTCTTTCTTTCCTTTAATTATTTTCCTCATTGTAACTATGAGGAAAATGAGGTTTGCAGTGATTAGATATTTTTGATTACATATTTTTGCCAATGCTGCAGGGCCAAAATTTGAAGCCAGGTCTGGTTTATTCCAGAGCTGTTTATTATTCATTTGAAAGGCATTGTTGGACATTGGTGGTATGCCAGGTGCCCTTCTAGGCATGAATGAGGGGTGATAAGGGATATTGCAAAGGCCCCACTCTCATCAAGCTTACCTTCCAGTTAGGGGAGACAGGTTATGAGCATATGCATACTGCTAGGTAGTGATAAGTTCTAGGAAGTGAAAAGCAAAGTCTATAAAGAGGGGCTGGTTGGAGAGGGGGAGCTGTCAAAGAAAGAATCTTTGATAAGGTGACATTTGGTATTTCAGCTTTATGTAAGTAAGGGAAAGAGGTGGGTCTGCCACATGGACGAGCATTGCAGACAGTGGAACAGCATGTGTGAAGGATTTGGTCTATGGACATGCAGGAATAGCAGGGAGGTGGGGTGTCTGGAATACAGAAAAGACAAAACGTGTCATATCTTTCTATTTATTCCACTGCAGAAGGCAGGGATTGTGCCTACTGATCTTTCAGTTCAGTTCAGTCACTCAGTCGAATCCAGCTCTTTGTGATCCCATGGACTGCAGAACACCAGGCTTCCCTGTCCATCACCAGTTCCTGGAGCTTGCTCAAACTTATGTCCATCAAGTCAGTGATGCCATCCAACCATCTCATCCTCTGTCGTCCCCTTCTCCTGCCTTCGATCTTTCCCAGCATCAGGATCTTTTTAAATGAATCAGTTCTTCATATTAGGTAGCCAAAGTATTGGAACTTAAGCTTCAGCATCAGTCCTTCCAATGAATATTCAGGACTGTTTTCCTTTAGGATTGATTGGTTTGATCTCCTTGCAGTCCAAGGGACTCTCAGGAGTCTTCTCCAACACCCAGTTCAAAATCATCAGCTCTTTGGCACTCGGCTTTGTAATGGTCCAACTCTCACATCCATACCTGACTATGGGGAAAAACCATAGCTTGAACTAGATGGACCTTTTGTTGGTAAAGTAACGTCTCTGCTTCTTAAAATACTGTCTAGGCTTGTCACAGCTTTTCTTCCAAGGAGCAAGTGTCTTTTAATTTCATGGCTGCAGTCACCATCTGCAGTGATTTTGGAGCCCAAGAAAATAAAATCTGTCACTGTTTCCATTGTTTCCTCATCTATTTGCCATGAGGTGATGGGACTGGATGCCACGGTCTTAGTTTTTTTTTTTTTTTGAATGTTGAGTTTTAAGCCCGTTTTTTAAACCTCCTCTTTCACTTTCATCAAGAGGCTCTTTAGTTCATCTTTGCTTTCTGCCATAAGGGTAGTGCCATGTGCCTATCTGAGGTTATTGATTTTTCTCACGGCAGTCTTAATTCCAGCTTGTGCTTCATCCAAGCTGGATGATGCATTCTGCATTTTGCATGATGCATTCTGCCTACAAGTTAAATCATCAAGGTGACAATATACAGCCTTGACATACTCCTTGCTCAATTTGGAACCAGTCCATCGTTCCATCTCCAGTTCTTTCTGTTGCTTCTTGACCTGCAGCTTTCTCATGAGGCAGGTTAAGGTGGTCTGGTATTCCCATCTCTTGAAGAATTTTCCACAGTTTGTTGTGATCTACATAGTCAAAGTCTTTAACGTAGTCAATGAAACAGAACTAGATGTTTTTCTATCGATCTTTATTAAACATTTATCATGTACCAAGCATGATATTCAGTATTGAGTATGATGAAAATAGCAAGTTAGTATAGAAATGATGGATTGAATATACCCACATGTTTCAGAGGCCATTCCTTGAACCTACCCTCTGTCCTGGCATTCATCATATAACACGTCAACACATGTAATGAATAGTACACACCCATCCCCCAGAAACTCTGGAGAAGCCATGCTGTGTATTTGCTCCCCCATGTGCAAAAATACTTTCATTTCCTTCTCCCTCCCACCCCTCCTTCCCTTCATTTACCACTTTCATTCCTATTTTTCTTGCTTATTATTTGTCCATTTTGCTGTCTCTGCCTCCCCCTCTCCCACCCCACCCCCTTCTTTGTAAATTCAGTTTGGAAAATTACTGGAACGAGCTTGCTCCTGGGTTTTTCATGGCTGGGTGAACCTTACGGATAGCTTAATTTCTTTTCTTGGCTTAAACTGGACTTCTAGTGTGGTGTTCTCACAAGACAGACAGCTAGCCCTCCCTGAGCCTGTCCCCAGTTCTTTCTCATGCCTCTGTGCTCTGGCCATTGCTCCTGCTTTCTGGAGTGATGTTCCCCCTCACTCCTCATCACCATTCCAAGCAGCCTTCTAGGCTTTTCTCGGCTTTTCCATGAAGTGTTCCATTGGTGTGCCCATCATCATCTCTACACCAGTAGTTGTCCCTCTGTGAGTCAGTCAATAGTAAAATAGTTGCTCTTCTATAGCCCAGGAGGGCACAACAGGTCTACAGCTCTGTATGACTCAAAGTAAAATAAAAGCAGAGTCACAGAAGAAATCCCCACACAGAGTAAATCCTCTGTGGAGCGGTTTGGAGATTAGACACCCATCACCTGGGGGCCCACACACCTGCCCCTGAGCTCCTCATAATGCACACCCCCACTATATTATTCTTGGTGAGGGGCTTTCTGTACTTCTACAAAATTATTCTGCCCTCTTGTTTTCTCTCATGTCCCCAGTTCCTAGCCCCATGCTTGACAAAAATAGTGTATGATTCCAGAACTTTCTATGTAGTAAGCATGGCCTCCTGAATGTCCAAAGACTAACAATACAAGCCAGCATTTAGAAAGTCACACTGGGCTGAAATCAGGAGATTGCCTAGAAGAAAGCAATGCCACAGGCTCATCATGCCGGAGGAAATTTGATCCAAGTTTGTAATTTTCACAGAAATTTCTTGTCCTCAATATAGTCTTTCAGGGGTCAATGCTGGAGTCTCACTTTTGAAGATCTCAGTTTCTAACTGGTATGTGCCACAGAGGGCGCTAGACCCAGTTGGGAATGAAGTTTCTATGAGCACAAGATTGTTGAAACATGTGTGTGTGTGTGTGTGTGTGTGTGTGTGTGTGTGTATGTGTGTGTTGTGGTTGGAAACTTTGATAGGAACGTTGTAAAACAAAGAATAGGACTGTAGAAAGAACAAAATAAAAATTTACAAACAGATTATGGGCTTTAAAAACTATTCTGCTTTAAGTTGAAAATTAATGGGGGATGGGAAAGAGTTTTAAAGTGTTTATGCTTACCAGCTTGGTTTATGGTTTTATTTAAGACTAAAGTTTTGCAATATTAAACTGTTGTCTCTAAGCTTTGAGTTCTTTACCTGTAAAAGGTAACTTACTCTGGATTTTTTCCAAACTTTAAAAGAGAAAAAGCACATGATACACTCAGCACAGTTCCTGACCCAGAGGAGAGGTGGCTCTGGTGGTTTTGGAGGTTAATGCCACTCTTGCTATCAATGGAGCCATTCTTGGAAGGAGAGATCTGCCTGAGCCTCAGGAAAAGCTCCACAGAAAGCAGCCCAGGAAGTGTTAGGAGAAGATCACAGGAAAGGAAGAGGCAGTTCAAGCCCCAGGAGGGAGCTCTCTGAATGAACACAGAGTGTCAGTCAGCAATGCAAATGCTGTTTAGAAAAGGCAGAAACCCCAGAGACACAGACTTGCCAGAGCATCACAGTTTTGATTGCTTGGGTAAGAGTGAGAAGGAAACAGGTCCCAGTGGGTAAAGGATGGTAAAGACCTTCAGATCTTAAAGTCAATAGTCTGATTTTTACCATCCTCCTTTGATTCTAAAATTCTAAGAACCTTCATCTTACAGAGAAAAAGTCTGAAGCCTCGTCTGGTAAATGACCTTCTCGGAGTCACACAGCATGTGAAAGAGAGAGAGACCGAGCTCAGACCTAGCCCCTCACTCCAAGGGGAGGGAGGCCCTACACAGCAATGTGGCTGCAGGCAGGCCACCCCGCATGCCAGGTGGCAGGATGACTTCTGGGTCATCTCAGATCCGAGTTACCTTCCAGTTCTGCCTGACCACTACCTGCATAGAATATTTCTTTAGTTTCACTGGGAGAATGCTTCTTCTTGGCGTTTTAAAATTTCACATAAATAAATTAACCCAAATCAAAACATGAATATAAAAGAAAGCTATTGGGAGAATGGCATTGAAGCATGTATAATATCATATAAGAAATGAATCGCCAGTCTAGGTTCGATGCAGGATACAGGATGCTTGGGGCTGGTGCACTGGGATGACCCAGAGGGATGGTATGGGGAGAGCGGTGGGAGGGGGGTTCAGGATTGGGAACATGTGTATAGCCGTGGCAGATTCATGTTGATGGATGGCAAAACCAATACAATATTGTAAGGTTAAAAAAATAATAAAAACAATAAATTAAAATTTAAAAAAAAAGAAAGAAAGTAAGCTATTGTCTCAGGTAGAAATGTCTGTACTACTTTGCAGTCGGTTCCCTTGAGACACAGTGATCATATTGGTGATGAAAGCTGGGGATGGGGGACTTTGATCACAACCCCAGCTTCCACTGTGTGAGCACAGTCCAGCCTGACCCCGGACTGAATACGTTTCCCTACTGTGGTTTTAAGCTCTCACAACCACTAGCAAGACGGCTCCTGTTTATACCCATCTGACAGACTTGAGCAGTAAAATGATTTGCTTCGGTTTACCAAGCTAAGCCTGCATTTAAGCCACTATACCCCTGCTCCAAGCGTGGCCTTTAAAAAGCAGCTTCCCGTCTTTAGAGCAGCACCGATCTGGGGGCATGGAAACTGCATTACGCCAAGCAGCAGCTGTTGCAGAGAGTGAGGGAGCTTAGAAAGAGCAGCACAGTGTCCTAATTACCTGCGGCAAGGAAAACATCTGCGTGGGAAAAGTAATGAAATTAATTCTAAAGTCTAGCAGTTGCCTACATTAATTGACGTTAATTAATGCCAAATTACAAGACACCTCCTATGGAATCGCATCATACACTCACCAGAATTGAATATGGAAAGAGTTCATCACACTTAATGCTATTACAGCAAGCCCCAAGGGGAATAAGAGTGATCGGTCCCTCATTATGAAGTGCAGCCAATTTCTTTTTGTTTCCATTAGGAGGGGAACGAGAACAAACCAGGAGCACTTTACCATGGGCAGGCGGTTGGAATTGATCGGTTCCCCTTCAGCTTGTAGATTTCACTTTGAGCCACTCCGAGCAAGACATGGTTTCAAGACCTCTTCCTGGAGCTTTTCTTGGGTGCTTTAGTTGTACATTTTAAAATTCTCAGCATAAGAACAGCTCATTGAACAGATCTGCCTCACTGTGTGGCATGGGGAGTGGAGAGGGATAGAACAGGCAAAGGAGTTAGAGACGGTTCTCTAATTCTTAGGAGTAGAATCCCACAAGCCCACCATGACCCTTGGGCTGCCTTCCCTGGCTACGAAGTGCTGGCCAGAGATTTGCATGCTGTCTGATTATCTGCCTCTCTCATGTAACTGCCTCTGTACTAGCGTTGACATCTAGTATATATCTATTATTCATTTTCCCCATGCAAACATACATATGTAGATATCTATATATACCACTTGCACAAAATCGTGTCCATATGCACATATTTTGGTAACCTACTTTTTAAAAACTTTTATTTTGGAATAATTTTAGATAAACAGAGAAGTTACCAAGACAGTGCAGCTCTACCCAGCATCCCTTAATGCGAACATCTTATACAACCATGACCTATTTTTCAAAGCTAATAAGTTAACATTGATACAACATTATTAGTTGATAACTATTTTATTTTATAAAATGTATTAAGAATGTCTATAAATCCTCATATAAGGATTCATAACAAGCTATGCATGTTCTACAATCTATTTAGCTGTGCCTCAACTGTTGGCCATTTTGTTTTCTCTTACCTTTTTAAATTATAAACAACACTATGGTGAATATCAAAGTAACTAAATCTTTGCATGGTTCATTAATTATTTCTTCAAGTCAAATTCTCAGAAATGAACTCACAGTCAAAAGAGATTTTAATAAATGTTGATCCGTATTGACAAATTACCTCATGAAAACATACAGTTGGTCTTTCTTTCTTCTTTCTCCTTTTTCTTTGTATCTAGGTTTGTCCATTGATAATTTGAAGCCAAAACATACTTAACAAAAATTGGCCCCAAACTTGCTGGGGTTTTTCATGCAATGTAGTGGGAATAAGCTGGAGAAGGCAATGGCAACCCACTCCAGTACTCTTGCCTGGAAAATCCCGTGGACAGAGGAGCCTGGTGGGCTTCAGTCCATAAGGTCGCGAAGAGTCAGACACAACTGAGCGACTTCACTTTTACTTTTCACTTTCATGCATTGGAGAAGGAAATGGCAACCCACTCCAGTGTTCTTGCCTGGAGAATCCCAGGGACAGGGGAGCCTGGTGGGCTGCCGTCTATGGGGTCACACAGAGTCGGACATGACTGACGTGACTTAGCAGCAGCAGCAGCAGCAGCAGTGGGAATAAACCAGACTTGGAGTCTGGCCAACCCAGTTTGAAAACCCATACTGCCCTTTCTATAGTCTCCAGGAGCTTCACTCTCTTTACTTGCAAAGTCAGCTGATAAATTATATGCCAGAGTATTGTGACGATTAAGTGTACCAAATGAATGTGAACATGCTTTAGAGTACTTGGCACATAAATTCGCAGCAAATATTAGTTTCCCTGTTCTTTCAATTTCTCCCCAAATCCCTCAGATTCATAATTTCCATATAGTTAAGTTATAAATATAAAGAGTTTATTTTTATATTTTCCATCTTATGTTTGTTCAGGGACCTTTGAAGAGAGAGTTGAAATCTTAAGAAAGAAATTATTAGATAACACTACAAATAAAACAAGCACGGTGTACTCATCAAGAAATCCTATGAGTGGCAGTCTTACGAATTCTAATTGGAAAGTTGTATTTGTAATCTGAAGCCCGAGACTTCCTCAGTCAGAACCTTTGATTCAGATTGTTTTCATTCATTATCTCATGTAACAAGAAGCATGAGAAAGGGCAGCTCTGGGTTCAGTACAGTCAGACGCTCAGTGATGTCATCAGGGAATGGGCCCTTTCCATCTCTTTGTCGTATTCATTGTGGAAGCTCAGCTGTAAGACTCCTCCATGCACAGAAAGGCTAGAGCACTTCCAGACATCATATTGACGCAGTGTTGTATGGGGGCTGAAGAAGGTTTTCTGCTGTGCCTCCCTGTAGCCCCTTATTACTTCTTATTTACTAGAACTGGGTTTAAAAGGCCTCTCCTAAAGCAAATGATAGTAGGTGGAGTAGGAAGACTTGGAGTAAACACAGACCCAAGAGAATTATTCCCAGCATATCAGAGCTTCCGAGTGACATGGGAGAAAGATGAGCCACCAGATCCATATTGGATTTTCTGGCAAAGAGGTAGGGAGGAATGAGTGTTGGACCAGTCACCAACAGTAATCAATAGTGAAATATAACTGGAATACTCAAATTCAGTTTTTTAAAGGACCTACAATGTGCCCCAACACGATCTAATCATTGTGAAAGGTTGCAGAAGAAAAAATAGAAACATTATAGTTTCTGTACAACTTCTGAGTTTCAAAACATTTAGTCCTTAGAACCAAACTATGAGACAGTTGACATGGGCATCCTCGTTTGAAAAATGACAGTGATGACATTGTCATGAGGGAGGTGAAGCGGTGTTCTTTGAGAGATGCAACTAGGAAGTGACCATGGCAGAATTCAAAACCGGGTCTCACAGATGCCAGCCTCCATTTCTATGACCCTGAGCTGCCTTCTGAAAGGCAGGAGTCAACTGAAAGCTCTGCAAGGGTCTGATGGGCTATGAAATGGTGAGGTAAAGATTTTGTGTCCCACAAAGAGAAGTGTTCTGGGAGGAGATGAGTCCCAGAAATTCTCTTCAGAGATGAAGTTCATGAATTATGTCCTAAAATGAAACTTTATTAATTAAAGTTAATATAATTAATTAATATAATTAATAATTTAAATCATATACATTTAATATATATTATATAATTGTAATTTTATATAAATTTTACAATAATTATTATAATAATATAATATAATATATAAATATAATATATTTAATTATAATACTAATTTATATATTTATAATTATAATTCATATAATTAATTAATATAAGAATGTCTGAAAAGTAGATGGGAAAGGGAGAGTAGAAGTCTTTTCTTTAGTCATTCTTTGGAGGACTAGATGGGTTAAAATATATACTTGAGAGCTGTTTCCATCCCCACACCTGGCAACAGGATAAAGGAAGACTGTGGATAAAGCTCTCCTCCTTCCCTCTCCTTAGAGCTTATCAGCACCTGTCAGCCATTGGTCAGTTGGAGCAAATGTGCATGTCGCCCCCTAGTGGCACTGCTTGTAGAGTACAGGTTTGCCCAGGTTCTTTAAGAAAAAGTAGTGGGCTGCTGTCTATGGGGTTGCACAGAGTCGGACACGACTGAAGCGACTTAGAAGCAGCAGCAGCAGCGGTGCTAGAAATTTCCTTCAGGGAAGTCATTAGTGAGTCCTTATATCCAACTCAGCGTACAGTTGCCTACCCCCATTTCATGTAAATAATCATGTCCTTATTTCTCCATTTGGAAGAGTGTATTTCTTCATACATCTTTGTATGTCCTAAAATCAAACTCACCCATTCATTAAACATCAAAAAAAGGTAAAATAATTTCCTTTTTCGTTCAAAAAGATATATTCCAGTAAAGTGGCATGTTCCAAAGAATATTTATTTATTATGTACTATGTGCTGATTTGTTTCATACTTAGATTGTGATAAGTTCCATGAAGGGAATTAACAGGATGGAGTATTGTTGAAAAGCAATCATAGGAGACCTCCAGAAATAACAGTAAGCTGAAATCTAGACCATTTTTAGAGAACAACCTGGGGAGAAGCCTTTAGAACAGAGGGAATACAAATGTAAAGCCTCTTAAGTGGCAGAAAATTCGGCCAAATTTTTAAACATATTTTAGGTCAGATTAGAAGAATCACTTGGAGAGAAGAGATTAGCGTGAGGGGAGGTTGAAGCAGCATTGACGGAAGGTTTGAATGTATTCGGGAGTTCTGCAAAGGGAGGTCTCAGTGACGTCTGATGCATAGAGAGGGCAGAACAGTTGTGGCTGAGAAACAGAGACAGCCTCCCTGGGACAATATATTACTCCTGTCAGCAGCAGGGGTCCAATCTGTTAAGAGTCCTTTTTACTGGAACGTGTATCACCTGCTCTAGTCTCAGGTGAGAGGCAGGGTCTTAGTTTCCTCAACTCTAAAATGAGAGCAATGTTTTTGAGTATGGAAGCTCTTCTCAATTCTGTTTTATTTCCAGTTAGTAATTGAAGAAAAACCTCTATCTTGACCTAGGGCCTTATTGTTTATAACAGTGTACTTCTAGCACGAGATGACCAATGATTGCGTGTATGTTTGTGTGTTTCCCTATCAGAGTATGGAGGTGAATCCTATTAATAAGGAAAATAACTAAAAAAGCACAGATATTATTGCCAGCTTTTGAATTTTTTTTTTTTCATTTTGGTTTGGAAGGAAAAAAAATTAGTTAATAGAATTTAGTATTCTAGGATGACAGGAGCTAGTGGAGGCACTGGGAAATGGTGGTGCTGTTGATAGCAAGTGAGTAAAATAACCATGAAAATTTAAACAATGATAATAACAACAGTAATGTAGTTAATAGAGAATGTTGAAAGAATTTGTTGAAAGAATTGCAGAAAGGAAGAGAATGGAAAATGTCTACTCTGACTCTGTATACTGTGTGTAAACCACCCCACCTGCATTTTTTTCTTTTTTTTTTTTTCAGATTCACAATACCTAACATGCCGAATGCAGAACTGCACAGAGGCCAACAGAAATAAACCTTTCCCAGGCTACATTGACCCAGACTCTCTGATTGTCCAGGATGATTATGTGTTTGTTCAGGTATGAAAGATCCGCTTCTCACAGACATTTCCCTTCCCCGCTTCTAATGCAGCCTCTTCACCTGCCTGCCCTCCCTGAAGAACAATAGAGAAAGAAGCAAAGGCATTCTTTTTTTTTTTTTTTAACAAAAGGAACATTACCAAGTTGAAGCTTCTATACTAACAGAATAGTAATTCCTTCTAATGTGAAGCTATTGCTTCTTAGTGAAAGAATTCGGAGATAAAGTAATTGGTAAGAAGTGGATGTATTTGGAGAGAAACACAGTCCACAGACAGCATGTGGGCCATCTCAGAGGGCGAGTGAGAGTTTAGACGTATGGCACAGTTAGTTTTTACAGCCTGGGTAATTTCATAGGCTAATCAGTGGGAGGATTATTCCAGTTATTTGGGGGAAGAGACAGGCATTTCCGGAACTGGGCCATCACCCACTTTTTGACCTTTCCTGGTTGCCCTCAGAATTTGTCACGGCACTGGTTGGTGTGTCTTTTAGTGTGCTAATGTATTACAGTGAGTGTATAATGCAGCTCGCGGTGCCTTGGAAACAGTCTTCCCGCCCTCTTGGACCCAGTTGGTTCTAATCAGTCTTTGTCATGTCTTATGACATGTCATTCTTTTAAAGGTTCTGCCCTGCCCTCTTCCCTCCTGTTTCACTTCCTTGGAGCAGTGTCTGGAGGATGTGTTAAAACAGCGTCCTGGGGACATTGCTCTGAATACTCAGGTTGTCTCCAGAACTACGCACACTTGCATTCATCCTCATCACATCACCTGCATTCCAAAGGGGCTCCCTTCAGTCGTCAATGGGACTGAGCAGATACGTCAGTCTCTTCCTAGAGCAGTCCGCCAACAAGCCCCCTCTTCAGAACCTGCCTTAAAATAGCCAGGCCGTAACACGCTGTGGGGTGGCTGGAGGTGGTTAGCCAGTTATCAGCCATTATTGTCAGGCACTGCTGTGATTAGGATCAAGAGAATGCAGATGAGACATTCAGGTGGGTGTTTAACTTCCAGAGAGAGCAGAGAGCAGTTTGAGAAACAGGGTTAAGGAGTAATTAGAAGAGAGAAGGAACAAGTATCCTTTGGTTTCATTTTGCAGTTAAAACTTTAAACTTGTTTGGACAAAACATTTAAAAACTCAATTGTTGCTTCTCATGTTGCTTTTCATGTTAAAATTGACAAAGTTGCTATTGCTAAATAGTTTATATATAATACACATGCTGCTAAGTTGCTTCAGTCGTGTCCGACTCTGTGCGACGCCATAGACGGCAGCCCACCAGGCTCTGCTGTCCCTGGGATTCTCCAGGCAAGTACACTGGAGTGGGTTGCCATTTCCTTCTCCGATGCAGGAAAGTGAAAAGTGAAAGTGAAAGTCGCTCAGTCATGTCCGACTCGAAGCGACCCCATGGACTGCAGCCCACCAGGCTCCTCTGCCCATGGGGTTTTCCAGGCAAGAGTACTGGAGTGGGTTGCCATTGCCTTTTTTCACTATGATTGAGACATTCTAGACACTACTGTATTTACTTGGGCAAGAAATTATAATTTAGAATATTTGATCCCATATATTGAAAAGCAAATGTTCAAATTCCTTGTACTTTTAAACTATTTCACATACACACACACACACACACACACACACACACACACTTACTTTTTTTCTTTAGGAAAATGAGTAATGAGCACTCTGATAACTTCAGCATCAAATTATCAAGTGACATTAAAATGGAAAATGGTTACCCATATTGGTTCTGTATATAATTCATTTCTCCATCAGTGTTGCTTCCAGGGACCTTTCCTATTTTCTATTAACAATTTATAATCCACATATATGACTTACAAATGAGAATCAAGTGTGCATTTAGAGTTTTATATATATTTTTACCCAGGCCGCTATGAATATATAACCCATTGCTAGGACTGAGAGAGAGCTGGCCACATCATGCTGAATATGATAACTTACCAGTCATATTTTTATGTGTCTGATGAAAATTCACCCAGAGCATTTGTTGACATTCTGAGTATGCAAACCAACTGACTTTTGAACTCCGCGTGTTTATATGAGTTAAGAGTGGCAACAGGAATCCAGAGAAACTGAGAGTAAAATGGTGGTTTTCAGAGGCTAGGGAAATGGGGAGATGCTGGTCAAAGGGTATACATGTCTAGCTATAAGTTCTGGGGATGTAGTGTACAGCATGGTGGCTATACTATATTATATACTTGAAAATTATTAAGAGAATAAGTCTGAAATGTTATCAACACACACACAGACACACGCATATACAATCTTAATTAAATGGAAAGACGGAGGTGATTGCTAACCTTATATGTGGTAAACATTTCATAATATATATGCATCAAATCATACTGTACACTTTAAAACTGCATATGTTATGTGTCAATAATATCTCATTAAAGGCGGATTAAGGGGGAGTTTGGCAGTGCAGCCCTGACACCTCATTCCTCATGGTGCTCAACTGAGATGGAGACCACACTGCTCCTCCCCCTCCCTCAGACCCACAGGGTTCTTTGGGCTGTAGATCCTGGATGGACCTGGGACAGCAGCTCACCTTTCTCTTCCGGGAGGGGGAGATGGCGAATGATTTAGAACCATGATCCCGGCTTGGCTTTCCATCTGTGACATCAGCAGCACTGCTGTGTGGGGGACGTGCACACAGTCGACTGTGACTGCCTGAAACTGGAGTTCAGTGCCTGGGGATGGGGGCTGCGGTCCTGCCACTGTGTGACTTGGCCCATCCCCTTTCGATATGGCACAAGGACCTGTTGGTATAGTCGCAGTCTTGGGGCTAGAGAGATCTGGGTTGCTGAGGGGCTCTGATCCCATATATCCTCAGGCTTGTGTCAGTTAAAAGAAAAATAACCAAAATTCTTTCCTGACTTCTGAGCCACAAGGCAAGTTGAAGAATTGTGTTTCTGTCAAGGGAGTTCAGTTTGGGCCTCTGACCAACTCACATACACCAAGTTGTTTTGAACTGGATGCCAGTGCTTTACACTTGCCCACAGTAGGCGCTCGCTCTGTTGCCTTGGTACCTACCCCTTCCGTGCAGGGACTGTTCTGTGACCTGTAACTGTGGCAGTGGCTTCTTTTACCACCTTTGTGTTTTCGTTGCAGCTGACATCAGGGGGACGGCCACATTACTACGTGTCCTACCGAAGGAATGCGTTTGCCCAGATGAAGCTCCCCAAATATGCCTTGCCCAAGGTATGGCCTGAATCGGCTTCTCTATTTCAGTTCCTATTCTTTTTCCCAAGGACTCTTTCAGTCTCTTGTATTTTTTTTTAAATCCCCCATCTCCATTTCTCAAATTCACTTATATTCTTTTTTGCCAATCTCACTATCTATCTTCCTTTCTCTCTCAGTGGCCCCTCCCTCTCATACCCCTCTTTTCCTCTCTCTTTCTCTGATTCTTTGGAATTCTTACTATAGGGACATTTGAGTAAACTGATAACCGATTTGCTTTTGCTTGTCAAGTGGTATGTATTGGTTTTTAGCAAAACAGAAACTATGCTTTGGACATACAGTATATCAGAGCAACAGATGTGATACATATATATTTTGACCTGTTATTATTTATAAAGTGATACAGTCACTGTATCACAGATACAGTGATACAGCTTCTGACCTTTGTTTTCCCTCCCAGTGGAACTTATGAGAGTAGTTGCCTTTAGGGTTCAGCGACACAGCTAATTTTTAAAACTTCCCCCAAAACGTACTCTTTTGAAAATAGAGGCAGAAAAGAGACTGCCAACAGCTAACATCCCCAGGCTGTCTCTCCATAAACACTGAAGAACTGTGTTAATACGGAGTGCCACCTAGTGGACGTGAAACTTACTTAGGAGCTCAAAGTTGTGGATTTGCAGTCTTGTTGCCACTGTGATGTATTTTAAGCGGCCGTAAATTGTTAATGCATCCTGCCTTTTTTTCTAGCAACAACCACTGAAATGTGTCTTCATTTAAAAAAGATTTTATTGCAGTATAGTTTATTTGCAGTATTATATTAGCTTCAGGTGTACAACATAGTGAGTCAATATTTTTTCTAGGTTATATACTCCATTTAAAGTTATTATAAAATAATGGCTATATTTTCTTGTACTGTATAATGTACCCTTGTTTATTTTATACATAGTAGTTTATGGCTCTGAATCTCTTGCCTTTATCTATCCCCTTTACCACCCCCTTTCCCCACTGGTAACCACTATTTTGCTCTTTGTATCTGTGAGTCTGCTTCTCTTTTGTTGCATACATTTGTTTGCCTTATTTTTTAGATTCCACATATAAGCAATAGCAGAGAATGTGTCTTTCTCTAACTTATTTCATAAGCATGATTCTCTCTTGGTCCATCCTCACTGTCACAAAAGGCAAGATTTCACTCATTTTTATGACTGAGTAATATTCCATTGTACATTGATATGTATAATGGGGTACATATGTGTACACACACATATGTGTAGTTACATGTATATATATTTGAGTGCATTTATCTTTTTTGATTAGTGTTTTGTGTTGACTATATAACCAGCAGTGAAATTGCTGGATTGTATGGTAGTTCTATTTTTAGTTTTTGAAGAACCACCATACTATTCTTCACAGTGACTGCACCAATTTACATTCCCACCAACAGGATACTAGCGTTCTCTTTTCTCTGTATCCTTGCTAATGCTTTGTAGACTTTTTGATGATAGCCATTCTGACATGTGGGTGTGTTGATCATGAAACAAGGGAGATGTATGTGGCTATAAGAAGGGGATAGTGTAGGTTTGAATGCAGCTCAGCTTTGAAATCTTTGGTTGAACAAAGAGCATCAATAACTTCTTTTCAATTGTATTTTCAGGACTCTGTGTCTTGCGTTTTTATCCCTGAGTTTGTAATATGCTCTCTTGGATCAATACCAGCTTCCTGCCCGGGGACCCTGAGATAGATCCAGCACAAGGGCACAGCAGGTCTTCTCTCCCAGGAGAGCCAGTGGCTTCTCCAGGCAGAATTCTCCTTCTTGGCCATCACTCTGCCCCTAACCCTAGCGTAGTGAGAGGTGAGCTGTAAACCTCAGCCCATTAGAGATAATAACACACATTAAATTATGCTGTTAACTTCAAAAAAGCATTTCCATGTGAGTAGTTACTATTTTCAGCTGGTAAGAGATTCATAACAGTGGTAATTGCCCAGAACTAAGCCTGTGCCTGTATATGTTTAAATGCTCCTCATTTGTGATTTAGCTTGAACTATTTTACAAAAAAGACAAACACAACATTGGAGTTGTGCCTTAGATGAGAATTGGGTAAAGTCAGTAAAAGAAAAATTTAGTGTTGTTAAAATTTCCCTTGGTAATCTTTTTGGGAGGTCCATGAGGGAGATGATCATGTTATCTTGGTAAGTTCAACAGAGCTGGTGGTTTTATTTGTTTTGTTTTATTTCCCTTGAGCACTGAAATAAGTTTCTGACTTTGATTGACCGACAAATGAAGTAGTTGGCTTGCAAGATTTACACCTTTAAAAACAAGAATACACTCAATGCAGTGAGATGCTTCTGTTCAAGAGGCATGTGGGAATTGGGACCAAATCAGGAAACAGCATATCTGAGCCACTCATCTCTTGCTTACTTCCTCTTGGGAATATACTTTGTGAGTGGAATAAGTTTCAGCTAAACTAAATGCTACTTGCTGCAGAATCAAGGCTAAAATATAAGTCTCTGGACTCCCAGATCAGCATTTCTTGTATTATACTCTCCTACTCTCAAAATAAACTAATAGAGTCTATAACTAAAAGGGAGCAGCACCGCCCACCCCCCCAGATTTTTATACACTGAGTAGCGTCCAAAGAAAAAGTCCCATTGATCTAAGTTGTCTCAGAAATGGTAGTTTAAAATCAAAGAAATCACTTTGGGCCCTTGGCTGGAGTGTTAGGAATTGCATACCTTGCATTCTTTTTCATTGCCATCACACCAATCACTGTGGATCATCGCACCCAGTGGTATCATGCCAAGCTGGAAGGAGAAGTTTTACTTTGAGCCTAAATCAGCTATCTGCACCGCATCCCCACTCCACTGTCCCAGATGAGTGTTTTCCATTACTCAGCCTCATCTGAGGTCTGAAGATAAGAATGCGGTGATTAATTTAGCTTGTTCCCAGAAAAATCAGAGCCACTACAGCAAATGAATATATTATTTGGTCCAAGTAGGTGTTTATTATTTAAAGCAAAGAGATACCTCATTACAATCCCATTACACCTTCAAAGAGAAGCCTCAGCTTGGTTGGAGTGATCCATGGCAAAGATGCATGTTTCATGACCTGCTATCAAACCTTTTCCTACTGTAGCAGTAAAGGAGCAAAGTTCCATGCTCCCTAAAGGAACGGAGACAAAAACCAGCACTTCCATGATCAAATTTTCTTTAGTCATCCTCTTCCATTGCATTAGCTCTGAAAAGACTGAGGTTAACCTGGGCTGTATTAAAAAATAATAATAATACAGTGGCAAAGATGATTGGAAAGCAGGGGTGGGGAGATTTTAATATTGCTGTTACTATTAAGAGCATGAGGCCCAGCAGAAGGAGAGCTACTGACCATTTTCCTCCCTTGACATACTTGGAGCTCATTCTGAGCTACTCAAGTGAGATAAATGAGGCAATACATATGAAAGTGCTTTGAGCATTTTGGAGGACAGATACTCTATAAAAGCAAGGTAATATTATTATTAGTATGGATCTAGTTGTCTGTGTTGGAGAAGATCGATGTGAACTGGGGTGTGGGTGATGAAAAGGCTGCTTGGTTCACAGCGAGAGACCCTAATTCCAGACCTAGATCTGTCACTCACCTGCTCTGAACCTTGGGAGGGTTTATCAGTTTCTCCGTTTTTTTTTTTTTCCCCTTCTTTTTTTTTTACATTTTTTAAATACAGAGCTTAGATTCACAATAATACTTTCTCAAATGTGTTACTCAATAAAATGCCTTTAGAGATGCTTCATGAAAATTTGGTTTATGATTGAAAGTTTAAAAAAGGAAATAAACTCCATTGCATGCTCCTTGTCTGGAGACTAACAGAAGCTTACCAGTATTTAAAGGTTCTAGGATGTCCTGTGAGCAAGAAAGCTGTATAATTTGCATTCATCAAAACATTTTACAAAGGGATCCATTAAAAAAGAAAAAAATAACTATTAAAATCCAACAATATTGATGTCCTATGGAACGGACATTGGGAAATGCTCTAAAAGATCTCAGAGTTCACTTCTTGGTCTAAAATTTTGTGTCTCATTATGAGCTTTCAACATGAAGTGCCATTTTGGGAGAAATAGCATATTTTCCTGATATAAGTGGATGTAGACAAGAAAAGGGAAGATGGCATTTAAATATGTCATAGGTTTCAGTTAAAATATTTAAGACCAATGTCATCTGTCATTTTTAAACAGCCTATTCAATAAAATTAGATTGTATTTAGAGAAAGAGATCTGTCCTTGGCCCTTATCTGGTGATGACCATTTAATCTGTTGGTTTTTAATTAATTGATTTTTAATTAAAGGATAATTGCCCTACGACGTTGTGTTGGTTTCTGCCATACATCAACATGAATCAGCCATAGTTCTGTAAATAGTTCTTTAAGTGACTTAGACACTTAAAAGCATCCATGTTTTCTCTTCCACATCTACCAAGGACAAGTTTAAGTGGGCTGGGATAATATCGATGATTTACTCTGGCCCCTAAGATTATTTAATGTGTCATCCATTTGTGGCCCAGACCTCAGAGGTTCACGAGGGCACTGATTCACTCCAAAGACACAGAGGTGGGAATTAGTTATGTGATGTTCGGGTTAGTGCTGAAATATTTTAGCTTGAACTCAGGGATGATGCTACACCCCGCTGACAAGGAAAGAAACATGAATTGGGAGTAGTTGTTTAAGGGTTCGAAATGCTAGTGTAAGGATATTGGTATTTGTCTTGTAGGAAATGGGGAACCATTGGCCCTCCATGGATGAATGACCTTTGGGCTAATTTCCACAGTTAATTGTTTCCGTTAGGAAAAAAAAAATCATGTGGATAAACCACTTTTTTATTAAGTGTATTAGTGTATATATGATATATTAAATATAATATTTCAATACCCTAATATTTGCAATGAACAGAAAAGCCAAATCAACCTGGCTCAATCAACAAAGGAGATTTAAGGTTTGTGTAACTAAAAATAGCTAGCATGTATGGTTCCAGGCACTGTTTGTTAAATGCTTAATACTTACTAACTAATTTAATCCTTTCAACTCCATGAAGGACATACTATTATCTCTAGTTTGCAAGTAGAAATTCTGAGGCACAAAGTTCTGTTCACACAGCTAAATTTCAGAGCTAGGATTTGAACTTAGCTTTATTTAAAGACCATTCTTTCAATCATTTTGCTTTACTGTCCTCTCTAACAAGTTCACACGTGGCCAGACTTCTTAGGTATTCACATTCAGAGACTCCAAGAGCGTCACAGAATTTGAACCATCTCTCTTTACCTTCTGTTTTGTTTTGTTTTCTTTTTTTTTTTTTAATTTTTTATTAAATCATACCTACTTTTTTTTTCTGGATTGGCTTATCCTCTACCTGCAAGATATGTCTCTAACAGATCTAGATTTTATTTTTTATTCTGACTGCTTGCAAACTGACAGTAAAATATACTTTCTCTCTCTGTGTAGTAATTCACAGTCATTCTAGAATCATGTCTTACTGAGTTTGCTTGGGTGGAATGTCCATTGCCAATCCAACAATCAGCATTCCCTGAATGCTAGGCCTGCAAGATCATTTCTGGTGCTGAGGGTGGGAGAAAGTAGCAAAGACTGAGCATAGCGGGAAATTTGTCTGAGAGGGATGAGAATCTTTTTCAAAGAACATCAAGCTACCATTGCCAGAAGAAATGTATGTAAGAAAAATAAAATGTACATAAGTAAAGTCATACATTGGGCAACTTTTATACCAAACCTCACTTTGCATTATCGACCACCTTGGATCCATGGGCAGGATTCATTGGTGGGCTCCTGACTCTGGATTGTTTCTATAAAATTGTAATCAAACTCCAGAGTATGGCAGTAAGGTCTGAAAAGGGGTCAGGAACATGAAACCTTTGAGTAAGGACTTCTTCCTTCTAGAATCACGTGAGTTCACTATGATCAACTTGAAAGAGGAATGAGAGGCTCATTCCTCTGTGTCTAAAACACACTTGAAGCTGAATTGCTGACTGACTGATTGAGAGAATATGGGTAGAGGTCACAGTGAGAAATTTATAAGTTGGGTAGAATTGGAATTGTTGTCAGGGAAGACTGACAGATCTCCGGAAGCCTTTCAAGAATGTATGATTGCTCTTGGAGAGTCTGAGCACTGAGCTCAGGCCAGGGATCTTTTCAGGTTGCTCTTCTACCTTTAGGCTTACGTGCAATTCTATTTTTGTTTTGTTTTATTTTGATTTTGGGTTTTTAAAGTGAATCCGATATATGCACCACCTTGGGTGAAGGGGGAAAAATTGCTGAGAGCAATGAGCTGGCATCCTTGAGGGAGACGGCAGGCCCTGGTCTGAGACAGCCTCTCCCTGAACACCTACTCCTCTGCGGTCAGAAATCGGGGAGAAAGGATTCAGAACCGCCACCCCAGGGGGTTCTGCTCACTGCCTCTCATTACCTCTGCCTTGTTTCTATCTTCCAGGACAAGCAGAGGCTGAAAACATCATCAATTATGCAGAGCGTTTTTTCCCTCTTTTATTTAAGGTTTCCTGCTGAACTTCTCAGGGTACAGGTTTAGATAAGCTAAGACCTGGAATGCTCATTAACCTGAAGGTTAGTACTCTGGAGTCTCAGGTAAACATTTTTCCTCTGGGACTTCTAGGGCTTGCTGAGCCTTAGGGAAGTGCTTCTCAAACTTGGATGTGCATATTATCCATCCACGGATCTTATTAAAATACAGGTTTCTATTGGACAGGTGAGGCCTGAGGTTCTGCGTGTCTAACAGTCTTACAGGTGATGGTCATGCTGCTGTTCCATAGACCACACTGAGAGATACAAAGCTTGTCTGTTTTCTCTCTGTCCCTTGTTCTGTCCTGTATATGTCTTCTGAGCATGTACTCGGTGTTTTGCAAATTTATCAGGATGCCTGCTTCTCCAAAGTCATACATCTTTGAGAAATTATCCTTCAAATTATCTAATGAGGCAAGTAAATTGTAACTGAGTTACCAAGCACTTCTCTGTCTTATTTTCTGATGACCTCACCTTGTAAGCGACAACGGAAATATGTAACTAGCGCTCAACTAATGGTTATTTCACAGATACGCACAAGGAAAATCTCTATCTTCCTCATGCTACCTATGTGCCTGTCCTGGTGTTCCTCGTCTTCACATTATGTGGATACATGCCAGGGGCACGTAAAAAACGTCCTTCCTCTTCCCTTCCCTGTGTCTTTCCTTAGGACATGCACGTCATCAGCACTGATGAGAACCAAGTGTTTGCAGCGGTCCAAGAGTGGAACCAGAATGACACATACAACCTCTACATCTCAGACACACGTGGAGTCTACTTCACCCTGGCCTTAGAGAATGTCCAGAGCAGCAGAGGCCCTGAGGGCAACGTCATGATTGACCTCTATGAGGTATGTCACAAGGCATGTGTGGTCTTCAGCCACTGTGGTGCTTTGACCGGCAGTTGAAGGCCACAGGTTGGTCCTTCCCTCAGTCATTTTAATGACTAGTTCCTTATGTGGCCTCAGTCTGTTTGGGAGAGGGAGGGGATTGCAGAACATTTATATTGGTTAATTTGCAATTCACAAGACATCTCTGGGAGGGATTCCTTGTTGACCAAGTCCGGAAGACTTGGAAAGTATCTGGGGAAGCAGTCAGGTATTAAAAGGTTTGAATAAGAGTGGGCCTAGTATGAAGTTTGAAAATAGTCTTAAAGGACTAATAGATGTCAGGGGTGGAGCAAGGAAGTGACCGGCAGTGCTCCCTTACATCTCAAAAGAAAAAACTAAGAAAACATCTTTGCATTGCATCAGAACACACTCCCTTGACAAATGCTTTACCTGTTTAGGTCATGCAGAATATTGAGCAGAGTTCCCTGTGCTATACAGTAGATCTTTGTTTGTTACCTATTTTAAATATAGCAGTGTGTCCTTGTCAATCCCAAACTCTCAATCTATCCTTCATATATGTGTAACTGAATCACATTGCTGTACATGTGAAATTAACACAACATTGTTAATCAACTATGCTCCAATACAAAATAAAACTTGAAAATTATTGTAGCTAAATATTGCGGAAAAAAAGACACTCACCTGGACTTGAAGACCTTTCTGACTACATAACCTCTACAAACTGATTGTCATCTTCTCAGGGGTCCAATGTACGAGATAAGATTCATATGTCTTTCTTTTCCTAAAGAGGGCTAAGGAGGAGAAACAAAAAGCAGAGTTTACCAGATTTTCTTAAGGGAACTCTGACCCTTTTTTTTTCTCAGAAGGACCAGGTTCAAAATAAAGTCATGTGGTGGCTCAGTTAGCTTTCATGACAAACACCAACCCTTTACTGGCTATTTAAAGTAAAGTCAGGTAAAAGAAAGCTGTTATTTGGGGACAGATTTTATCCACGCGTCAGTCTTGTGCTATGAAGGATTCATAGTGGGTTTTAATGAGCCATTACAACAGCCATATTTGGAATTTGGGAACAAACATCTACTTATATTCTATTTAAAAATAGTTATAAAACTGATTTAAATGTGTTCAGTCACAATGATACTGTCATTTGTTTGAGGATAAGTTCAGAGAATATAAGTTGTTTGTGTGATGAGTAGAAAGGGAATCATATCCAGTTATGTCAAAGAAAGAAACCAATTTCACTTAAGAAACTTAAACCTATCATTGGAATTTTTTTAATGCTCTCTGTATTCCTTCATCTTTAGGTATTTTGGGGAATTTTCTTCTAGTATCTAAACTTCTCTGTATGTATAAAGGCATGTTAGCAAACTGTAAGCACAACTCAGAGCTCAAGTATTTGTAATGGAAATTACAGTAGACAGCATAGGACATAGTTTGTGTGTATATATTTAGGAAAATACCCTGCAGACTTTTTATGCAGTCACAAATTTCTTCCACTTCATTTCCTGCCCATGTTCCAGATAAATATAGTATCATATATCTCAGTCTCAAACTGAACATGTATTCTGGAAAACATTTACATATTCTAGTGATTTACTTTAAAATTCATGTTGGATAAAATTGTAATTTAAGGTGTAAATTTTGGAGTCAAGAAGGCTGGGTTTAAATCCTGGCCATGCCAAATATATATCTCCGTGAGATAAATCCAACAACTTTTGAGCCTTAGTCTCCTTGTTTAAAATAAGGGGATAAATGTAATATCTACTTGGTAGGATTTCTTTGAGGATGAAATAAGCTAATCTTCTTAAAGTACTGTGAACAGTGCCTGAAATATAGCAATACTCAACAGATTATAGATAGCATAATCAATATTACATTCCAATGAGTTTAAGCCTGAAAACAATGTTCTAGTCTTATAATCTTAAAAGCAACCCATATTATTTAAATGCCCGATGTACTTTCACTGTTCAGGATCTCTGCTCCTTCCTGTATTGCAGTTAGCCACATGCCATCCTTTATCACCAAAGTTGTCTTCTTATGCCGTGCTTGCATGCTCAGTCATGTCTGACTCTTCTCAGAGTGTGTAACCCTATAGACTATAGTCCTCTAGGCTTCTCTGTCCATGGGATTTCCCAGGCAAGAATACTGGAGTGAGTTGCCATTTCCTTCTCCAGGGGATCTTCCCAACCAGTGATTGAACCCGGGTCTCCTGCATTGCCGGCAGATTCTTTACCATCTGAACCTTTTCTTATAAACAAATGTAAATTGCCACATTTTGGTCCTCTTTTGTAAATGTCATATAAATATTTAAACTTTAAGTGTGTTTTGTTGAAATATCACATATTTTCTTGCTTTGATCCAGCATTTCCGTGGGAATATCTTGCTTTGAGAGTGTGAAATCTACTCAACTGTCCCACACTAATCAGCCTCGGATCTGTCCCTGCTCTGTTGAAAACATTTTCTGATTTTCAGGTGGTGTTTTTCCTTCCTGATGACCTTCTCCCTCTTTTTAAGTCCATGTGGAATAGTCTCTCTGGTTAATTTTATTTTCTGCCAAAATGGAGAACATTTTAATTAGTCCCTTGATGATGGAAAAGATGACAGATTTGAACAAGAACGACTTTGTCATGTCCTGTTATTTGCAACTGTTTCCATGAATGGTTTTCTGAAATCAAAAATTACTAACAGGCAGGGACTGAGAAGAGGAACCAGAGTGACTTTGAACACAGCCAGCCGTTTTTTGGTAACCTGTATGTCTTCCCTTTGCATCTCTCCTTTCGGTTGACTGGAGGGAAGCTGCTGGCTCTTATTACCCTCACTTTGAACGGTGGTGGGCCTACATTATGTAAAGGTGTTCTGCATCCTGGGGCCAGGGGAAGAAGAGGCTTTGTTTTATTAACCTGGCAGTTCACAGCAACTTGATTTGAAATTGATGTGATCAGAACAGCAATGCCATATAGGCCGATTACCTAGATAGAAAGAATACTGGCTGACCCGGAACCTGGCACAAGTGTTCCTTAAAGCTGATTGTTCTGCCTAGCAGGAAGCTGAAAGCCATCCAGCATGAATTTCCCAATCGAACGGCAATGAATGATGAGTGGTTAGAGATAAATGAGAAGTTAGAAAATCCATAAATGAATTAATAAGGAGGAGAGATGAGCAACATGCCAGGAGGGGGTGACAGAGAGAGAATATATAGAATGCACATCCACCCACGTTTTGGGGGGGACAGAGGAAGGTGACTTGCATTCTTGGCTTCTCCATGCTGATCACCTGCCATTCTCATGTGCTCTTTAAATTATGTGAGCCGAGATGAACTGTGTAATGTGACTGTGTGATGAGTCTGTGTATCAGGCATATGTATTGTTGGTGAATCTCTGTGGGAAATGCAGAGGGAGGCACAGTTCTCATGAAAAATAATCATTTTATTCACTCTCTCCTTGGAACCTTACAACAAATGCGGTTCTCTCTACACCAGAACCATGTATATGTATGTATTGAGATAGGGAAATGTTGGGGACAAAGTGTTGGGGCTCTATCTTACATGGTTTAGTTATTAAAATACCAAAAATTCCCCTCAATGTGAGGTAACCACTGCCGTGGACCCCATTCATGAAGAGTCAAGATGTGAGTCAGGAAAGTTGGCCTCAGAGCAAAAATGCTGGGTGGTGATTTTTGTTGAAGAAATATCACAGTAAATAGATAATATTTGGGATACCACTTAGGATACCATTTAAACACTTTATAAAGAAGCTTTTAAATTATCTCATTCAATCTATATATTAGCTTTATGACACAGGGACTGTAATCATCACTCTTGTTTATAAGTAAATGGAGGTAGAGAAAATGCAATAATTTTTTATCAGATTACAAAGCTCATAAGTGTCAGGATTAGGATCTGCATTCTAGAGTGTGCAGTCTTTTAACCAGAAACTATTGTGTGTCTCTAGAAAGATCAGCATTCAGGCTTCTATTTGATTGTGGCCAAGTAGTTACCATAAGATAGAAGCCCATTAGAGAGCAGCATAAATCATATTAGACGATACCTACAGGAGAGATCAGATGGGAATTGAAAATGGTCTGGAAAAAAGCCAACATAAACAGAATCAGCAGATGATGGCTTTGGACCTATTCACCATTTACTAAACCAAGTCCTGAGCTGACAGTTTAAGCGAATTCACCCTATGTTATCCCGAAACTCCCAATTTTGCCTGGTGGATGTGTTCATGCAAGAGAATCCTAGAAACAAGTGTCCTAAAATCCTGTCATTCCTGAGGAGCACAAATTCTCTAGTGGCACCATGTGGAGCAGGTCACAGAAGACAGCAGGCCTGATGGAGGCTGGAGCAAAAGAGCTGTGATGAGTGTGTCCGAGACATGTGGTTCCTGGTATATCCGTCTGGAGTAGATGATGATACGGAGTCTGATAGCTTTGGGCAATATCCTCCCTCCTCTGGGAAGGGGATATTAATTAATGATGGCGAGCCCTTTGGTTTAATGGACAATGACAGTTCACCCCAGCCAAGCAGAAGGGGTTGTGTTGAGAATTAAGCCACCTGGCTGCGAATTCAGAATGCACAGAATGTATGCATGCATGAGTGAGGCACAGTGGGCGGTATGACAGACGTAACTGGTGAGCGGCGCATGTTGTTACACACATAGTGTCTTCCGTAAGTTATGAGCTGTTGCTGCTGCTGCTAAGTCGATTCAGTCGTGTCCGACTCTGTGCGACCCCATAGACTGCAGCCCACCAGGCTCCCCCGTCCCTGGGATTCTTCAGTCAAGAACACTGGAGTGGGTTGCCATTTCCTTCTCCAATGCATGAAAGTGAAAAGTGAAAGGGAAGTCGCTCAGTGGTGTCCGACTCTTCATGACCCCATGGACTGCAGCCCACCAGGCTCCTGCATCCATGGGATTCTCCAGGCAAGAGTACTGGAGTGGGGTGCCATTGCCTTCTCCAATGTTATGAGTACCTCTCTCCGTAAGAGAAAGCTCCACAATTCTGATGATGTAGCTACACCTTGATTCTCGGGAAAAGACTACCTCTTACAATCCAGTGTAAGAGGTAGGGAAGAAAATTCATCTCCCATTTAGGACATAGTTATTGCAAGACATAGAATATACCCTCTAATTATTTAAGGTGATTCTCTCCCTGGGTAGGTGAGTGCTGCCTGACCAAGACAACAGGGAAGGCAAAAATACTTAGTCTTTGTTGGGAGTGGGTTCTCTGATGGCAGAGGCACTGGCTGGGTATGTGTCTCTCCTGGCTGGGATCCTCTCTTTAGAACAAAAAATATCCTGTCTCCAAAGACATTATGGTGGCAATATGTTCTCTTTCCCGCCATTGTCATTGATTCATTTTTAAAATTCTCTTCTAAGTTTGACATTTCAGATTCATAATTAAAGTCTGAGATAGAGAAGTTGGGAGGAATCAGCTCCCAGTCAGCATCAGGGAAATAAGCAAAAATTCCTGTGCAGGAATCTTTCTAACATGGCCACCATGTGGAATGTATGAAAGATTTGGGGTAGGAAAGCACCTTCTAGGGATGAATATTAAGAAACAAAGGAGATATCTGGAGTTCTTTCTTTAAATCACCAAAGAAATCTAAGTCCCAGTACCTGGCATATTCTGACTCTCAAAAAAAAAAACCTGCAGAGTGAATGTATACTTCCTTAGACATTCTAGGTGCTATTTTCCTGGTACTTAGAACACATAAGTGATGGATATTAAAAATATTAATCGAGCAACTACTGAGTATATGTAGTAAAGAATGAATAAAAAGCAATTTCCTGTAATATCTGCATATAACATTTCTCTCTGAATGAGAGAGAAGTTTGAAGAACTAGTATTGTCAAAGGGTTAGGTTCTTGGGTTCTCAAGTTAGACACACTGATGTGGAGTCCATTCCTAAGGTTCTTGGGGGAATGACCTTAGAGTGATTGGCCCCATCCAGACTTTGGTTCTTGCATGTGTAGAATGAGGGTGCAATGAGTCTCCCACTTACACTACATGGAGAGATGGATGTGCACTTGCTTGCAAAAAGCCTTTCCTGTCATGTCTGACATTTCTTAAGTATTTGATCAATTTGGGGCCCTGTGAATTTGTTCTCTCTTCTAATGAAGAATTCTTACTACCTATTTCACTAAAAACAAAAGTAGCACTTCTTGTATAAAGCGACTTTCAATGATTAATTTCAATGAGAGAATATGGTGGATTGAATGATAATCCAGAAGTTATATCCGAGTGAGACATGATGATGTGAGAGATGACAGGAGAATCTAGGAAGAATTCACATGTGGTAAGAAGTTTGAGGAATACCAGACACATTTCCAGGAAGACTGTTGCCCTTGAGAAGCTTACATGGTTGTTGAGAGCCAAGATGTAGATACCATCTGTGTGAGAGACATATTGAAGGACAGAGAAGAAGAGTTGGGGACAGTCAGGATTAAAAGAGAGGTTCTGGCTTCTGGTAAAGACTTACTGAGCTGGGTCTTGAAGGATGGGTAGGGAGAGGTCAGCAATGGGATGCTGTCCCAGGAAGTGGGGGTAGCCTTCATGATAAAAGAAAGGAAGACAAGAGAAGTAAAGGTGGCATGTTGAGGCTGATATCCTGAGGTCAGGGCTTTGTGTTGTCTTGAGGTTTGAACTCTGACACTTTATGCTGAAAAATCTAATCAACGTGGTATTTTTGGCTTGTAGGATGTTAGAGAATAAGAAATAATTATTAATTAACTTTGAAACTTTTGGTATCATATTCCCCCATATGACAAAGAAATAAAAGTGGCTTCTCAGCATACTCAGCATCTTTGTGCAGAATTGAGACAGGCAGAAGAGGTAATAGCAGCTCTTCCCTGAAGCGAGGCAGACTGCCAGCAGTGGGATATGCCATCTCCACAAGTGTATCTTCCTGACCTCTGTGTTTATGTGAAGGCATGCTTCCAGTGGGAATACTACTCCACCCTCCACCCTGCAGCCTGCCCTGTCATCACACCACAGCCCTCCCCAGTGCACAAATGGGCTCATGATGTGGATGCAGAGGGAGTTGTCTGGAAACAAAAAATGTGTACCCTCATCCTCAGCAGAAACCTAGACCTTAGACACACACACACACACACACACATTAATACATATATGCATATATGTACGTACATACACACACACACATACACACACATATTCCACATTTTGGGTACTAATACTGCTCCCTTAGTATCCAGAGTCCACAGTAAGAGGGTAGAAGTTCTAGAAACATAGTGAGACCTCATAACAAGCCTGCACTGTGACAGGCAGGTGGGCTTCTCAGGCTCAGGGAAAAGGAACCACGAGTGGCACAAAAACCTAACAGCAGGCAAGGGTGCCCATCTTTGCAGACCAAGCCAAAGAAGCCTAAGTAAACAGATAAATAAATAGGATAAAAATACACTCCAAATGGGATTTTCCTGGATTAAGTGCCTTGGCCACAAGAGGAAAATAAGCAGACCTTCTTCAGCTCTATTGTGATACATCCCCCTGGCTTTGCTAAGTTTATACTCCTCAAGATAAACCTGAAGGCCAGGTTGCCAGAGATGAATTACAAAGCTCTAGAGGCATTTGATAAAGCCAGACAATTGGGGGCCAATAAAGTCACCCGCTTCTGCAAATCAAATGCACCAGCTTCTAAACACGTGTAGCCCTGCTCTGACACCTGGGCCAAAAGAGGAGCGGAGCGGGAAATGGCAAGGGAACTACTGGAATAGGTAATGTTTTTTTTTTTTTTTCCTTCTCTATGTCCTATAAACTAGCGTGTTGCACTGTCCATGTTTGGTACTGCTATGGAGGGAAGACAGGTACAACTGTGGGAAAATTCTGATGTATGAAATCAAAGCTTTAAAGAATTGTCAGTATAGTGTCATTTAAATATAGCAGCCTCTCGAACATATGCAAGACCAACATGGGCTTCCCTGGTGTGTAATCCTTATGGAGCCGGTGTAGTGAATAAATAAACATTGTTTGCAATTAACATACCATTGTTAAGAGGTAGAGTGTTTCTGGAAATTTACGTCTTTCACATTTGTGGAGGATCCACAGTGTGTATAAAAGTATTCTGGCTACTGTTACAGGCCCCAAATGAAGCTTGTTTTCCTAAGTAGTTCAAAGTATTCCCCCCAGCAACTCATTTATACCATTTATTTGCTTAACAAACTTGTTGTTGCAAAAGAGTACAAAGTTGGCTCAACTCTAAATTATCCCAGATGCCAAAACAGCAGGTACGAACTAATGAGGTTTGACTGTGTCAAAAGCAAAGGCAAAACGTGCGTGTTCTATTGATTGAAGCCCAGCCTCTTTGAATTGACAAAGTCAGAGCCGTATTTGCTGAAAGAATGTCAGAAGTCTAACGGATTTGGGTGTGAACCCCAAGTCTTTGTTATCCTCAGCAATTAGATTTCATTTATGCCTCAGTTTCCTCATCTGTAGAATCAGGATGAGAGGTGCTATGCAGGTTTATAGGGGATATTGGACCCAAAAAGGACTGGGTTTAGTGTTTTGTACATGGCAAGGACTGAAGCCATGGTTTCATCCTTCTGCTTAAATTTTTTCATATTATAATATAAAGGACCTGAGTTAAGTTAAATGGGTTCAGGTATTCTTTCTAGCTTATTCATTTAGTCTCTGTCTGTGCTCCAGAAAGCCACTTAATCTAAGTGTCTATTCCCTCATCCTCAGATGAGGCTATATCTCTTTGGTTTTCATGAGGATTAAATGAGGTAACTTTTGCAGACTGTTAGAATGCACCTGTCAACACATTTCAGACCCTTTTCTCACTACCAAGTTTTCCTGGATTGTTATAATTTAAAGTAGAGTCAATTATGCATAAATATGTTGAATTCTAAAACACGTGAAAAATATGACACACAATTAATGATTTGTTCCTGCACAGTTTTGGCAATTTCTTTATCGTTGCATCTTTCCTAAGATATAAAAGAGAAAAAGTAATCATGTTTGTAGAGTCAAATAAATAATAAGGGCTGTTTATGGTAGGATTAATAGTATTATAGAAATTGAGGAGGAATTGTTTTTGACAATTTAGGAAAACCACTACTTCTTTAGGTTTAAAAGCTGTTCGCATTTGCTTAATGTATTTTGGTAGTTTAATAGATCTTTTACAGAAAAAAAATAGTGATAGTCATTGGATCCAGAGTTTGCACTGATCTCTTTTAATTGCCCAAGGCTATAAATAGTGCAGTGATTTCATCATTAAGGGCAGGGGCTGTGGAACCACAGAGCTCTGGGTTAAAATCCTTGGTCTGCCTCTTACCATTTATATGACATTAGGTGTTATGATTCTGGGCAACTCACTTTACCTGAATGAGCCTCAGTTTCCTCAATTGTGAAACAGAGTAAATGATATTTACCCAAAGGACTTTTCAATAATTAAAGAAGATAAAGTATTTAAGACTATGAGTGCTTGCCTAAAATAAAATAAAAGTTGTCACTGTTAAGTCGCTAAGTCTTGTCTGACTCTTGGCGACCCCATGGACTATAGCATGCCAGCCTCCTCTGTTCTCCACTATTTCCTGGAGTGTGCTCAAATTCATGTCCATTGAGTTGGTGGTGCTTTCTAACCATCTCATCCTTTGCCACCCTCTTCTCCTTTTGCCTTCAATCTTTCCAAGCATCAGGGTCTTTTCCAGTGAGCCAGTGCTTCGTATCAGGTGGCCAAAGTATTGTACCCCCTATTTGTTTATCATTTGCCAAGCACAGAACCAACAGCATCAGTTTATCTCTAGGCAGCTGTAAGCTACTGTCAACCTACCTTAGAAGAGATAAGAAGACTGTCAAACTTGCATTGGGCTCGCCCTGGCACAGGGGTCATGGGGCTGTTACATTGTCTCCCACAGCCCGGGGAGTCATGCATAAGCACAACCCTCACTCTCATTCCTTCAAGACAAGTGATCACAGTTAAATTTGATAGTCTGGTTTCTTTTTTAAGGAAAATAATTACATTTCTTCTCAAATTGAGGTATTTTTCAGCCATGTCAATTTTTCCCAGGTAGCAGGGATAAAGGGAATGTTCTTGGCTAACAAGAAGATTGACAACCAAGTGAAGACTTTCATCACATACAACAAAGGCAGAGACTGGCGTTTGCTGCAGGCTCCAGACACAGACCTAAGAGGGGACCCTGTGCACTGCTTGCTGGTGAGTCTTCATATGGGGGTGAAATGCCCCACGTGGTGAGAGCTGGAGATGGCGGTCAATAAGCAGAGGCACATGGCCCCAGGGTTTCTTGCTCAACTGATAAACAGGAGCAGATGGGGAAGGGTGTGAAGGCGGTTATAGGAAAGAGTCACAGCTTTGCTGCTTGTGATGGACCAAAGCCATAAGAAAACATAAGTGAGGTTCTTGCTTATTTCCAAGGATGTTCAGTTGCTGTCCAATTTCTGATAAGGACCACATATTGTCATGTAAGGGAAAGTATGATAGTTTCCATTTGTGGTGGGAAAAGATACCCTTACTTTCCCATGAATAACCTGTTAAGGATCTAATGACACATAAATTCAGCTGTAAAGTTGATAGACTGAATGCAGAATTGTGTAAGTATATTTTCCAGTGGACATGCTTATTCATATTTTCAGAGAAATTTATGCCTCAAACAGAGATAAGGACCACTGATTTAAATCCTGAATCGGTACTCTTTATAATATGTTCCATTCATGTATGTCATTATATAAAGCTGGTATTGATAAACTATGGTCTGTGGGACAAATCTAGCCCCCTGCTTGTTTTCTAAGTAAAGTTTTATTGGAACACAGTCCTGCTTATCCACCTGTATGTTGTCTGTGGGTGCTTTTGCTTTACAGTGGCAGAATTGAGTAGCCATGGGAAACTGTGTGGTCCATCGGTGAGATATTTACTATCTGACCCTTGAAAACAAATTTTTTGACCCCGACTTTGAAATATGGCTTAAAAAACTTGTCTAGCATTGGGGCAGTAAGTAGATTAGATCAAATTATTTTCCTATTTGATTATATGATGGTGTCCAAGAGGAGAATCACAAATGTGCCTTGCCTTCAAGGAGTTTGCTGTCTACTTGAGAGAGAATAGATTAATGAGCGAATGATTATAAGGTCACATCCTACTTTTCTTAGTATTTATGATACTTGCCCTTTACTTGACACATGAATTTGATACTGAGTGAATGAAGGAGGGGAGGCAGGGGTTAACTGTAAAAATAATATATCATTAAATGCTAATTTCTAGAAAACAAATCCAAAGTTTCATTTAAATTCATAAAAGGGAGAGAGCAGTCTGTAAAGCTAGAGAAGAGACCTCTTAGTTTTAGTAAGAAGGGCTTGATATATACCAATTATTCACACCCACCAAACAATCCCAGCTTTATTTAATGTTATGCACACTGAGCATGCTTCCTTCTGTCCCGTGAAGTCTGAGCAGTCACTTTGCAGGTTCGTCTCCTACAGCTGTAGGCAGGTCACCCTCCCAGTGGAGAAGATGCCACAGCCATCAGTTCAGTTCAGTTCAGTTCAGTTGCTCAGTCGTGTCCGACTCTTTGTGACCCCATGAATCACAGCACGCCAGGCCTCCCTGTCCATCACCAACTTCCAGAGTTCACTCAGACTCACGTCCATCGAGTCAGCGATGCCATCCAGCCATCTCATCCTCTGTCGTCCGGTTCTCCTCCTGCCCCCAATCCCTCCAGCATCAGAGTCTTTTCCAATGAGTCAACAGCCATAGCTTGACCTTATTAGCTGCAGAGGATATCACAGTTGTCATCATGTATCAGGGGAAGCAGTCTGACATTCTGCCTCCCACTCAGCTTATATCCCTATTAGTGGCAACTTACAGGCGGGAAAAAGCCAGTTGTTACTCAGTACACAAATCCAGTTACAGAGTAAGTGAATGTAGCAGTTATGTATTGAATGCCTACTCTATTCAAGGCATATAGCATTTTAAAAATATTTATTTATTTTTAATTGATTGATGACTGGTTTACAGTGTTGGTTTGATTCCTGACATGCATCAACATGAATTAACCATAGGTGTACATTATGTCTCTCCCACTTGAATTTTCCTCACACCTCCCCCCATCCCCACCCCTCTAGATTATTACAGAGCACCAGTTTGAGTTCCCTGAGTCATACAGCAAATTCCCACTGGCTATTTATAAGGCAAATAGCATTTTAAAAACATGCCCGCCTTCCGCATTCAGCTGTTCCAAGTTGAAGCCAAAGATGCAGGAGATGTCCCAGTGGCTTAATGCCGTCGTCCATCCCATCATGCGTGTTGATGACTGAATGCCCATGAGAAAGAGCCAACCGTGTCACCTAAAGAGGCTTTCCCGGGTGCTCTGGCATCATAAATGGACCATTAGAAATGCCTCTTACACGAAGCACTTACAGAGACATTCCTTGCTCCGCCCCCAGCCCAGAGTTAGGAAGTCTAACTGCTGTGCCTTGGAATTATGAATGCCGTATCAGCTTACATCTCCATCTCCGCTGAGACCATCCTAATACAAGCATCATCATTCCTCCCTTTCCCTACAGTGACAGCTGCTCCTCCTGTCTCTACCTGGCAACTTCATCTCACCATAGCAGTCAATGCAACCTTTTTTTCCCCCTTAAATCTAACTTCATTGCGTTGAAATATGCATACATAAAAGCGTTTTAAGAGTTTAGTGATAAATCTTGACAAATGTATAGACCCGTGTAACGGCTACCACAGTCAAGATACAACATTTTAATCACTCTAAAAAATTGCTCTGTGCCTCTTCACAGTCAGTACCCACACCCTTGGCCCTAGACAACCTCTCATTTGCTTTCTTTCATGAGAGATTAGATTGTTCTTTTCTAAAATTGTACATAAAGGTGTCAACTTGAACTTTAAAAATGCAGACCATGTCCCTCCTTTCACTTAACCTTCTAATGACTTTCTAATTCAGATGGAATGAAATTCAGATACTTGACTGTTGCCTGCAAGATTCCACATGATCTGGCCTCTGTCCATTTCTCCTGGCTGGTCTCCGGACTCTCTCTTTCCTTACACACTGGCCATGGTGAGGGAAGAGATCGCGCCTTTCCATACCATTAGCTCACCTCACTCTTTATGTTTTAGGCTCTGTATCTGCCATTATATTTTATCTCTTAAAATGCCCTTCTTCTAGTATGCCTTTTTTCTTGGCTTTCAGATCCTTGTTTGAGAACCTTCATCTCAGGAGCTTCCTTTAGCATCCTCTGAAACTGCACTTGGTCCAGTGGTTTTTTTTTTTTTCTAATTCAGGATCTTTCTCACTCTGAAATCAGCACATGCATCTGTTGACTTGCTAGTATATCTCCTCCCACTCACTCTGAGCTCCACAAGCATAGGGACCATGGCGCTCTTTTTGGCCACTCCAAAGAGTTAGCTCAAGAGCCATACTTGACACATGGTGGGTGCTTAATACTTCTGTTGGGGAGGGTGTTGTCTTTGTTTCAGCCAGACATGCCATGGACAGATGTTTGAGTTTCATATTTGGACTTTAGTGGAAGCCTTTCCTTGCCATTGATAGTCACACTGGAAAATTTGTTATAATAGCCACCTTCTGAAGTTCATGTGCACCAGTTGACCCCTCAGTTAACAGAATCACTAGGCTCATTAAGACTGAGGAAAAATCAGTGAAGGAGATATGGTACCCAAGAGTCTTTTGGCGTTCCTCCCTCTTTAATCTCATTATTTAATGTACTTTAAATCTGAGCTTTAGAAAACAGGCAGTAGAATGAGGAGAAGAAAATGAAAAAAGGAAGAAGAAACAAAAAAAAAATTATACAACTCTGGCAAGGCACAGAGTAAGAAAGATCTTTGAGCTTCAGGAGACCCAGACTGTGAAAAACTTCCTTAGGTTTGGGAGCTGGTAGCAGAGAGGAGATAAAAAGAGATTTTAGATTGTGAATACTTGGAAAGTGACAGTGTCACTGGAAACACAGCCTAGTGATTAGAAAAGAGATTTTTTTTTTTTTTCCCTGCAGGGTTGTTACAAATGTGGAACAAGTTCAGAATTGCAGCCCCAAATGGAATGTTCCTGGTAAAATATATTATATAGAAATAAGACATCCAGGGTAATCTGGGCTGTATTTTTAGGACTTTTAGACTGATTGCCTGGAGGGCTCAGCTGGGATTTCTTTCCCCTGAAGACCACATTGTACAATTGGATGGGGTGTTATAGGTCATGGTCCACCTGACTGCAGAACCTCAGGATTCGGCTCCCTAGAGGCAAAATGTGAGCTGAACCTGTGACAAATCCTTGGGCCCCAAGGGACAGCCTAATGTTTCATGGAGAGAAACCATGCCTTCTTGATGGGTTCAGTTGGCGGCTTCCTCCTGGAGCTAAGCTGCAGCTGCCCCAGGAGACTCGACCCTGCTTCCTGCTCCTCTGCACTGGTTGCAGCTTTCCATATTCTGCTGAATCTGAGCAGTGCTGAGTGCCCTACACCCAGCCAGCTGGCTGGGGGCCACCCTCTTCTTTGTCCCCGACTACTTACAAAAACTTCAATGGATCCCATGGTCCAACTCAAGATCAGAAACTGTGCAAGTGCGTGTGTAGGATGTCTTGTGTGTGTAGGATTTCTTGGATCATTTAACCCTTCTCTGCCGGTCACCCACAGTGCCAGGAAGACAGCAATTCATTCGTAGATCAATTGACTTGAACAGGCATTCACTGAACACTTGCAGTGGCCAAAGGATTTTGTTGGTTAAAATAAGAAATACAAAAATAAGGCCAAAGGAAGGTGATTGGGGTCTAGAGGTCCACGGTATACTTCAAGAGCATGTGAACTCCCTGGATTTGAATGCAAGCCTTTGTGTGTGCTTCCTTTGTGCACTTTTCTTGGGAAAGAGTCCTCAGTTTGCATCAGAATTTCAAAATCTGTACTTGACCCCAGAAAGATTGATGACTAAGGATCTAGTTGCTCCTGGTATTGACCAGCTGGTGATACTCTATGCCCTATACCTGTGTGTGAGTCAGAACCACAGGCAGCTTCCAAACAAATGTGTTGGTCCCTCCGTTCTTGTAGGTCAGCTCCTAGATCATGGTGATTTCAGTGTACAGTTCTGTAGATTTTTAATATGAGAAGTGAAGGGAAATAGATAAAGGTCTTTGAGATAAGCTGTGTTTTAACTCATACTAAATTAGAGATAACTCATGCTGTAGTCCATGGGGTCGCAAGTTGGACATGACTGAGCCGCTGAACTGGAAAGATACTTAGTATATGTTCCCTAATGGGGGGAAAGAAGGCAGGAGGGCAGAAATGGACAAAGTGCTTCCTGCCTGAGCAAAATGTGCCTAAGAACTGGAAGGCATTGTTTCATGTTTTCCAGGAGTTTGCAGTGGTTTGAGAGACATTATAACAACCTCTCTATCAATCTTTGGTGACCTTACCTTAATAAATATCTCAAATTGTTCAAGTGTAAATGTTTAAGTTTAAAAAATGAAGATGAATCACTTAACATCGTTTTTCTGCAATGTGGACTATGTAACTTTCTTGAAAAAAATGGAAGAAAGGGGAAAAAAAACCACACCATAGAATATTTCCCTTGTACCAGTTGGGGGCAATCCAGTACTACAAATGTGCAAGTGAGGGAAAAAAAAAAGTACACGAAAGAGATCATTTGTAATGTTGCTACTACTGCATGAACTGGTGTCCTTTCTTCCCAAATTAATTTTTCTCAGGCCTCCGAAAGCCATAGCAACAGAGCAGTGCTGAAATGACTAGTTGAAAATGCTTTTTCTCATGTAACAGCAAGTGCCCTTTCATACATAATCCTTGGGTCACATGACGACTTAGTTTCACAGTCTTCCGGACTGCGGGGTGATGAAGCATTTGACCAGTGGCTGACTTAAGATTGCCACCTGGATGCTCTCTTGGACAGGGCTATCCTGCTCTGTTGGTACAAAAGGCCATCCACTAAGCCCCTGTGTCTAAGTATAGTAGTAATCGTTTCTTTGAATACCATGGAGATTCTCACGTTATTCTGGTAATGTGGTTCATAACAATACCTAAGCCCATGTGCTTCTGGCATTGTTCTAAGTAGAACAGTAAAGTAAGGTCTTTCATGCCCTAACTTGAAAGTGCTGCCTGATATTTCAAGTGTTTATTGACTGTCTTTTTTAGATTCTATGTGAGGTTTTACAGAAGATGTAAAGTAATACTTGATGTTTTCTCTTTATTCGTCGAGTGTGTCTCTTAGGGCGATAAAACTCTGCATACTCGATGACATGATCCAGGATTGTGCGTGGTAAAATAAGCTGTGGTAAATCAGAGAAAGCAAGATCTGATAAGTTGCAGTTGTCAGGCACATTTTTATGGACACATGGTTTGACACCTCTGGTTATCCTGTCTCAGCATCTGCCTGAGAGTTGGTCAGCACTTCCCTGGGGCCTCTGTAGGATGCAATACCCTCGCTAATCTTCCTCTTGAACAAAAGGCAGCCAAGTTTTGGGGTCTGACTGTTTCTTCTTACAGGGGTGGTCTTCTTTACCCTTATGGAACATTGCAGAGTAAGAATTCCATTTTTGAAAGTTGTACATGAAATTGTCATGCAAAGCCAACCTTTTATTACGGTAATCATTCCTTGGAAGTTTACTCCCTGTGTTGGCAGTGATGGAAATACCCTACTGTGATCCACTGGGTCATTTCACCAGTGTTTTAGCTGCTTTTACTTCTGAGTTTCATTTTTAGTTTGTCATTTACTCTATCCCATCTAAATGTAATCACTGCATCTCTGTCGCTCTCCGAATATCTGTTGGCTAAGACTTAACAGAGCAGAATGAAAGTAATAACAGAGGTACATTGGTGATCTCAAAACTCAAGTCGATAAGATTAGAAAGTAATCTTCCTGAGAGATGAAAAGTGACGTGGGTTCAGTCACAAACTTGTTGTTGATGGTTCAGTACAAGAACGATTTTAAATGAAGTTTGTGTGAGATTTAGTATCCTGTTTTTTTTTTTTTTTTGAAAACTGTTGATGTCTTCATCTGAAAACTTGATTGAGTTTTGTATTCACAAACAAGTCCCTTAAATGTTCATTTAAATTGTTGTCTCTTGTGTGTTTCATCTACAAGAACGTCTATGTTGAATTATACTGAATCTGATAATACCCTTACACAGACACTATGTCAGTTGTCTGGCGGATGTAAGGACAGTTCCACATGTGATACAGCTTCTTTTACAGAACTGAGACCAAGGCTTCATATGACTAAGTGACTTCTTCAGAGCACCCCCAGCTTGGCTGCGCTTTCTGTCCAATCTCAAACCCCATTTCTCCTCATTGGTCTTACCCAACTACCTGTTGTATTACAGCTCCACTCTTCTGCTCCTTTTCTTTGTTACTGATATTACTCAGACCTGAAATGTCCTTTATCCCTCTGAGCATCTCACCTGCAATTCAAATCCTACCCACCTTTGCCTCAGACGTCATTTTCTCCTTGAAATTTCCCCTTAACCGAAGTTAAATGTAGGCTCCTATCCCCTAGAATTTCATACTTTGTTTGTACTTATCTCATGGCTGTTAAAATATATTCCTTCATGGTAATCAATAGAAAGATCTTAAATTGTATACTCCTTAGTGGCAAAGACCAAACTTTAGTCAGTGGTAAGTCTTTCATAAAACTACACCATGTGTTTTACAAATAAAGTATTAAAATGTTTGTCGAATGGCCAAATGGCAGTTATATCAGTAGACTAGACTTGAAATGAAAGTGCTCTCTCCTTCAACAGTTTGGCAGCTGTCTTACACTTAGTGGGCACCAGATATCTGTGGAATGAAATATGGGGGGATGGAGGGGTTCATGGATGGGCGGATGGATGGGTGGGATGGTTGAATGAACGGATAGGAGCTCTGAAGCTGAGCTTTAAACAACCATTTAAATGGTGTACTTTCATGATCCTCATTTCTCCTCTTCTCAGCCCTATTGCTCCCTACACCTTCACCTTAAGGTCTCTGAGAATCCCTACACGTCAGGGATCATCGCCAGCAGAGACACAGCCCCCAGCATCATAGTGGCTTCAGGTAAGCAGCTTGCCTGGTTTGCTCACTGCTATAAATTGTATTTATTTTAAGAAGCCCGGTAGCTGTGCTTGGAACTTAATGAGCAAGCTAAAAATATTTTTGAAAGGCACCTAAGCCACTGACCCTGAAGCAAGTATGCTGAAAAACCCTGCTCAGATAGAGTGTTTGCAGTGGAAATCCACCTCGGGCAGTGCACACTGCCAGCACCGACCGTCATTAGCTTTTGCAGAAAGTGCTCTTCACTAATGGTGATGTGCTCTCTCCAGGTAATATAGGTTCTGAGTTGTCAGACAGTGACATCAGCATGTTTGTCTCTTCAGATGCCGGAAACAGTTGGAGGCAGGTAAGAAAGTATCCTGGTTAAGTTCCTGGTGTTTAAATGTGTTAAAAATTGTCCAGATTGTTTCAGTTCTGGGAACTTAGTCACACATAAATCCTAAAGCTTCTCAATGCGTTTATTTCCTTTTTTTGTTTTATGCATGGCTTACGAAAGTTCTGAGTTCAATAAATATTTATGAAATTTGATTTCTTTGCGTGATGAGTGAGCCTTTGCATGCATGCTTAGTCGCTTTCATCACGTCTGACTCTGTGCAACTCTCTAGACTGTAGTCTGCCAGGCTCCTCTGTCCATGAGATACTCTAGCCAAGAATACTAGAGTGGCTTGCCATGCCTTTCTCCAGGGGATCTTCCTGACCCAGGGATCCAACCTGGGTCTCCTGTATTGTAAGAGGATTCTTTACCGTCTGAGCCACTAGGAAAGCCCTAAAAAAAATGACACTTTATCACAGCCTATATGTAAGAAAGTTTAAAAGTAACAATGAAACCAAATTAGATATGACTGAATTTTCCCCTTAAAAGAAAGCTGGAAATCTAGAGAGTTTATTATGTAGGGAACATGAAGCCTGGAAGGGAGATTATCTATCTAATGCCGGGTTGCCTCTGTAAATTCCTCTTGCCTTGAAGTCAGAATAGAGGAGAATGCAGGGATTCAGAAAAAGCCATTACCCAGGAGGTGCTCTGAGATGTTTAAAGCTCATGTGCAGAAGACAGAATAATAAGCATCAGGGCGCATATGTTAGGGAGAGTAGAAACGGAATCACTTTCAACCAGTGTGTTTAGCTTAAATGCTTCCTCTTTCTTCTGAATGAAAATTAGATACTCCTAGCTTATAAAACAGGCGCTTAATGAGGTTTAGCAGTCCTAACAAAATAGGTGCCTAATGCTTGGTTGTTACACTTCAATAAATATGTTTTAATAAGCCGCTGACATTTAATTATCATACAATAACTAGCACCATAAATTGAAATCTAATGCACAGGTAATCACACAGCAGTGAGAATACTGCACTTTAAATTTTAGACAGAGATGCGCATGTTACGGTCTAGTTACCATCTCCTAGCTTCATAGATCTGCACTGTGATTCACATGTTTTGAGAAGAGTGGGGCAGGAAAGAAACTTGCTTAAGAAATTCCTGGGGTTTTGATCTTGGAGATATATGCACTCAGTCACTCAGTCGTGGCCAGTTCTTTGCAATCCCATGGACTGTAGCCCTCCAGGCTCCTCTGTCCATGGAATTTGCCAGACAAGAATGCTCAAGTGGGTTGCCATTTCCTTCTCCATGGATATATATAAGAACATGCATTATTAAGCTTCCTATGGACAATAGTTAGAGGCCAGGGTCACATTTTTTCCTTCTAACATCTCAAACAAAGCAAATAAGTCTCTCCTATAGTCCTGGGGTACATCTTGAATGTAAGAAGTAGACAGAGTGGAAACAATTATGTCTATAGTGTAATCACAGACAAGGCTATACTAACAGAGTGACTGTGAGAAAAGAAGATGCATCTTGTATGGGGAGGACTTAGAAATTGTCTCCAGCCAGTCTGCATTTGACCTCAGATTCCTCCCTCCACATACAGAGAGAGACCCAATGACAATGTACCCAAAGGTATGATCTCGTTTTGATCAGAATTACTCTATGACTCGCGAGAGAACCCATGAGTTGAACAGGAACATCTGTCCCCTGTAACACTTGGAAACTTTGAAGTAATTGGATGTGGAAAGGACACTGTCATTCACCCCATCCTGGCATCATCCATTATCATCTATCTGGTCCTAGGCAAGTCACCACTTCTTTCTAAACCTTAGTTTTCTCATCTGTGAAAATGAGAGTATTGGAATAGAGTGTCTCCAAGGTTTCTCTGATCTAAAGATGTGACCCAATGTAACAGTTTCACAAATGTCAACATAATCATAAATGGAACCCAACAGAGCTCACCACAAAATGACAGGAATAGAAATATGAATACATAACTCTTAGTCATTATTTAAATTTCTCTTGTGGAGCACCTAAAATCATTTTATGGAACTCCAGTGGTACATGTCACCCACCTGGGGAAGCATTGTTCATAACTGTGTCTCTCCACAGATTTGGGGAGACCCAGTGCTATCATGGGGGCTCATGGAGAGATTATTTTTCCTCAAATGAAGACTAATTCTCTGAACCCTGGGTGTGTGTGTGGCCGGGGTGGGGGCTGTGTATGTGCGTTTCCTCTTCCAGATCTTTGAAGAAGAACACAGTGTTTTGTATCTGGATCAAGGTGGAGTCCTGGTTGCTATGAAGCACACATCTCTCCCAATTCGACATCTCTGGTAAAGGCACCTGTTGTCCCTAAATCCTGTACCCAGGACTGGTTGCACACAGCTAAGACCAGTCTAAGTCAAGCTGACAGACTATAACTGTACTTGTAGTAAATTATCATGGTCTGCTGGAGTATAACTTATACCTTTGCTTTATTATAAGAAGCAAGAGGAAAGGAGAGAGAGAGAGAGTGAGAAAGAGAAAGGAGCTCGCTTCTGCCCTTTAGAGAGGAATTATATATGGTTTTGGAATGTGACAGCTCCTCTCTCCCCCATCAGCACCTCCAGCACTGCACTCTTTCAGTACAGTCATGGGTAGAATGGTTGTCAAGGATAATCTCTGAATAGCTTAATTTCTCACAGCCATCTATCCCAAATATTGTCTCCTGAAGTTTAATGTTTGCATTCACTCTGTTCATTCTGCACAGAGATCAGCAGTGCGTGTCACTTCTGCTCTGATCTCATTTGGCCTCATTTTTGCGGGCGGGAGAGGGTGGTTTTCTGAAACTCTCCCCGTAGGTCCTCTATAGATGAACATGCAAGGCCTAACTTCCAGAGGGGTTTTCAATAGATTCCTTTATCTGTGGTTTTGAAAATGGCTCTCTCCACAGGCGGGTTCGTACAAAGTCAAAGGCTTGATTTTCCCTCCAGGGTTGGTTACTTTGGTGGACCAAAGGGAAAGCTGCAGAAATAAGAGAACCAGAGGCTTAGCCTGAGGGAAGGCATCCCAGAGAAAGGCAGAGGAAAGGAAACATCCTGTATGACCATCAGAGTTGCAGAGTCCTCTCTTACTTTCAAGAGCCTGTTCTTCTGCACCCCGTCACTCAGTGGGTCAACCAGGATTTGTAACATGTACGAAGGATACCACTAAGGGTTTGATCACACGGAGGTGGCTGATTCAAGTCCATCACAGTGGTCTCAGAAGGTGACTGTTCTCAGAATCACCTGCAAGGCTTGCTGCTAGATGACTGCAAGGTTTTAGAGAGGGTCACATTGAGATCTAAGATCTAATAAGATATCCAAATTTAAAAAATTCTATCAGCAATTTACCATTCCCATTTCATACAGCTCTCCACTGATTGATATTATAATACATCTGGGCCCCAGATCACTTGGCTAGCTGTATATCCACCTTCTGATGTAATTAAGAACACTTATTCATATCAAAGGCTCACTTTGACAATGCCCCAGGTATTTCTAAAATATATTCTGTCCTGGTTGGTAGTATCTTTTCTTTGAAAGGATTTTCTTTTGAGAGCCGATGACTGTTATTTTTTTCTGTCATCAGGTTGAGTTTTGATGAAGGTAGATCTTGGAGCAAATACAGTTTCACATCTATTCCCCTTTTTGTGGATGGGGTTCTGGGTGAACCTGGGGAAGAGACTCTCATCATGACGTAAGTGGAAAACCGTGTTGTCTTCTGGTCTTCATAGAAATCCAGAAACGTGGTTTTTAGCTGAGCCTGTTCACCTTGCTGCTTTCAGTTTTAAAGTTGCTAGCAAAGGCAGTGCATCTGACTTCATGATTCCCTAGCAAAGAAGAAAGAACAATGCAGGCATCCATTTTCTTGGCTCTTTGCTAGCTATTAGGAGACTTGTACTGTGGGCTGGCAGCAACGTGGTACAGCCTATTTCTTCCTATACTGAATGAGCTTAGGGAAATTAGACGTGATTTTTTTTCAATAGAAGATAAAGCTATCCATTTAAAACTTTAATTATAAACATGCTTGATATACAGAAAATCACAGGCATATAAGAATGATTTCATTTTAAGACAGAACACAGAGCTTGATCACAACCCCACAAAGGATGTTATTTTTCCCTGGCTCTTTACCTAACCCAATTGTGAGGCATATTAGGGGAACCACGAGAACAGTCTGTTCTTGTGAAATTACATTTGTGCTCATTCTTGTCTGGAAAGTGATGATCATTAATTTGTGAAAGGCTTGATTAATGGCTTGCCTGCCTGTGGGTTTCAAAACATGAGCTTTGAATTTGAAATATGAAACTCTGATTTTTCCTTATCCTGGAAAATCAGAAGAGGAAAACAGAGGGAAGATTTTAAAGCAGTTGATCCTGTCAACAGTGAAAATTTTAAAATCAAAGTGAATAGTTGGTACATTTTCTGATATTTTTTCTCATTTTTTTAACAATAGAGAAGAGCAACAAAAATTAATATGCCTAACAGTTACACTTTTGCCCAGTGGGTTAGCCATTTATTCTATAATTTATCTTTATTCAGTTTTTATATTTACAAAACACAGATGAAAAAAGCTGATTGTAAAGGGTGCCTTGTAGCTTTTATTCACATTTACAATAGGTGATTCAAACACTTCATTAAGTAGCTGAGCTTCTCTGAGTCAGGAGAGTAGAATGAACAGGGTAGGAAGTAGTTATACCTCTTCAGCCTTGTTGCCTACTTCTCCTTGGGAATGGTGGAAAGATAAAATAGAATGGAAACCACGGGACCAGGTAGATTAAATGCAAGAGAACCTGTATGTGTAATCTTGGACTGCATAGAAGGCAGGGTTTGTGATTGTTTTTTCATTTTTATTTTTTCTTTCTGGTCCACAGTTCTTGTTGTACAGTATATAGCAGCAGGCTTTTAGTCTAACACCCCTGGGTTCTAACTCTACCGGTTCTTGGTGATTTGACTTTGGTTTTTGCATGTTACAACTTCTTGAGCCTCAGGTTACCCACAGGTAAAGTGGAGTCAATAATAGCAAATGTGTTTTGGGGATCAAATAATATGACCGATATAAGATGCTTAGCATTGTGCTAACCTCATAGTAAATATTCATAACTGTAAATATTTATAACTGTAGTTGTAACTGTCAGCATTGCTATTATTGTGAGTATTTGTATCATCTGCAGAGTGTTTGGACACTTCAGTCACCGCTCTGAATGGCAGCTGGTCAAAGTGGACTACAAGTCCATTTTCGATAGGCGTTGTGCCGAGGAGGACTACAGACCCTGGCAGCTGCACAGTCAGGTAGGGGGACAAGTGTCCTGGGTGGGAGGCATGGAGAGTACTGGGGGAAAGATGGTCATCCATATGTAGGAATCAGGGTTCTCTGGGCAAAAATGTCCATCTGGTGGTTCCTTATGTGTTCCGTGTGCCATGGCAGTGAACAAACTTGACGTTTATAGCTGTTGTGAAGTAATTTATGTTTTTATTCTACTAGGGTATAATGAGATAAAATTCAAGTGTGCTTGGGTTAGACTTATGACTCAAAACAAAACACCAACTCAGCACAGAGATCCAAACATAATTTATCTGAGCATGTCGTCTGGTTGCAGGGTGTAGGGGCAGGGGTGAGGAAAGGCTCTTCAGTTTTATCTAACAATGTAAACAGAGACATAGAACAGCAAAATTAGGCTGGGTGAGGCATGCCAGTAAAATTCTTCCTCCTCACCACTGTGATTCCCTGGGATTAGGCAGTGCTTTATGCCTCCTTCCAAGGTTCTTGTGTTATAAGGTTGTGGATTTAGTAGGAAAATTTCTTTCATCCTGGCCCCTCTGCTATTTCGCTCATATTGTTGATAGAATGCTTGGATAAAAGCATCTCTCTTTTGATTTCCCAAGAACTCATTCTGCCAGCCTCTCAAAGGACATAGCTGGGGCCCTTGCTTGCAAAGCCATCACTATGTTGAGAGAGTAACGCAACATATACTCCAAACCTAGATTAAGTTGTATATTTATGTGTCAGTGGGTAGTGCAGCTGGTTAAAGTGAGCTTGCTCAAAAAAGACAGTATAGAGTAGCTTAGACAAAAGTCTGTCTGGCCCTTTGGACACACACACGCGGAGCTGGGTTTGACAATGGGAGCTACATCAGCTAGAATCACCCACTTTTCTTGGAGGCTCAATAAGGAAAGGATTGCTCATTCACATAGCTGATATTTTCCCCTTTGGAGTGCACAGACATTGTAATATTCAAAGCATTTATTTATTTTGTGGCAAAACACTGAATTTAGTGCTATTGGTTATCTTGTAGAGGGATGTAAGATCAGTGCAGTAAAATTGTGTGGGCAGAGGCATAACAAACTGAGGCAAAATAGACCTTTATGTTTCTTAGCAATATTCTTCTTTCATATGCACATAAATGATCATGTGCCAATCTTTTATTACAGAAGAAGTCAACTTAATTACCATAGATTTGTTGGTAATACACTGTCACAGGCTGAGTCTTAGTTACCTGTGTGTCCCTCAGAGCCTTCTACCCAACACCTTGCCAAGTAAGGATTTGCTGAAAACAGAGCTCAGGACCTTTTGACACTCTCTCGGGGCTTCTTAGGATTAACTTTGTCGTCACGTTCTGTAATAGGACTCTAGACATTGAAAAGAAAATGCTGTTAGCACAAAGCAGACTGCCCACGTCCAGATTACCCTAAGATTTGAGACCATCTCCCTGGACTGTCCTAGTGTGGAGTAGGGAAGGTCATACCTATGGGCCAACAGTGTGAGATTCTTGTCTTCTTACAGGGGGAAGCATGCATCATGGGAGCGAAGAGGATATATAAGAAGAGAAAATCTGAGCGGAAATGCATGCAGGGAAAATACGCAGGCGCCATGGAGTCTGAACCCTGTGTTTGCACAGAGGCTGATTTTGACTGGTGAGCTTGTGCTGTTAGCCCATGTAGTGACTGCATATTTCAAACCCATGTGGGCCTTAAATGAAAGTTTAGATTTGAATAGTGACATGCATAGATCCAAGTGATAAACCTCATGTTTGTGTGAATTACCATGTGGGGACATCATGGCTTACTGGTTATGTGTGTGTGTGTATATACAGAAAAAAAACAGGCATTTCTTTAGGCTTAAGGAGGACTCAGGAGAGAGCTGGTATTTATCTTCACACATGTGACAGGTCTCAGGACAAAAAGAGAAGCCAGATCCACTCTGAGTCTCTTTTGACTGAAACACTTAAACAATAAGTGGGCATTTCAGGGAGCAAATATATGTGTGTTCAAGGTAAAAATCTTTCTAGAATTTAGGGTTTCTGGTAGTGAAATTGTGGTCATTTAGGGCAGTGCATTTTCTATACCTGGAGGTTTTCAATTAGTGGCTAACTGACTATTGCTTATGAAAGCCATGGAATATTTTTCTGAATTCAGTGCAAGGATGGAGTCACTGGCATTGCCATCTATGGCTTTATGAACCTAGCAACAGAAGAGCCTTTTCCTTTTACCAGTATTAACCTAGTTTAAACTGGAAAAGGAGTGCAACATTTAGATGTTAAATATTCTCAGAGTGCCACATGTTTTTTGGAGCTTTACTTAAGCAGAAAACTAGCTTGTGGGGCCAATGATGTGCTTGCTTTGTTCTAGTTTTGACTGTCAGATGAGGTTGAAAGATGATTGAAGATGAATAGGTGGTAACCAACGCTCTTGATCATGTCCATCCCATTTTCGGTCTCTTTTTTTTCCTCCTCCTTTTTAAAATGTATTTATATGTTTTTGGTTTAGAGAAAGCAATTGCTAAATGTGTATGTCAGTGTTAATGATTGAACTAAACCAGCATAAGAAACAAAGACATTTACTTAAAAGTATTAGCTGGGTAGCAATCATCAGTCACATGTCTGATCATCAGAGTATCAGTGATTGGGCTGAGATACTGTGTACATGCATGTAACATTACTTAGAAAAAAGAAGCATCTCTCATGGTAGACCTCTAGGAGCATTCTCTGAATAAATAGTATTGGCCAGTCCTGGCACATTGGCTGCCAGTACTCAGACATATAACCCAAGGCCATTCCTGTCTTGTTGGTAGAGAAGGCAAGCCAAGAGGCAGTTCTGTCTCTCTCTGGGCTCTGCTGGAGGCAGACAGAGCTTCAGTCACACTGGGACTCACAAGGAATTCTGCAGGGGTCTCCCCAGCCCTGATTTTCCTTTTAGTCAGTGCAACACTGTTACAATGACAAAAATATTTGATCTCTGTCCCACCTTTCAGGATTGACATCCTGAACTACATTCACAGGGAGAATTTGCGTGGAATGTTTGTTATTCATCATGTGCCTCTTTAGGAAACCTGGCTGCTTCTCCTTTATTCACTGTATTTAAGGAGGATCCATACGGGGAGTTAACTTTTTATCTTATAGCTTTGACTTTGGCCTTCTCAAACAGTGATTTTTTGGCAAAGGTGTTTGTCCCTGAATGTTCTCTCTCAGTTTGGCTCTCCCCCGGACATCCCTCTGCTAGACGACCTTGCCTGCTATTCGTGATTTCCTGAAATGAACACAGGATGTCCTGTAGGCAGAGTCCCGGAAGTCCTTCTACCCATGCTGTGTTGCACCAGAATCAAACCCAGCTGGTATGGGCAGAATTCTGAGAACCAACTGCCTGAGCAAGCCTAGTTCTTCTTTCCCAACCTTTGTGTGCCAGCATCTCACCTCCATCACACAGATGGGCCAGTTTATACCTGTGCTTGCCATCGCTGCCTGCAATTTGTCTGTGCGTGAGGAGGTGCAATGTGTTGCCATTCTCTGTGCCCAGCTTTATCTTTCATAAGCCTAGAAAGTTGACTCAGAGGTTCCTGGAGGCAAGAATGCAAGGAGGCTGAGAGAAAACTCTGTTTTCAGACTAGAGAAAATGTAAAGTAATTGGTGGCGTTAACTGAATGGGAACACTCCCGAAGTACATTGCCCTTCCTGCTGTGACTTTGAAGCAAATGGCTTGTGCACAGAGAGACCTGGCTCAGCTCTCCTTGGTAGATCCAGACGTCTTGGAAGAGCACCCCAAAGACAGCGCTAGTAATGATGATTAGGCCTCGTGTCGATGCCTTATGTTTTCCAATGCAGTTGACACGGAGGACTGGACTTCCACCATCATAGCTTTCTTGGGGCCCAACCACAATCATTATTGTGTCTCCCCCTGATGAGAACAACATCTATGCTCCTGAATGAAAGGTGTTTAATGGGAATTACTGGGCACTGAACTTTCATCTCTATACATGTGTCTCTGTGGCTTCCAAGCTAGCATTTCTCAAAATGGATTCTGTAGAATGTTTTCTTGGGTAATTGATAGATAGAAAGAAAGATTGCATTTTTGGAAAGGAATTGATTTAGTGAATGCCTGCTTTTTTTTTTTTTTTAAATTAATTGACCAGTGTAGAAATTGGCTGTGGACTGACTTAAATTATTCTCAGTAATGTTGCCACCTATTGAAAGGCTTCTCTCATTTTTTTCCCCCAACAGTGACTATGGTTATGAGCGACACAGCAATGGTCAGTGCCTGCCAGCCTTTTGGTTTAATCCATCCTCTCTGTCGAAGGACTGCAGCTTGGGGCAGAGTTACCTCAATAGTACTGGGTGAGTGCCTGAAACATTGGCCTGAGGAGGTCATCTGCTGCTGCTTTTCAGCATGTGATAAACTTATAGAATCACTTCTGATCAAAAACCAGGTCTGTTTCATTATAGCACCAGTTTATTCACTTTTGTTCATTTTAATCAGCACAAATTTGTATTAATAGTGCAAATTCCATCTTAGAATAAGATCCCAGTTGCAAATAAAGAAACAAAACAGGTTACTTGGATGAAGATAGCAATGATGATAATATACAAATTGCTTTATTTTTTGATCCCTTATTTCACAACTATTTAATTAGATGACACTACCTTTTATCTTGCAGCATCCCTGTGTGGAAGGTCAAACCAATATTTCCCATGCGCACTTCCTGCTTTATAGATGTGGAAACTAGAGGCAGAAAAGAAGCTCATTGACTTTTCAAGAGGGTGCTGGTGTTAGCAGAAATGTGTTCCATTTTCTCTCTATCCAGTCTTGACACATTGAAGACATGCATTCTGATCTTTATAAATCTAGAATCAGATTTGAAAATTTTGTGTTGAATGATATGTGCTGTGGGATTTATCCAATATTATTTAAGAAACACCATAAAAAGGAAAACCATGTGGTGACTTTCCCAAAATTGTAACTGATATTTATAGACTTAGGAAACTACTGTGTGGAACTTATTTGGAATCTAATTCCAGCAATCTATCAAAAGACATTTTTGAGTCATTTGGGAAGCTAAGTATGGTCTGGTGACTAGTGATGTATTCATCAGGATTTTCCAAAGATACGCTTTTCTATCTCCAATTGGAGATACATATATATATATATAAACAGATTTATTAAAAGGACTGGGAGCACCCAGCTACGGAGGTGGGCAAGTTCAAATCCTGATATCTATAGGGGGAGTTGGCAAGCTGGAGACCCAGGAAGTTAGATGGGTGGTTTCTAGGCACAGTCTGAGCACTGATGGTGAACCAGGGAAGCTAATAGTTTAGTTCCTGTCTGAAGACCAGCAAGGCCAAAACTGATGTTTCCATCTAAGTGTGAAGGCAAGAAGGAAGCCATTGTTCAGTTTAAAGACAGTTAGGAAGGAAAGGGCTGGAAGAAGAGGGAGAGGGAGGGAGGGGAAGCAAGCACTCACCAGTAGGCCAGCACTGCTTGACAGCTGCTCTTCTCATTTCTCATGAGAGCTGCCATCCAGAGGAGAGGACATTCATGTTCTTGTTTATGTACTTTTGTATTTTAAATGTTTACTTTTCTGAATTTAAAAAAATCACCTAAATAACATATACTACTCTCAGAATAGTATATACTACTCGGTGGCTATTACCTGAGAGCATCTCACCCTAAGGGACTTTTGTTGAGTTATCACATCTGCTGGTTTCATCCATTCCATTCAAACTTTTTTCAGAAGGAGAGAAAGAAAACATAGACATGCACATCAAATATTCATATCTATGATTGAATAAATAATAAGCTCGGATTTATTTGCACTGTAACACAAAATTTGAGAAAAATGCAAGTAACATTTTTACAGCAAAGGGTCAGTGAGGTCTTGAGCATCTAGTACCATGTGAAAAATTGAAAAAGGCTGCTGAAATCACTCAACTTAATGGTGAAGAAATGCCAGAGAAAGAAGTTGTATCACTTGCATGTAGGAACATGTTTAGACATTGTAAAGAGCACTGGGAGCCCCTGAAGCTGATTTCAGAATTGATTTTTTTTTTCACAGCGTTAGTCAAGGGAGTTATGCTATTCTCTCTTTAGTATTAATGAGAAGAGGCTGAAGTACAGAGGGATGTAAATTTTATCAAATGCTACTGAAACCACTGTAATAAGGCAGAAAAAGAAGGTCTATGAACCCTTACTTTTCACTTTATTAAGAATGTATATGCATTTTCATTTTATAATTATATACATGTATCAATATTTACACGCACACTTAGACACACATAGTTTTAGCTACTCCTAGACAGATTTCACCATTCCTTTGGTGAACTCAGTATGTGAAACCCAAATAAATCCTAACACATATTTAATAAAACATCAGAGATGAGTAATTTATATATTCTATTCAATGGAAGTTTTCATCTATGCCCTAAAAGATAAAAATTTCCGTTATAAATGGTTCAGCAGCTGTAGGTTCGTTGTTGTTCAGTCACTCAGTCATGTCTGACTCTTTGTGACCCACGGACTGCCACACGCCAGGCTTCCCTGTCTTTCACCATCTCCTAGAGTTTGCTCAAACTCTTGTCCATTGAGTTGGTGATGCATTCCAACCATCTCATCCTCTGTCGTCCCCTTCTCCTCCTGCCCCCAGTCTTTCCCAGCATCAGGGTCTTTTCCAATGAGTCAGTTCTTTGCATCAGGTGGTCAAAGTATTGGAACTTCAGCTTCAGCATCAGTCCTTCCAGTGAATATTCAGGATTGATTTCCTTTAGGATTGACTGATTTGATCTCCTTGTGGTCCAAGGGGCTCTCCAAGAGTCTTCTTCAACACCACAGTTCAAAAACATCCATTCTTCGGTGCTCAGCTTTCTTTATGGTCCAACTCTCACATCCATACATGACTACTTGAAAAACCATAGCTTTGACTCAGCAGTAGGTATCCAGGTATATAAATGCTTGTAATGCAATTATGTTTATTAATCACAACATCACTTCCTAGTGCTCCCCCTCCACTCTCAGAGGGTTGTTCCTGTCAGTGGCTATTACCTGAGAGCATCTCACCCTAAAGGATTTTTGTTATCACATCTGCTGGCTTCATCCATTCCATTGAAACATATTGCAGAAAATCATCAGCATTAGTGAGCTAGTTTATGTAAAGGGGACATATAAATACCAACCGTCAGCAAGTAGGACAAAGGCCCTGGTCTTGAAAGTAGGGGGCTCACAGAGGGAAGAGTAACCACCCTCATAGCACCCTGTGGCCTAAGTTTGGGAGGAAGGGTATCAATCATAACCTCACCGATTGACATATTGTCTATACATTTGCATCAGGAATAGGAAGACTATTAGCTGAGACAGAGTCCTGAAGTCATCCTCAAAGAAGACTCCATACCCTCAAATTTCCATTTGCAGGGTCTGTAGCCAACTCAAGAGTGAGTAAGAGGTAATGTGTAGATGAAATTGAAAAAGAACATTCTGCCTTTCTTGTTTTTAACTTTATTTTGTGTTGGGGTATAGCTGATTAACAATGTTGTAATGATTTCAGGTGAACCATAAAAGGACTTAGCCATATGTGTGTGTGTGTGTGTGTGTGCACGCGCGCGTGCGTGTGTGTATCCAGTCTCTCCCAAACTCCCTCCCATCCAGGCTGCCACATAGCACTGAGCAGAGTTCCCTGTGCTATATAGTAGGTCCTTGTTGGTTATCCATTTTAAATATAGCAGTATGAACATGTTCATCCCAAATTCCCTAACTATCCCTCTGCCCCCTCCTTCCCCACTGCACAGCAACCATAAATCCCTTCTCTAAGTCTGTGAGTCTCTCTCTGTCATGTAATTAATTTCCTTTGTATCATTTCTTTTTAGAGTCCACATATAAGGAATGTCACGTTATTTTTCCTCCTCTTCCCTACTTCACTAAGTATGAAAATCTCTAGGTCTGTCCATGTTGCTGCAAATCTTTTTGACCATCTTAATGCCACTCCAGCCCCTGATCCCAGATGCCACCTGGCTATATGTTGATTTGGTGGCATTTCATAAGTACAGATTCTCAATAAGGTGGTAGCCACTACAGTGCTGCAATCAAACATTTAGCTTTTCACTTAGAGATATTTAATTGCAAAAAGTATATACATATGTTTTCTGTGTTTAAAAAGCAAATTTAGATTATCATCCCAATCCTGGCCCGCTTTCCTACACAGCTGTGATCTGTTTGATATGCATGTTTCTAAACAGTTTCTTTTGCATTTGTCAGGGAATAATTAAGTGAAAAGATACACAAAATTAATTTGGTTGTTTTTATATGCAGTTTCCTACTAGATGTATTATTCTTTTATGTGCCTTTTTCATTCAAAAATGCATCTTAGACATCTTTTGATGCCAGAGTTTATGAGGCTTCTTTCCATCTAATTTCTTTTTACCCCTTAGGGTAAAGTCAGGCACTAGGAGTTATGTAGTAATCCCTTTCATGGACATTTTGATCATTTCCTATTTTCTGCCGCTATAAACAATGCTACAGTTAGCTTTCTCATACTATAATACTTGTTATTAAAACCCTGCAACAATAATTTGAGTCTCTTTTGGCAGCTGAAGGTCTTCCTGCTAGCTGCTAAAGCAAATTCCATTCAGTCAGCTGATTCCTTCTTAGACCTGAGTATCTAGGCATTGCCAAATATCTCCCCCATAAGAGTGGAAACACCAGCTTCCTGCCCACACACTGCCTGTGAATCCCATACGTGAGATATTCAGTTGTATTAACTTCCATCCACCTTTAAAATACAAATGCCAGTGGATTCTGTAAGGGAACACTAGGAGGAAGGGTAAGCAGGATTCCCAAATTAAGAAGGTGTGAGGACCTAAGTTTGAGTAAACTTCGGGAGTTGGTGATGGACAGGGAGGCCTGGTGTGCTGCAGTCCATGGGGTCACAAAGAGTTGGACACAACTGAGCAACTTAACTGAACTGAGCTGAGGCAGGTTACTGCAGGCAAAGGAACAAGAAATGAGCCAGGTGAAAGGGCCAGGCTGGTAGTTTTTCAAGGACAAGCTGATTAGTATCCAGGCATTGGGGGAGATATTGGGCAAAGCCTCAAGTCTCTAGGATTAAGGAGCCATACTGCCCCTAAGCCTCTCCAGTGCCCGTTTTAACCCATCCACGGGCATCTCTGGTTGTCAGCACAGAATATGTAGTATTAACTTCAGGCTGAGATGAAGTGCTGAGGAGTCAGAGGGCAGGATTGGCTTGAGAGTTCTTGTCGCCGACAGATTTCACTTGTCACGTGCCTGACTTGCTTCACCCAGTCCTCACAGCAGGGCACATGCTGCAGCCGTGCAGTCCGACTCGGGTTGAACAGGTCTGCAGAACAGCCATCCCTTGTCAGTAAAGCTTAACAAGCAGACCTGCCAGTAGCACCTTTCTGCACCTTTACTTGAAGGCACGCAGGCAAGCTTTCCTTTTATTTTTGTTAAGACCTCACTTTATAAATGGTTATGGTGGCTCTCATAGTCAGCTTATTATGCTGTACACATAGCCCTGTTCTCAGACTCACTCCCTTCACCATGATGGAAACATCCTAGCATCAGTTGTTATTATGCTCAATGGAAATGCTCTTTTGAGGAGATGCCAAAATTGTTATCAGTTTCCCTGTGTAGAAATGAATGGGTGTGCAGTTTCCTTTTAGCTCTTGGAAAGATCTTAGAAAGACTTAGAATAAGAGCTGAAATGGCTGTAAAGGATCCCTCCCGTGGCTGTAGCTACCAGTCCTCAGCTCTTAGCCCAGTGATGTAAGGTGTCCAGTGTCCACACCACGACACAGCACGTGAGCACGGTTCTGCCACGCTGTCTCTGCCACTTTTCACCTGCTCCTTCATGCCTCCCACAAGCCACTCCATGGCAAGCCAGGAGGATGGTACTAGGTCTTCCGTCTACTGTGGCTAGAGAGTGAACTCTAAGGCAGGAGGTGTTGCTTGGTAAAGAACAGAGTTATTTTAGAATGAAACAATCTTTGCCTTCATCTTTAGCAAGTCACTTCCTTTTTTGAGCCTTAGTTTCCTAAACTATGAAATTTTACTATTTGCTTTTGGGGGTTGATTAAATGTGATACTTTATATGAAGCATGCAGCACAGTACCTAGTGGTAGTAGTCACTTTTCAAAATGTGGAACATCACCAACAGTGGTCATCTAAGGGCTTCTCTGGAGTGAAGGTAAAAAGAGGGAGGAAATTTCCTTTTATTGTGTATCTGTAGTCCAGACATTTGATACATAATAGTCATGACAGTCCTGAGATCTAGGACACATTTAAAATCAGGACCTGTTTTGTCATCTGTAAAACTGAAATAATACCTTGCATAGGCTCATAAACTCACAGAATTAGAAGCATTGTACTCCAAAATGCATGTCTGCCTCCAAAATGACTCAAGGCAGATAAGACATTTACCTGATTAATAAATGATTTCCTTTTGTTTAAACAAAATGAAATCAGTATTCATCTGTGTGTCGTCTGGCATTTAGTGCTGAAATAACTCCAAATTCATTTTCTCTTTGTTACTCCATTGATAACTATAAATATCTCAGTTTGCAAATACGAAAGCCCAAGCCTATTTCGTTATACTATACATTCTATATGGACATGAGTTTGAGTGAACTCTGGGAGTTGGTGATGGACAAGGAAGCCTGGCGTGCTGAAGTTCATGGGGTCGCAACTGAGCGACTGAACTGAATTGAACTGGTACATACTATGTACTACACATTTATACTATGTTCTTGGGCATGAACTTGGGCAAACTCTGGGAGAAAGTGAGGGATGAGGAGGCCTGGCTTGCTGCAGTCCATGGGGTCACAAAGAGTTGGACACAACTTAGCAACTGAATAATAACAATAGCTATTTCAAATCCTAAAAGATGATGCTGTGAAAGTGCTGCACTCAATATGTCAGCAAATTTGAAAACTCAGCAGAGGCCACAGGACTGGGAAAGGTCAGTTTTCATTCCAATCCCAAAGAAAGGCAATGCCAAAGAATGTTCAAACTACCACACAATTGCACTCATCTCACATGCGAGTAAGGTAATGCTCAAAATTCTCCAAGCCAGGCTTCAGCAATACATGAACCGTGAAATCCCTGATGTTCAAGCTGGTTTTAGAAAAGGCAGAGGAACCAGAGATCAAATTCCCAACATCTGCTGGATCATCGAAAAAGTAAGAGAGTTCCAGAAAAACATCTATTTCTGCTTTATTGACTATGCCAAAGCCATTGACTGTGTGGATCACAATAAACTGTGGAAAATTCTGAAAGAGGTGGGAATACCAGACCACCTGGCCTGCCACTTGAGAAACCTGTATGCAGGTCAGGAAGCAACAGTTAGAACTGGACATGGAACAACAGACTGGTTCCAAATAAGAAAAGGAGTATATCAAGGCTGTATATTGTCACCCTGCTCATTTGCTTATATATGTAGAGTACATCATGAGAAACGCTGGGCTGGAAGAAGCACAAGCTGAAATCCAGACTGCTGGGAATATATCAATAACCTCAGATATGCAGATGACACCACCCTTATGGCAGAAAGTGAAGAAGAACTAAAGAGCCTCTTGATGAAAGTGAAAGAGGAGAGTGAAAAATTTGGCTTAAAGCTCAACATTCAGAAAACGAAGATCATGGCATCTGGTCCCATCACTTCATGGCAAATAGATGGGGAAACAGTGAGAGACTTTATTTTGGGGGGCTCCAAAATCACTGCAGATGGTGATTGCAGCCATGAAATTAAAAGACACTTACTCCTTGGAAGGAAAGTTGTGACCAACCTAACTGCTGCTGCTAAGTCCCTTCAGTCGTGTCCAACTCTGTGTGACCCATAGATGGTAGCCCACCAGGCTCCCCCAGCTCTGGGATTCTCCAGGCAAGAACACTGGAGTGGGCTGACATTTCCTTCTCCAATGCATGAAAGTGAAAAGTGAAAGTGAAGTCACTCAGTCTTGTCCAACTCTTAATGACCCCATGGACTGCAGCCTACCAGGCTCTTCCATCCATGGGATTTTCCAGGCAAGAGTACTGGAGTGTGGTGCCATTGCCTTCTCCGGACCAACCTAGCAGCATATTCAAAAGCAGAGACATTACTTTGTCAACAAAGGTCCGTCTAATCAAGGCTATGGTTTATCCAGCCATCATGTATGGATGTGAGAACTGGACTCTAAAGAAAGCTGAGCACCAAAGAATTGATGCTTTTGAACTGTGGTATTGGAGAAGACTCTTGAGAGTCCCTTGGACTGCAAGGAGATCCAACCAGTACATCCTAAAGGAGATTAGTCCTGAGTGTTCATTGGAAGGACTGATGTTGAAGCTGAAATTCCAATACTTTGGCCACCTGATGTGAAGAGCTGACTCATTGGAAAAGACCCTGATGCTGGGAAAGATTGAGGGCAGGAGGAGAAGGGGATAACAAAGGATGAGATGGTTGGAAGGCATCACCGACTCAATGGACATGAGTTTGGGTAATCTCTGGGAGTTGGTGATGGACAGGGAGGTCTGGCGTGCTGCTGTTCATGGGGTCACGAAGAGTCGGACATGACTGAGAGAGTGAACTGAACTGATACTTGTGTATGGTTAAATTTTGTTTACACTGTTTCAGATCCAGAGAACGTGATAGGATTTCAGTTGCTAAATTAACTAGAACATTGCTTGTTTCATTCATGCCAACCATGAAAGATTCCGTAAATATAAAATAAAGTGGGCATTGGGCTTGTTTATTGTAAGAAATGAAGATAATCTTATCAAGGAACAGATTTCTTTTTCCTACTAAGCTAGAGATATTTCTAGATGTGTTTTTAAGAAAGTAGATATAGAAATTTTTGTCTGTGAAGTTTCTTTAGAGGAGCCATTAATCTCTTCTGGAATAATGTAAGTGTACAGTGATGGTTCTTGTTGTTCCTCAGTGTTAGTTTCTCAATATTCAATGGGAATATTTAATCAAGAATTTAAAAAAAGATTTATAAATAGCGTTAATTCAGTATCTATATAAGAATATTTCATCGGTCCAGGAAAATATATATATGTATATGTACATATAAATTATAGCAAAACAGTTATCTCCATACTCTCACATACACTTAGAATGTTTTAAAAATGCTTTCTATAAGCATAATCCTCTCTACATGAGCTATGAAAACACTTGGACCCTGGCTATCCTGCCATCACCCTGGGGTTGCTATTTCCAGGGCCTTTAGAGGCTGTGTTCTTTTCCAAGTGATCTTATTTCTGATCCTGGCAGGGTTCTTGATGTTCAGTCTGATTTATTCAGCAACATATGTCAGTTTACATCACAGAGAATAGTTGGTCCTACAAGTGGTCCATGTGTTTCAAGTCCACAGAAAGAAAATCACTTGCAGTGTTTGCAGACCCAAAACTTCAGGGGCCCCTGTAGCTGTTTTTTTTGGGGGGGGGGAAGCACCCATTCAGTTTCGCAGCAGATGCTCTAGACTTGTCAACTGCTACAGAATTGATTCTTCAGAATATTTTTCTTAGATACATGTTCCCACATGTTTACAGGATGGCATTAGGGTTGGAAATGAAGAAGGTGAATGGAGATCAGGTTTCTCACACCACTGTCCTTGCCCAGTGGCATTGGGAATAAAAATCCTCATCCAGGTCATATGGCATCATGGCAAGAGAGCGCCAAACCCAGTCCAGAGCCCCTGACCACTGCTTGCCCGCTGTGTGACCCTGGGAAGCCCTCTAAACTCTTATGTCTCTCTCTCTCTTTTTTTTTTCCTTATGTGCAAAACAGAGGGATTGTGTTGATCTTTGACCCCTTCAGGCTCTGACCTGTCCATAATCTATCTGAAGTGACCAGTATTAGCATTCCTTGGACTTCAGATGTTTAAAAGGAGGGACATTTTCCTTTCATGAATTTGTTATGTAACTAGTTGACTGTAGTGGATTCCAGGAGCCATCCTCCTGATGCTGTCATTTAGTTTAACTCAGCCATATGTCCCACTTCATCATGTTGGCATTCAGAATGATGTTGCATTCTATTTAGTGTTCACATTAAATGACTTGTGCTTCCATCCTACTTAGTGGAAGAAAAGTTTTCTTCCCCTCACCTATCTTCTGCCCAGTGACACTCCCCTGAGCCCAAGGCCTGCTTACTCTGTTTAAGGGGAAAGTTCTGAGAGCTATTGCCTTGAGGAGAGAAACTTGGAGAAACTGCTTAAACCGTCAGGGAACCCTGTTATTTCTGAATAAAAATGGGGGTATGACTGCTACATAGCACTATTGCTGAAATGTGAGCACACTGAGTCTAGAAAGACTTGAAGTGTTAGCCATGCACTGTAGCCAGAACCAGCTCCCTTCTGTCTCCAGGGCTTGCCCCATTTCTCGTCTCAAGTCAGGTGTTATTGTAAGAGGAAAGTTTTTCCTTGAAAACAAGGACACATAGTACAATCCAAGAAACTAAACAAATATATTCTTTTCATTGTGCTCACAAATGAGGGACACCAGAGCTCAGTGACAGTAAGTCCTGCCTTGGCTATAAGAAAACCTAGAGTTCCACCTCTTTCTTGGTCATAACATGTAATAACTACTGTGAAAAAAGAGAAGAGATAATGTAATAAGAAGACATAATGTCTGCACTGATTTTTAATGAATGAATAGTAGCTTGACAGGGTAAAGATCGTCCCAGGGAGGATGGACAACACAGACGGAAGGCAAGTAGCCTTTAGCCTGGCCTGAGCTTAGGAGGTATGCAGGGCAGTGAAAAGAGCTAAAGCTTAAAAGATGCATCGACCACAGATCATGAAACTATCTTTTAAACCCAAACCTTACACTTTGTGACTAAACCATGGGCAGTTTGAACAATATTAAGGAAGGAATTGATGTGATCCAGTTTGATCTGAAGATAAACTTGGCAGTGAGAGCATGGCTTCTACTTTCAGGGAACTTGTATAATGCTGTACTTAGTTGCTCAGTCCTGTCTGACTCTTTGCATCCCCATGGACTATAGCCCGCCAGACTCCTCTGTCCATGGGATTCTTCAGGCAAGAATACTGGAGTGGATTGCCATGCCCTCCTCCAGGGGATCTTTTCAACCCAGGAATCAAACCAGAGTCTCCTGCATGGCAGGTGGATTCTTTACCAGCTGTAATAGCAAGCCGACATTTAAAATTTTAAGTAAGTAAATAAGTAAGTGAAGTCACTCGGTTGTGTCCAACTCTTTGTGCCCAACCCCATGGACTGTAGTCTGCCAGGCTCCCCGATCCATGGGCTTCTCCAGGCAAGAATACTGGAGTGGGTTGCCATTTCTTCCTCCAGGGAAACTTCCTGATCCAGTGACCGAATCTAGGACTCCCTCTTTGCAGGCAGACTCTTTACCATCTGAGCCACCAGAAAATTAGTATTTAAAACTTTAAATGCTAATTTTTTACTACCTTATGATATTTAATATTTATTAAGGTCTTGCATGTGGCATATTTTTCCTATGTCCTTTTGAATGCATTATCTCATTTAATCCTCCCAAGAACTTTAGGAACAGTTTCTGCTCAGTTCAGTTCAGTTCAGTCGCTCAGTCGTGTCCGACTCTTTGCGAACCCATAAATCGCAGCACGCCAGGCCTCCCTGTCCATCACCATCTCACGGAGTTCACTCAGACTCACATCCATCGAATCTGTGATGCCATCTAGCCATCTCATCCTCAGTCATCCCCTTCTCCCCTTCTCCTCCTGCCCCTAATCCCTCCCAGCATCAGAGTCTTTTCCAATGAGTCAACTCTTCGCATGAGGTGGCCAAAGTACTGGAGCTTCAGCTTTAGCATCATTCCTTCCAAAGAAATCCCAGGGTTGATCTCCTTCAGAATGGACTGGTTGGATCTCCTAGCAGTCCAAGGGACTCTCAAGAGTCTTATCCAACACCACGGTTCAAAAGCATCAATTCTTCGGTGCTCAACCTTCTTCACAGTCCAACTCTCACATCCATACATGACCACAGGAAAAACCATAGCCTTGACTAGACAGACCTTAGTCGGCAAAGTAATGTCTCTGTTTTGAATATACTATCTAGGTTGGTCATAACTTTTCTTCCAAGGAGTGTCTTTTAATTTCATGGCTGCAATCACCATCTGCAGTGATTTTAGAGCCCCTCAAAATAAAGTCTCTCACTGTTTCTACTGTTTCCCCATCTATTTCCCATGAAGTGATGGGACCGGATGCCATGATCTTCGTTTTCTGAATGTTGAGCTTTAAGCCAACCTTTTCACTCTCCTCTTTCACTTTCATCAAGAGGCATTTTAGCTCCTCTTCACTTTCTGCCATAAGGGTGGTGTCATCTGCATATCTGAGGTTATTGAGATTTCTCCCGGCAATCTTGATTCCAGCTTGTGTTTCTTCCAGTCCAGCGTTTCTCGTGATGTACTCTGCATATAAGTAACTAAGCAGGGTGACAGTATACAGCCTTGACGTACTCCTTTTCCTATTTGGAACCAGTCTGTTGTTCCATGTCTAGTTCTAACTGTTGCTTCCTGACCTGCATACAGAGTTCTCAAGAGGCAGGTTAGGTGGTCTGGTATTCCCATCTCTTTCAGAATTTTCCACAGTTTATTGTGATCCACACAGTCAATGGCTTTGGCATAGTCAATAAAGCAGAAATAGATGTTTTTCTGGAACTCTCTTGTTTTTTCCATGATCCAGCGGATGTTGGGAATTTGATCTCTGGTTCCTCTGCCTTTTCTAAAACCAGCTTGAACATCAGGGATTTCACAGTTCACATATTGCCGAAGTCTGGCTTGGAGAATTTTGAGCATTACTTTACTCGCATGTGAGATGAGTGCAATTGTGTGGTAGTTTGAGCATTCTTTTGCATTGCCTTTCTTTGGAATTGGAATGAAAACTGACCTTTTCCAGTCCTGTGGCCACTGCTGAGTTTTCCAAATTTGCTGGCATATTGAGTACAGCACTTTCACAGCATCATCTTTCAGGATTTGAAACAGCTCAACTGGAATTCCATCATCTCCACTAGCTTTGTTCATAGTGATGCTTTCTAAGGTCCACTTGTCTTCACATTCCAAGATGTCTGGCTCTAGATTAGTGGTCCACTGGAGAAGGGAATGGCAAGCCACTTCAGTATTGTTGCCTTGAGAACACCATGAACAGTATGAAAAGGCAAAATGATAGAATACCAAAAGAGGAACTCCCCAGGTCATTAGGTGACCAGTATGCTACTGGAGATCAGTGGAGAAATAACTCCAGAAAGAATGAAGGGATGGAGCCAAAGCAAAAACAATACCCAGCTGTGGATGTGACTGGTGATAGAAGCAAGATCCGATGCTGTAAAGAGCAATATTGCATAGGAACCTGGAATGTCAGGTCCATGAATCAAGGCAAATTGGAAGTGGTCAAACAAGAGATGGCAAGGGTGAACATCGACATTCTAGGAATCAGCAAACTAAAATGGACTGGAATGGGTGAATTTAACTCAGATGACCATTATATCTACTACTGCAGGCAGGAATCCCTCAGAAGAAATGGAGTAGCCATCATGGTCAACAAAAGAGTCCGAAATGCAGTACTTGGATGCAATCTCAAAAACGACAGAATGATCTCTGTTTGTCTCCAAGGCAAACCATTCAATATCACAGTTATCCAAATCTATGCCCCAACCAGTAACACTGAAGAAACTGAAGTTGAACGGTTTTATGAAGACCTACAAGACCTTTTAGAACTAACACCCAAAAAAGATGTCCTTTTCATTATAGGGGATTGGAATGCAAAAGTAGGAAGTCAAGAAACGCCTGGAGTAACAGGCAAATTTGACCTTGGAATGTGGAATGAAGCAGGGCAAAGACTAACAGAGTTTTGCCAAGAAAATGCACTGGTCATAGCAAACACCTTCTTCCAACAACACAAGAGAAGACTCTACACATGGACATCACCAGATGGTCAACACCGAAATCAGATTGATTATATTCTTTGCAGCCAAAGATGGAGAAGCTCTATACAGTCAGCAAGAACAAGACCAGGAGCTGACTGTGGCTCAGATCATGAACTCCTTATTACCAAATTCAGACTCAAATTGAAAAAAATAGGGAAAACCGCTAGACCATTCAGGTATGACCTAAATAAAATCCCTTATGATTATACAGTGGAAGTGAGAAATAGATTTAAGGGTCTAGATCTGATATTTAGAGTGCCTGATGAACTATGGAATGAGGTTTGTGACATTGTACAGGAGACAGGGATCAAGACCATCCCCATGGAAAAGAAATGCAAAAAAGCAAAATGGCTGTCTGGGGAGGCCTTACAAATAGCTGTGAAAAGAAGAGAGGCAAAAAGCAAAGGAGAAAAGGAAAGATATAAGCATCTGAATGCAGAGTTCCAAAGAATAGCAAGAAGACATAAGAAAGCCTTCTTCAGTGATCAACGCAAAGAAATAGAGGAAAAGAACAGAATGGGAAAGACTAGAGATCTCTTCAAGAAAATTAGAGATACCAAGGGAACATTTCATGCAAAGATGGGCTTGATAAAGGACAGAAATGGTATGGACCTAACAGAAGCAGAAGATATTAAGAAGAGATGGTAAGAATACACGGAAGAACTGTACAAAAAAGATCTTCACAACCCAGATAATCATGATGATATGATCACTAATCTAGAGCCAGACATCTTGGAATGTGAAGTCAAGTGGGCCTTAGAAAGCAGCACTACAAACAGTTTCTGTAATTATACCTATTTTATAGGCAGAAAACCCAAACGTTAGAGTCTGGGTAAATTGCCCAAGTTTATATAATGTGTAATAGCCTGCATTTAAACTCAGGCAGTTTGGTTCCAGAACACTAGTTTTAACCACCAGGGCAGTGATCTTTAATCCTGGCTGCACAGTAGAATCACCAGGGGAAATTAAAAACAAAAGTACACTGATGCCCAGAATCCTCATTTAAACTGATTTCTATGGGCAGAGTCTTAACATCACAGAGATGGTTGTGACTGACTAAGCCAGACTATATTGTCACCTTAACATACATGGAATAGTCACAAACATCTATAGCAAACATTTGTACTATAAGCATCTGTACCAAAATTGTAAGTTAAAAAAAAAAAACCTGCTAAACAGCCAAATCACACGATATGAAGACTTTTGATGATTTTTCCAATTTTACTCTCACAAAGAAAAACTACGACCTTCCTCATTTTAAAGACTGACAGGCAGTGCAGAAGCAAAATCAAAGAGGGTAGGGGTAAAAAGGAAAAGGTGACAGAGGAGTATCAAGAAAAGAAGAAAGAGAATAGCTGAAATTGGGGTTGTTGGAGTAATAAGACACCATCTACTGATGAGCAGTCGGTAATATCAAAGGCGTGTTTGTGGAATGTTTCCTTTCAGTAATTGTGCAAAGACTCCCTTGCCATTGCAAAGCACTTTTCTTCTTGGCAGACTGAAGAATGTTTTACCAACTAAATGCATCCCAGTAATATTCAGAGCTTAGGTCCAACATAATCATAAGTTGCCTTGTTATTGTGGAGGTAAGCAGCCCCATTTAATAACATATAAAATGTATTATTCATTTATGTAACTCAGACCCAGGGACAGCTGCTGGGATGAAAATAGAACCATTCTGTAATGCACAAAGCAGGTGTGTGCTTACTTGAGTAAATGAACTCTGTATTTCTGCTCAATTTTCTTGTAAATTTCAGAGACTGGTCTGCTAGGGCTAATGTGAAGACATTTTCATCCGGGAAATAAAATGGTTTCAGAATGGTTTTTAATGAACATTGTAAAAATTACCAATAGTCTTCTCTGTGGCAGAATACCAGAGGAATGGATTCATGCTTTGTATTTAAGCAGAACTCCTGTTGCTACAGGCTTCAGGAAAGCCCAGGGTGGTGATTGGTCAGAACAGTGACACACAAAAGAAATGTTCTCTAGCTGATGATGCCAGTGGTGATAGTGAGCCCATGCCTCCAGAGCTCCTCGCCAAGACAGAGTCACAGGTGTGATTGGACGCTAAGTGGTTAAAGTTATAACTTGCCTTTAATGTGCATTGTACCTGGCTTCTGAAATACACAAGGAGTTTGTGATGCGGTTTAACTCACTGGGATGCCGCAATTACTGTATGACATTGCTGGTCACTTCTCTGCTACCATTGCTGGTACCAGAATGTCACCATTCTCCAGCGTCCACATCTTTTTTTTTTTTCCCCCAGCTTCCCTTATTTTCTTTCAAATCAGCTTACAGTCATAAGCACCTACATGGACTTTTCAAAATACTTAATATCAGAGAGGATGATCTGAAGATGTTCAGACATGGCAGTGACCAGTCAGAACGAGTAGGGATCTCAGTACAGGAACAGGATTTAGGAAGCTCCTTGGTGTATTAGGTGTTAACCCATTCACTTCCAGATTGCCAGGAAAAGCAAGGACTCCAAGGATAGGGGTCAATATAGCTGGGTTGGTGGGTGTGGTACCTGCAGGGTTTAGGGCCAGTGATGATAGCCAATTTCTAGACAGATATGTCAACATTTAAACTCTATACAGTCATCCCAGTGTCGACCTAGTGATTATCAGCCTTGCATGTCTGCGGCACAAATATGCCCTCAATGAGGAGCTTAAAGTTCACAGTCACAGGAAGGAAGAAAATCATCCGAGGCATTACTGATTCCTATCAAGTAAATCATAAGGATTCCTGTAAGAGATGACACATATCTCCCCTAATTTAAAGAGGTAGTACAGTACAGTGGTAACAAATACATATATCCTAGATCCAAATTGTCTAGATGCTGGCTGTGTGATCTTGAGAAAATTAAGTTCTATGAATCTTAATTTCTTCATCTATTTATTGGGAGTAATGATACATTCTTTATTAGGGGTAGTTTGAAAGCAAATCATGTTAAGAACTTAGCACAGTGTCTAGAATGTATTAGTGAAAGAGTTAGTTGCTCAGTCGTGTCCAACTCTTTGCAATCCTTGGACTGTAGCCCACCAGGTTCCTCTGTCCATGGAATTCTCCAGGCAAGAATACTGGAGTGGGTAGCCATGCCCTCCTCCAGGGGATCTTCCCAACCCAGGGATTGAACCTGGGTCTCCTGCATTACAGGCAGATTCTTTACTATCTGACCGCCAGGAAAGCCCAAACATATTAGTACTCTCTAAATTTGAACATCTTATGATTTTACTTTCACAATCAGGAAAAGAGAGGAGATAAGGTGCCACTTAAAGTGTGGATAAGTTTTAGGCAGCTGATTAGGCAAAAAGGTGGACATGGAAGCAGAAAGAACAAAAGAAAAGAAGCACTTTCAAGAGGATTGAAAAGAGAAGTTTGGCTAAAGCAGAATGAGCTGGCTGGGGAGAAAGAGTCCAGAAAAGTAGAACCAAGTTAGTTTATGGAGGGCTTCAGGCCCAAGTTAGAGGATTTGTGATTTATCTTAAGGAAATGGGAATTTGTGAAGGTTGTGAACAGGGAGGATAGATAATAATGTTAAGTAAAAATAACTGATAACATTTCACAATCACTTGCTAATTGTCAGGGTGGTTTTAAGTGTTCTGTGTACATTAATCCATTTCATCCTTATGGTTACCCTATGAGGTGAGTTTAATATTAATACTTGGCCTTACAGTCCCCAAAAGTGTTCAAAGTGCTTTCCCAGATGGTATTTAATTCTATTTTCTCAATCATGCTTTTAAGAAGTCAGTCTTGAAACTTAAGGACAGAGAAGGGACTTTGGCTAGATTTGAAGTAGTTGGTAAGCAATAGCCTGCACACTGCCAGATTTTGTAAATAAAGTTTTATTAGAACCCAGACTCATTTGTTCTTTTATGCATTCTCTGTGTCCACTTTAATGTTACAACCCGAGAGTTGAGTACTTGTGACTAAAGCTATATAACCCGCAAAGCTAAAACATTTATTCCCTGGCACTTTATGTGAAAAGTTTGTCAAATTATGGTCTAGAAGAATGGAAAGACCTTGGACTTTTGATTGCTTCCATTTTGAGATCTACCAGTACCTTCCTCAGGTAGATTGGAGAAACCAAATATATGAATACATAATGCGGCTGCTGTGGACTCCACACAAAAAAAGATGATGAATACATAACATTGGACCTCAAAAGTCTTAAAGCAAACCCATCGATTCTAATATACCATAAATCTGATAAATTGTATAGGACAAATTGGTAGCATAATTCTTTTTTTTTTTTTTTTCCTATTTAGGCTAAAACAAGAAAAAAGCAAATAGAGGGAGGATTTACTCAATCTATAGTCTAAAGTTTCCTTAATGTGAAATTTCAATAGTTTAGGCATTATATCCCATGAAATATTGAGTAGAAACTCTCAAGTTTAGCCACCTTTCTGTACTGTACCATGAGTGCAACAGCTTGTACAGTATCTAATGTTGAGACATATAATGCATAATAATCTATTCTTTCTTTGAACTATACCTTCCTTTGCAATATATACATGTATATATTGCAATATATATAGTACTCATTCTGACCTTTAATTATATAGCCTTTGAAGTATTTTCTAGATTATCCATGTATAGATGGTAAAAAATCCACCTGCAATGCAGGAGACCTGGGTTCAATCCCTGGGTTGGGAAGATCCCCTGGAGGAGGGCATGGCAACCCACTCCAGTATTCTTGCCTGGAGAATCCCCATGAACAGAGGAACTTGGTGGGCTATAGCCCAGGGGGTTGCAAAAAGTTGGATATGACTGAGCAACTAAGTACACATCTTTTCACCTGGATTATAAACCTATTGAGGGTAAGGAAAGACCACGTCTTCTCCTGCTATGCATTTCCCACAACTCCAAAGTGAAATTGTCTATCGACTAAGTGAATAAAGCATAAATTAGAATGTTAATAACGATGCACTATGTTCCTATGACGATTTGCCTCTCTGTTGGGTGCTTACTATAAACAAACTGTAATCTTCCTGACACCATGAAAGGTAGTTATTGCTAGCCCTCAGGGCTAGGGAGAAGGTTTGAAAAGTTGGGAGTGATCCAAATTATCATGTGTTGAATTACAATTTGAGCTTTTTTCTCATTTAGGTATAGAAAGGTGGTTTCCAATAACTGCACTGATGGAGTGAGAGAGCAGTACACAGCCAAGCCACAGAAGTGCCCAGGGAAGGCCCCGCGGGGGCTCCGGATTGTCACTGCTGATGGAAAGCTGACGGCGGAACAAGGGCACAACGTTACTCTTATGGTACAGCTGGAAGAGGTAGGACCGGGTCCCGTTTCCCCTCTACCTTCTAGAGCCAATGACTTTCCCTAAGAAATCATGATTTGGTTTACATGTCTTTTTGTCTTTGTTTACATAGATATATTTTTTCAATTTTAAATTTCATTTAAAATTTGTATTCTCCTTTTAGTTCCTTGGTATTTGTTGTTATAAGTTTACCTTCTCTGACACAGTTCTATTACTTTTAAATCACTGCAAGTTGTTCTTCATTCTTACTGAACCTGTAACTTCTTAGGGATTCTCCCTGGATTTAATCTTCTATTATTGGCACTTTTAGCAAAATGTTTTCTCAGAATACATTAATAGTATTCCTAGAACAGCTTAACACATATACATACTGAGCTAACCTAAAAGCTGCTAATGCTGTCTTCCTCCTTGAATCTGAGGTCATGGCTTTTCTTTCTAAAGACAACATTAACCAGGCATACTTATAGCATCAAGACCAATATAAACTAATTGAATATAATTTCCTTGACGCTTGAGAGGTTTATTGTTTTACTATTAATAGTTCCTCAGGAATATTATTATAAACATCAATTATTGTTTGCCAAACTATAGTTATCTGAAGTTTCTGAGTAATTAGATGGTAGAATAAGATGTCTTTTATATTACATATTTTAGAATGTTATGGCACGTTTGTCATCTTATAAATGAGGAAGATGGCCTCTAAATGATAAACACCTTCATTAAATGATCTTAATGTCTAAACCAGGCTGTTCTACCTTCAGTGTTTTCTGTGTACCTAAAATATGGCCAACACCACTTTCAGCCACATGAATGCAAAGGAATCTGAAAAGTTCACAATGACATCAGGATAAAGATATACAACATTGTCTTCTCCCCTTCTCTTCTGATAGTTCAGTGGCTCTCCATCTCTAATAAACATAAAAATTACCTGGTGAGCATGTTAAAACAGTTTTCTGGGCTGCATCTTCAAAGATTCTCATACAAAAGGTTGAGGTAAGACTCAGGAATATCCTTTTCTAACAGGGTCATACGTTATGCATTATGCTTCAAGAAAAAAAGAAAGAAAGAAACAAGGGCAACATCAAGGGGCCCAGACCAGTCCAAGAGGCTCTAGAGGGCGACTTGAAGGGGAAAAGATGTAGTTAGGATTACTGTCAGGTTTGCTCAAAATACTTAGTATTTTAATTTCCATAGAAAGAGCTGTGATCTAATGAGCTGGAATTCCTGGCTCTAGTGATGCTGTTGCTTTCAGTTCAAGGACACATAGACAAGCACTGCTCGAACCTAATACTCTTTTCTCCTGTCTCCTTAGTAAGTGCCTTTTAACCAGACCCAGTTTTCTAAACACTAAGTTTCCCCAATGTTCTTCAGTTGGAACTAGAAAGAGATGGGCCAGTTTAGGCTAGTTGGAATTACTTGCATTTCACCGAAATAAATCTTGGGGGAGCTTCTGCCTGAGGCTATGACAGACTAGCTTGCTGCAAACCAAATAAATATGTATTATTTAGAGCAAGAGTTAGAGAGAGTGGGAAAGAGAGAAACGCACACACAGAGAAGGAGGAAGAGGACTTAAGAAATTTCAATTCTTTTCTTGAGAGAGAGGAAACTCATTGTGATGAGTTATGCTGTATTTCATGTTGTATTTCCCCTCAGGAACTTTGCCAGTTCATCTGTCATACTGTTTAAGAGGTCAGATTTCAGATTCCCAGTAGAAGGTCAGACCAGAAGTGTTGCCTAAACATCTGTTGGTAGACTCGAGGTTGGGAAAATAAAGATTGGCCTTCAGAGTTACCAAGTCAGCTGGGACTGATGATGTCAAATCCCAGAGAGGAGAGAAGTATAGAGAAGTTATACAGGATTCTGTGTTCTTTGTTTCCTTGGGGGATTCCATGGTGGCTTAATTGGTACAGAATTTGCCTGCAATGTGGGAGACCCAGGTTCAATCACTGGGTCAGGAAGATCCCCTGGGGGAGGGCATGGCAACCCACTCCAGTATTCTTGCCTGGAGAATTCCATGGGCAGAGGAGCCTGGAAGACTGCAATCCATGTGGTCGCAGAGTTGGACACAACTGAGCCACTAACACTTTTCTCTTTCACTTTTGTTTCCTTGAATTATTTGACAATATGTGAGGGATGCAAATAAAACAGCAGGTAATCACTTAGGATGTGAAGTCAAACATAGTTTTTAGAAGTATTACATTTTGAGGAGATAGAAAAAAAATTGAGTTTAGAGACTATCAAGGGGAAAGCCCTGGTGAATGATACAAGACTAGGTCCTGTAGACTGCTCTATGCTAGGAGTAAGGACAGAGCGGAATTAGAGCAGACTCTCTACACCCTGAAATCCCACCTGAAATTATTTCAGTCTAATCATTATTAGAATGATTTTCCCCCATTTTAAATGTCAGAAACTGTAACAAATCCTCTTTAGAGGAAAATAACATATACCAACAGCCTTACTACTTTTTTTTTTTCATGTAAAATTTAGGGTATTTAAATAACTATAGATATATCAACAATCAGGACCAAGAACAGGAAAAAAAAACAACAGAAAAAAGAGCATATTTCCTGAGATATGATTAATATGTTTATGAATATGAGACAAGATATAAAATTTAATCCCATAGCAGTCATCAGTAGGTGGTGGTAATCAAATGGAAGTCAAAGAACTACAGGTATAGGTACTGATATTAAGAACTTAGAGGATTTGTAGTAGATTGAACCCAGGTGAGTGAAGGATCAGTTTATTAGAAGCAATGACAGTAGGGAATATAGCATTTGGAAATTCAGAGGAAAAGAGTAGAAAATAGGGAAAAGAATAATGAGACCAAAGGAAATGGTGGAAAGAGTGAACACAGTCATTCTGAAGGGGAGGAACTGGTATGGAGCCATAATTATTTTTGGAGAGATAATGTCAGAGAGTTTTCCAAAAACTGGCAAAAGATATCAGCATATCAACACAGAGATTCAAGAGAATCTGTAGACTCAAAGCAGGGTATTTTAGATATTGTGTTCAAACTACTGACATCATCTAAAAACAAGAGAAGATTTTAAAGCAGCGCAGACAAAAATAGAATGACATGTTTGAAGTGCTGAGGAAAAAATAGTGTAGCTAAAGCAAAATCATTTTTCAGACAAGCAAAAATTAGAATGAGTCATATAAGCTGATTTCTGTGAAAAGAAACACTAAAGGTAATTGTCCAGGCATAAAGAAAGTGACCCCAGGCAAAAGCACAGAAATAGTGGAAAGAAGGATGAGTAAGAAAGATGGTGGATATGCCGGTGAACTGAAGTTAACAGCAGTTTTGTAGACCAATCATGTTAATCCGTTGTGGGACTTAAAATACACGTGGAATTAAACTACATGACAACAATAATATAGTATGTGAAAAGAATTAAATGGAATTAAAGTGGTTTAAGCTCCATGAAATATCTGTGAAGAAGCATTGATAAAAATACTCTTTTATATTAGAACCAGCATGTTCAGAATGTGTGCTTTAACATCTAGTCACAAGTGAAAACCGGTAAGGTAATGCTGAACCATCAAACTACTGATAGGAGAACTGGATGAATATTAAGTGCCTCATTAATTAAAATAAAATAGAAGAGAGAAGAGGAGACATACTATCATTGAGACAAATTGAGCAGATTTGAAAATGGCGTATGCAAACACAGATATTTCAGTGGTTATATAAAATAAATAATTAGTTATTTTTGTGTCTTGCTTAAGAAATGTGTCTAGCCCAAGATTGTGAAGATATCATATCACATTTTTTTCTTTAGCTTTCACATTTAAGCCTAAGATCCATTTTGAAGATAATTGTTTCAGGCAAGGGCCAAAATTTATATATTTTTTCCATATATGTAGCCAGTTGACCCAGTACCATTGAAAGACAAATATTTTCATACTGAATTTCTATATGGTTAATTGATTTATGACATAATAATATACATATATATGTGCACATAAGTACGTGCTTTATGTCACATGAGACTGCAGTACAGTAGGTAAGGTACTATCTTTTCAGTAAATGGTGCTGCAGCATTGAGTATGAGGGAACACGTGAATCTTGACTTCTCAAAACACACCAAAATAATCTTAGCTGAACTGTCAGTCTAATTTTGAAAGAGAAAACTAGGGTGCTTAAAGGAAAACACTCAAGGATATCTTCATGACCTTGGATTAGGTAAATATTTTTTAAACAGGAAAGAAAACCTTATAATATAAAGAAAAATATGATTTACTAAGATTACGTTAAAATTGAGAATTTCTTTTTTTCAACAGTCATTATTTTAAAAACCATAAAGGTGAAATCTAGAGGGGAAGAAGTTATTTTCAGTACACACTTTCAATAAGGGACTCATACCCAGAAAAATATAAATAAATCCTATAAATCAATAAGAAAAATTCCATCAACCTAGTAGAAAATGTACAAATGATTTAGAAATCTCAAAGAAGGTAATAACCACATAGCCAATAAGCATATGAAAAAATTACCACCACCACCACTTGTCCAGAGAATGCAACTTAGAACTATAATAAATTATTGCTATGTACCCATCAGAAGACTGGTATTTTAAAAGACTAACAATATCAAGTGGTGCTGTTGGGGCAACTGGTCAGTCATCCAGTGCTGTTAGGAGTATAGATTGGCACCCTGGAGACCAGCTTGACATGAAATGCTATACCTGAATACATGCACAATCTAAGAGCCGCATTTCCACTCCGAAGATATATTCATCAGAAATGCATACAGTGCAAACTATTATATATAGGGTGAGAAAACAACAGTGTCCTATTGTATAGCACAGGGAACTACATTCAATATCCTGTGATACGCCATAATGGAAAAGAATATGAAAAAGTAAATATATATACATATGTATAACTGAATCACTTTGTTGTACAGGACAAATTAACTCAACATTGTAAATCCAACTATGCTTCAATAAAACTTAAAAACAAACAGAAATGCATACAAATGTGCATAAGAATGTATGTAAAATAATATGCATAGCAGAGGAATTCCTAAGAGCTCAAAAACTGAAAATAAACATCCGTCAATATTAGCACAGAGAAATAAATGATAGTATACATGTAAAATGGAACATCATACAGCAATGAAAAAGAACAAACTACTGCTACATACAGAAACTTGAATGAATCTCACAGTTAATATTGAGCTAAAGGAATCAGACTGAAAAAATGCATATTATATGTCTACCTAGTTAAACTGCAAAAAAATAAGCAAAGCTGATTTATGGTGATGAGAATAAGTATTACCTTTAGAGGGGGAGTGGCAGGGACAGTTTCTGGACTAGTCACAATTTAAAAATTTTTGGTGATTAATGAATGCATATACTTTATTAAATTCAGGTTGTATATTTAATGGTATGCATATGTTTCCTTATGCATAGCATGTTCAACAAAAAGCTGACTTAAAAATCATTTTAGAAATTCAAATAAAATGGAATATTTTGTATTTAGATCTTTAAGCAGTAAGGAAACAGAAAACTGTTAAGGAGGTATTCATTTTCCAGACTAATCCTATACCCTGTGGTGAAGGTGAAGGCCCCTTTCCCAAAGACATAAGGAAACTGATTATACAACTCAGAAGAACATTATCTTTTGAAGCAATAGACATCAATGCTAGAGCAGGATTCAGAATTTAGATTTTTATTTCATTTTGAAGAATGCAGTAGAGGAAAATCTGAAATAAGAAATCAGTCCTGGTCAGCTCCAAGCTGTGTGCACCCTCCAGGGACAGAGGCCAGGCTCTCATCTATTTGATGCCATTTTCCATGCAACCAGGATGATCAGGCAACTCAAACTTGGCTGAGTGATGTGGGAACAAATTGGGGAATCTGGTTCTAAGATGTGTAAAGTCATGCCTTCTAGGCCCAAAAGGGGGGGAAAAAAAATAAGTCAGTTCATTCCACTTGAATGGGCAAAGCTGCAAGAGCAAGGATGAATCCACTGCCTGTAGCTGTCAGAATCAGCCCCTTGATTTTTTTGTCTCCTAGTGCAGAGCACAAAGCCTTAAGGACTGTCCCCATATAAGGAGGCCCCAGAGAGCTCACATTTGATTGTGAGATTCTGTGCTCATGAATCACAAGCTCTCCTTACAGAAACAACATCAAGTTCTCTGTTAATCTCTGGATTATATATGTAGGCAGAGCTGAGGCATGTGATAAGCAATGTGAATACAGAAGAGCAGAAAGTCTTATAGAACCTGGGGAGCATTGAGACTTGAAAAAAAGATCCCGTTTGTGAGTGCTTGCATGGATTGTCTCATACAGATCCTGCAGTGGGTAAGTAAGTATTACTGTTACCGTTTTATAGATGGTACAGTGGAAGCACAGAAAGGCAGAGTAACTCACCTAAGATCACACAGCCAGCTACAGTAATGGAGCCAGGAGTCAAATCCAAGACCTAGGGTATCCTGCCTTTCTATCACTTGTCTATAGTGGAAACAACCGTTTTTCTGGCAAAGAACTTCATGTAGTTCCCAAGGCTTCCTAGAAACACTTGGCTGGGGCAGGTAGTAACAAGGATCAAGGAGTAGAAAGAATAGGCCGAATTATCTATGTCCAAGCCAAGCTGGGCTGTGGCTGCAGCTAAATTCTTTTTTTTTTTTTTTTAATTGAGGGATAATTGCTTTACAGAATTTTGTTATTTTCTGTCAAACCTCAAAATGAATCAGCCATAGGTATACATATATACCCTCCCTTTTGAACCTCCTCCCATCCCCACCCCCCATCCCACTCATCAGTATGTAAAACAAGATTTCCTTCTGGATTTTCTGAGACTATCCATGGCTTTTGAGATCAGCTTCTTGAAAACCATTTCAGCAATGAGAGAAGCCAAATCTGCTCTTGGATGTCCTCCTCTTTGCAAAACTATGCCTTTATTGAATGACTCCAGTATTTCTGCTGCTGCTGCTGCTAAGTCGCTTCAGTCGTGTCCGACCCTGTGCGACCCCATAGACGGCAGCCCACCAGGCTCCCCCGTCCCTGGGATTCTCCAGGCAAGAACACTGGAGTGGGTTGCCATTTCCTTCTCCAAAGCATAAAAGTGAAAAGTGAAAGTGAAGTTGCTCAGTCGTATCTGACTCTAGCACTGTTTTATCCCCTCTAAAAATGTTGGAAAACAGAATATGAATGCAGTACTTGAGGACTTTAACTTCTCCAGAATCTTGGGTATGAATTTGGCTATAATATTGCTTAATTAAGTTTAAAACAAAAAAAAACCCTTATGTATGCTACTGGTAATACACGTGTTCTCTACATCCTCGTCAAAATTTGTAAATTCACTTCTCATTTCAATTTGTTCCTAAATTTACTTTGAGTAGAGTGTCTGACTTGCTCTCACATCTAGTGCCAGTTCTTCATAACAGTGGGGATATTAATGCCACACTTCTGATGCCCCCAAAGCCGCAATCCTCCAGGTGCCACAAGAGGTCTCAGCTACATTTTGATATGACACTGTAGTGTGATTACTGAGATGTGGGCAGAAGGTTTCCAAGCCAGGATAATGCTTTATCATTTGGACACCAAGGATCATGCTTCTGCGTCTCATGGTTTATTCTGGTTCAACTTTCTTCTCCAAGTTTGTCTCATGTCTGTGGGGCTAGGTTAGGTTAAGGGCTGATGCTAGGTTAGGTTAAGGACTAGGTTAGGTTAAGGACTGACCCCTCCACCTTCGTCCTCAGCTCTGTGTGTGTGTGCTTAGTTGCCATTGTGTCTGACTCCTTGCAGCCCCCTGAACTGTAGCCCCCCAGGCTTCTCCCTCCATGGGATTCTCCAGGCAAGAATACAGGAGTGGGTTGCCATGCCCTCCTCCAGGGGATCTTCCCAACCCAGGGACTGAACCTACCCTATCTTTGTCCTCAAGTTACTTACATATAACGCCTCCCGCCCCCGCCCACATATACACACTAAGCTGTGTCCCCTTTGTGTATCAACTAAAGCACTAGAGACCTGAGGAGTCAACTGTTCCACCAGTTAGTTATGTATGTGTGTTTATTTGTTCTTCAACAAATATTTTATGACTCCCAACCTTGTAGGAACTCAAACCCTTCAAATACTTTTCATTTGTGAGTAGACATATTTCAGCTTGTGGAACTACATCGTTTGGACTAACTGGGACCTCTGCTGTATCAAATTTTAAGTAGAAATTTAAACATACAAGATAGAAAGTACTAAGTAGTTTGTATTTATTCAAAACAAAAAAATAATTTATTGGATACATTATAATAAAATCCATATTAGATCATTATAAATATCTATATTACTAATATATAACAGCAACCTTCTCTTTTCTGACATCTCCAAATAAATGATCAATATTATTAAGACATGAATCATGTCCTGCCTGGTTGTAACTCTGCTTACCATGTCTGCAATATTGGCAGGAACTCAATAAATGTGTGTGGATTTGAATAGGCTTCCTCCAGGAGAGTAGAGATAAAGCCTAAACTTGAAAAGGCTCTTAAGATTCGAATAAAACCCTAAACACGTTAACTTCATCTGAAATCTAAAGCCCTTCCTTTGTTCTGTATTAGTGCATGTCCTAATTCTAACATAATATCAATGAAAACCTTGCTAAAACCAGAGCAAAGAAGAGGACTTCTTATTGACTGTACAATATCAAAGGTACACTGATGCTTATAGCTCTGTGTCCTGTAGCTGGGACCTGAGCCACAATTTTTCCGATTTGAGAAATGCAAGAAATGTGATCACTTTTCGTAAATGGCATGTGAGGCTGCCCTCCCCCCCTCCCCCCACACACATACATCTAGGTGATACAATGACTCCATACACAAACCCTTCAAAACCATACAGCTTGGTTACTCAGAGAACCACAGAATTCTGTTAATGCTGATGAAAAGCCCCCTTGTCAGGAACCCCATCTCTGCTGCTTTGAGGGTTCTCTCCAAATATACGAGAATAAAAGAATCTTTACTGGAAGCAACAAGGCGAAGGAGCCAGTCTTGCTTCCATCCCAGACCTACTCGTTGTGGAGGATCCAAGAACACACACATGTGAACACCCACACTCACGCTACAATATGCATTTGTGCATCATTGTTTTCTTAAGGACAAAGAACAATGGTCCAGGAACAACCACGAGGGGAGATGAAGAATCCATGAAGCTGTGTTTAAGAAGCTTAACATTTTGCATTTTGTAATGGCTCCTGAATTTTAGGAAGCTGATCAAAAGTGTTCTGCAGAGAAACCCCAGCAGCCTCCAATGAGTGGTAGCATCTGTCTGGAGACTTGCTTAAGATGGATATCCCCTGGACCACTAATGAGCACCTAATGAGTCTATGGAGTTTCAATGTGATAACCCGGCTTTCTAGGGAAATCCAATGTGACAACCTGAAGGCACAGGATGAATGGTGAAGGCCCTAATCAGTCTTAAGAACTCAACAAAAGTGATTTGGAAGGCAGTCATTTGAGAGGACTGCTAGGCGGAAGTAGTGTCTGCATGTTACGGGAGATAATTAAATCTGTTTTAAACAGCTGTAAGAATAAAGAGATGCAATTCACTGCATAATTTAAGACTTTTAAATTAAATCTGAGGCAGGGGACTAAAATTAAAAACTTTGATCCGTATCTCATTGTTTTAATACTTCAATTTACATACAAAGACTGGAACTTAATAAGGAAAATTCATGATTATAACTTCTTCTGTGAGATTTAACTTGAAAATGTGAAGGCTGTGTCCTCATTAAATGGATTTCAATGAGCTGTAATTTCACATACATTGAAAGACTTACAGCCACATAAAAGTAACCACAGTGTAATAACACCTCATAAATTTTGCAGAATGCTGCCCGCCATCAGATGGTAGAAAAGAGGACTTTTGATAATTGTGTGTGTGTGTGTGAGTGTGTGTGTGTGTGTGTGTGTGTGTGTGTGTGTATGAGAGAGAGAGAGAGAAACTCATCTGTTGAATTGATAAAGGGAGCTGACCTACTTTTTCATTTGGAGAAAGAGTTGGCATGAAGAGTTCGCAGGAAGTGTTAAGTCCAGGCAGGTATGCATCAGTTTCTAAGCCAGCCCAGATCTGACTCAGAAGATTCAGCTGTTTTCTTCTTCTGCACAAAGGAATGGAAGCTGATTTCAATGAGCCATGGAGATTTAAGAGGCTTTCTCATGTATTATTCCTTACTCCATGCAGCTTTATTCTCTTTGACTCTAAGCAAGGTAATTGAGCCACTTCATTTCTTCTCCCTTGTTGCTTTGGGTTAAATAGGAAAGAAGGAAATGAGGCAGGCAATATAGATTGTCTTTAGCCAGAGGCCTGATGCCTGAAGTTCAGGTTGAATTCAGGTTAGCAACTCTAAGGTTCTGCTTTTCTCTTCCCTCAGTACCGGTTCCACATGCATTGGAATATTTCTGCCCTTTAGGGTTTCAGAGAATAGATGTTTGCAAAGCACTTCAGTCTGCCTTGACAAGCAAAGAGAGATACTTGGTTCATTACCGAGAGTTTCAGTACAGTGATCGTCCAAGGGCCGGAGTCATAAAATCGTCTTCAGTTTGGATTTTCAATCTTTCAGCATGTCTGCTTGAGGCCCTCCACCACAGGGGCCCACCACCCCTCGAATCAGGGCTGAAGCCACACAATCTTGCCCAAGTGCATAACTTCCTCAGATTTCTGGCTTTACACTCTGTCATTCATTATTCCATGACTCTGTCCTACCAGCTCACTCCTCAGCGTAATCCACCATTCACCTATAATGGAAAATCTCCATCACAGCACTTGGATAAGTTCTGCGTCTTCACCTAAGAGTGGAGATTATTTCAGCAGCCTGAAGAGATGTTGGAATATTGTGGGTGTCCAGTAACGCCAATTGAAAGAATAGTATAATTATGAAGATGGCAGGTTACCCAGTCTAGAAATGACAACTAGAATCATCACCATTCTGCTCATCTTTAATTTATAGGTAAAGGAACTGAGGTCCAATTGTAAAATGCATTTCAGAGGACAGTTAACTATGTCTTCTAACTTCCAGGTCACCACCTGCCTTCTGTAGGGCACTCCTTCCACATATAATACACCTGTAGACCTCTGTAAAGTTACTGAAATCTCATCAACCTAATAACTTGGGAAAGTGATGAAGTGACATCTGGGGCAAGAAATCATATATCCACTTTATAGGCAGGATCCCATGACTCAAGTCTACCAAGTGATGGCTAAATATGGAAGTTCTGAAAGCTATTTAAAAATGTTGACAGCATAACATTAAACAGTGTAGTAATTCCAGTGCTGCCATTGTGGTGGTGGTGGTGGTTGTGTGTGTGTATGTGTGTGCGTGTGTGTGTGTGTGCGTGTGTGTGTGTGCGTGTGCGTGTGCGTGTGTGTGTGTGTGCGTGCGTGTGTGTGTGCGTGTGCGTGCAATATCATTGGTTAATATGGTATTCACCAGTGTAAAAATGTTATCTCTGGGTGGCATGATTATGAGCAATTTGAACTGTCTTCTTCCAAATCTCATCCTCGTTCTACAGTTTTCTTGAAGAATTCATCATGGCTTTTCTCTTTGTTCTTTCTTCTAATAAGGTTAACATATTTTATCATATTTTAAAACTAGAAAAGAAACATAGATTTATTCCTAAAGGAATCTTCCTACTATTCTTTCTTTTAAAATGAAGTTGTTCTTATGACATACCCGAATGTTTACTTTTAGAGTGATTTTTAAAAATCATTCAAAACCGCTTACACAATGTACATCATTGAGCAGCATCAGAGTATTCCTGCCAAAGCCTGCTGGGGTGATTCCTGAGGCCACAATGGCAGCAGACAGTAGAGCAGTGCCCTTTACCACCTGAAAAATGTTTCAAAAGCATGATGGATCAAGGTTCTGATGGCTCTATACCACAATGTCTGGATGGAGTAAGGAGGCCTCTGTTTATAGTCACTTATCTACTTATACAAGCCAAATGTTGACTTACAGTATTCTGTTCTATTCAGACAAGCACAGAAGACATAAAAAGGCAGTTTGGAAATTTGCTGTTCATTTAGACACATGGTGCTACAGTTTATTTGTAAGTGAGAAGGTAAACTGTTTTGTGATGTTGTAATAGGAAGTTCTTAGTCTGAGCATTAGATCCAGAAGTATCTGGATATTTAGTTAGGCAAGCTCCAAGAATCATAGCCCTCAAAGAAGGGTCTCGCCATCTGTGTTTCGTCAGAAAGAAGATGAAGTGCTCATCCAGTCAGATTATTTGGTGGGTCCACAATCCGGTCTCTCTGGTACCACTGGCCTTGTCAGACCCAAATTTTTCTGGTGAAGTCTTAAAACCCCATGGACCTCCCTCCATACTGTTGTGAATGTTCTCCCTTAAGGTCAAAGGATCCAAATTCAATGTTGCCTTTACTCTCAGAGAAGCCGGAGGGTCTGCACATTTGGAGAGGTGCCTGTGCTATTATTGAAAAGCATCTCTGAATAGGCAAGGGGAGGAGGATAATTCTATATTTTGCAATTGTGCCAATACCTAGATATCTTGGAATTATGTATAAAGCTCGGTTTTGAAATTAAAAAGAAGCCCATAGGGCATGCTTCAAACCAGACCACCAAAAAACACATTCCCAGCTCATCTGGTGAGGCAGCCTCAGCTTTCAGTAATAGTAATACCGCTTGGAAGAGTTGCCAGAGAGGACCCAGAACTAGGGACAGAAGATAGAGCATGTGCAGTGGCCCCTTATCGTAGACTGCTGTTGCCCTATGCTAGGACTCTGTTGACTGTTGTACAATGGCAGGTCCAACAGTTTCAGCAGTTGGTTCCTGTTTACAGTCATCTCTTTGCCAAGCACTCATATTACCATGGGTCTTTACAAATGTATTTTGTAGTCTCCATGGTATTCCCGTATATTACATTGGTATCTACTTACATCACTTTTTAATGTAGAATTTGATCTGTGCTGGCGTTCCTCTAAAGCGTTCTCATCACTGGAGCTTACAGTCACTCTCGGGCCTTACCTGTCAGTCAGTTCATTCTTCAGTGTCATTCTGGCAGTGAGCACGATGAGTATCTATCTTCTGTGAAAAAGAAGATCACAGAACTCCTTAAGTTAACTTCTTCTTGAGTTAAGAAGAGTTTGGTTCAAACTCGTCTTGTGACTCTAGATAAATTATAACAGTCTTTCAGGCCTGAGTCTTAATAGGGTTGAAGATTCAATGAGAAACTACACAGAGAACAGTCGTTACTATTTCTAGGACAGAAAACTTTTGAGAAATGTGCTCTCTCTTTTCCCTTAGTGACCATCAGGGGATATTCTAGAACAGTCTTAACTTTACAGTTCATGTAAGAAGTCACATGCCAGAGTTCATTCTTATTGAATACACACAAGGGGAATAGCACTTCTCTCCATGAACTCCTTTACACCAGCTGACAAAATCTCTTCTTTGGAGACCAGAGCAGCATTATACCATCGTTTTCTCCTTTTTGTTTCCTGCTGAGACCTTGCCAATCTGAATCTAAAGTTGCTAACCTGTCTCATACCCTGGAGTAAGATATACAAGGCAAAGGCAGATTACTTTTTGTTTTCTAATTTATTTTATTGAGGTATATTTAACTTGTAGTGTTTGTTAATTTCTGCTGTACAGTAAAGGAATTTACTTATATATGTATATTCTTTTTCATAAAGCTTTATCACAAGATATTGAATATAGTTCCCTGTGCTATACAGAAGGACCTTATTGTTTACCCATTCTATATATAATAGTTTGCATCTGTTAATCCCAGACTCCCAATTCATGCCTCCCCTGTCCCCACCCTCTTGCCACCAGGAGTCTTTTCTCTCTGTGAGTCTGTTTCTGTTCCATGGATAAGTTCATTTGTGTCATATTTTAGATTGCACAGGGAAGTGATATCATATGGCATCTGAATTTCTCTCTCTAACTTATCCACTTAGTATGATCATCTCTGGGTCCATCCATGTTGCTGCCAATGGCATTATTTCATTCATTTTTATAGATATTCCGCCCTGTGTATGTACCACATCTGTATCCCTTCATCTGTTGATGGACATTTAGGTTGTTTCCATGTCTTGGCTATTGGGAATAGTGATGCTCTGAATGTAGGGATGCATGTATCTTTTTGAATTATAGCTTAATCCAGATATATGCTTAGGAGTGGGATTGCTGGATCTTATGGTAATTCTATTTTTGTTTTTTTGAGGAACCACTATACTGTTTTCCCATAGTGGCTGCACCAATTTACATTCCCAAAAGGTATGTTATCTTTAGTTCACACCTCCCACCCTGCCCAAATACATTTACTCTTAAGAAGAAAAGGCCGAAATGTCTGATTTTTGCTTCTGGCATTTAATGTTACCAAGTGATGGTTTTAGAAAAGGCAGAGGAACCAGAGATCAAATTGCCAACATCTGCTGGATCATGGAAAAAGCAAGAGAGTTCCAGAAAAACATCTATTTCTGCTTTATTGACTAAAAGCCTTTGACTGTGTGGATCACAATAAACTGAAAAATTTTGAAAGAAATGGGAATACCAGACCACCTGACCTGCCTCTTGAGAAACCTATATGCAAGTCAGGAAGCAATAGTAAGAACTGGACATGGAACAGACTGGTTCCAAATAGGAAAAGGAGTACGTCAAGGCCGTATATTGTCACCCTGCTTAGTTAACTTCTATGCAGAGTACATCATGAGAAACGCTGGGCTGAAAGAAGCACAAGCTGGAATCAAGATTGCCAGGAGAAATATCAATAACCTCAGATATGCAGATGACACCACCCTTATGGCAGAAAGTGAAGAGGAACTAAAAGTCTCTTGATGAAAGAGAAAGAGGAGAGTGAAAAAGTTGGCTTAAAGCTCAACATTCAGAAAATGAAGATCATGGCATCTGGTCCCATCACTTCATGGGAAATAGATGGGGAAACAGTGGATACAGTGTCAGACTTTATTTTTGGGGGGGCTCCAAAACCACTGCAGATGGTGACTGCTGCCATGAAATTAAAAGACGCTTCTCCTTGGAAGGAAAGTTATGACCAACCTAGACAACATATTCAAAAGCAGAGACATTACTTTGCCAACAAAGGTCCATCTAGTCAAGGCCATGGTTTTTCCAGTGGTCATGTATGTATATGAGAGTTGGACTGTGAAGAAAGCTGAGCATCAAAGAATTGATGCTTTTGAACTGTGGTGTTGGAGAAGGCTCTTGAGAGTCCCTTGGACTGCAAGGAGATCCAACCAGTCCATTCTAAAGGAGATCAGTCCTGGGTGTTTTTTGGAGGGACTGATGCTAAAGCTGAAACTCCAGTACTTTGGCCACCTCATGCAAAGAGTTGACTCATTGGAAAAGACTCTGATGCTGGAAGGGATTGAGGACAGGAGGAAAAGGGGACAACAGAGGATGAGATGGCTAGATGGCATCACTGACTCGATGAATGTGAGTTTGAGTGAACTCTGGGAGTTGGAGATGAACAGGGAGGCCTGGCGTGCTGTGATTCATGGGGTTGCAAAGAGTTGGACATGACTGAGCGACTGAACTGAACTTCACTGAACTGAGTGATAATGTTGTTCAAATATTGTGATCAAAAGAACATTAAAATAACAACAGAAATCTAAGGCCAGAGTTGGCTGTATCCCATCATCAGTGTCTGTGTTGCTGCTGCTGCTGCTGCTAAGTCGCTTCAGTTGTGTCCAACTGTGCAGCCTCATAGACGGCAGCCCACTAGGCTCCTCTGTCCCTGGGATTCTCCAGGCAAGAATGCTGGAGTGGGTTGCCACTTCCTTCTCCAATCAGTGTCTGTGTTACCTCCTGGTCATTTCCTTGTTACTCAGTCACTATTTAAACGTTAACAGTAACAGTACGGTTAGGGTGTTGTGTTTTGTGCTGTTTCTTATGTCATGGCCTGCTCCACCTCTCCTTTTAAATTTGATGAAATATTTGTTTCCCCTCCTTTACTCTTCTCTTTTAATCCTGCTGATCTTCCTCTGCCCCTCATGTCATTTCACCCCTGGGGTAGTCAGTGTTAACAGACTGGGCTATTTTAATGACCACATTTATGCTCATGCAAACATATACAGACATACAGACTTACAGGACATATAATGTGTTGTCTTATGCATCTGGAAACAGGTTATACCATAGGTGATTGACTTAAATGCAGTTTTTGCTGCATAAACTTTAAAGCCCCTTCCAAGACTGAATTTCAGTAAAGCTTTTGTCAGGCCTGCCCTTGAGCTTTGCAAGGACCAACCTCTGACAAACGAGTCCAGTGTCTATCTGCAGTGGCTCCCTAATGACTTCCAGAGCGTCTTGGAGTCTCATTTCTGCACCAAGGCTGTCAGTGTTGAGTTACTTTAGCATTTGTTTTCCCATTTTTCTCTTAAGCCCTGTTACAGGAACTGATAAGTTCACACACCTTTCATTCCTCAGGTTAATCTTGGCCTCATTGCGGCCATTTGATCTATTTGCTTTTCTATTACAGAAGTCAGTGCTGCCCTTGGAGAAACCCCATATGGATTTCATGTGGCTTTTGGTCCTTCCTTGGGAACTTCTTTTGGCCTAGTATTCTCAGTTATATGTCTATATTAGGGCACAGGACCAAATGCATTATGTCTAAAGAAATTTATTTGACAGTGTAGATATTTCGCAGCCTAAGTTGTGTTTCAGGAATGTTGACTTGTCATTTATGAGATTGAATACCTAATAAGTACCTCTCAGTGATACATAAGATTTTCCTGATCAGTAACTCAGTTCAGTTCAGTCTCCCAGTTGTGGCCAAATCTATGCAACCACATGGACTGCAGCACACCAGGCTTCCCTGTCCATCACCAACTCCCAGAGCTTGCTCAAACTTATGTTTATTGAGTTGGTGATGCCAACCAACCACCTCATCCTCTATTGTTCCCTTCTCCTCCTACCTTCAATCTTTCCCAGCATAAGGGTCTCTTCTAATGAGTCAGTTCTTCATTATCAGGCAGCCAAAGTATTGGAACTTCAGCTTCAGCATCAGTCCTTCCAATGAATATTCAGGACTGATTTCCTTTAGGATTGACTGGTTGGATCTCCTTGCTGTCCAAGAGACTCTCAAGAGTCTTCTCCAACATCACAGATCAAAAGATTCAATACTTTGGAGCTCAGTTTTCTTTATGGTCCAACTCTCACATCCATACATGACTACTGGAAAAACCATAGCTTTGACTAGATGGACGTTTGTCAGAAAAGTAATGTCTCTGCTTTTTAATATGCTGTCTAGGTTGGTCATAGCTTTTCTTCAAAGGAGCAAGCATCTTTTAATTTTGTGACCACAGTCACCATCTGCAGTGATTTTGGAGCCCAAGAAAATATAATCTCTCACTGTTTCCATTCTTTCCCCGTCTATTTGCCATGAAGTGATGGGACCAGATGCCATGATCTTCATTTTTTGAATGTTGAGTTTTAAGCCAGCTTTTTCACTCTCGTCTTCACATTCATCAAGAGAATCTTTAGTTCCTCTTTGCTTTCTGCCATAAAGGCAGTGTAATCTGCATATCTCAGATATTACTCTCTGATATTACTGATATTGCTCTCTGCAAACTTGATTCTACCTTGTGCATCATCCAGTCTGGCATTTCACATGATGTGCTGTGCATATAATTTAAATTATCAGGGTGACAATATACAGTCCTGATGTACTCCTTTCCCAATTTGAAACCAGTCCATTGTTCCATATCCAATTCTAACTGTTGTTTCTTGACTGCATACAGATTTCTCAGGAGTCAGGTAAGGTGCTGTGGTATTTCTATCTCTTTAAGAATGTCCGACAGTTTGTTGGGATACCCACAGTCAAAGGCCTTGGTGTAGTCAATGAAGCAGAAGTAGATGCTTTTCTGGAATTCTCTTCCTTTTTTCTATGATCCAGCGTATGTTCAACATTCAGAAAACTAAGATCATGGCATCTGGTCCCATCACTTCATGGCAAATAGATGGAAAACAGTGGAAACAGTGGCAGACTTTATTTTGGGGGCTCCAAATCACTGCAGATGATGACTGCAGCCATGAAATTAAAAGATGCTTATTCCTTGGAAGAAAAGTTATGATCAACCTAGAAAGCATGTTAAAAAGCAGAGACATCACTTTGTCAACAAAGGTCCGTCTAGTCAAAGCTAGTTTTTCCAGTAGTCATGTATGGATGTGACAGTTGGACTATAAAGAAAACAGCACTGAGGAATTGATGCTTTTGAATTGTGGTGTTGGAAAACACTCTTGAGAGTCCCTTGGACAGCAAGGAGATCCAACTAGTCCATCCTAAAGGAAATCAATCCTGAATATTCATTAGAAGGACTGATGTTGAAGTTGAAACTCCAGTACTTTGGCCACCTGATGTGAAGAGCTGACTCATTGGAAAAGACCATGTTGCTGGGAAAGACTGAAGGTGGGAGAAGAAGGGAACAACAGAGGATGAGATGCTTGGATGGCATCACTGACACAATGGACATGAGTTTGAATAAACTCTGGGAGTTGGTGATGGACAGGGAGGCCTGGTGTGCTGCAATCCATGGGGTTGCAAAGAGTTGGACACAACTGAGTGAACTGAACTGAATGTATGTTGGCAATTTGATGTCTGGTTTCTCTGTCATTTCTAAATCTAGCTTGAACATCTGGAAGTTCATGGTTCATGTCCTGTTGAAGCCTGGCTTGGAGAATTTTGAGTATTACTTTCCTAGTGTGTGAGATGAATGCAATTGTACAGTAGTTTGAACATTTTTTGGCATTGCCTTTCTTTGGGATTGGAATGAAAATTGACCTTTCAGTTTGCTGACATATTGAGTGCAGCACTTTCACAGCATCATCTTTTAGGATCTGAACTAGCTCAACTGGAATTACATCACCTCCACTAGCTTTGTTCGTAGTGATGCTTCCTAAGGCCCACTTCACTTCACACTCCAGGATATCTTTCTCCAGGTGAGTGATCACACCGTCATAGTTATCTGGGTCAAGAAGATCCTTTTTGTATAAAGTTCTGTGTATTCTTGCCACCTCTTCATAATATCTTCTGTTTCTATAAGGTCCATATGTTTTCTGTCCTTTATTGTGTCCATCTTTGCATGAAATGTTGACTTGGTGTCTCTAATTTTCTAGTCTTTACCATTCTATTGTTTTCTTCTCTTTCTTTGCACTTATTACTTAGGAAGGCTTTCTTATCTCTCCTTACAATTCTTTGGAACTCTGCATTCAGATGGATATATCCTTCCTTTTCTCCTTTGCCTTTCATTTCTCTTCTTTTCTCAGTTATTTGTAAGGCTTCCTCAGACAACCATTTTGTCTTTTTGCCTTTCTTTTTCTTGGGGATGGTTTTGATCACCACCTCCTGTACAATGTCATGAACCTCCATCCATAGTTTTTCAGGTACTCTGTCTATCAGATCTAGTCTTGTGAATCTATTTGTCACTTCCACTGTATAATTGTAAGAGATTTGATTTAGATCATACTTGAATGATCTAGTGGTTTTCCCTACTTTCTTCAATTTAAATCCTAATTTTGCAATAAGGAATTCATGATCTGCGCCACAGTCAGCTCCCTGTCTTGTTTTTGCTGACTGTATAGAGCTTCTCCATCTTCAGCTGCAAAGAATGTAATCAATCTGATTTTGGTATTGACCATTTGGTGACATCCATGTGTAGAGTTGTCCCTTGTATTGTTGGAAGAGGGTGTTTGCTATGATCAGTGCATTCTCTTGGCAAAACTCTGTTAGCCTTTGCCCTGCATCATTTTGTACTTCAAGAGCAAACTTGCCTGTTACTCCAGGTATCTCTCAGTTACCTACTTTCACCTTCCAATCCCTTATGATGAAAAGGACATCTTGTTTTTGTATTAATTCTAGAAGGTCTTGTAGGTCCTATAGAACCATTCAACTTCAACTTCTTTGGCATTATCAGATGGGGCATAGACTTGGATTACTGTGATTTTGAATGGTTTGCCTTAGAAACAGATTGTTCTGTCATTTTTGAGATTGCATGTAAGTACTGCATTTCAGACTCTTTTGTTGGCTATGAGGGCTACTCCATTTCTTCTAAGGGATTCTTGCCCACAGCAGTAGATATAATGGTCATCTGAGTTAAATTCACCCATTCCAGTCCATTTTAGTTCACTGATTCCTAGAATGCTGATGTTTACTCTTACCATCACCTGTTTGACCACTTCCAGTCTACCTTGATTCATGGACCTTGATTCATGGGCTTCCCTCTCAGTTGGTAAAGAATCCACCTGCAATGCAGGAGAGCCTGGTTCGATTCCTGGGTTGGGAAGATCTGCTGGAGAAGGAATAGGCTACCCACTCCAGTATTCTGGCCTGGAAAATACCATGGACTATGTAGTCCATGGGGTTGCAAAGAGTTGGACATGAATGAGCGACTTTTACATGGACCTAACATTCCAGATTTCTATGCAATGTTGTTCTTTACAACATTGGACTTTACTTCCATCACCAGCCACATCCACAACTGGGCATTGTTTTTGCTTTGGCTCTGTCTCTTTATTCTTTCTGAAGTTATTTCTCTACTCTTCTTCAGTAGCATATTGGGCACCTACTGACCTGGGAAGTTCATCTTTCAGTGTCCTATCTTTTTTTCCTTTTTATACAATTCATGGGGTTCTTAAGGCAAGAATACTGAAGTGATTTGCTCTTCCCTTCTCCAGTGGACCATGTTTTGTCAGAACTCTCCACCATGACCTGTCCGTCTTGGGTGACCCTACATGGCATGGCTCATAATTTCACTGAGTTGGACAAGGCTGTCATCCATGTGATCAGTTTCGTTAATTTTTTGTGATTGTGGTTTATGAATACCTATTATTTATTATCTGTCTTCTTTGCAGCTTAAACATGATACTGATTCATCAGAGGGAAGACATAAGGATGGTGTATGGAGTTCACGACAACCCATCTTTCCACTTAGAAGCAAAAATATTGTCAGAGAGGGAAATGGTCAATGCTAGGAATCGAATCTAACAAGAAAAGAAAGTGAAGCTTGCCTTTGTTATCACTTCTCTCTCTCTGAAAAGTTTCACAAATAAATTCCAATTAAAGAAACTCCTGAAGGACTGTTTTGCAGAGATAAGTTAAACCACAGGTCATCTTAGGCCTGTTTTGAGCCTCTCACCAGCTGTGGGACTTCTGGCATATCATTTAACCGGTCCCTGCTCCAGTCTCCTGGTGTCACAGATAGAAATAGCATCTGCCCTAGCTATCTCCCAGAGTCCCAACAGCCAAACAAACGAGTTAGAAATGTACAGTGTTCATGTTTTTTTGTTTTTGTAAAATTTCAAAATTTATTGAACAGAAAAGAATCATCTCTGTTAGGTCCTGAGACTGCAGCCAGCCCTTAAGGACACATCTCAGCTCTTTATACAAGCTACCCTCATATTATCCAGCCACTTGTTTTCCCAGAGAACTAACCTTGACTGAGTGTATTTTGGGACTTTTGTGATTGTGCATCAGTCACTAACCGTGAGTTTAGTCCTTCCATTCCTGACTCTGTTAACTCACCCTTAGCACTCAGAATCCTAAAACATACTGGGAAACTTTGACTATTATGCCAAGGTGTGATAGGAATGGCATCAGCTTGTGCTCTACTACATTCATCTTCAGATGAATTCAATCACAAGAAAACCTAATGTTCAACAATCTGAACTAGTGTTCCTCAACCTTTGGTACAACCCAGCATCAGTTGGGGACCTTCTCAGGCCACAGCAGGACCAAGCATCCTCCCCAAAGGCCCCAAACCAGGAGGTGGGCTTGGATGTGAACTCGGTATCAGATTTTTTTTCTTTTAACTTCTATAAGAGGTGTTGTTATCAAAGACTGAGCTTCACTGATTTCAAAACCAGTAAACTATGGGAATTAATTTTGGCAGGAAGGTGAATGCAATTTCCTGTTGCAACTCATATATCAATCTGCCTATCATTTACCTTGAACTATCCCCTAATTGGCTTCCTGGAATACTCGGGCCTTCTTCCAATGCATTCTCCATATTATAGCCAGAGTGATCTTTTTGAATTAAAAATATTATTCTGTCATCTTCCCTCAAACTCTGACTTCAATCACTTTGAGGTTTTCCCATTGCTCTTAAGAGAAATATTGAAGTCAGAAACTTGGCCCACAAGTCCTGGAATGTCATTGTCTCCCATCTACTTTCACATGTTCCTACTGTGTCTGTATCATCAGCTTCCTTTAACTGTACCACCATTTTCTGCCACAGGGCCCTTGCACATCCAGTTCCCTCTGTCCCCTATTGCCTGGACTCCTCACCTCCATATCACCTGCTCATGTCCTTTGTTTGGTTAATTTCTTTTCTTCAGGCCTTCTCAGCTCAGATATCACTCCTTCTGGGTAGCCTTTCTTGAAGTTCTCATTTGGGTCAAATTTCCAACTCTCCACCTCTCCCTACTGAACAAGCTTACTATACGAGCTTACAGCACCGTGGATCTCTCTTTCACATCATCCCCTAGAATAACTTTTTATTTGCATGATTATTGAAGTCTGTTTATCTCACTAGTAGTCTCTTTGCTCAAGAAAGTGGGGACCACATCTATTTTGTTTGGTTGATTATAATTTCTTGGCGTAATTTTCCACATTTAGGGCCTGACACAAGAAAGACGCCTAAAAATATCTGTCAGCTGGCTAAATGAATGAATGACCAGAAAGTCTATTAAAGTGAGGCAGGCGTGGCTAATCAAATGGTGACCTAGGACTTAGGCATTCTTTTCTTTGCTCTGTTTCTTGTTTTCTAAAAGGAATTGGTATCCCTGCCTGAGATGGTAATAGCAGCCCAAGAAAGTTAGAGGTTGATGACAGTAAGCCCCAAAGTGATGCAGCTACAGCTGTGTTAGGCTTCCCAAGCACCTGAGAGCCCCTGAAAGCACAAGATCCAGTGTGCTTGACCCAAGTGGACCAAACAGCAACAACAGGGATGAATCACCTGTCAGACTTGGCCCCTGGATTCTCTCGGCATGTACTGCAGAGTACTAAGAGGTCTACACTCACCCAGATCAAAGGCCTTGGGGACTTCATGTTTGATTGGGGGAGCCCATGTCTTTATCCACAGGGGCTCTCAGATGTGTGGTAACCTAATATATCTATATATCTGTATCTCCATCCTTGTTCAGTTCAGTTCAGTTCAGTCACTCAGTCATGTCCAACTCTTTGCAACTCCATGAACTGCAGCACGCCAGGCCTCCCTGTCCATCACCAACTCCCGGAGTTTACCCAAACTCATGTTCATTGAGTCGGTGATGCCATCCAACCATCTCATCCTCTGTCGTTCCCTTCTCCTCCTGCCTTCAATCTTTCTCAGCATCAGGGTCTTTTCAAATGAGAGTCAGCTCTTTGCATCAGGTGGCCAAAGTATTGGGGTTTCAGCTTCAGCATCAGTCCTTCCAATGAACACCCAGGACTGATCTCCTTTAGGATGAACTGGTTGGATCTCCTTATAGTCCAAGAGACTCTCAAGAGTCTTCTCCAACACCACAGTTCAAAAGCCTCAATTCTTCAGTGCTCAGCTTTCTTTATAGTCCAACTCTCACATCCATACATGACCACTGGAAAAACCATAGCCTTGACTAGACGGACCTTCCATCCTTGTACCTGACCTTATACTCTGAAAGCCTGGCCCCTCTGCTCTAATGGCAGCCCTACTGGTGCACTAACCCAAAGGCTGTGTAGCTCTCTCGTTTCCCCTGTGATCCAGACAGGGAGCATTGTCAGCAGCACTGGAGAACCAGGAATGCTATCCAGCTGTCAGACAGTAGATATCCAGGCAGAACTTGGGAGGAGCTTCAAGTAACTGACAAGAAGTCTAAGTCCAGGTCCGTAGGAGAGTGATGAAGACCAGACAGAGAGACCAAGGCAAGGTAGCCTCCATCTGAGACAGCCAGAGCTGTACTTGCCCCAGTCACGTATGTAGCTGCTCTCTCTCAGCAGATACTGAAGTGGAATCAGCAGAGACACGAATCTCCCTTCTGTCTTCTTGCAGTTGGTAACCCTACCTTATGGCCATTCTTATCTCCAGAAAGAACCCTGTAACTTTCTTTCCCTCTCTGTCTCTCAACCTCTTTCTTTCTCAGAAACCATATTGCTAGTTTCATCCCATAGATAATCCGGTTAACCCTAGCTACTTCTGGTATTTCCCTGAGACACTTATCCCCCCAAAATGTTGTAGATTTTAATATGGGTTCTTCCTCCATGCCCAACCTAGGGTTGGCTAGCAGCAGCTCTGTTGAAAATCCAGAAAACACGGGAGGAAACTGACGAGAAGCAGAATGAGAAACTGGTCAGTCCAGTTTGGTTGTCCAAGTGAAGGACAAGTCAGCAAGCTTGGCTGACATTTGTATTTAATAGTGGAGGGAATTCAGGTAATTGTACAATGTCTGGACTTGTGGTTATCTGTTTTGTAATTTTGAATGGAGTTTCTTTTTTCCCACCCTAGGGGAGATTTGTGCCCATGTACTTATAGAGGGTTAGCTGCCGTGTACACACTCACACAATGCTTGGCTGGGCACAGATCAGAAGAGTAGGTCACATAGATTCATAGGATTTGAACTGCTTTTCCTTTCCCTGTGAATTAATCTTTTAAATGTCAACATTTTAAACTTGCCCTTTTCAAAAAATATGATACCGTGTGAACCTTACTTAATCGAAAATACATTCCTAGTTCAAAGGTTTTTTGTTTTCTTCCCCCACTCTGCCCCAAATGGAGAAATCTAACAAAACAGATACACGCGTACACACGTGCGTGCAAACACACACACACACACACACACACACAACTTGTTAAAGGATGAGTTATCTGTGAGGGATTCTGGGTATTGTCAGTTTTTCTAAGAAACTTTGTTAAGAATCTCAACTAATTCCACAAGCTATTTTTTTTTTTTTAAGCAGGTCTGGGATTTTATAAAGCAGACTTTATCTTCTCCTGCCTACTTGTGGGAAATTTAGAATCATATGACTTCAGTCAAGCTTTAAAAGGGATAGAGCAGATCTTTCATAGCTGCATTGTTTTTACAGTCATTCATTTTGGTATCAAATTGTACAGGTTACTGATTATTCACATGTCTTCTATAATAACTCTTTGAGTTAAGATAGGAAGACACTAATATGCCCATTTCACAGATTAGGTAAAGGAGACCAAAGGAGACTGCTTGACATACGTGAGTCATCCAGCTGGTTAATGAAATGACAGGATTTGAGCCCAGAGGAGATGTCAATGCTTAACCCACCTATAGTGAATGAAAGGCAAGTCCAAGGAGAAGGCTTTAAGTCCCAAGACTGCTGCAGCTACCTAGCTGCAGTAACCTTGAACAAATGGTTAAACCTTCTTTCACTTCAGCTTCCTCATCTGTAAAGTGGACAAACATTGCCTGCTTTTTTTCTTCAGACTGAGATTCCATAAAGAATAAAGTGAGATCATTTTGATAGCAGAAAACACTGAAGTATAAAAGAATTAGCCATCATTATCTTAACTATCAGTAATAATAGGGCTGAGTCCAGTGTCAGGCAAAGTGTCCCCTGTCCTTTCTCCAACACAGTTAGGGAACCAGAAATAAAGACAGAAATGTGGGGACCCTGAGCACATGGGAAGTGACCCTTGACAGTGTGAGGTAGGCTGAATTTTTAAAACTGTGTATGTAAACCTTTTATTCATGTGGATGATCAGACTGTAAACAAAGCCTTCAGAGGAAATGAATATCAAATTGGAGCTGATAATCAAACAATTTTCCAAACCTTAGAACTTTTGGGAGTTGGTACCTTTCAGGTTTGGAGGGTATCCATCTTCGTAAACTCCTGTCTCCTAGGGAATTTCACAGGGATCCCATCACACAGACACAGGCTCCCAGCTGCAGGACGGAACTGAGGCTGCCTTATCCCTGAGTTGGGGCTCTGATCAGCTTCCGCCCTGGAGAAGCAAAAGCCATGCACTGACCCCCCTTCCTCTGGTGTTGTCTTTCAGGGTGACGTCCAGAGGACACTCATCCAGGTGGACTTCGGGGACGGCATCGCAGTGTCTTATGTCAACCTCAGCTCCATGGAAGATGGGATCAAACACGTCTATCACAATGTGGGCATTTTCCGAGTGACCGTCCAGGTGGACAACAGTCTGGGGTCTGACAGCGCCGTCCTGTACTTACATGTAACTTGTATGTTATTACTGTTGTTGGTTTATGACATATCTTCCATATTGTGTCCTTTGAAAAATATAATCCAAAATCAGGTATCTAGAAGAAGCCCCTTAGTTATTTTAGCAGCTGAGGAAAGGAGACTGAGAGTGCAGAGAAAGCATGAAGAAACCAGGGCATGACTGAAAGGTCTGGACTCTGGTTTGCTTCAAACTGTTCTCTTGCACTGATTCTGCCTCTTCTGGATGCTTCTTAGAGATGGTACTGCTTGTCTATGCTGAGCCTGAACAACCTGCTGAGCTGGTTGATTTAATATGGATTTGTGAGGGTTTTTTAGCTCAGAGATGTTGAGAACAATCCAAATTATCACAAGTAATGGGATTTCTCCCCATCTGCTTATTCTCCTCTTTCCTTGTTTTATCCTCACTAATAATAATCATGTTAGACTTTTGTTTTCCTTTCTTTTAAGTATGTTTCCTAGATTTGCTCTGTAATGATTTGGTCTTAGAAAGTGGTATAGAGCAAAAGAGGGTAAACAATGGAGAGGAAGCTGCATTAAGAAGTAGTTTCAAAAAGTGTTAAAGTTTTTTCCCCATTGAGGAATTCAGAGGGTTCCTAATGAAACAAAGGTGAGTCCTAAGCTGTGTTTGGTAAAAAAGGTTTGCTGTGAGTGCCTCTTATGCTAGGGTGTATCAGTTCAGTTCAGTTCAGTTGCTCAGTCGTGTCCAACTCTTCGCAACCCCATGAATCTCAGTACACCAGGCCTCCCTGTCCATCACCAACTCCTGGAGTTTACTCAAACTCATGTCCATCGAGTTGGTGATGCCATCCAGCCATCTCATCCTCTGTCGTCCCCTTCGCCTCCTGCCCCCAATCCCTCCCAGCATCAGGTTCTTTTCCAATGAGTCAACTCTTTGCATGAGGTGGCCAAAGTACTGGAGTTTCCGCTTTAGCATCAGTCTTTCCAATGAACACTCAGGACTGATCTCCTTTAGGATGGACTTGTTGGATCTCCTTGCAGTCTAAGCGACTCTCAAGAGTATTCTCCAACACCACAGTTCAAAAGCATCAATTCTTCAGCACTCAGCTTTCTTCACAGTCCAACTCTCACATCCATACATGACCACAGAAAAACCATAGCCTTGACTAGACGGACCTTTGTTGACAATGTCTCTGCTTTTTAATATGCTATCTAGGTTGGTCATAACTTTCCTTCCAAGGAGTAAGCGTCTTTTAATTTCATGGCTGCAATCACTATCTGCAGTGACTTTGGAGCCCCAAAAAATAAAGTCTGACACTTTTTCCACTGTTTCCCCATCTATTTCCCATGAAGTGATGGGACTGGATGCCATGATCTTCATTTTCTGAATGTTGAGCTTTAGGCCAACTTTTTCACTCTCCTCTTTCACTTTCATCAAGAGGCTTTTTAGCTCCTCTTCACTTTCTGCCATAAAGGTGGTGTCATCTGCATATCTGAGGTGATTGATATTTCTCCCGGCAATCTTGATTCCAGCTTGTGCTTCTTCTAGCCCAGGGTTTCTCATGATGTACTCTGCATATAAGTTAAATAAGCAGGGTGACAATATACAGCCTTGACGTACTCCTTTTCCTATTTGGAACCAGTCTGTTGTTCCATGTCCAGTTCTAACTCTTGCTCTCTGACCTGCATACAGATTTCTCAAGAGGTAGGTCAGGTGGTCTGGTATTCCCATCTCTTTCAGAATTTTCCACAGTTTATTGTGATCCACACAGTTAAAGGCTTTGGCATAGTCTGTATGGTTGTCCCCAAAGAAGTATTAGTTCAGTTCAGTTCAGTCACTCAGTCATGTCTGACTCTTTGGGACCCCATGGACTCCAGCATGCCAGGCCTCCCTGTCCATCACCAACTCCCAGAGTTTACCCAAACTCATGTCCATTGAGTCGGTGATGCCATCCAACCATCTCATCCTCTGTCGTCCCCTTCTCCTGCCCTCAATCCTTCCCAGCATCAGGGTCTTTTCTAATGAGTCAGCTTTTTGCATCAGGTGGCCAAAATATTGAAGTTTCAACTTCAACATCAGTCTTTCCTATGAACACTCAGGACTGATCTCCTTTAGGATGGACTGGTTGGATCTCTCTGCAGTCCAAGGGACTCTCAAGAGTCTTCTCCAACACCACAGTTCAAAAGCATCAATTCTTCGGCACTCAGCTTTCTTCACAGTCCAACTCTCACATCCATACATGACCACTGGAAAAACCAAAGAGGGATAGGGGACCTACTTAGTTTGCTGGAGAAATGGTTTACTTTCAAATGAAAGTTAGTCTCTATATGAATGATCCTGTTTAAATTCCAAGTTCTAAGTCAGGAGTATTAAGGCTGTGCCGTATTCCATGCCTCTTAATTGACCCTTGCCCACTGAAGCAAACTGGCTACACAAGGGACCAAGTAGATTCCCTTTGTTGTGGTCCAGCGAGAGGATAGGACAATTTCGTTGTCCCCAAGAGATTGTTCGGTACTGAGATTTCCTGCTCTATCAGTCATTTGTGATCCTCATCTCCTGTACACTCAAGACTCAAGTGCTCTGGAGAAACCCATCCGTCCTTCCTTGAGTTTAAGCAGAGTTCTGCAAGGTGCCGCCTGTGCCAACGCCACCTCCCCCTTTCAGCTAATGTTAGTTAGGCTCTTACTATGTGCCAGGGTTTGTGCTAAACCTACTCTTTATGTGTTTGACCTTTCTTTTCAGAACAACCCTTTCAAGTAGGCACTCCTAGGAAGACTACGTTACAAAGAACTGTGCAGTTCAGAAAGCTTAAGTTGTCCATTCAGGTTGCAGACCTACTGTCTGTAGGGCCAGGCTTCAAACTCAGTTCTCCCTGCCTCTGGAATCCTAGCCCGTGGTCACCAGGTTGTTATAGGTGCCAGCGTAGGCTGGGGGTCAGAGGAAGCCATCAGCCCTTATTCCCCTCCATGTCTTTATACATCATCCCAAAGGGACATGTAGGTTAGAGGCAGGGCATTTCTCCAGCTGTTCAACTACACAGGTTCAAGCTCCCTTCCTGCTGACTGCCGCTCCTGAGCTGTCCTAGACAGTCTTCCTGGAGTTGCTGCTTACTAAGAGGTAATCCTTCTCTATATTTCAGTATTTATGGGGGCATAAGTGATAATATGCTAGGAGTAATCCTAAAATATTTAAAAGTGAAGTGAAAGTCACTCAGCCACGTCCGACTCTGCGACTCCATGGACTATATAGTCCATGGAATTCTCCAGGCAAGAATCCTGGAGTGGGTAGCCGTTCCCTTCTCCAGAAGATCTTCCCAATCCAGGTCTCTTGCACTGTAAGCAGATTCTTTACCAGCTGAGCCACCAGGGAAGCCCAAAATATTTTAAAACTACATCACAAACCTTTGTTAATAGTAACAAAAATAAATTGCCACACAAATAACAGCTGAGAATGGTTGCCTACCTGGCAGTTATCATTCCACACAGCTTATTCTTTGAGGTTTTGTTAGAGAGTTACTCTCCTGAAGAATCACAGTTATTATATTCCATACCCCATATATGTATCAAACATCCCTGGACTCTAAGCATGTGTCAATAGTGATTTAAAATTGAGCAGCAGCTTGCCATCTCAGTTTCTCAGTGTCTCTCATAGTCAACCACAGCTCCCTGCCCCAATCTGCCCTGTGGACTCTCCATCACCCTACATACGGTAATATCCTATGAGGGAACCTCCCTCTCCTGCTCTCTCCTGGGCTTACTGAACCCTGGGAAGGAAAAGAGCACGTTCACCTCTGCTTCGGATGAAGGGTTGTAGAAGCCAAGATTTCTGAAAGAAACGAGCCCTTTGTTCACTTGCAATTTTTTTTTTTCATCTCATTAGGCTGATTGAATGGCTTGAGCGATTTGACCTCAACCTCAGTAGCAGATGATCTGTGATGGAAAGTGTTGTGTTCTGATTCTAATTTTATCAGACTCATCTTGGGTCGAGTAATCGAATAAGCAGGACTCATATCAGGGGACCCCTTTCTAAGCCTGGTCTTGGGGATAAAAATTAACTTTTGTACTAACTGTATGAAAGCAGGATTAGGTTTTAAGTTTCCGTTTTCTCACATATATTTAAAAACCACAGCATGAGCAGTGCCAGCAGGTTCTAACAGCTTTGCTAGGGCTTCTCTCCTAAAGGACCCGTTGTATTTTACCATATGTATGAACATTTTTTAGGGCTTCCCAGGTGGCGCTGGAGGTAAAGAACCTGCCTGCCAGTGCAGGAGGCATAAGAGACATGGGTGTCCTCCCTGTGCGGGAAGATTCCCCTGGAGGAGGGCATGGCAACTCACTCCACTGTTCTTGCCTGGAGAATTCCATGGACAGAGGAGCCTGGCGTGCTATAGTCCATAGGGCTGCTAAGATTTATATACACCTAAAGCAACTTAGCATTCACGCATGAACATCTTTGTTTATCCTCACACATCTACCATCTTGGGCAACATTTGTCCTTTCTTTCAGATGGTAAAAGCAAAGATTAAAGAAGTACGGCGATTTGACACTATTTTATACTAAGAGGAAGTCATGATGAAATCATAACTGACTTCCATTCCCCCAAATCTGAAATATGGAGGGTAGCATGGCGGTTTTGAGTGCCACAGTGACAGAAGGGATATATGGCTTTGTAGGCAAAATATAAGCCAGCACTGCACAAGTTGGCCCTTGTTAAGTAGAGATGCCAGCCTGAACTCCTGGCCAAGTCACTGCATTGCTTTGAAGCTAGGTTTTCTCCTCCATTACATAAGGAGTGCACGTCTTATTTCCCAAAGGTTCTGTAACGCATCTTATGCTGTGCCCTGCCAACTGGCCAAGCTTGATTTTCCATTATGATGCGGCAGGTGCATTAGTACTTAGTGGGTTCTGAGCAAACGCTCAGTTCAGCTCCCCTAGCCTGCCCTCTGCTCCTCTCACCCAGTCCTCCTCCCCTGTACTCAGGGCTCTTCCTAAAAGCTGCACAGCCTGTCTTATACACACACTACCTCTCCTTTCCAGTTCAGAAATGTGCTTTTATTCTAAATCAAAGGTTTTTAAGTACTGGTTTGCAAAGGTCATCAGAAGCAAGTGGAGATGATGTTCCTGCTATAAAGTAGGGCTGGGCAGCTCTCTGGGGGCAGCTGGGTAATCTGCTGTATCCTGACAGTGGAGAATCCCTTGGGGAATGCATTCACTGTTCTCTGCTAGCTTACAAACTAATGAGACCTGGGATGCAGCCAGGTTTGCCTTCAGCTGCATGGGACTGAGAATTTAGAGGACATGCAGATTTCTGTTCAGAAAGCTGCTCTCTCTCAGCTAGTCTTGCATAAAAAAAAAAAAAACAACACTGAAGAGTTTGCAAACTTGCAGAAGAGGAGGTGGAAAAAAGGTGAGGGAGGGGGCGGTTTCTGATACTTCCTGAACCTCTCCTCAACTACCCTGTTACCAAGATGTCCTTTACAGATATCTCTCTGTCCCCAGCTGAGGGTAAAGTGATCAGTTCTTGAAAACCTTTGTAGCTTTGTTGTTATCACACGGTCATTTTTTGGCCAGAGAATGTCAGACCTAGGCTTTGTAAGATGTGGTTAAGGAGCCTCCTGCCCTGGAATCAAATGGTAAAAATGTAGTGCCCTGATTCCCTTCCCAGACCTACCGGACTAAAATTTCTGGAAGTGTGGCGTCAATCTGAGAGCTAAATCCTGTACATTTGTATGAACAGATAGTGTGTGTGTGTGTGTGTGTGTATGTGTGTAAGTATGTATGTATATATATGCAAGAAGGAAGTTATATGAACACACATGGACATTCTTCAGGGTCTAAAGTGACAGCTGCCTAAAGTGACATACTCTGCCTTCAACAGCTGAGTATGAGCCTCAAGCCCAGTGAAGTTTAAGATACTCTGTTGTAGGATCTTATCTTCACACTTTGAATTTCTTTTGTTTCTTCTATTAGGTTTTTTTTTTTTTTTTAATGTTTCAGGTTTGGTTTAGTGCTAAGTTGTGACCCACTCTTGTCCCACAGACTGTAGCCTGCCAGGCTCCTCTGTCCATGAGATTGCCCAGGCAAGAATACTGGAATGGGTAGCCATCGCTTTCTCCAGGGGATCTTCCCAACCCAGGGATCGGACCTGTGTCTCCTGCACTGGCAGGCAGATTCTTTACCACTGAGCTACCAGGGAAGCCCAGCATTTCAGACAAACAGCAATATGACATGTAGGTCTTCAAAACAAATGCTAGAGGCAGGTCGGAGTGATCAGCACGTGTGCATGTGTGCACATATGTGGGTGCACACACACACACACACACACACACACACACACACACCCACACACACACACACCACTTGCACCCTGTAGCACAGGAAGACCAAACAAGAGAAGGGAAATATTCCCACACAATTTCCCCAGTTCTCCCAGCCACATTGATTCATAAGGAATAGTACAGCGCCACCTGCTGTCCCTGCTGTGTATTGCATGCACCTGTCCGAGGAAGAGGTATCCGTCTGCTTGTTCTGCTCTCAGCTGAGTGTGGCTAGCCAGCTGGAGGTTTCCAGGGGCTAGACTTTCACTTCCAAGGTTCCGTTAGGGCAGATCCCTCTGTGCAGAAAAATGAGAGTTGAAAGCTCGGCTTTGAAGCAACAGGAATGAAGTATATTAAACAGATAAAAAGCAAGAGGACTTAGCTACCTGAGAGCTAAATGCCACACATCTATGAACAGATGATGTGTGTGTGTGTGCGTGCATGTGTGTGTATGTCTATATAGGCAAGATGAAAGTTATACAAACACACATGGACATTCTTCAGCACCTAAAGTACCTGCTGAGAGTCCTGAATGCCAGTTAGACCTCATTTGCTCTTGTTCCTTGCCTGTGTGTCTCCTGCTGTCCTCACACCTGACAGGCCACCTCCTTCTCAAGGTCTGTGCCCTACCCTTACCCTGGAGCTTCCCCAGGAGATGCATGGTGCACTCATACATGTTATTCAGGTGGCTGGTCAAATGTCATTGCTTCTGAGAGGCTTTGCTTGACCACCCATCAAAAATAGCATGCTCTCACTAGCCCTGCTCCTTGCAGTCACTGCCTCCCTCAATAACACATAAGCACCATCAAGGGCCAGGTGTCCCAGCACCTAGAGTAATGCCTGGCACACAGTAGCACTCAGAAACTACTGAGTGAAGGGACGACCATATTTCAGGAACAAGATTCAGCTTTGTCATTAAGAGGACACAGACATTATCCTTATTTTGACCTTTGGGACTTTAAAATTTTTTGAATGCTCAAGAGAGACCCAGATGAAGCCTTTAAGGATGGAAATGGCTTGTCTCCCTGACCTTAGCTAGTTCTCGCAGTCTAGCTGATTCAGGTAACTCTGACTAGGGAGTCAGGAGGAGTGTCACAGAGGAGGGGACAGGTGCCATCACAAAGGTGTGTAAGTAAGGTCCTCAGGTGGCACAGGGCACCTGCTGGAGCACATCACGTGATGAGGGACGGCAGGAGCCGTGCAATAAACAAGAGCCTGTGTAACAAGCATGTCCCGCTGTCTGCATCATGTCTGAGTCATCAGTAAGTATAATAGCTCTTTTGTTAACATGGGTCTTAGCAAGCATTTGTCAGCTGGCCCAGGCTCTGAACTTGAACTGTTTTGGTTCACACCCTGGAGTGGAGGAAGGTGACCATCCTCTGTTAGTTCATCTCTGCATGGAGCTGATAATAGTGCCTACTTCATAAGGTTATAATGAAGATTAAATGAGAACAAGAAGTCGTTCACAGACTACGTGGTACACAGCCACCGCTCAGTAAATGTTACCCTTTTATTATTTCATGGAACAAGTCTGACTTATGATCAACTACTTCTTATCATATGGCTTGTAAACCAGAAAATTAGTTCTATTCTCCTGGTCTCCCAGCCTTTAATCTATAAAGAGAGGAAAACACACACAAAAGCAGAAACAGGAAATTATGTTTTTGTTCACTTTGTTCTTTGGTTGCTAAGTCATGTCCAACTCTTTCATACCCTGTTTTGTTCAGTGACCCAGCCAGTAACGCAGCACCTGCTAGGTCTCAGGACCTGCACACATCTGTGTGTGCACTCAGTCCCTTAGTCGTGCCCAACTCTTTGCAGCCCCATGGACTGTAGACTCCTCTGTCCATGCAACTTTCTATATATGTAAAGATGAATATGAAGGACTTGTCCCTCCAAAAGTTTTCAGCCTGTGTTCTCTATCTCAGAAATTTTAGATCTGTATGTGTTAGCTATCTTATTATTATTATTATATAATGGAAATTTTCATTTTGAGCATGTGAGTAGCATCACTTTCTGGAAATATCACTCTCACAACAAGTTGGAGGGTGAGAAGGCACATAGTCATTGCTATACAATGCATGAATGTATAATGTGTACTTATACATATGCAAGAAAGAACTTACACAAACACACATATACATCTTTCTGGGCCTTCAAGGCCAGTGTGCTCTACGTCCTGATTATCCCTGAGATCTCATTGTCTTATACACTTTCCCTCCATTTATTTCTCCATTTCTCACTACTCCTCCAACATGGAGATCCCTCTCCTCCTCTGAGTCTTTGGACTTCCTCTGCCCTTGCCCTGGATCATATGTTTTATTATAAGTGATGGGCCCATCTGGGACTTGGTCTGGCTTATGTATTACTTTTTAAATCTTTATTTATTTAGTTGTGGCACATGAGATCTTTAGTTGTAGCACATGGGATCTAGTTCACCAACCAGGGATCAAACCTGGGCACCCTGCACTGGGAGTGTAGAGTCTTAGCCACTAGACCGCCAGGGAAGTCCCCAGTTTATGTATTATTGAGGGAGGCAGGCTTTGACACACACAGCAGGAGGGTGGAATAGAATGGGGAAAGGTTTATTTAAGTTCACTTCAGTTCAGTTGCTCAGTCATGTCTGACTCTTTGTGACCCTATGGATTGCAATACACCAGGCCTCCCTGTCCATCATAAACTCCTGGAGTTTACTCAAACTCATGTCCTTTGAGTCAGTGATGCCATCCAAGCATCTCATCCTTTGTCATCCCCTTCTCCTCCTACGTTCAATCTTTCCCAGCATCAGGGTCTTTTCCAATGAGTTTGTTTTTCACATCAGGTGGCCAAAGTATTGGAGTTTCAGCTTCAGCATCAGTCCTTCCAATGAATATTCAGGACTGATTTCCTTTAGGATGGACTGGCTGGATCTCCTTGCAGTCCAAGGGACTCTCAAGAGTCTTCTCCAACACCATAGTTCAAAAGTATCAATTTTTTGGCATTCAACTTTCTTTATAGTCCAACTATAAAGAAATGTATGGCTACTGGAAAAACCATAGCTTTGACTAGACGGACCTTTGTTGGCAAAGTAATGTCTCTGCCTTTTAATATGCTGTCTAGGTTGGTCGTAACTTTTCTTCCAAGGAGCAAGCGTCTTTTAATTTCATGGCTACAGTCACCATCTGCAGTGATTTAGGAGCCCCAAAATATAAAGTCTGTCACTGTTTCCATTGCTTCCCCATCTATTTGCCATGAATTGATGGGACAGGACGCCATGATCTTCGTTTTCTGAATGTTGAGTTTTAAGCCAACCTTTTCACTCTCCTCTTTCACTTTCATCAAGAGGCTCTTTACTTCTTCTTCACTTTCTGCCATAAGGGTTGTGCCATCTGCGTATCTGAAGTTATTGGTATTTCTCCTGGCAATCTTGATTCCAGCTTGTGCTTTATCCAGCCCCACGTTTCTCATGATGTATTCTGCATATAAGTTAAATAAGCAGGGTGACAATATACAGCCTTGACATATTCTTTTCCTGATTTGGAACCAGTTTGTTGTTCCATGTCCAATTCTAACTGTTGCTTCCTGACCTGCATACAGATTTCTCAGAAGGCAGGCAGGTGGTCTGGTATTCCCATCTCTTTAAGAATTTTCCACAGTTTGTTATGATCCACACAGTCAAAGGCTTTGGCGTACTCAATAAAGCAGAAATAGATGTTTTTCTGGAACTCTCTTGCTTTTTTGATAATCCAGCAGATGTTGGCAATTTGATCTCTGGTTCCTCTGCCTTTTCTAAATCCATCTTGAACATCTGGAAGTTCACAGTTCATGTACTGTTGAAGCCTGGCTTGGAGAATTTTGAGCATTACTTTGCTAGCATGTGAGATGAGTGCAATTGTGCAGTAGTTTGAGCATTTTTTTTTTTGGCATTGCTTTTATTTGGGATTGGAATGAAAACTGACCTTTTCCAGTCCTGTGGCCACTGATGAGATTTTTGCTGGCATATTGAGTGCAGCACTTTCACAGCATCATCTTTTAGGATTTGAAATAGCTCAACTGGAATTCCATCACCTCCACTAGCTTTTTTCATAGAAGTGATGCTTCCTAAGGCCCACTTGACTCTCATTCCATGATGTCTGGCTCTAGGGGAAAGGTTAGAGCCTGTAAAATCCATGAGAAAGTTCTACTGCTTCAGGTGAGACTGGTGTATAGTGTATGAACCAGGGCAGGATGCAAAGAGCTCTGAGAGAGAATTTATGAAACCAAATCAGTGGTTTCCTAAATGGATGTGGGCAGCAAAGAAATAAGGAATCAAGACTGACTTTCTGCTTCTGGGTTGTTCCCCTGGATTAACACTGATGTTATTCATCAAGATTGGAGTATACAGAATGGTGGGGGGTGGGGGAGGCAGTGTATTTCATAGGACTATTTGGCTGTTAATTGAGTCTGGGAGCTTCCAAGGTGGTGCTAGTGGTAAAGAACCTGCCTGCCAATGCAGGAGATGCAAGAGATGTGAGTTCAATCCCTGAATCAGGAAGATCCCCTGGAGGAGGAAATGGCAACCCACTCCAGTATTCTTGCCTGGAAAATTCCATGGACAGAGGAGCCTGGCAGATTACAGTCCATAGGGCTTCAAAGAGTTGGACATGGCTGAGCATAAATAAACAACTGAATCTGGAGTCAAGAAGGTGGTTTGGAGCCCTAAGCACATGGTTCATAGTTGAAGGTCAGAGTGTGGATGGTATCCCTCAGCAGAAAAGAAGATAGAGGGAGAAAGAGGTCAAAGACTTACTCTAGACATACATCATATGGTCAACTAGAAGAGGGGACAGTGATTAAAGCAGGTGCAAAGGCCTGAGTACCACTTTCTTCTCCATCTCATGAATACAGGTGGTGGTGGTGGATTTTTGTTATGTTCCCCTCAAAGGAGAATGCATTTTTTCTGGTAACAGTGACTTGAAGAGAAAGTCAGGGGATCTTAGGGTAGGTCTAGTGGTTCTCCAGGAAAAGGATACTGTTATTTTTGTGGGTTTGTACATCTGCCTGAAGTTTCTGGTCCACTGGGCCTCTATAGGTAGAATCATCCTACTTTTCAGCTGAGTGCATCCTGAGAACCTGAGGACCACAGAACTCTCTCTCTCTGCCCCCTCATGCCTGTCTTTGTCCTGGACAGGCTCAGCTCAGCCTCGTGTTTACCTAACCGGGAGGCTACACAGACACTCAGACAAACACAGTTACACACAAACATACACATTTCCATACACTCACGTACATCTTTAAAATCCAATAAAGAATACAAAATAATTACATGTAGAAAGTTTTGGGGATTTGTATAATAGCCCTCCCCAACCCTCACCCAACATGGATTCTGGGAGGTGTCTTGGAAACACTTTGCATCTCTCTGTGAAATCTCATATTATTCCTGTTCCTTTAAGGACTTCATCAATTACTTGTAACTTTTTAAGCTTTTACACAGAAATAACTCGGGATTTAGACCTGGAGGAAAGATCTGTAAATGGAAAGGATGGAGACACAATTGTTCCCAACATATCCTTTCCCCCAGAGTAGGGGTGGCACCTGAGCACTTCCTTCCGGGAACATGACCGATGTTTCGGAGGCTTCCGGAAGGAATACAGGTTCAGAGCAGGGAAGGCAAAGCAGAGAGAGCTCTTCCCTCCATGCCTCTTCTCTCCTCTCTTGCCTCAGGTCCCCTGGAGCATGTACACCTGTCTCTTCCCTTTGTCACCACGAAGAACAAAGAGGTCAATGCAACCGCCGTGCTGTGGCCCAGCCAAGTGGGCACCCTCACTTATGTGTGGTGGTACGGGAACAACACCGAGGTGAGTCGGCTTTCCGGGCAGGGCCTATGTGGCTCCTCTTGGAGCAGTAAAGGGAAATAAATCACTTATACTAACTCAAGAGCCCAGGAGTTGCGGCAACCTCGGGAATGGCAGGCTCTGAGAGCCTCACTCATCTCTTCAGTATGTCTCTGTCTCTCTCACGCCTACACCCCTCCCTCTTACCCCTACCTTCCTGTGAGTCAGGGTTCTTCTCCACATGGGCTTTACTCTGCAGCAACCCTCAGCAGCAGCTTGAGCTTTCTGTTGTCACAGCTCAGTGGAGCAAATGAGCCATCTTTCCCAAAATTCTAACAGGAGTCCCGGAACAGAGTAATAATACTGGCCATGCCTTGATCACGGTGCTTGTGGCAGAAACAGAGCTGTTCAAGTCAACCTTCCTAGATCCGTCTAGAAGAGAAGGGAGGGAATGGTCCTCGAAAGGAGAAGAGACCAGTGGACACCAGACAGACAAGAGCTACAGATGTCTGAGCAGCCCGCCCCTCGCCCCTTGTTCTCCATTCTGGATCAGACATGGGCCCCCCTCCACCCCATGACTCCCCAGCCTGGATCAGAAATGGCCCCTTCTTTAGCTCAGCTTCCTGCTTTAAGATTCTTTCAAACACTCCCTGTGATCCAAAGTCAGCAGCAAGTTCAAAACCAATGGAGACCTTGGACCTCATGTACCCCGAGTCCTTCATTTTACCGATGAGGAAAGTGAGGAGGACACAGATGAAGTGGCTTCCTCCAGTCTCACTCAGCTACTTCATGCAGAGCCATGGCCTTTCTCATGCCTGCCTGGGTTTCTCTTCCCCGCACACCAGGCTGCATGCGCTGGTTCAGTTTGGAACTCACTCCATCCTCAGAAATTAAAATTTGCTTGCAAATGTCAGTAAAGGCAGTAGAACTGAAGCTTGGCATCATCTTCCCTAGAGGACCCGGACCAATGGCTCTGAATGGAGAGCTTCGTCTTCTTCCAGCAGAAGTGCCGTTGCTTATAACTTTGCTCTTCAAATGCAATGCTTCTTGTGTGAATACAAATCTCTTTCTACCCCGGAGCTGAGTGTTGGCTTTAACTGGAGCCATAATTTCACACAAGCCCAGGGAGGAAACCTCTCCTGACACCAGACCCGCTGCGTGCCTGGCAGTCAAAGGAATCTCTCACCTCTCCTGCTGACATAAATCAGCTGAAAAGAAGCCCTTTTTTTATTTCTTCTGAAACTGTACATGCAAATTGGGTCCAGATTGGACCCACTATCCGCAGGAGAAGAGAAATCTGTGTTACTTGCTTGAATGCTAGTACTAGGAGGTGAAACTATTAAATAACTTACTTGCTGCTGCTTCTTTTCTTAAGCTTTTAGCAGAAAAAGAAATACTCAACAGATTCTGTTAAGCAGACTTCTTACGCTGGACTTTAGTCTACCTTCTGCTACACAGGGAGTTAAATGAATTTTGATTTTTAAATTAATTAAAGAAAAGACAGGAATGAACTGTTTGTGGGGAGTGAGTGGAGGGAGGTCAGGAGGCTAATAATACTTTCCCCAGAACCCTGGTGTCCAGTTGCATTACAGGAACTGATCCAAATCTTTTTTTTTTTTTGAGTCCTCAAACCACGATCCAATTAATACTTGTTTCCATAGCAGCTCCTTCCAGGAAATTGCTGATGGGGCTTCTCAGCGCAAACCAAGCCACACAAGGGCAACACCCATCTAATTAGCGTAGTTTTGGTGTCCACCGTTGCTGCATTCCATTGTAATTTTATGTAAGCAGCGCACCCTGGAGAGAAGCACTGGCAGCTTACGCACTTTCAGTGACTGTGTGTAAATCTGGATTCATATGAGCCCCTTCTTTTGGCCTGATTTTAAAGTTGCTTTGGATTAAGGGATCTGCTTCATGAGTAGGTTATTGACAGAGAGACACCCCACCAGCAGGCAAGGCCTATTGATCTTCCCAGTCCTGAATCAGGATTGTAGCAGAAGAGAGGTGTCAGATTCACAAGGAATGAGTAGAGTTTCTTGGCGGTCATGTCTCTGGTAGTCCCTTTCTGGACTGGACCCGAGGTGATAGGGAGGCATAGGTGGAGTCAGTCACATAGGGGGCGCCCTAGAAAGAGCCTCCGCTAATTTAAGGAGCTTGTTGGTGGTTCAGAGTTGGTGCCTATCTTGGGTATCACTGAAAATCTCTCCCCTCACTCTATGTCCTCATTTGCTTTAGCCCTTGATCACCTTGGAGGGAAGCATAGCATTCAAGTTTACTTCTGAAGGGATGAACACCATCACAGTGCAGGTCTCAGCTGGGAATGCCATCCTGCAAGACACGAAGACCATCGCGGTTTACGGTGAGTGGTCCATCTGCTGATCCATCACTGTCTGCCTCCATCACTCAGATGAGATGGTTTGGTACCTTGGCACCAGAGGCCATGCTAGCTTATGAATCTACTCAGAGAACAGACGGTAGTGGTTGAGAAAGAGCTGAGTCAAGTCTCATCTCCTCTTTTGAGGAAGGTGTGGTTCACCAGCAAAGTAGGGATCACAAAACCCCAAGACTGTTTGTTGTCTTTTTTTTTTTTTGAACTGGCTCTGGTGCCATAGAGTAAGTGTACACTCAACTACCTTAGGTACAAAAGAGTGAATTTCATTATGTGGAAGGCTGATTCATTCCATTTGATATTTTTGTGATTTTTAAAGATTTAAACCTATTATAAAAGAAAATGGTTAATATTGAGCCTTTATTTTTTTAAGTTCAAACATAGAGTCTTGATCATTAAGAAGAGTCTGCCAATGTCTAAATGCTCTGAAAATCTCTTCCATAAATATGTATCATTTAAGAATCACTCTACTGGTTTAAAAGCAAGGGAGGGGTCATAACAAGCACAAGTGGTGAGTCATTGTGGACAGAATATTAGTTTGAACAAACACCTGTACAGAACACTCTTGTCATCAGTCGGGGAAACTGAATGTGGTCAGGGTATCACATGGAATGAAAATTTACTGAAAAGGAAAGGTGGGATCCTTGATGGAAAATGATATTCAAAAAAAAAAAAACAGTTTATACAAATTGATTTCACTTTGGTATTTTTTTTTTCTGCAGAAAGATAGTCAGATGATCTGCACTAAGTGCTTTAGGAGATGATAAAAACATGAGCTTTTATTGTTAATGTGAAAATGGTACTAATGTATCCCAGAAAATCAAAATTTAAAGAGCAGGAATGTAAAAGGAAGCAGGGAAATAAATGCTGTGCAGAGAGAGCAAAAGGGAGGATCGAGTGAGGGAGGGAAAGTGAGAGGAGAGACTGAAAGAGATAGAGAGACTGAGAAGGAGACACATGAACTCATGGTCCAAGTAATATCAATTGCCCAAGTTCTAGAATTTATTGATTCTCATGCAGGTCCTGTTTTTCATTTCTGATTTTGCTAACTTGACCTTCAAATTCAGAAAGCAGTTTGTAAGCAACTTTGAACGCGTGTGAGGACACTGCTCCTCCTCGCGTGGGTGCCTGTTAGATTTCATAGTGTTTCCTCCCTCTCCCAGCCCCTGAAGAGGTTTGAGAAGCCCCAGGAGTAAGTGAAAGTTAACCAGGGTTGTGGTTTGCCTCCAAGGTCCCATCAGTGAGGAGATCTCTTAGCCGAGTGGCCTGAATAGAGGAGAGCTTTTGTTTCTCTCCTCTCCATCTCCTTTCTATACTACAGGGATGCATCTAGTTTGTAGCCGATATCACCTCATTGTTTTTTTTTTTTGTTTGTTTGTTTTTTCAGAGAGGTAATTAACTTGCTCCAGCTAGTAAGTGGTGGAGCTGGGCTTCCAACCATCAAGACCTAGGGCCCAGTGCTCTGAAATTACCCTGTTGGCTGGCTCTCATTCTTTTCTATCCAATGCTCTCTTTCTTTCCTCCCTCCCTCCGGGATGTCACTGTGTCACTAATGGGCACTGACCCATTAGTCCAACAGCTACCTCCCCATTAGAACCACAGACCGAACTTGGACTTCTCTGGTCCAACCCGTTAGTACAGCATTAGGAAATTGTGGTCTCCAAATGGAAAGTTACTGTCTTAAAGTCATCCCTATTCAGTGACAGGTTGAATAATAATGATGATGGTTGGTAGTGATAGAAATTAACACTGATGCATCTTTCACTCGTGTTTATTCTAAGCATTGGATATATAACATCTGTTTTATTGAATCCTATGAACAGGCTTATCAGAAATATGATTATCCCTCTTTTACAAGTGAAAAAATGTAAGTATACTAGCCAGAGCATAAGAATTCTGAATCTAGAGAGAATGTTTCTCTTGATGACTACCTTCTATCCCTTGCTATGCTTAGTTCTTCCTCTTCCTAAAAATCCCTTGAAAAGGCATCATTCCAGAGTGGGTCATTCGCCATCAAGTGGGTTCTCTTCATTAAAAGGGATCCCTTGACTAAAAGCTTGAACAGGGAAAGTGCTCCCTGCTTCCTGTAGCCAAATTCCTGAGTTTTTCAGCATCCTTAATCATCTTTGTTCAGATGGGTTGTCCAGGATTTCACATGTATAACTGGAAAATTCTAATGACATGTGTGACCTATTAAAAGGAAACTGTATCACAGGAAATTAAATAGGCAAGACTGAACTTGACAGAAACTAAAGGCAGGGAGAGTTTTAAACTCTGGGATAAGCTGGCAGAAAGTGCTGGAGGACTCAGGGGGATTGGATTATCTCTGGGATTAGAACACAAGGGTTTACTTAGGAAACTTGGTTCCTACCCTCCCAGAGGTGGGGCACTGTCTTTCTTAATGATACCATTTCAAAGATGGTTCCTGGGTCCTTGAGAAAGGCATTCCTGGTTGCAGAACATTTACATCTTAAAAGTTCACAGAAAGAATGTATAATAGCAAGTTTCTAAAAGAAATGCTCCAAGAAAGGGGAGGTCAGAGTCTGAAGTCTGGAAGAAACCTGTTCAAGTTTAATTAAGCTTTGGGGAAATTTAAGATCATTATGGTCAGACTGAAGGAGGTATCATATTTGGGAAGCTGGCAGAGGAAAGATTGCCTACCCAAAGACATACAGTAGACTGTAGGAAAGAAAATTTGGTTTGCATGGTTTTCCTTCCTTTGCTTCAGGGCTCAAGTTTGCCCTTAAATGCAACAAAGAAAATGTAAATATGTAGAATTCATCTCTCTCAGCAGCTGCAAAAAATACACATATTATTGACGTTTACCCTTTTCAGTCCTCCCACATGCATCCCCTATTTGTTGAATAAACTTAAAGGGAACATTTCTCTGCCCTGCTGTTTAGTGTGCTAAGTAATTATAGAGGGAGCTGCACCATTTTTCTCATCTGTGTCTCTTTATTAAGATAAATATCTTCTTTTGAGATGAAGTCTCCACAGTTTGGTTAAGAGGTTCGAGGAAAGTGAAAATGACAAACACGTACATCTTCAAAGGGAAATGTTAGGGCCCAGCGGGTCATTCCTTGGCACTGCCGTTTCCCATGCTGCTAATTAATATGCATTTCCTTCTTCTCCATCAGAACTGAAGTGGGAATGTTCACCTCGGTGACCAGTGACTCAGAATAGTCAAACTTGGAAAAATACTTCTTTGGAATAAGCTGACTGCCTTAAATGCAGTCCTGATCATGTGCAAGGCTTCAATGCCTGCTCCTGAGAAGTCATTAGCAGTGTTAGGAAATGCACATGTGGGTTTTTGAGTTTCCTGAATGTGTCTTTGGTGTTACCAGTGTTGCTGAGCCCCTCCTGAGATATAAGAACATGCCTAAAACAAGAAAGAAATGTTTGTTGAATAATAAAGGCATAAACTACAGAGAGTCGCCACTGATGTTCATGCCTTCATTTATTCAACAAAAATGCATTAATTAAGGGACCCCTGGCCTCTGAAAACCTACCATGAACTGGGCACTGTCCCAAAGGGCCGGGAACACTGTGCCCCCATCCTCACTGAACTCATATTGCTGTGTGGGAGACAGACAACAAAAACATTTACTTATTTAAAGCTGTTTTGGGGTATAGTTGATTTACAGTATTGTGTTAGTTTCAGGTGTGAAAGTGAAAGAAAGTGGAGTCGCTCAGTTGTGTCCAACTCATTGCAACCCCGCGGACTGTAGCCTACCAGGCTTCTCCGTCCATGGGATTCTCCAGGCAAAAGTACTGGAGTGGGTTACCATTTCCTTCTCCAGGGGATCTTCCTGACCCAGGGATTGAACCTGGGCCTTCTGCAGTGCAGGCAGACGCTTTAACCTCTGAGCCACCAGGGAAGCCCAGTTTCAGGTGTACAGCAAAGTAAATCAATTATACGTATGCGTGAAAGTGAAAGTGAAGTCCAGTCCGACTCTTTGCAACCCCATGGATTGTAGCCTACCAGGCTCCTCAGTCCATGAGATTTTCCAGGCAAGAGTACTGGAGTGGGTTGCCATTTCCTTCTCCAGGGGATCTTCCCGACCCAGGGATCGAACCTGGGCCTCCTGCACTGCAGGCAGACGCTTTACCGTCTAAGCCACCAGGGAAGCCCATGCATATGCATAAATCCACTCTTTTTTCAGTTCTTTTCCCATATAGGCCATTACAGAGTATTGAGTAGAGTTCCCTGTGCTACACAGTAGGTTCCTTATTAGTTATCTGTTTCATATACAGTAGTGTGTATATGTCAATCCCCATCTCCCAATTTGTCCCTCCCCCCTTACCCCCCAAACAAAATAATTTAAATAGTAAGAAGTTTGGCGAAGACAAATAGGGTCACATGATGAAAGGTGTTAGCGCATTGGTGAAAGGGAGGATACCTGAGGTTGCTGGAGGGAAGGGCTCCTCCCAGGAGAGATTGAAGGCTGAAAAGGAGCTGAGCAGGCTATCCTCTGGGGAGGTGGAGGCATGGTAACGTGGGAGGAAGCTTAGCAGACTGAGGGACATGGGGAAGGATGGCGTCATGGAGTGCAGGGCAGCCCACAGGACATGTGGCAGGAGGCGGTTGTTGCTGGTTTGTGTGGCACTATGAAGGCCATGATATGAATCTGAATTTATTCTGAGTGCAGTGTGGAACCTCCCACAGATTTCAGGGGAGCAGTGTGATCTGAGTAGACTGTGTGATAAGACCCCCTCAGGGCTGTGCTCTGAAACCCATCACCATGTTAGGACCAAGGCTGCACCATCCAGCCAGTGATTGAATGCAGTAGGAATACTAAGGTGAGCCCATTCCTGGGACACAGGGCTCCTCCTCTGGCTGACTTCAGCTCATGGGTCTCCCATCAGTCTCGCTGAACCTTCCTCCCTCCCGCACTGTGTCATATATGCAACATGGTCTGACGGTGCTCCAAGATCCTCTGCTTTCCTCCCCATATTCTGTTAAAGACAATTCTCCTCACAAAATCATCGCCTTTATAATTTCATCTACTTTCTGGGGGACCAAGATTAACTCAGAGGCTACTGTGACAACTAGCAAAATCCTTGAAATAAAGAGTTGAAAATTCCTTTCAGTGAAATTCCCATGCAAACAAAATTTAGCAATAGAGTGACTATGATGAATTTTATAATTATATAATCATATAATAATTATTATATAATGATAATGAAAGTATGTGCAGAGCACAGCTGTACCATAAAAAATAAAAGTAAAATGTGGTGGGAAGACTATTAAGTCAGTGAGGACTCAAACTAGAGCTTGAGTGATGCATGCGTAGAAGGTGGGAAGAGGGGACCATTCTGGGAAAGCGGCTGTGTGTTCAAAGGCCCAGGGGAAGAAACCTGTGATGCAGTCAGAGTGCTCCAGGTGTGTGACTTTAGTGTCCAGGAGCACAACGGCTAGAACTGGGGACAATGCACAAAGCTGTGGAGTGAAGCATGGGTCACAGACTAAAGCTTTGGCCTGGAAAAGGAGCTCAGAGGTAAAAAGGATGGGATGTTGACCTTGCCTTCTAGTAAGGTCTTTCTGGTGAGTGTGGAGGACAAGGACCCTGACAAGGGCTTTGCATAAAATAGAAAGTATAACAGATTTCCTGAGAGGCCAATCTGACTTATAGTAACCCCTCTACTCTGGTGTCCACAGAGGAATTCCGATCTCTTCGCCTGTCCTTTTCTCCAAACCTGGACGATTACAACCCAGACATCCCTGAGTGGAGGAGAGACGTTAGCCGAGTCATCAAAAAGGCCTTGGTGGAGGTGAGTGTGGCCAGCTCCTTCTGGCCCAGGCCCTTTCCCTGTCTGTCCTTGTCCTTCACGGAGAGGGGACCTTTGCAGTAAGAAATGGCAGGAAAGAGCCAGAGGCCAGGGGACATGGGTATCATCAGTCTGATACCTGCAAAGCTGAGCCTCCCATGTGCAGACATGTCACAGGTGCCACGGGGGGGGGCAGGAAATTGAATAATCACTGGGTCCATACCCTTTGTGTTCTGCTTAGAGAAGACCATGGCAATATGTGACAGTCACGGCAGAATTCACAGTTAGCTATCAGTACGTGTAAAATAGCTACTGGGCATAATACTGAAAGGCATAGAGTGAATACCGTTAGTAAGAGCAGCCTGGGTTCCAGCCCCGTGAATGACCAGCACAACAGCACAGTGAGTACCCAACACAGGAAGGTAGTCATCTTACTATGTCCCAGTTCTTTTTAACAGCATTCCTTTCCCACAACAGCCCCAAGAGCAAATATTATTGTCTCTATTTGTTTAAGCAGTTGAGGTTCAGAGGAGTTAAATAACTTGTCTAAAGCCTCACAGCTAATAAGTGACAAAGCTACAAAATTAAAGTGAAGGATCTGAATCCAATCTGGTTTCTAGGAGGGTAACTAGGTGGTAAGGTTCATCCCCTTCTGAACAAATGTCACCCACCATTTGACAAGACATCTTCCAGGCACATTTCGCCTGCATACTCCACTTCCATAAACAAGCAGAGAAATGGGATATCTGCTCATATAGCTGCTTGGGTTTATTGCACAAACCCAGAAAATCAGAAATGACTTTTCCCTAAGGTCTACTCTTGGTGGTTATTCTTCAGTCGCTCAGTTGTGTCTGACTCTCTGTGACCCCATGGACTGAAGCATGCCAGGCTTCCTTCCTTTACTATCTCCTGGAGTTTGCTCAAACTCGTGTCCACTGAGTCCATGATGCCATCCAACAATCTCATCCTCTGTTGCTCCCTTTTCCTCCTGCCCTCAATCTTTCCCAGCACTGGGGTCTTTTCTTTGGTTGACTCTTTTTATCAGGTCAACACTTGGCATCAGGTGGCCAAGTATTAGAGCTTCAGCTTCAGCCTCAGTCCTTCCAATGAATATTCAGGACTAATTTCCTTTAGAATTGACTGATTTGATCTCCTTAGTGTCCAAGGGACTCTCAGGCATCTTCTTCAGCACCACAGATTGAAAGCATCAATTCTTTGGTGCTCAGCCTTCTTTATGGTCCAACTCTCACATCCATACATGACTTCTGGAAAAACCATAGCTTTGACTATCTGGACCTTTGTTGGGAAAGTAATGTCTGTATTTTCTAATATGCTGTCAAGGTTTGTCATAGCTTTTCTTCCAAGGAGCAAGCGTCTTTTAATTTCATGGCTGTTATCACCATCTGCAGTGATTTTGGCGCCCAAGAAAATGAGATCTACTCTTAGCCTAAAAGAAAAGTCAATTTAGGATTAGTTATACAGTCTCTCCTGCACCTGATGTATGGTGCCTTGTGACACAAAGGGATGAGAAGAATTAAAGCCATTCAGATAACCTCCGCTCAGAAAACTGATCTCACATTCAGCCTTTTGGCAGAGAGCTGATGTTCCCCATAATCATACCATTGTCTTTGTGGCTATTCATTTAGCACTTTAAAAATTCCAGAAACTCTTCTCAGTGTTTTGCATTTTTAGACACATATAATCACAAAAGAGAAACCTAGCTTATGATGTAGAAATGGATAGTATGATTATCCCCATTTTACAGGTGAATAGAGGCAAATAACTTGCCCAAAGTTGTACAGCTTAAAATCAGGCTCTGGAGTCAGACCTCAAGGTTTAAATCTTGATCAAGTAGTTTTCTACCCACTCCACTCTGCTGCGGTCCTTTGCCTTATTAAATGGAGAGTCGAGAGTAATTGGAATAGTGGGATGGGGAAGGGTTATTTTCTCTGCCTCCGGGTAAATGCCATCTCACCTTTGTCTTAACGACTCTGATCATCAATGACATTGTCGATGGTTAAACATTATGGCCACCAGGGGGCGAAGCTACCAAACCACAGGCCCCTTTATCCTTGGAGCTGCTTGTCATTAGGGTCACAACTGGATTCTCTTCTCTGCTGTCCTAGAGAGATGACTTATAGCCTTCAGTGAACTCACAGCCCACCTCCTTCAGAGATCTGTGTCCCTGTAGACCTCCTAGGCAGCTGTCCAACACCCCGAGGTGACTTATCAACCAAGCATTAGTTCAGCAGTTATGTTTTCCAGGCTGTTTTCTCTTCACATTAATTTTAAGGGGATCGGATGCTCTGGGCTGCCACCCTTCTACCAGTTGTCCACTAGGTTATATTTGACTGCTCATTAATATTTCTAGGCCACTGCAGAGCATAATCAGCTAAATGCAGAACAAACAGGATGGCTTCACATCCCTCAGAATAAGAGGTGATGGGGTGCAGGGAGTTTTGAAGACTCCGTGGTTACCCAATCCTAAGAGGCAGCTGAACCAGCCCTGGTTCCTAGCTCCCCACCTTGGCTTTGAGATAGTAAATATTCTCAGCCACTTCCTTAAGTCCTAAAGAACACACCCTATTGCCAGGTGTCCCCTAATAAGCTCTATAAGAAGCTCAACTGGATGTCAACTTAATTGTAGTTTTCTTCCTATTCATTCTGTAATGAAATTCAATATGTAAATCAGTTGCCTCTTTCCTCATCAACTGGGGTTTTTCTATTGATATTTTGCAATGGGATCTTTAATTGAAAGTCCTTCAGTAAACATTGTCAATGATAAGGATGAGTTTAGACATAATATTTGATTTTAGCATCCTGGAGGGCTGTAAAACAGTACAAATACCAGCTGGCACAGGAGCTGCTTTGTGTGTCAGGAGAAAGAAGGCCGGAGAGCCCTGGTTAAGGACAGAGGCATCATGGTCAGACCAAGGTTCCAAACTGAGTGTCACCACTCGTTACTTAGATGGCATCGAGCCACTGTTGAGCTTTCCTCTGTCTACTGTCTGTCCCATAGCAGAAATAGGGATGTACCATCCAGATTCCCCTTACGGGAGATACAGTTGCCTTAGCTACTGGGAGAGCTGTGGGCAGAGGTGGCCTTCCCCCGACGTTGTGTCCTTTTCTGAGTGGCTCGTGTCCAGTGATGCCCTCAGCTCAACCTCAGGCAAATCTGAAGGGCCATTCTCATTCCCTGCAAGGTTGTCTGAGGCTGTTGTTGACCTTTATCATAGCTCAGCTTCTCCCTGTACCCATTCTTGCTTCCTTGCCTTCAGTCGTATAGCTGTTGATTCTAAGAAGGTCCCCTAATAAACACCCTACATGCTAAGCTCAGAGTCAGCCTACTGGGGACTCGCAACCTGTGTCTTCACCTGCACAGAGAGGTATAGTAATACGTGCTTTAAAGAGTACTTGTGGGAGATTGCATTACATTATATTAAGAAGTTCTTAGGACAATGCCAGACACATGGTAAAGATCCAGTAAATGGAATTTCTTACTACTTGAAGAAAGATATAAAGGTAGATTTCAGAACCCAACAATCACCTAACTGGAACTCATGAAAAAATATACTGAAATGAGTGGACTTTATATTGTTCTAGAACGTCATGATGTTCTAACAGCAAATGTATAGAAAAGACATTCGGCGAGATACACAGAAACATTTGCAAGAAAAGACTGGAAGTTGAGAAATTGTAGATGAGTCTATTCCATTAAGCATAAGATGACTGTGGAGCTGTGGGTAATTAGTGTAGGAAGGAAAGGTGGGACCATACTGCTGAAGGCTTTGAATGTAAATCTAATCCACTTGGCCGTGGTAATTTGTGCATGAATTTGGATGGGTTCGCACTATCTGAGTTGGACTCTAGGGGGATAAATCATTAAGTATTGATAGTAGTCTGTCTCCTGGAGATGGGGAGGCTGTTGTAAAGCTTGAGGGGAGCGAACATAGAGGCTGAATTGAGGTATTAACAAGGCAGGGGTGGGGGGAATTTAAATAGAAAGGAACCAATAGGATCGCTTGTCAATATCTCATAGGCTGCTTAGATAGGATGTGGAAAGGAGAGTGTCATGTCATAGGTGAGACAAGGTTTCCCACTGGGGTATCTGGGAAAAGAGTGCCTCCATTCACCCACATGCAGAATGATTTTGGAGTAAATATGAGGAGTGTTTGTACAACAACCAAATGACATTCTGACTGAATGTTCCAGAGAAATGCCGAAATTGTAGCCAACTGAATTCTAGAACCATCTAGAAAGTAGGCTCAGTAAAGAGGAAGTTTTGAGTGATGTGCATGATTTCAATAGAAGATTGAAGGGTAGCAGGGGGAAGGGCTAAGAGAGCTTCCTTAGCTGATCATTAGGGTCTGATGCTTTGGAGAACTCAACAGATACCTGGAGGCTGTGGTCTGGGGCTTGCTGTTAGGTTAGGTGATAGAGGTATGCCTGGTGGATTTGGAGAGAATGCTGGTGCTTTGAGGAAAGAGGAAGCTAGGTTAGAAAGTATTATAGCTCCAGGGGCGGAAGATAAGGCTCAGTGATGGCCTTCTCACTGACAGGGTCCACTTACTTTTACAAGAAAGGTACTACAATATGCCACTTTTTAATTTGAGGGGATGCAAAGTGTTTAAGGTCTCATGGGGATAGAGCAAGGGACCAGACTGCAGAGTCTGGCTTGAACTCATTTCTGGCCCTTGCATCCCTCCCCCACAAGTGCACCCAGGACCCTGCTTTCACACCCCATCTCCACACCTGTGTGCCTTCTTACTGCACCACCCCCAACTCCCCACTGAACACATGGTTCCTTCTCATCAGCTTTCTTTCCCCCAGGACTCATGTGTGCCTCTCTGTCTCTCCCTTAGGCCACTGGGGTTCCAGGCCAGCACATCTTGGTGGCAGTGCTGCCTGGCCTGCCCACCGCTGCCGAGCTCTTTGTCTTACCCCATCAGGACCCCACAGGAGAAAACAAAAGGCCAGCCGAGGACCTGGAGCAGGTGAGTCCCCAGGTAGCATGCCAGCTTCTCCCTCTCTGAGCCATGACCCTGCTAGTACCTGATCAGGACAGCAGCTCTGGGGGTCCCCACTTGTGGACCCTTCCACTTTCCCATCCTCCCTAAAGAAAAGTAATCTGGAGTTTTAACTACAGCATCTCCAGAAAACACATGCAAGAGTGTGTATTGTCAGCAGTGGCTAAACCACTCAGGGTATATCCATCTACAGTGTTTGCAGTGAAGTGAAGTGAAGTCGCTCAGTTGTGTCCGACTCTTTGTGACCCCATGGACTGTAGCCTTCCAGGCTCCTCTGTCCATGGGATTTTCCAGGCAATATACTGGAGTGGATTGCCATTTCCTTCTCCAGGGGATCTTCCCAACCCAGGGGTTGAACCCGGGTCTCTCACACTGTAGACAGACACTTTACCATCTGAGCCACCAGGGAAGTCCAATAGACAAGATAAATCCGTGTACTGACATGGCAAACAGTCCAAGGTATTAGGTGGCAGGAAAAACACAAGAGGCTGAACAATGTGTAGAAGGCGAATCGATTTATGTTGCTTCACATACTTGCATCATGAGAATCAAAGTGAAAGTGAAATCACTCAATCGTGTCCGGCTCTTTGCAACCCTATGAGCTGTAGCCTGCAAGGCTCCTCCGTCCATGGGATTTTCCAGGCAAGAATACTAGAGTGGGTTGCCACTTTCTTCTCCAGGGATCGAACTTAGGTGCCTGGATCTTCCTGACCCAGGGATTGAACTCAGGTCTCCCACATTGTAGGCAGACTCTTTGCCCTCTGAGCCACCACAGAATCCCTGAGAATCAAATGGCATATCTTTATAAAACGGCACAACTTTTATACAAATCATGAGTCCTCTTTATCACCACCAGTCTACGATGATTTGAGTTTATAATGAATGAGTAATGTTGACTCCAAGTACCTCCCCTGGCTAAATGGGATTCGCTTTCCTCATCTCCAGCACCTCTGGAGTATTAGAGTGTCTCTCTCTCTGTGTATGTGTGTGTGTATGGGTGTGTGAGAGAGAGGTTCTCTCTCTTCTACTCCCTTAGGTCTTTTTTCTCCCATTCTTCCTTTTAACTTCAGATTATCCATCTCTGTAGTGAGGATTGGGCTTGCCCAGGTGCTACTAGTGATAACAAACCTGCCTGCCAATGCAGGTAGGTGTAAGAGACACGGATTCGATCCCTGGGTTGGGAAGATCCCTCAGAGGAGGGCAACCCAGCCCAATATTCTTGGCTACAGGATCCCATGGACAGAGGAGCTTTGGTGGGCTATGATCCATATGGTCACTGAGAGTCAGACACGACTGAACCAACTTAACACACTCGCATAGTGAGGATTATTACTATGATGATGTCATTTTTGTTGTTCTTATTCTTCACTCAGTTAAAATAATCAGTCTTGGCCTGGTCACCCTGTTGGAAACTATATGACTTTGGTTTCTCAATGCTCTCTGACAGATATATTAAAAACAGTATTCCCCTCAGACACTAAGTAAATATTAACTTTTTCTCCTTTTAGTACTTGGAGCTTTTCAGTTGACTTAGAATTAACCCATAATCTAGTCCCTTGATCTCTAGTCTCCAAGATGACTTGAGAAACCTCTATCACAGCCTTGTTAGCAACAACCCCAAATTACAACCTGGCCCACCTCCTAGGACACACCCACCTTTCAACAGTTGCTTTCTCAGTTGGCAGAAGACTCACATCTATATATTTTTTCATGTGCAAATAACAAATAATAGCGCTGTCAAGGAAAGCCTCAGTGAACCCCGTCTCCTAGTGAACTGCACTTGAACGTCAGACAGCAGGGAACCCATCAACTTTGCGTCTGACTTTGCTCAGCCCTCGCTTTCAGCTTCCGGTTATATTCTATAAATTATTCTCTGCACCTGCAGTTCAGTGGGAGGAAGAAGGACGTATTTCTTATCACCGCACTGCTGATGAGACTGGGAGGGGTGTAGATCCCTATCCAGGGCATTTAGGTTGAAACATGTATATTTGTGCTCCTCTGAAAATCTTATGGCTTGCCCATGAAATCCAGAATATCATCTTCTCAGTGTGGAAGAGTCCAGGTTTAGAGCCAGCTAAGTTCCCAGGTACCACATCATCTGCACATCTCAATTTCCAATACTTTTCATTCTCTCTCTAAAATACAGTTTCTAGATGTTTATTTGAGAGAAAATGTAAAAAGAAGAGGCATGTGTTCTCTGAAAGTTGGTTTACTTGTGTGAGGGTATATCTTGCTCTAACTGTCTGTTTTCCCTAGAGTTCTTCTTTCTCTTTATCTTGTCTGAGTGTCTTCTCCAGAGACATTCTCAGAGACCTGAATGAGTGTCCCTGAGGCAGCCAAGTCTCATGTACTGATGAGCCATTAATCAGAGATCCAAAGGCAGCTGGCTTGGCTTGCTCGCAAGCTATGAAACTTAACATTCAGTACACATGTAGCGAGTTCAGATATGTTTTTTTTTTTAATGCTGATTACATTTAAATTTTATTTTTACTTTATTTTACTTTACAATACTGTATTGGTTAGAAAGACCACAGGTTTGGAGAAATATAAACCAGGTTTCTAGTTTCAGCTCTTATAACCATTGCTTATATATTCTAGATGAGGAAAATTCAGAAAAGATCAATAATCCAGCCAAAATCACATAATCAATAATACCTGTCTCGTGGGGTGTTTGACAGATCATTAAAGAAATGAGGCAGCAAAGCCCTTGACTATGGAGGTTACTCAATAAATGGTAAATAGATAATGGTTACATTTATGGACATTTTGTGGTAGAGTATATGAGAAATGCAAAAAATATATATAGGCATATTAAAGACTAGTATAGTCCGGGGCATGCATTGGCAGAAAGAAGATGGTGACAATAAGGAAAAAAAAAAGATTAATGAATGGAATTACAGGAAAGAACAAAGATAGCAGGGAACAGAAAGAACACGTGAATGAGTAAACTAGAGGGAAGATGACTCATCTAAGTTATCAGGCAGATGAATGGCATTGAGGGAAAGCAGCAGAGTACCAAGGGAGACTGTAACTTTAATTAAGGGAATTGCCAGTGTAGCAGCCTTATCCAGGAATGAAACTAATTTCAGTGACCAAACCCAGCATATGAGAAATCAGTTTCTTATGGAAACTGTTACTACCCAATTAATAAGTACAGTAATGAAATCAGCATGTAAACTGTGTCAAGAACAGCAATACATGTGCTGTCCACAGGAATCCTATAGTTATGATCCTAAGAGAGGTCCTTTAATTCTTCTTTCTGACTCAGTCACTTTGAAATTAATGAGTTCAGACCCCAACAGGGAGCTGTGAATTGCCTAAGGAGATGCAGCTCTTTAAGGAGGAGATTCTAGTTCTGTTCCTGCAACTAAGCCTCAAGTCTAGTGGTCCCCTTGTTCCGTCATGCTGCCCATGTGGATTTGGGTACCACTTGACCTCTGCAAGGCCCCCAGGTATCAAGGCTGCTGCCCCAGGAAATGAACTACAGATGCTTTGCTTTCAGTTTTGTAGGTTGTTTTTTTTTTCCCCCTGATGAAATGAACATATATTCTGTTCAAACAAATTTCACCGGAAATTTGCAGTATGAGCTTATTTAGTTGGGAAGTCCAGCTCAGGCATGGATAACTCAGAGAGGACGCATCATCAGCTTCCTCCCCTGTCTTTGTCTCTCCCTCTTTCTCTATCTCTTTCTGTTGTGACCACACGAGAAGTCTGCCTGAGAATGAAGCCAGCACATAGGAAGATGAGAATGGCCCCAGGAAGCCCCAGTCTTTTATTTAGTCATCTTATCAATTCCATTCAAAAGACAGGGCCTCTCCCCTGAGTGCACCCCAAAAGCCTAGAGTGATAATTCTCACAGGCTCGACTTTGGTAAAGTGGAGATGTCTCAACTAGCCTGGTAGTCAGGAGGCTAGGGCTCTGTCGGTGATAACTCAATACGTCATACCCTCCCCCAGATCAGGAGTTAAGGGAGCCCCTCCTAATCAAATGGGCTGAGAATAAAGAAGGACATGGGTTCTTAAAGAAAAATATGGGTGAGAGAGAAGGAACCGGAGGCAGACAAAAGCAACTGACTTCCTTTGTCATAAATTACATAGAAATTGCAACTGAGTACAAAGTGAAAAGGACAACCAGGACCTCACTCCTTTAAAGGCTGCACTCTGAATTAGATGGAACTTGGGAAGAGCTGGCTTTATGCTTTCTCTCTCAATACTCTGGCTCCTTTCTTGTAAAGTTACTGCATGGAATTCCCAGCAGGGGAAAAAGTGGGACCTGGCCAGGTGGACCCTGATGACTGGGTGGGGAGGGCCCCCACAAAGGGCTCTTGGCTCTCCTCCCTTACTTCCTTTAACAGCATTCCCCGGGGAGGACAGATGCTGGGTTAGATTGAGTTATCTTGTCTGTGAAATAAATTGAAAACTCCTCGCAGTGAGAAGCACTTGACCTTGTTATCTGGATAACGTTGGGCTGGGTTAATCAAGTGACCTCTGTCTGGGAGGGTTCCACCACTCTTGACTTCACATCTCCAGAGAGTGAGAAAAGGCTCACTTGCCCTTAGCTGGCCTCATCAGGGATAGACCCTCTTGCTACCTGAGGCCAGCTGCTCAGGTGTGGAGCATACCCCACCCCCTGCACCACTTGCCAGCTTCTCTCTGAGTCCTCAGAGGTGAGCAGATTTGTATCTGGCTTTCCTGGAAGGAGAAAGGACCATCATGCTGTGTTTGTGATGCTGTGCTGTGGAGATAGGGAGCCTGCATGTTGTCTTGCTGAATCCTTAAAGGGTATGGACACATTTAAAAGGAGCAGCACGACTACGGACGAAATGTCAACCACCAGCAACGAATTTCCTCTTAGTTGTTTGTGTTGTCATATACATTTGACAGGTGCAGAAACCAAAATCCAGGGAAAGAAAAAGAGCCTCTAAAAATGGAACAGGTTATTGGCAATAATTTTAGAAATTAAAGACTCATTGTGAAATGTAATAAATAATCCTAGACCATTTTTGATATACTCAGTCTGCCCTGTCCAGATTTTTCAAAGAGAGAAGTTGTAGAAATATTTTGAAGTTCACAAGGAAGGTTACTAAAACAGGAAGTTATAATCGAAAGAATAGATAAGAGCTGTGCTGAAAGAATACAGCAAAAGGAGAAGGAGAGAAGTTCGGAGCTGGTGATAGGGAATTTAGGGAAAGGAAGTGAACTGGGACACATTATTTCTTCATTATGCCATCCAGGAAAACTTCTTAGACACTGTAGTCAAGCTGATGCTTTGGTGCTAACAAAGAACAGAATTGATAATAGAAGTCCTGTTTGGCTCCATTGCTTCTTCCGTGTATTAACCCAGAAATCATGATAATTGGGAAAGATCTTTCTCTGTTAATTCCAAAAGCAATATTTTTCAATTACTCTTTAAAGAGGCCTTAATAACCTAACAGGATCAGGCTTGACTATGTCCATTCCAAGGTAATCCCAGGCAAGTCTCCTAAACCTGGCACCAAAATGTTCCTTACGTTCACTAGGGTTTCCATCCCTCCTCGCAACTTCAGAGAAGCATTAGTTGTGTGGCCCAATATAGCTTTACCATCGATAAATCTGCTAAAGCCCATTTTGAGTGTGTATTAATACTTTCACTCTGTACCATGTCTTTGGGTGTCATGTTTCATCAATTACCACTGCTCAGCTGTCCTTAAGCTTCTCTTTCTTTATGTTTGAACATTTGACTCTTCCATTCTCATGATCTGAGAGTCGATTTTCCTCTGTTGGTTTTATTAAGCATTGTTTGGATGTTGAAAGTGTTCTTTATGTGCTAGCGATCTATTCTGTTGACCAACCATCTCCAGCTCACCATTTCTGGGTACCAGTAGGGTTACACCCATGAGTCTCTTCTGTAAGCAGAGCCGTGTGATTAACTCTGGCCAGTGAAGTGGGAGCAGAGGCGATGCATCACTTCCAAGCTGAAGTATTCAAATTTTGTCTCCAGAACCCAGAGAACTCTTTTTTCCCTTCCTCTAGTGGTATGTACAGTTGAGGGGGCTGATCTACCAGCCGATGTCCCTGTGTGACTGTAATGAGCACAGCATCACGTCTACCTGCAGTGGATATAGAGTATTAGAAAGCACAATTCCTTTGTTTCAAGTCCTCAAAACTGTAACATCGTTACCTCAGCCTGACCCCTGTTCTGATTACCACACTCAAATTTCATGCTTGTGGAGAAGCTGAGAAGGAGAATTGATGTTTTTTCCATGTATCTGGTCCCTTCCACAGCACCCTTTTGAGAGCATCTTTCCAAGTATTTGTATTGAGTTGCCACTGTCTATTTAAGTGGTAGTTTAAATGACGTGTGGGTTGCACTTGAATCATAGGCATATTCCATCAAGTAGGCAGACACCAAGAATAATAGATTTTTCTTTGCTCATGATTATTTAGCTGAAGGAGAATAGGAAATGGAGAGCAGCAGAAGAGGGGTGACAGTACAAAGGTAAATGAAATTTGCTAGGAAGACACATTTGCACTGGACAGAGAAAGAAAAATGAACAGATTCAGCTTGTTTCAGGAGGACCGAGCTCCCGGCAATTACACACTATTTCACTAGAGTCTTTATCATGCAAGCTTGTGTTCTTTCATTTAGGCTGTCACCACACTGTTCTATAGTCGCAGTTTATTCTATTCCTTTCATGGCCAAAGACTCTCACAAACATTATAAATTATATTAACTGTTGAATAGAATGTAGCAGTCCTGAGGCTACGGTTAGGAATTGCTTGTAGCTCAAATTGGTCAGATGACACGGGCCTGGTGTTATAAATCATGTGCTTCACAGTTAGATGAGAAATAGAAGCATAGTTAATGATATGCTACAATTTTTTATCTCCTAAATGTGCTCAGCTGGACCTCCTCCTATATACTTTTTGTGTCTTTGTCAGCTGGCTCGAGGAAAATGTTTTTTTATGGAAATGCCCTGAGATTAGGAGTCAAACAGAATGAAATTCTAGTCTCAATTCTTCAAATATTAACAGGATAAACTTAGGAGTGTCCTTTAGGCTTCATGTTGCTTTCAATGGAGCTGTGTTGTCCTAGGAAAAAAAATACTGCGAAATGTGTAACTTTGCCAATAGAAAGTGTTCAAGTGCATAGATACTATATATTATATATATGAAAATATATGTAATAATTCACGAATGATGAAGACAATACAGGATAAACGCTTCTGCAGGTGGCATGGGAAACATTTTAAATATTGTCAAAATCTGTTAACAGTTTCGTATCCATTTACTCGCATAGAGAAATGCATGGTTCTAATTGAGCTCATTCTTGTATGCAGTGTAAATTTTATTTAGTTCTATTTCTGTGCATAAGTTCTTTCGCACACCACAAAGTATGTTATCTTTTTTGTGTGTTGTTTGACGCAAAGTGAAATCCATGAAATATACTTTTGCTGTTTCCATTTTTGCATAGCCTGTTTAATTTTGTAAATGATACAGATAAAACCGATGAAGCAATGTTATAAACCAGAACAAATTTGGGAAGTTAATTATTTTCTTCAAGGGACTCTCCCAGAGATTATAAATTAGAAGTATATTGTTCAGATGAACACTTTTCTGGTTTCTTATCTATATTTCTTTCTTGAGGAAGAAACATTATCAGGGAGAAGAAATACGTATCACTTCAGCAAGTTGGAAGAGAGATGTCTTTCTCATGCATATACACAGTCCCGTTTTGTTCATGGGATGAACTCTGAAAAACAGGACAATTTCTTAATTACTTCCGATGTTTTCTTATTCAAGTTAAGATATTTTTTCTGCAAATACAATTACATATGTATCTGCACATATGCATGTGTGTGTACATAAGCATGTGTATGTACATAAGCATATTAATTTTATACATGATTATATATTTCACACATATATATACACATTTCTCTGTATGTATGTTTATTTAAGAGCCAAACCTTTCTGTTTAACCTCTAGTGAAATTCACCATCAAATTCTTAGAAAGGTCTTACTGATTGAATGATAAGAATAAGATAGAATAGTAACTTGCACACTGTAACACTTTACAGAACACAGAGGAAAACATTCTACACAATCTGTGTTAGAAATCTACTCTTTCTATAAACCTTGAGCGTTCTGGAAGTTTCTCATTACCCAGGAAAAAGAGTAGTTTATATAGAAAGAACAAAGCTGTTTCAACATAATTTTATCACAACCTTGTTTTCCTGCACAGTCTGCTAAATGGAAATATTTGAGAGGCTGAGCTTGAACTGGATCCCAGGTGCATGAAGAAGAACTTTGATCCCAAGTTCTTGCTGTTAAGCAGAGAAGTTCATGTGCAGGGCAGTTCAGTTCCATCACTGAACAGGGACTTCTGTGAGAGACTCTGTGCTTGAAAACAAAGCTGTCAGGCCCTGCTTAATTGATAAAAGGATCAAAGGTATCATTTTGGCAACTCAGTGGACTGAGTGAAAGTCCATAAATATAAAAAGAAAAATAATTTAAGAATTTAACTGGCAGAATGATATTCAGAAAGCATCTAACTAGACTTAAATAGCATATGAAATAGAACATTACATTGGTTCTTAGAACATTAAAAATGAGGCAAGGAGACCAGATAATAGGAGTATGGTTTTCTCTGACAGCTTTTCACAAATTACTCAAAAAGTATGCGTTAAAGAGCAGATTGGTCTGGGTTTGTTGTTTTTTTTTTACTTTAAACACATGAATAGTTTTACCTTGTCTAGAAAATCTGGCCTTATACTGTTACTACTAAAACAAGGTCCTTTGTCATTTGTTGGAGTTAAATATTTCATGGCCCAGAATTCCGTGGGTCTGCCCAGCACAGATGCATCAGCCTGAGGAGTGGTTTTGGGTTCATAGTATGAAACAAGAGTCGGCCAACAAGTTAAGTTGTGGTTACGCTTTGTTTCAAATGTATAATTTATTATATATTTGGAATAAATACATACAGGGAATCCTGGCCTGCTACAGTTCATGGGGGTTCTCAAAGTGTCGGACATGACTTAGCAACTGAACTACAACATCATAAGTTATTATTTTAGTAGAACAATATTTATCATCAACAAATACCCATGAACTACCTATTCTTGGAAAGTTGGGTAAGAGGAGGGAAGCGAAATAGGGAATAAGATGGAGTTTACTATCAAAAAGTAAAATAAATGGGTCTGAATATCATCAGAATTTATAAATTCTACATATTTGCTTCTTTTAAGTCCTTGTGTATAACAAATGCACTCTCAAAGAAACTGAGGGTGATTTTTTAAAACTAATACCGTGGTAATTTTTTAACAGTAGAAATGATCTGATTTCCTAATTGTCCTATTTTGTAGCAATTTGAATATAAAGTCAAGTCATGCTTAGAAGATAATTCTATCTGCATATTCTGGACTAAAAGCTTAAAATCATATACAACCCACTTATCTCACTCCCAGGTACAATATCAGGATGCTTTGATCAGCATGGTAAATATTGCTCAACACATTTGTATATAGTCAGTGTGACAACTTTAGTGGCACTCACTCTCTTTTCCTTTCAGATATCAGAACTGCTGATTCACAAGCTCAACCAAAACTCTGTGCACTTTGAGCTGAAGCCGGGGGTCCAAGTCCTTGTCCACGCAGCCCACTTAACAGCAGGTCAGTGTTCCCATCCCTGGGTTCTGGCTAGTGGCTCTGGCAGAAGGGGATCCCAGTTTGTTTCAGCAAAACAAGACTAACTGGTGCCACTGCTGATCACAAATAGGGCTTCGTTCTTTGCAGGTTCTCTTGCTTGTCTTGTTTTTTTTTTTTTTTTTCTTTAATGGGGACCAGCAAGGTGAGAGAAAAAGGTGATTTTCCTGCCTGGTTCATGGCAAAAACCATCACTGAATCACTTAAAAGTCCCTCAAATAATAGCATATTTCATTTTACAGAAATCTTGAAAATAAAGTTAACTTTACAAGTAATGTTGTTTTTTTTTTTCTGGTCTTTCTGTAAGACTTTATTTTTAAATCATTCATGCTATGAAGAATTTTCTTTCAGTTTGGGATAAAGAAGCACAATAGAAATAGCTGAGACTTAGGAGCTGTCCAGGGCCATAGCCAGGAGCTGAACCCCAGGTTGGTCAGTATCTTACAAATGAATGAATGTCATTGAACTTCTGTCTCTTCACTTGTAAAAGATGATGGGGAAAATATTCTTCCTAAGGCCATATAGAAGCCTCAATAGTAATTCAGGTATTTCCAAGTATATAGAAATAGATATTATTGTGCTATATTAATAATAAATTAACACCATGTATTGGGTCCTTATTTTTGCAGAGTGCTATACTGGTGTTGCATAAAGGCCAGTAGGCAATGGCTTTTGCCTTCAGAAAGTATAATCTAGTTGTGATGTTTCAGAGTTTGGTGGTGGCAGTGGTGGTGATAATTTGGGGTGGGGGAAGTGGGCAGTGGGGGGATCTCTGAACAAGTGAAATGCATAAACGCCTTTATAGAGAGGCAGTAGCACATTTCTGACAACCCCCTGGAAAATCCCATGGATGGAGGAGCCTGGTAGGCCACAGTCCATGGGGGTTGCAAAGGGTCGGACACGACTAAGCAACTTCTCTTATGCTTAAGCACATTTCTGGGTGCTTGGACTTCGCAGTTTTGCAGCCAGACCATTGGTTTCAGTCTTGCTCCATCACTTACTTAGTATATAGACTCTGAGAGAAGACTTCTCTATAGCATCTGTAACAATGGAACTGTGTGAGGGTCAAGTTAGTTTAGGTTACACACATAGGGTAATGCCTGGTGCAGAGTCAGGTGTTATTTTTCCTTTTATCTTTTTTTATTATTAACAATCAAAGTTTTATGAGAAATTTAAAGCAGTGGTAAATTGCAGCCAGTCAAAATGACATAGGAAAGCTTCATGGAGGAGGTGGTCTTTGGGTAGGACCTTGAAAGATGGATAGGATTGAACTGAAGAGATTATTCCAAGCATAATCTTGGAATAATCAGGGAAGGAACATGAAAGCCCCGAGGGCTTTGGGTATGCTGAATAAGTGGGGATAAGGAGCAGGTTTTTCCAATTCCATTCTCTGGTTTCCTGGAGGTTCCTGGAGGTGTGCTTAGGTCTAGAAGAAGGCCAAGAAGGTTGGCCACTGGCCTCTCTTCTACTTGGATTCCATCTTTTTACCTGATTAGGATTTCATAAAATGTTTTTCTTTATAAAAAAAAAAAAACTGACTTAAAAAACAAACATATAGAAGTCACTGTACTAAGCATGGGACATGGACGTGGAAGGTGGAAACATGCCAGGCTGAGCTGTTTCTTCTTCCTGTGGTGGACTCTGGGAAGCCGCGGAGACCTAGGAGCAGAGTTGTGCCTGATTCAGAGTGTCACTTGAGAAAGGTGACTCTTAGGAGCAAGGATTGAGTAGAGCCAGCTTGCTATTCTTTAGCAAATGGATGCAATCAGTTGCATCCATCAACAGACATTTATTGATTGAGTTGCTGGCTACTCCGAGCCAAGAAGTGTTCTCAGCATGAGATAGAGCCTCTGACTTCATGAAGGTTCCATCAGTGGAGAAGGCTGGGCAGGTAACACATTGAAAGTGACACTTTACAAATCATACTGATGGTGAAAAGGTCCTGAAGAAAATAAGAAAATATAAGAGAGTAGAAAGGGACTTCCCCAGTGGCCCAATGGTAAAGAATCTGCCTGCAATGGAAGAGACACAGGTTTGATCCCTAGGTCGGAAAGATCCCCTGGAGTAGGAAATGGCAGCCGACTCCAGTATTCTTGCCTGGAGAATCCCCATGCACATAGGAGTCTGGCAGGCTACAGTCCATGGGCTCGCAAAGAGTTGGGCATGACTGAGCATGCTCACAGAGAGTAGAAACCAACAACGGAACACCTATGAGGGCAGCCTGTAAGCCTAAGGCCTGAACAAACTTACCGCAGAGCGTTTGATGATCTTCTTGGCTGTTTCCTGCCAAGAAGGTTGGCCTTTGATCTTTGGTGAGCAGTGGTGGCACATAGCAGTTACACATAGTTGGTTAAACTGGAAAACAAAGTCCAGAAACATCCCTTGTTATCAGCCCAGTGGCCATGCCACTGACAGTTGTTGTCATATCACACTCCAAAGATGGTTTGATTAGTTTCCTAAATTTGAATCTTACTTTATATATTAGTTAAGGATGCCTTTCTGTAATGACATCTGGGATCTAGAATTTAAAAAAAAAAAAAGATAGAAATCCAAAAAGTGGCTAATGATCTGAAACTGCTTTAACCAGTGACTTGGCCTGGAAAATTTATACAGCAAAGGCACCCATGGATCCGTAGTTCCATGGAGGAAAGAAAAGTTCATTCCTGATAACCAGGAAAGAATAATTCCACTGGTCTAAGTTCCAGTTGGCAAAGACTAATGCAAAGTTGGGAAGATCTAGAAAATTTATCCAATTGATATTCATGGTTCATCCCTTAGCTGGAGATTTGGAGAACAGTACTCAGATCCCTCAGAGGAAGGGCTGGCAAAAGGCAGTGTATTACTGGGAACTTTGGTAAACATGCTGAGATTGGAAGGAGAGCCCTCTGCAGCATAGATGTGTATTCTGCAGGGTTACCAAGGGAACAAAAGGAAACTAAGTTTGAGGCAAAAGCCCAAACTTAGACTGGGCCATTTTGGAGAGAGTGAGAAAATTATCTGGCTTCCAGTCATCCGGGCTGCCCCAGGTTCTTCTGATAGTATCTCTCATACACCTTTTTGCAGTATAATTCGAAACCTGATTACCTGGCCTTTTGTGCTTCCTAGGATGACCAGAGTGAACGTACACTTATATGTGGGTAATCAGCTCCAGTTTGAAGAATAAAAGAAGAGACTGTCAAGGGCTAACATAGGAATTGAGTCTTGGAAATTTTCGCTGTATTGATTTTAGCCATGTTGTCATAATAGTGTTAGGACTGGCAGTTCCAAGGGAGAGAGGTACAAAGTTACTCTCAGCCAGGCTTTCATATGCAAAAGACAAGGCTTGTGTTAAGGCTGGCACTCTTCAATGACTGTGATGAGGAAGTTGAATATTTTTTTTTTAACTGTTAGAACAGAGGGTAGACTATGGTTGGTACCAAGACCGTGGAGGGAATTCTCCTTTCACACATAGAAAATTTGGCATGTTGGGTAGGCGATCAGTTGGATTGAGAGAGTTGCGATCATTTGTTTAAATTGAAATCAACACATTCATATTGGGATGACTAGGAAGAGAAAGCAGAAAAATATCCCCTTTCTTGCCTGGGGGAAAGAAGACTTGATGAGGAAGAGAATTTGATGCCGAACTTCCACCTAAGCTCCCTTCCCTTTCCTTTCATCCCCCTTACAGGCAAGAGAAAACAAAAATAAAATACAATCTCAAAAAAGGGAAGAAGGACCACTGCGTGCAACATTTCATGTCTCATAAGCAGGATTGCTAATACCTTCCCAGGGACCATTCCAGCAAACCGCTGCATACTATTAATTGCTTAGCAGATGTTCAACAGCCTTCTTTTAAAAATATTTGAGCCAGAGTATATTGCTGGTGGGAGAGGCAATGCATAATTTGGTTGGTCTCCAAGGAAAAAGAACTGTCTCCTTTCAGGAATTTACTAGCCTTGCTTTGTTTTTCAATTCAGTTCCCTGTTTGCTTTTATGGGAACACAAAGTAAGCGTTTTCAGGTACCTGGATGTCATTAGAGACTGGATTTTGTTTGTTTCCCCCACGTGTTCTGTTTGGGAATGCATTAACTTCGGTATCTAAGTGAGCTAAACTCTGAATGCAGCCCTTGTTTTGTTTTTAGCTCTTCCCATGCTTCTCAGTTTCTGTACAATTCCTCCTGGGGTCCTCACCACTCCTGAGAGCGGCGTTCCTAAAACTCTCCTGAAGAAAGTAAAGATTTCAGATTGTGTGAGAATAAGAAGGGATGAGGAGCTGTTATCAAGAAGTTTGAGAGAGGGCCATGCCTTGATTGGCTTTTAGGACCCTGTGGCAGCTGGCGCCACGTTTAGCAGACAGGGGGAGTTTGACTCAGTCAAGCTGGGGGCTGGACTGGAAACATTGGTGTTTTGATGGAAGTGTACTTTTGCTCGTGGTATTCCCAATTGGAATATTACTCCCCTTTCTCTAATTTTCTACATCTTTTAAGTGTCTTTATATTTTAAGGCTCAGCTCAGTGTTAACCTTTACATGTTGTCTTTCTGGAACCCTTTACCTGGATATCATCTATCCCTTGTCAGAACTCACATGGGTTTTTTTTAAGCTCTATCTGTCTGATCCTCATCATCTCTCCTATTTAATTTCCTGAGGATACAGTTCACCATGTCTTTGTAGTCTCTCTATCATTGTATCTAGCACAGAAAATTGCATACATCATGTGTTCAGTAAATATTGCTTTTACAAATAATTAGACATATAGTTAATTTATAAACTGTAGTTCAGTTCAGTTCAGTCACTCAGTCATGTCTGACTCTTTGCGACCCCATGGACTGCAACATGCCAGACTTCCCTGTCCATTACCAACTCCCAGAGCTTGCTCAGACTCATGTCCATCGAGTCAGTAATGCCATCTAACCACCTCATCCTGTGTCATCCCCTTCTCCTTCCACCTTCAAACTTTCCCAGCATCAAGGTATTTTCAGATGAGTCAGTTCTTCACATCAGGTGGCCGAAGGATTGGAGCCTCAGCTTCAGCATCAGTCCTTCCAGTGAATATTCAGAACTATTCCTTTAGGATGGGCTGGCTGGATCTTTGCAGTCCAAGGGACTCTCAAGAGTCTTCTCCAACACCACAGTTCAAAAGCATCAATTCTTCAGCACTCAGCTTTCTTTATATTCCAACTCTCACATCCATACACGGCTACTGAAAAAAATCATAGCTTGGACTAAATGGACCTTTGTTGGCAAAGTAATGTCTCTGCTTTTTAATACGCTGTCTAGGTTGGTCATAACTTTTCTTCCAAGGAGTAAGCGTCTTTTAATTTCCTGGCTGCAGTCACCATCTGCAGTGATTTGGGAGCCCCCCAAAATAAAGTCTGTCAATGTTTCCATTGTTTCCCCATATATTTTCCATGAAGTGATGGGACCAGATGCCATGATCCTAGTTTTCTGAATGCTGAGTTTTAAGCCAGCTTTTTCACTCTCCTCTTTCACTTTCATCAAGAGGCTCTTTAGTTCTTCTTCACTTTCTGCCATAAGGGTGGTATCATCTACATATCTGAGGTTATTGATATTTCTCTTGCCAATCTTGATTCCAGCTTGTGCTTCATTCAGCTTGGTATTTCGCATGATGTACTCTGCATATAAGTTAAATAAGCAGGGTGACAAAATACAGCCTTTGACTAGGTGGATCACAACAAACTGGAAAATTCTTCAAGAGATGGGAATACCAGACCACCTTACCTGCCTCCTGAGAAATGTGTATGCATGTCAAGAAGCAGCAGTTAGAACCGGACATGGAACAACAGACTGGTCCAAATCGGGAAAGGAGTACGTCAAGGCTGTATAACCTGTAGAGATAGGTTCAAAACTCTTATCTTCTCGGTTATCCTTTGGATTCAGTGTGTTGGACTATGAACTGGTCTCCATGTCATGTTATAATGTGTGTGTGTGTTACACACTCAGTCATGTCTGACTTTGTGATTCCCTGGAATATAGCTGTCCAGGCTCCTCTGTCCATGGAATTTTCCTGGCAAGAATACTAGAGTGGTTTGCCATTCCTTTCTCCAGGAGTCCTGTTTTAATACCTCTTACCTAATAATGGGGGAGCCTTGCCTTCATTTAAATAGTAAGCTTCCCAGGAAAACCCACCTCTGTGCTTTTATTATGTCAGATATCTTTTTTGAGATGTACAATAGTTGTTGATATGCATGTTGCGGAAAATGGGTGAGTTGAAGGAAAATTGGAGCTCTATGAAGGAGAAGTCCTAAAGACAATGGGAGAGGGACTGGCAAGAGAGATGTTTCTGAAAGATACAGAAGCAAATTTAACTTATTGGCCATTATTTTACCAGAATAGTAAAATAAGGAGCAAAGCAAGCTCTGTCTCCCTTCATGACAGAGCTCAGGTTCTCAAACCTTAGATCACACTATACTTACCTGATCAAACAAACCAGACCTTCTTCACATCTTTCATAATGTCTCCCTTGAGTTCTCTCTTATCCATGTTTTTACCCTGGCCTTCTTTTTATTGACTGATTGACTGATTGATTTTCTCCTGTATTTTAAGAGCTGTGATGTGTGATGTAGTGATGGTTTAGGGAGAGTTTTTCCAACAAGACTCACAGAAAGTCTTGGGATCTGCAGCAGAACATTTGATGCCTGTAGGTAATTACAGCAGAACAAACCTGGGCTGTTAACAAAAATATCCCTAAAAGGCCAATAGTTTTCTTATTGCTTCTGGTAACTTGGGATTTACTCAAGGGCACACAGTTCATTTCCAGTTTATCATCTTACTTCTCCACATGACTCTGTACCTTGCTACACAATGATTCCTTTAAAACTAAGGTTTTTCCAGAGATATGAAATAAACTAGTACTCTTGCTCAGTGTACACTGGCTTGATCTGGGGCCCAAATACTAGCTGCATGAAGCTTTCCTAATTTTAAATCAAGAGGATGAAAAGCATTGCATGTGGAAGATTCAATAAAAATGAGCCTTCATGCTGAATAGGAGTTCACTCAAAGCAGAGAAAATAAACCTGCCAGGTTGAGGGGCTGTGCTGAGCAGAAGCAGAAAAAAGTTAGGTTCATGTGTAAAGTGATCCATAATGCGACATGTTTGTGGTATTTAGATACCCTCAAATATTCCTAGCTGAATATTAACTGAAGATATAGTTATAAACAGAGGATACAATTCACGGGAATTAAATGTGTCATTATTTGATATGTCATTTATATTATACACTTTGTTCATCATCCCTGCATAATGTGAGAAAACTCTCATCAACACATGTTTAGTTTACTGTTACAAAGTATGATACACATGATAAAGGAAAGAAGGGGCAGATAAATGGATTTTCTAAGACCATAGGTCAACAGCCAATAATCCTTTCTCATTTTACAAAGTATTTACCCATTTTACAAGGATCTTTCAACTCTAGTAGCAAGAGACGGTCATTTAGTTGATAGCATTGGAAACCTGGAATCTCTTTTATAGTGGCCAAAGCAGGTAACTCTCACGGTCGTGTTAGCTTGGTGCTGGTGTTAGTCGCTTGGTCATGTCTGACTCTTTGCAGCCCCCTGGAGTGTAACCCACCTGGCTCCTCTGTCCATGGAGTTTTCCAGGCAAGAATACTGGAGTGGGTTGCCATTCCCTTCTCCTGGGGAATCTTCCTCCCAACCCAGGGATTGAACCCAGGTCTCCTGCATTGCAGGCATATTCTTTACGCCACCAGAGAAGCAAGTGTCATAAAACAGACAAGTGGTGGTGGTGCTGGTTTAGTCACTAAGTCGTGTCCCAATCTTGTGACCTCATGGACTGTAGCCTGCCAGGCTTCTCTGTCTGCAGGATTCTCCAGGCAAGAACACTAGAGTGGATTGCCATTTCCTTCTCCAAAACAGACAAGTAAAGATCATAATAGGAAGCTGGGACTAGGAGGTGGGCACTCAGGTGAAGAGACCAGGACCAGACTATGCTTTAAACTGTGAGCTTTAATTTGTCACCTTTTAGTAGATTGCCAGGTGAAGGGATCTGCTGACAGGTAATTAACTGAAGTTTTAATTGCTGATACAAACCTCTCACGCTACACCAAAGTCTGTAACTTTGTTCCTGTGAGGATCCATGGTCAAAATTAATTCAGCAATTATATTTGGGAATGAGGGTGGGGACAGGGGGCAGGGGAGGGGGAGAAAGCAGCTTAAGAAACGTATTGTTTCTCCTTTGGTAGAAGAGATGAGGGCAGTGAGACTAGAAGTTAATGCCTCAGCAAGCAAAGGGAAACACTACATTTTATTTGAGGACACAGAGCCTTCACTAGATGAATCCATATTAAATGACAACCAACAGCACTTAGGGATTTCGTGCATTTCACAGGAATTATTTATTGGATAAATAAACTAAACCTTGAGAGATGAGACTTCTGTACAGTGGGACTGGAAAAGCTGGTGCTAACTGGTTCACTCAAAACATTTGGGATAAATATCTGCCTGTTCTTTGGTTGGAAAATCTCTTTATAGCTTAGGGTAGGCAATCCCTGCTATAAAACAGTTTTTCTTTTATTTGGCTGTGTGTCACAGTTTCAGAGGAAGCTTCATCAAAGTTGAGCTTCTTCAGGCCTCACTATGCGTTCCTGGAATCAGAATCCAAGGGATCTTTGGGAATCTGCCTTTGTAACAGGTTCCCCAAGAGATGTTTATGCTGCCAGGCCTTTCACCAGTCTCAGCAGCTGCTCTTACAAGCACTCTGCAGACAGAAATCTATCTGTGTAACAAGGAAAGGTGCTTGTCTATCTCCAGCAATAAATCTGATTTACAACTCAGGGCATCCACTCAAAACAGAGGCATGCATCTAAAAAAAAAAAAAAAGAAAAAGCCCTTGATATTAAGTGTAGGAGGAAATTAGTAATAAACATTAAAATCTAATTCCTTGGCGTATTTGGAGCCAATTTAATTGGCTGAATGGGTAGATGACGGTGGGAGTAAGGGGAAAAAAATGAAACCTGCCTCTGAATGCAGGATAGACTCTATCCATAATCTAGATGGATGGCAAAGGCCAACCAAGAGCTGTGGCCGTGAAGCAGTTGAAAAATGTTTAAAGCGTGAACCAGAATGTTAGTGGCAGAACAGCCATGGATTTTATGAAAGTTAAACAAATGATATTATCTCGGTGTTGTTAATGTGCTAGTGTGAACAGAAAATGATACATCCACACCTCTCTGTATTTCTGCGCATATTAGAGAATCAGGGTGCTCTTCCTCTCTTAGCTTTGTGGTGGGGGTCACTGTTCTTCTGGGGTTTTGGATACTGATTGGTAAAAAAGTGTAAATTTGGTAAAAAAGTGTAAAAGCTTAATATTTCTCAAAGCCTCAAATTGCAGGTTAAAATTTTTAAAAATGTGATACTACATAACTGCTCTCAACCCCTCCTATCTGTCTAGCAGTTGCCTTGTTTAAGCTGTTATGTTTAGGAAGCCTGTCCTTTGTCAAGGGTATGTGTGGGTTTTTAATAAAACTCTTATCTTGTGTTATCTTAGCCTCCATGGTTGCTGCTGACTGGTTCAATTTCTTTTCAGGTGTAATAAAAAGATATTATCACTGAGATGTTAGAGAATTAATATTTCCCAGCTTCGCTTACTACCTCCGGATATGTTATGAGTCAGTGTTGGAGGGGATAAGGTCCTCAGAATTTCAGTCTAGGTCAAGATACATCATGAATTCTGCCCCACAGTTAACACTGAGAAAGACCCTTTCACTTGAAGGCAGAATTAGCATGAGTCCAGAAGCTTTAGAAAACACAATATCATATAAGCCACATTGTTATACATGTAGATGCCCAGTTGTGAAGTTGTGGAGCTCAGAACTGTAAAGTGAAATAGATGGTTACAATAACATTTTCCATTTAGGGATGAAATTAGCACTAGTGGAATTCTTCCACAACCAATAAATTTATCTGCCTCTTTAGTCTCTGGTTGCCTTATGATCTACATGGTTATCATTTACAAGTCTTTTGTGAGTACAGTCATGCTTGTAATACTTTTCCTTCCTTCTGTTTTTCCTCTCAAATAATTTTTTTTCCTCTACACATAATTAGGTTGTTTCACAGACATGGGGACCCAGTGGTTTTTGACAGTTATTAAGCTGTTATGGTATTATGCTAAGTAATGACAGGTGCTGAGATATTAAATATATCCCTTTCCCAAAGGTGACTAAATGAATGTGATACTTTCATAAATATGCCAGGGACCAGCAATGAAGCGGTTCATTAGCTTCTGAAGATTCATAACCTTTTTTTTCCTTTTTTTTTTTTTTTCTAAGCTTTCCTGGGTCTATAGAAAGGCATGAATGACTATAGGTTAACTGCCCTGAAGATGTACCCAGAATTTCCTGGGCAGAGAATAGTCAGATGAACAGTTCGGAAACAGTACAGTCATATGTCAGGCTGGAAATAAGCCACAGTTAGGATTCAGGAGATGCAGTTCCCTTCAGGGAAGGCCTTCCAGAGAAAATGGCACAACCAAAGAAGACAGGAGAACACATACACAATACAGAGAATATGCCAGAACCTAGGACAAGCTACCTTTTAGGCACTAAGTTTCTTATATCTACAGGGACCAAGGCTGTCTTCTTCAGCACCACACACTGAAAGCATTAATTGAAAGCATCAGTTCTTTGGTGTTCAGCCTTCTTTATGGTCCAACTCTCACATCCATACATGACCACTGGAAAAGCCATAGCTTTGACTAGATGGATCTTTGTTGGCAAAGTAATGTCTCTGCTTTTTAATACGCTGTCTAGGTTTGTCATAGCTTTTCTTCCAAGGAGTAAGAGTCTTTTAATTTCATGGCTGCAGTCACCATCCACAGTGATTTTGGAGCCCCCAAAAATAAAGTCTCTCACTGTTTCCATTGTTTCCCCATCTATTTGCCATGAAGTGATGGGACTGGATGCCATGATCTTAGTTTTCTGAATGTTGAGTTTAAAGCTAGCTTTTTCACTCTCCCCTTTTACCTTCTTCAAGAGGCTCTTTAATTCCTCTTCACTTTCTGCCATTAGGGTGATGTCATTTGCATATATGAGTTTATTGATATTTCTCCTGGCAATCTCAGTTCTAGCTGGTACTTCATCCTGCTCAGCATTTCTCATGATATACTCTGTAAAGAAGTTAAATATCCAGAGTGACAACATACAGCCTTGACATACTTCTTTCCCAATTTCCAACCAGTCTATTCTTCCATATCTGGCCCTAACTATTGCTTCTTGACCTGCATAGAGGTTTCTCAGGAGGCAGGTAAGATGGTCTGGTATCCCCATCTCTTGAAGAATTTTCCACAGTTTATTGTGATCCACACAAAGGCTTTAGTGTAGTCAATGAAGCAGAAATAGATGTTTTTCTGGTATTCTCTGGCTTTTTCTGTGATCCAATGGATCTTGGTAATTTGATCTCTGGATTTTTCTAAATCCAGCTTGTACATCTGAAAGTTCTTGGTTTAAACCACCATTCAATTGCACTCAGTTCACATACTAGCAAGGTAATAGCAATACTCAAAATCCTCCAAGCTAGACTTCAACAGTATGTGAACTGAGAACTTCCAGGTTTGGATTTGAACTGGAAGGAAGGGCTGTTAGACAGATGAGGGTTGCTCTCTCATAAGGTTCCGTAAACCTTTCCTGTGATCTAGATAAACTCTCTCTGTTCCAGTCCCATGTAACTTTAATTTCTGAAAAAGAGATTTCAGACCACATGTATTTCGTGATATTCAAGGCATATAAGTAAAGGCTGGCTTAGGTCTGCTTTAGAGGCAAGAGAGGAAAAATCAGTCAAAGCTTGGCAAACTTCAACTTGCTTTTGTAACTTCTTGACAGCACTAACTTCTGGATCAGAACTGCAATATGAGTTCAAAGTTCCAGGGTCATAGAGCAGGTAGAAGATTTCTAAGAAAGTCCCTTTGGTAGAATGAGTGTCAGTACAGATCACAGTAAGGATATTTGTGGAGCTTCACCAGGATGATGCTGCCATATTGCTGACTTTCAAACTGGGAAATAACCTAAAGGGGCAAGGTTGCAGCCAAGGGGATTAGTGATGCTCCGGATGAAGCATTCCCTAAAGCGTGTTGTGTGGACCCAGGTCAGCAAAGGGTATGTACTCTGATGACTTTATGAACCCTTGTGATGAAGTCATGTGAGTTTCCTTCCTATAGGACTGCTGTGAACTTTCATATACTGAATCTCCAAGATGGGGAATGTCATATATACAGTTTCCCTAAATTACCTGGCCATGAACTCTAGTTATCTTTCAGGGCTTGTCCTCTATAGAGTACACTTTTAGAAATAGAATAGCAATGATATAATGGTTTTAAAGCTATTGAGCATGTACTATCTGCCTGACACCATGTTAGTACTTTATAAATTCCATCTTATTTTATTCTCACAGCCTTCTAAAATAGGCACTAGTTTTATCTTCATTTTTCAGATGAGGAAACTGAGGTTCAGTTTAAGTCATTTAGTGTGTCGGCAAGTGGCCAAGTAAGAATCTGATTTCAAAAAGGGACCATATCAGTTATTTCACCCTAAACTTAAGGTTCTGAGTTCACTCTTCTCTCATATACTCAAGCCTCAAGCTGTAACCTTATTTAGCACTCACTGTGTATGGATCAATTTTCACAAGAATTCTTGTTATTCCTGTAAGCATCGCTATTATCATAATCAGTCTGGGTCCTCATGAATAGAATGTAATAATTCAGTGCATTTCTGCAGGATTGTAGAAATGACATGTACCAGCATCAGCCTTAGAACTGTCGAGCCACGTACTGTACTGCTATGTCCATGCTTTATGGTGTGTGTCAACTGTGGCAAATAAACCACTCAGCATTTGTCCCTTCTACCTTGTTTTGGCTGTAATTGGAGAGGGATTTATTTATGCTTATTGCAGACAGTAAGCTAAAGCTCATTTATCATGAGTGTTCATTCCTCAGCAAAACGCATACAAACCCACCTAGTAATGTTGGGCAAACTGTGACATGCATCTGAGGTTGTGTGGAGTAGCAATAGTCCTGTTTATCTTCAGACACAGATCGGCAAGCAGGAGTCGCCCACGAAGCACAGAGGGCAGCAGTACTCAACCTCTCACTGCTGCTGCCTGCTCCTTGCCGCTGAGCAGGGACTCGCGATGCAAAGATGGCCGGGGAGTGCATGCACTTTAGACCTCGGGATACAGAAGCTCATTTTCCCAAAATAATGTGCTAATTTCTCAACATTGTTAATGCCCCCTACTTGTAAATGATGATTTGAGTGGGAATCATTTAGATTTGAAAGATTTCAGCTTGTGATGGGGAGATAGAGGAGGAGGAAGGGGAGAGAAGGGACACAGAGTCCATTTGTGTGTTTGCTTTCTGTGTCAGTGAGAACCTGGCTGCGGCAATTTCCTCACTTTAGTTCTACATTTATTTCAAATGCCAACCCTTTCAAGCAGCCTTAGTATTCTTCCTGCTTTCTCCATAACACTGATGTTCTGCTTGTTCTGAAAGGGCATTCAGCTGGGAATCAGAGGTTCAGCTAATACAGCTACTTGCCTTTACTCATCCTTATATTCCACACCTTCTCCCTGGACCTCTCTTAATTCCCTGTCAAATGTGGGGTTTGCATTAGAAAAGTGCCTTTAATTGCTTTCCAGCATTATTTCCAAAAGTGTTAGGATGGTATTTGATAATGTCCAGAGAGAAATAGAGTGAGACTTTTATCTTTTAGAGTTACAGAGGAAATTATATAATAGCTGAGACTTGCTTCAGCATAACCCAGTGTTGGGCTTGTGGGCACTGGACATGGACAGAAATAAAATAACATTGTCTTTGGGTTGATGGTTATTGAAGAGTGATGGATGCATGAGGGTTCATTCTCTATGTACACTTATCACTGATAAATTGTTGTTTAGTTGCTAGGTTGTACCTCTTTTACAACCCTGCCAGGCTCTTCTGTCTGTGCAGTTTCCCAGGCAAGAATGCTGGAGTGGGTTGCCATTTCCTTTTCCAGGGGATCTTCCTGACCCAGGGACTGAACCCGTGTCTCCTGCATTGGCAGACAGATTCTTTACCACTGAGCCTCCAGGGACGCCCACCACCCATTAAATACACACATGCCTATGTATGTGCATATACATGTTATCAGAGTTTAAGAGGGTATGACCTAGGATTCTAATTGGTCCTTTGAAAACATAAGACTACTTTGACCTTGTCACTTGTTAATTTGCTTCATGTGCTTTACTTTTAGCCTTCATCCCCATTCTCAGATATCTCCTGCTGAAATTAGCCCAGGGTTGAAGTATATAGAAAAGTGTGTGTGTGTGTGTGTGTGTGTGTGTGTGTGTGTGTGTGTGTATGAGAGAGAGAGAGAAGAAGGACTTTAAGTCTTAGTGCTTCCATTTACTTATCCTGAGTCCTCTGGAGCAACATTAACCAGTGAGGCCCTCCCCGTTCCTGTCTGTTCAGCGGGGATCACCGCCCTGCCCTCTGCAGTGAAAGTCAGTTGCGGTAATGTCTATGACAAATGGAAGGTGTTCTTTCCTCACTGACCTTCTACCCATTGTGATGTGAGTGTTGAAGTATTCCTGGACCCCTTTGCACTGCGTTTGCCTAAGTAAATGGAAGAGACCTTGATTTTTCAGTTTCGAGCCAAAAGTGCATTTGCCTTGGGTGTTCTGCTCAGTGAACCCCTCCTGTCTCCTCACACACACTTCACAGCTTAAGTGCTGCTTGACTTGGGGAGGAGAATCAGAGATGTAGCTTCATTTTAGCCCTTCCTAAAAGCTAATTCTACTAAAACAATAAACCTGTTTTCTGACAAAGAGGGCTTGATTTGTATTTTTCGCCAAAACTGGTATATGGAATTTCCAGTCATAGTTACCGCACACCTGGGATGTAATCGTTGAATCGCCAGACAGAGCAGAAGCAGCCTTGGGTCTTGTTTGAAACCATCAGCATTGCAGACACCTATCCTGAAGTTTTGTATCTGGGTGACCAGGACATTCTGCTCTTGGCTTTCAACAGAGAAGAGCCACAGAAAATGGTGCTTAAAGGTCACCTGCATTCCTGGATATTGGGCTTTGCTTAAATTGACAGAAGGTAAAGGTCAGTGTCCAGGCTTCTAAGGGCTATGTGTGGTTTGCCTTTTATTCTGGAGCTATGCTATGTTTGCAAAATGTCAGTGTTCGAGAGGGTGAAAATTAATTGCAAAGTCATTAAAGTAGAGCAGGCTGACCCTGGGCTAGAGGAGGGGTGTTTGGAGGTGGAGAGAGATGCTCCCCAGAGCCGCACTCTAGGAGTGAGGTCAGGGAGGGAGAATCTTTCATGGATGCCAAGGCATCTGTTCAGTCCAAGAGGAGGACTCACTGCCTCTGAGAGACTGGCGCCTCCTGGCACGAGCTGTCTGGACTTTGGCAAGTTACAGAGACGATGCCGGATTTCACATCTTTCCTCCCGCATCAGAGCAGCTGCCCTCGTAAAATATTCACTTAGCCATCAGTTTCCTATGTGTAAAAATATAAGCAACCAGTTCTCTCACATGACAACTGCTGGGATAGGAGTGAGAGGGGTTGGATAATTCATGAAAGTATTCCTGCTGGTAGTGTTTCTGCTTTCCTGCATTAGTTAGTGGGAAAAGCTTGCATTCAGAGTATAGAAAAATTTAACAATCATATTATAAATATTGATTCAAAGCAATAGAAGCTAAGACTCAGAAAGGGCTTACTATGTGCCTAGCAATGTTATCCATGCTTTACATACATCAATTCATTTAATCCTCACAAAAACCCAATGAGACATGTACTTTTATTTTCAGCTCCCTCCCTCAGGCATGGGAAGGTGAAGTAACTTGCCCAGCAGCTAACAACCAGCCTGTGGTAGGGCAGACATTGGACCTAAGCAGGCCGGCTCCACAGTCTGTGCTTGAAATCATTCCACGGCACTTCTTCAACAGGCCAGTTGGAGCATTCTGGGGCCTGGGACAGGCTCAGATTTACCCACATGTCCAGCCATGTGAGGTACATCTTGTGTGCACATCCCACGTGGCATTGTGGGATGCACCATGCCTCCGTGTGAGCACCCCAAGCCTGTCACAGAGTCACGCCCACCCCCTGCCCGCCGGTGACTGTGCCTTGCTTTCCCCCCCCAGCCCCGCTGGTGGACCTCACTCCAACCCACAGTGGCTCCGCCATGCTGATGCTGCTGTCCGTGGTGTTTGTGGGGCTGGCGGTGTTCGTCATCTACAAGTTCAAAAGGTGGGTGTCCCCCTCCACAATCTCCCTCCTTCCCTCCTCCTTCTCCCCGACAGGTTCAGAAGCCTTTGTGGTCATGGTGTACACGTCCCGTGCACAGCAGTGATGGTTTCTGTTAATGTTTTAGGAAGATCCCGGGGATTAATGTTTATGCCCAGATGCAGAATGAGAAAGAACGAGAGATGGTCAGTCGAGTCAGTCACCCTGAAAGCAGGCCCTATGTCCCTCAGACTGAACTCAGGAGGCCTGGCCAGCTGATAGATGAGAAGGTGGAGTCCCAGCTCATAGGTAAATAATTCCTGATAGCCCTCAGCTCTTCAGCTTGAGTAGTCAATGGCTGACTCTCTCTCTAACCCCTCTCTGGCTTGACATAACCACTTTCTATGTTCTAACATCCCTGAGAGAAACAGCTAAGATGCCTCTTTCCCTGCTTCCTTCCTTTAGAAAAGAGAGAGGAAAAAAAAGCTTTCTTGCTCCTATCTAGTTTTTTCTTTTCTGAGTTTATTCCTTTTTTGCAAAAACGCTTGCTGAAACATTGGACTTCAAGTGTTCTTGGGCGAAGAGCATAGTATGTGCTGTAACAGTATATGAGAAGGACAGAGCTCAGAGGCTAGAGCTGCTGATCCTAGAAGGCTGCGAAGGTTTTGGGAGCCAGGGTTTATAATGACCAGAGCAAACCATGGCACCCCCACCTGGAGACAGTTCTAAGGATGGCAGACTGCTCCAGAACACATGTAAAAGAAAGACTGATCACCCTGGTTTTTTTTTTTTTTTTTAATCTAGCTTTAATCTAAAACTGTCCTCCAGGAAACATGGAGCCTAAGAATTCTGAGGACAAGAGCCATCAAGTTGGCAGGACATGTCAGGAGTGAAGTTTCCTGGAGAGAGCACTGGGGGGTTAGATTGTTCTAGAGCAGCTGGAAGATTTCTTCCTCCTTTTCACCTGTGCCCTACCAGAAGTCTTAAAATGGATTTCAACATAATTCAGTAGGGCTCACGCTGCCTGGAAAGAAAGCATGGGAATCCAACAGCTAGGTGTAGAAAGTCTCAGGGTAATTGCTATATTCTACTACTTATTGTAGAGGAAATTTCCCAGGAAATTAGGTAAATCTGTGAAGCCACCACTGTGATCCATTTCTCTCCTAGTCTCCTCCTGTCTGTTGGCCATAAAGTTGAAGCTGTAAATGTTCCCATTTAGACCCTGCATTGCTGATTCTGATGGATACATTGTTATATAAGCATTCATGCTTTACTCTGATGTGATAATGCCAAACCACCTAGAAGGTCCTTACCTAGGACTGTTAATCTGAAACCTGGAAAAGAAAGAAAAAAAAAAGTGCTTAGAGGGAAACAGCATCCTCTCTTTAAATGAGTTCTTTGGCTGTATTAAAGGGAAATTTAAAGGTGCTGCCTGGCTTGTATGGGAGGTAATAGTAACAACAGCCCCCACATATGGTGTCCAGTTTTCACAGCGTGCTTCCTTTTATTTGGGGAGACAAGGTGATAAATGAGTAATTGCTTTGGGTCAAAAAGAAAAAGGTTTTTTGGTCTTCAAGTCCAGAGACGCATTCACCCTGTCTATTTATTTCTAAAGCTTCTAAGTGCATTTCTGTGGGTCGTTTGGTTTTCAATCCCATTTCCACAGGGTGTGAAGCATAGGCACTGTTTGCTTTATTAAAGTAGCAATCCCTCCTTCACCAGGAACAGCTCCCAGCGCGCTGCAACGTGTCTGACACCTTTCTATTTCCAGTGTCATTAAATGAGTAAGTGTTACACGTTTTCTCTTAGGAGAGTAGCTTTACCCTCCCCTCCCTCCCCTTCTACTCAACCTGGTGACTCATCTCTCCGATTGCAAAGAGCAAGACACGCCACTCCACCTTCAACGCCAAAGCTGGGATCGGCTGGGGCTCAATTTGCCATTTAAGGAAAACCCCCAAAGGCTACAGGCGACCTGCTGATCAGGAAAGAATTTCGCTCTTGTCAAGTGCATCCTTCTCCATGACCACTAACTTTGTGTTTTTTTTTTTTTTTCCTTTGTTGTTCTGTTTCCTATCTTGCCAGGAAGTATTTCCATAGTTGCTGAGAATCAAAGCACAAAAGAAATCCCTACCTATGTAAATGTTTGACTGGAGGACGCCAGTAAAAACAAAAACAAACAAATAAAATAAAAACAATCAAAATCCAAACAGACAAACAAACACTCACTGCATCGGGACTTTTTAATTCTTCAGACACAACAAGGGTTTTTAGCTTTAAGCCTGTGCATGTGGACAGTACCATGAGAACATGCTTGGAGGGGCAGTGTACAGGTGCTCTATTTTAATGGAAAAAACACTCCCCTCCCCCTTTCTTCTTCTCTCTCTTTTTTCTGATCGGTCGTGTTTGTAGAAAATTCCTAACATATATAGGCCAAGGAAATCTGCATGTATTTTTGGAAATATTCTTGGCTCTAGATTTAACAGCTCTTTTAGCACTATAGGCTGATAGGTGGATTAGCCACCCCGGCTCTTTTCACAAGACACAAAGACATGCACAGGAGTTCAAAACCCTGAGCTGCTTCTCTGTTCCACTTTCCTTGTTGCTATTTTCCCCTTCTAAATTATCTTGGGGAGCTCTGTTGGCTGACAGCGGTCACAAGGTGGCCTTCTCCATTCTGAGCGGCCATAGGGACAAAGAAGCAACTTCAGGTTCCATGGATGCAGGCAGAATAGGGAAGGAAGGAAGGCAAGGGGCAAGTGTGTCAAAAGTGGACCTGGGTCTCCCGTTCCCCCTTCCAATCATGACGACCTCTCCTCTAGCTTTCCCTACTCCTGCCTTGTGTAGGAAACAGAATCCCAGTTACCCGCATTCTGACCTTCCCGTTTGTCTGCTCTCCACCTGTGGTCACGATCTGTCAATGCCTTTGTATCTCTTCCTTCCAGTCCCCAACTTATCCTACAACAGCTCCTGCCTTTTCCTCCCAAACACGTTGCTAGATTCTGGACTTTCATCCTGATGTTCCTTAAAAACTGACCTCGCCTCTGCCACCCTGCCTCCACCACCCAAAGTTTCTGATCTCTGTGTCAGCTTTGAACATGCCCACGCATGCAGCCTCCATATACATCCTGCCCTGCAGGGGTCAGCTTCATGGTTTTTTGTTTGTTTTTTTTTTTTTTGTCTCCTCCTGTAGAACCTGCCTTTTCTAAGTATCCTTGCCTTTCCCCACCTGGAAACACATAATGTGTGTGAAAGAGTTGAGAGCTGCAAAGCAATTCAAACCTGGCCCATGTATCTTAGAAAAGAAAGTGTAAGAATGAATGGTGGTTTTCCCTCACAGCTTAACAAATATCTCCTGCGGTCAGATTCCAGAAGATTCTTGTGAGAAATGTCCTGCATGTGTTACTGTGTGGCAGGGCAATTTCCTCCTGTGATGGTTGCTATTACCCAGTAGTTCTTCTCTTACAGTAGAGTGAAATTATTTGTAAAATAAAACTGATGTTAAGCAGAAGAAGAACCTAGTTAATGGATTTAATGTTTAAGAGTGTCAAAAAGTCTAAGAACATATGGAGGTCTTGCCCCATTTGAATGGGATTGTGATTATGTAGGATGATCCTAGACTTCTTACATGTGTGCTCTCTGCTCTGTGAGTCTCACAGTATCAGCAAAGGACAATTTAATAAGTGTAAAGGGGGGGAGTGAGCAGACTCAAGCAGATTGGCTCAAAGCAGGAAGAAACCCCCGTTCTCCCAGGGCCATCAGGAAAGAAGGTCCAGAGAGAGTGGGAAACAAAAGTATGTCCAACAGCAGCCCTTGGAGTATTATGGATTGGATAAAGCCCACTCTAAAATATAAGAGAAAGGATAATGGCAGTGTCCTAGAGATCCTGATGACCCCTGCCTTTGTGTAGCTCAAGTAAGGAAGAGTAGCAAAGCTTCACTGAGAAGTTAAGCAAGCAGAAGAGTTTATGGTTGAAGATGCTTGGTATGAATCTGGGAAACAGATTATGCCTGAGGCCGCCATCTATTTGTAGAACTCAATTGATCCCCAACCTGCCAGGCTTCCTATCCCATAGGAAACATTCTCACTGATCCTCTTCGGTTAGAGCCTCCCAAATTTAATCTGGAAGACAGTGTTTGGAACCAAATGAGGCTCATTCACAACAGAACAGGGAGTCATCAGAGTTGCAGTTCAATTAATTTTAATTGGAAAACTATGAAAAAGGGAATAATACTCAATCTAGCACAGTGCCTTGCTTAGAATAGGTATTAAGAAAATTGTGTGTTGGAAGAATAAATGAATACATGAGAAGACATAGGGAAGAATGGGCTTTAAGTCCTCGTCTAAAACAGAGGTGGAGATGAGATGTCTGGCATTTTGGGAAGTGATCACAGATGGCCAGTTCTAGATTCAGCATCTCCAAGGTCCTCATGTTCCTCTCCTTAGAGCTCCCTCCCACCTATAGGAGACTGGTGAGGCAAAGTATATTACTCAGAGGGGATCTTATTGTTCATATGATCTAGCTCCATGGTTCTCAAAGTGTGGTACCCAGAGACCAGCAGTGTCAGCATCACCTCGGACTTGTTAGAAATGCAGATTTTATGTCCCCTTAACCTCAGACCTACTGAATTAGAAACTGCAGAGTTGGGGCCCAGAAGACTGTTTTTACAAGCTCTTCAAGTGGTTCTGAAATACACTAAAGTTTGAGAACCATCATGGGAGGCCACACCAGCTCCATCCCAAAGAAAAGGTAGTGATGAGAGCCTGCCAATGGGAGGGACCCAAGTGCCTACCTACTCACTAACAGCAGGTACAAACACATTGAGGAGTTTGGTGGGCTCAAGGCCAGAGGAATGGGTGGGGAGGGATGGATGGGAAAGGTAAGATTCAGGGCAAACTGCAAATCTGATATTAAAACATCCAAAATCCCAGAGGGCAAACTGCACATGCTCCACTCTGAACTACCCAACCAAGGTTTCCTCCTTTGCCTTATTTTTAATTGGATTCACTCTCCAAAATGCAAAGTTTGCTTTGCTTTTTTTCAGAAGTTCCAAACAGCAACTTTGAGAGCAATGGGGTGCTTGGCAGCTGTTCTGTGTTTTCCAGGATTCCAACTGAGCATTGAAATTCCCTCATTTGCCAACTTATTTTTATAGGAAGCCAATTAAAAAAAGAAAAAAAAGAAAGTTTTCTTATAGTATTGGAACTACTTCTAATTTTAAAATGACTTTTTTGATGTATTTTTTGTTAAATACTATGTAGTGTAATGTATAATTGCTCTTGTTTATTGCTTTTACAATCATATTTATTAAACAGATAATGTCTCTAAAATCTATGCCTCAAGGTGTTTCTTTTATTCCAAACCTCGGTGTTCAGTCCAGGTATAGAAGCGCTAAATCTATAGGGTTTCATAAAGGCTAAATGCATGAGAGTTTAGTAAGCACCACAGGTTTGAGGGCTTTGCATTTGGGGGGTTTTGGTTTTTGCTGTTAAAGTAGGATATATAGTCTACTGTCTGAATTCTACCCACATTTCAGTTGACTGTATAATGTCTGTTGCTTTACTATTGCTTTATTCTATTTAAAAATCACCCTAAGCTGGTTACATTGGAATGAGTACCATTCTTACTTTTTGTTCCTTTAAAATGAGAAATTATTGACTTGGAACAAATTCATTCAAATTTGTTCAGAAGCTTGTAGTTACTGAAGGGCCAAACCTGCATGTAATGGACTGAAACTTGGGGAGAGAAAAGAGCTCAAATGCTAGAGTAATTATGGCTTTGCTACAGAAATCAGGACAATGGAGTTTTCCTCCCACCGCCAGCAGCTATGTGACCTTGAGCAGAGCTTTAGTGTCCTCATGTGGATAATTTAAAGGAAAAGGACACCTCCCAGAACTGTATTCTGAGTGAGCGAGTCATGCCCAAGAGTTCCAAATAGCTGACTTAAACTTGGTGGAAAATAAAGAAGTGGACTGGATCCAAATCCTTTTGGCCTTGTGGTGTGTTTTCTCGGTCAACGTTTTGTACTTGTGTTTCGTTTAAACATTTGTGCAGACACAAAGTCCCCCAAAGCCTTTTCAAAGACTTGCCAGGCTCCAAATGGCATTGCCTCTTTAGAACAGTCTCAGCATGCATGGGAATTTCTGTTATTTTTCAGGTGAGCTTTCACCTCTCCTTTAACACAGACTAAACTTTCCTTCTGACCCCTCATTATTTTCCAGGCCTATACTATTTTCTCCATCAGGAGCAACTTAGCTCCTGTGTCACTGAGGGTGAAAGTGAAAGTCGCTCAGTCATATCCAACTCTTTGTGACCATGGACCGTCCATGGAATTCTCCAGGCCAGAATACTGGAGTGGGTAGCCTTTCCCTTCTCCAGGGGAACTTCCCAACCCAGACATTGAACCCAGGTCTCCCGCATTGCAGGCGGGTTCTTTATCAGCTGAGCTAGAATTCATAGTACGTCACTGAGGGTACAGGCAGTCAAACAAAAGTCATCCCTGGAGATTTCAGACAGGATTTAATACAGGAAATTTGTTGCTTGAATAACTGAAGAGCCAGGATGCCAAATAGGGGAAGGTAAAGCAACTCTAAGATAAACATCAACAAGAGGCCTCTATCTTCCCTGGGCTGAAAAGACAAAGAGATCTCCAGAGCCCAGGACCCAGGACCACCAGATGGAAGCTGAAGTCATGGAGGACATCTCTGGAAGAAACTGGAGCCATGGAGGAGACACAGCCTTTGCCAGCATTGCGGCCTTAGCAGAGGGGAGGGCGTGGGGGAGCTTGCCCTAGGCCTCCCATCTCCCGCCAATGTTTCCCAGTAGCTCAACCCAGCCACACACAAGGCAGTGGGCAGTGGAGCCTGGAAAATAGTTTTCTGAGTTACTAAGTAGAAAAAGGAGGAGTGGGAAGTAGACGAGAAACACAGATGGATAATTGGCACAGCGCTTGTTTCAAGTTCTGCCCACTTCAACAAATCTCCTTCCACCCAAAGGTGCTTACTAAATAGTCGGTGCTCCTTTCTCTATGCCATTCTTTCACATATAAGCCTTTAAGCAACACATATTTAAAATGTGGCATTATGTTTTTGTATGCCCTTTTATACCTTTCTCACCAAGTTCTGTGCTCACTTAGGGGAGAATCTTCTATTTTTCGTTTCACCCCTTCAGCCTGTAGCTGGCAGCACTGGACATCACCATTAGAGGGCGCTAGATAAATGTTTGCTGAAACAACCTTGGATTTTCAGTTTGGTGTTGCAAGTCCGTTTCATTTAGCAAAGACCTCCGAGATGCCCTCCTGAGTCAGACTCCCCTACCCAGACAGAACCTCCAATTACATGTTCAGTTGGTGTCTGTCAAGCATCAACACATCCTTGCCCTTCGTCTCTGATACCACTCAAGCTGCTGTATTCAGGAAGCTACTCTTATGTATTAATTTAAGAGAAATAATTGCTGTTTAGGAAAAAAAAAAAAACACTCTCTAGAATGTAGCATGAAAAACAAAGGCCTAAGTCTGGTTTCTGAACCCTTATGTAATTTGTCTTCTATTTCTTAGGGGTTAATAGTATTTTGAAAAAGAGTGTTAGGCTCACTCTTTCATAATGGGGGAATCCCAAATTAATTCCAGATGATCATATATAAGGAAATAGCTGCTATAGTTTTCATGTTAAGCACACGAAAAAGGATCTTTGGTTTACAAAACAAATAATTATTAATCCATCATGGTGCAGACTTTTTAGGTAGTTATAATACAGCTGTGAACAAAGCTGATAATATGTCTGCCTTCATAGGGATATATTCTAATAAGGGCAAATAAGAAAATTTAATATAACATGTACGATGTTATCCTGTATATAATTTAGAAATATTTATAGGTAAATAAACAGGGAGCAGAGTGACTGAGGATGGGAGAGGAGTAAGTTGGTCCCCAGCTTCTCTGAGATCTGAAAGCTGAAAAGGAACTAGTCATTCAGAGACGTATACATTGTTAAATGGTTAAGAAATACACAAATATAACACTTATCTTAAAGGGGACCTGCCATTTGCTTGTAAAAGTGGTCACTGGAGTACTGATAGCTTGTGGTATTTTAAAGCTGTAGAAGGAGTGATCGGAAATCCAGTAGAAGATTGTGCTACCGAATGGATGGCATGGCTCTTAACACAAGAGGCAGATGGCGGCCACTGGCAGGTGTATGTATATGTTAAAAGTAGTTTGGATATACTGGTAAAAGGAAGAAGTCTCACTTGATAGCGAGGGGGAAAGATAGGAAATACGCCAGTTCTCCCTTCCTCCCCTCAGCATTAGCCTGAGGACTTCTGCTGTGGGCACCAGCAGCCACCTCACTCTGCAGACCTTAAAACATCACCCACTTTCTAGCAGCCACAACTGATATTTAGAAATATGATTTTGGCCCCAAGAATGTTCAATTGTGGTAAAAACTCTTTGTTAAAGAAGATGATAGTATGAAAAGGTAAGATGATAGTATGAAAAGGTAAGATGATAGTATGAAAAGGTATGATGATAGTATGAAAAGGTAAGATGATGGTATGAAAAAGTAAGATGATAGTATGAAAAGGTATGATTGTTGTTGTTTAGTCTCTCAGTCATGTCCAGCTCTTTGTGACAGCATGGACTTCAGCACAGCAGGTTTCTCTGTCTTTCACCATGCCCTAGAGTTTACTCAAATTCATGTCCATTGACTCAGTGATGCCATCCAACCATCCAACCATGTCATCCTCTGTTGCCCTCTTCTCCTCTTGCCCTCAATCTTTTCCAGCATCAGGGTCTTTTCCAATGACTCAGCTCTTTGCATCAGATGGCCAAAGTATTGGAGCTTCAGCTTCAATATCAGTCCTTCCAGTGAATATTCAGGGTTGATTTCCTTTAGGATTGACTGGTTTGATCTCCTTGCAGTCCAAGGGACTCTCAAAAGTTTTTTCCAACACCACAGTCCTAAAGCTTCTATTCTTGAGTCATCTAGATAATAAACACACTCTGTGAACAATAATATTTCAAAAGATGCATCTGGAGATGTCCTGATGAAAGCTTTCTGCCCATGTAAACATTAAAAAGCACTCAGTAGACAGTATTTTTAAATCAACTATTTAACAATAATACATAGTGTACACCTATATAATAAAGTAAAATGTTTCAGTAAAATTGTTTTTTCTAAAAAATATTTAATAGCCTGAGAAAATTCTCAGGCAATGTTAAGAGGAAGCAGAATTTAAGACTTCATGTAGTATGAAAATAGCTTCTACAAAAAATAAGTAGGGTAGACCATCAGATTGACATATAGTAACACTGGTTATTTCTAACTTGTAAAAATACCAGGTTTTTAAAAATTCTACATCTTTATATATTTGCTATACTTTTCTAAAATGAACATATGTTTCTCATATGGTCAGAAAAATACTATTTTAAATACAATGCATAAGAAATATAGAACAGCTCTAAAATATATTTATTATACTAATTATGTAATTGTTATGAATAGTTCTATATATAATATGTAAAGTTTATAGAAAAGTTCAAAATTGTTGGCAATATATACTTAAATATCTTTAGTAAATTAAAAACTTCTCTAGGTAAAAAATACTTTTTGTTTCATTTTTGTCAATTTATATTTATATTGAGGTGAAAACATTTTGCTGTTATGGTACTTGCAGTTTAATTCAGAAAATTTCAAATGTTTAAAAATTTTAAACTGTATAACATGCTGTGTGTGTATATATATATATGTATGTATTATACATGTATATACACACAATTGAACACAATTAATAAAATGTTACCATATAAATATAATGTAAATATGTGCATTATTCAGATATGTGCACATGCATATAGAAATAATTAACAAAGGAAATAATATGAGTTTTTTTTATTTTTTCACATGAGTTTTTGTTTTTTTTCCCCCCATAGAAATAATCTGAAAATACTCTCAGGAAACCTAGAGAGACAGGTAACTATTGAATTCTTTTTATTTTTGTAAATAGGACAGAGAAATAATCACAAAGTTGTTTGGTCTACCCAGTGTAGCATCCCAATTTTTAACTGTATTTCCAAACGTTCTGTAAGTATCATTTCTTCTTTTTAACCTCTTAATTTTATACAACATGTTATAAGGATGCTGCAACTTTGGGACAGGAGGATAGGAAGGATTTAATCCAAGTAGGAGACAATGACCTATAAAAGAAGAGGAGACAAAGGAGGTGATGGATAGTACATTTTTTGTTATAAAGAATAAGTGATTTAAAACATGCAAATACTTCAGAGTAGTATTTTCATTTAAATAATGCGGGAACCCTGATCTGGAGAGTTTAAGTCCCATGTCCAGGGTCACATAGCCAGTAGGATAGTAAAGTCAGAATTCCAACCCAGGACTCCTAATGGGCATGCCCCCTCCTTTTTTCACTCTACCACCCTCCTTCCTGCCCTCCTCCAGGTAAGCCACAAAAAGGAGATGGTTTAAAACAGAAAAATTATGTGTTCACACAGTTCCCTACTCCAGATATAGTGGTGAGAAAGTTTACACAAGGAAAAGAGTTATCGTTCTTTTGAAAGCTCACGACAAATCCTGTCTCAGCCTTTGCAGTTGAGTTTCACAAACAAAGACTTAGACCTTTTGACCTTACTTGACTGGTACACAGGGAAGATAGGCCACCTAAGCCCTCCCAGAGGAAAGAACTGATATTTGCTACTAACTCCGGTAAACAACTAGATATAGAGGAAGTGTTTTCCAAATTCCAATACGAAGTAACCTGAAACCCAGCAGCTCACGCGCCACCCAGGGGAGCTGCATGTAAATGGTAGAAACAGACATGGTTGGTACACTGGAGACTGGCTTTCTTACTGATTCTCAAGCCTCTGAATGAGGTTTCTTCCCAGTGCCCTCACTGCAGGGCAAGATCTTCCATCCTCACTTTGACCCATCCTCACTTTTGGAGTGAAAAGTAATAACCCAGAATGAAGCCTTGCTGCTTCTAAGTCGCTTCAGTTGTGTCCGACTCTGTGCGACCCCATAGAGGGCAGCCCACCAGGCTCCCCGGTCCCTGGGATTCTCCAGGCAAGAACACTGGAGTGGGTTGCCATTTCCTTCTCCAGTTCGTGAAAGTGAAAACTGAAAGTGAAGTCACTCAGTGGTGTCTGACTCGTAGCGACCCCAGGGACTGCAGCCTACCAGGCTCCCCTACCCATGGGATTTTCCAGGCAAGAGTACTGAAGTGGGTTGCCATTGCCTTCTCCAATGAAGCCTTGAGGTTTTATTTTATACAAGCATACTTCACCAAGCATGTTTTTATTTGTAACTGATGAGAGTCCACAATATTATTACAAATAGGAAAAATACTGATTGGTTTGGGATGTCCCACTCAGTCATGGCACATCATGAGACTTAAGCAGGAAGGAAGACTAAAGCAAGCCTGGAAAGGACTGAGGAGGCAGGACTGACACAGGTGTGTGGCCACTTCTTGACCTCAGTGTACTATCTAAAGAGGCATAAAAAATCTAGATTGTGTTTAGCCCAATTCTATAGGTGAAACATGCAACCTAACAATTCTGGTCATTGATTACAAGAAAAGTCAGGCTGGTGGATGTAATATAGGTGTCCTCAATTATCTGTATCTGTATCTTTTATCAATAAGACTCTACTGAGTGTCCTGAAGTTGGGAGGCCAGTAAGGTCTGACCCTGAGGGACAGGGGATAGCAGAAACCAATCAAGGCATCTGGCTTCGATTTAAGTGGATTCTTAGCAGAACAGAGCAGCGGGCTAAAGTCCATTCGAAAAACTGAAAGCAAGGCCAAATATCTAGGTCTAAGCTATGTGATAGAATAACTAGGATTTGATAAGAAAGCAAAAAAACAAAAAAAGAAGCACACTGGACCCACAATTAAAGCATCCCAACTTCTCGCAAACTGAGACTTCTCCCAGACTGAGCTTCTGACGCCTAATACACACTTCAATCCTAGTAGCATTGGTTCTGGGACAATGTGGATTCCACTTCCTCCAGACCTTCTGGGAATGAATCATATAGTAATCTCAGAGCTTCTTGGTCAGTCTCTCAGAAAGTGACAGGAAGAAAGAGCCAGATGAGACTAACTGTCCATTAGTTATCAAGCTCAAACAGATCTTGTCTACACTTTCTTCTTCTCCACTTTCTCCACACTATTCCTCTTCCTTTAGCATCTGCACTGACCTGGGTTCCAGCTCTGTATAATTTTGTTTTTATTGTTTAGTTGCTAAATCATGTCAGACTCTTTTGCAACCACATGGACTGTAGCCTGCCAGGCACCTCTGTCCAAGGGAGTTCCCAGGCAAGAATACAGAAGTGGGTTGCCATTTCCTTCTCTGGGGGATCTTCCTGACCCAGGGATTGAACCCACATCTCCAGCATCAGCAAGAGGGTCCTTTATTACTGAGCCATCTGGGAAGCCCCTTTACAGTTTTGGGAGACAACAAATAAATCCAGTGTACGGTAACTGACTCACCTTGAACTCTTCAGTAGGAAAACCTTTTCAGTGAGCAGGCAGGTCTGTGTGCTCTGTGTGTAGGCAGGTGCACTCCTTTTGGTATAGTGTGTGGTAGGCAGTTTCTGGGAAAAACAAAAGCAATGCCAGATGGTTTATTAGGTATCTTGCAGTGGTCCACTCTGCATAATTTTATAGGCATTACAAATGGGACTGCCATCCAGCCTCTCCTGGGAAGCAGAGGCAGAAAGTAACTCAGCAGCCTGAGTCCAGATTTTCAGTGCTCAGGGAATATCTTTATTAAGAATCAAGTCTGCCAGAACTGCTTGGCTAGAATTAGAGACTCAGAATTCTAGAGCTGGAGGGGAAATAAGAAATCATTCTGAGTATTTCTTAAGCACTGAGTAGGTGCTGGGTCTCATGCTAGAGTGTGGATTTAGCCAGTCACCTCCTGTGACTGAGATTTTTTTCTCATGGAAACATAACAAGTTAGATCATAGCACGGACTCCTGCATCCAGATTAAAGCCTCTTTTCTGCAGCATATTGTTAGCCTCTGTTCTTCTCTCCATGATATCTTTCCTCTCCCATCCTTGAAGAACACAGACAAGATCCTTGAAATGAATAGAAAAGGATCCAGGAGAAGTGAGAAAAATGACTACCACAAACCCAGGATCTGAGGGTGTAGAATGGCCCTCAATCCATGAAAAATAAAGAGTGTGTCTATTCATTTGCTCTGTCAGTTTTTTCAACACACAGGATCTGAACAGCGGCTAAATCACAGGACAGTCACTAAGGTGTGTAACTTTAAAGAAGCAGTCTAAGTCATCAACTAGTAATTAAAAAAAAACAAGAAATTCTAACCTTTATTTACATGATTCAAGGAATATTATTGGGCATGTGAGTCATAACTTTAGCAACAATTTTCAAACCTTTTTCATGCCCTGATTTTTCTTACAACTGTTTTTCAACTCTTTGTGCTGCATGCTCAGAGCATATTCGACTCTGTGTGACACTATGGACTGTAGCCCATTTGAATAAATCTTGCTGGAGAATTATATATGTTAATAAGTCACCCAAAATTCTATAGGACAAAGTAGATTCAACCCAATTAGGCAATATGTTCAACTTGAGAAACAAGGGATTAAAAGAAGTTAAACATTAATATGAAATTTAAGGCATAGAGAATAACAATGCTGTTTAAAAAAGAGGGTCTTGGCAAAGATAAAACATGATTTCAGGTTTAGATACCTCGCATACAAGAGGCAGTAAAGACACACTGAAGGCAGTGGAGAGGAGCAGCAGCAGATTTTGTTGTTATTTTAGTTGCTCAATCATGTCTGATTCTTTTGAGACCCCATGGACTATAACCCACCAGGTTCCTCTATCCATAAGATTTTCCAGGCAAGAATACTGGAGTGGGTTGCCATTTCCTTCTCCAGGGGATCTTCCTGGACCAGGGATCAAACCTGTGTCTCTCGCATTGGCAGGCAGATTCTTTACCACTGAGCCACCAGGAAAGCTACTAGAGATATACAAGGAAATTGAGCATTATAGGAAGTAGACAAAACTATAAAATCCCAGACATCCAATTCTCTTTAGTGCAGGGAAAAAAAATTCTTCATACATCATTAGGTCTGGAAGGTGTTCTGTGAACAAGAGGTGTAGTAGTAATGGTCATCGTATGTCTTAAAGATGCATTTGAGTTATGCTCAGTCTCTGTTTCGAGGGAAGATGGTGGCAAATATAGTGTATTTTAGAAAATTTTGTTAACAGTTACTTTAAAAGACTTTGGCATTTAAGCAGGTATGGTTCTCTTACTTTCAAGTGAAAATAAGAAAACCTCATCTATGTTTACTCCTAATGCCCAATGATGGCATATAAATAAGCTAAATGGGGTGTGAAACTTCCATATTTCAGTATTCTAAAGAAACCAGGACTTCCCTGGTGGCTCAGAGATTAAAGTGTCTGCCTGGAATGCAGGAGACCAGGGTTCGATCCCTGGGTCAGGAAGATCCCCTGGAGAAGGAAATGGCAACCCACTCCAGTACTCTTGCCTGGAGAATTCCATGGAGGGAGGAGCCTGGTTGGCTACAGTCCATGGGGTCGCAAAGAGTCGGACACGACGGAGTGACTTCACTTTCAAAGAAACCAGCAAATCTGGAGGTTTGATTTGTAGATTGTCTTTTGATAATGTTTGATCATTCTTTGTTCTTCAGTCCAAGTTTAACCCATTTCTCACTAGGGCCAGCTACTTAGAAACTAGTAACGCTAGTGAACAGGATTACTAAACTGAATGCTATTCATGAGCTTGGAGTCCCTTAAGTCAGAGCCTCGATTCACTGGTTACTAGTGGATTTGCCTTTACCTAAGATCAGTATACTGGTATGAATGTGACTCTTGGAGTTAGATTTTGATCAAAGTCCTGGATTTTCCTCTTACTGATTGTGTAGGCATGGGCAAGTGTTCCTTTTCATTCCTTGCCCTCCCTCTCTTCTGTTTTCTCTTCCTTTATCCTTTTTCTCCTTAAAGCCAGTTGCATAAAATAAAATATACAGCAACTTTGAGTGGTTACTATATAGTTTAAAACCATGATCTATGGAAAATATTTAGTGCAGTCTGTACACTAAGAACTTAGTAAATGCTAGTCAGGAATTCCAGGAGCAATAAGGAATACTAGCACAACCAATTCAGTCCAGTCGCTCAGTCGTGTCCGACTCTTTGCGACCCCATGAATCGCAGCACACCAGGCCCCCCTGTCCATCACCAACTCCCGGAGTTCACTCAGACTCACGTCCATCGAGTCCGTGATGCCATCCAGCCATCTCATCCTCTGTTGTCCCCTTCTCCTCCTGCCCTCAATCCCTCCCAGCATCAGGGTCTTTTCCAATGAGTCAGCTCTTCACATGGGGTGGCCAAAGTACTGGAGCTTCAGCTTTAGCATTGGTCCTTCCAGTGACTAGCACAATACAGTAGTACAAATGTTCCTGTATCTGGATGACAAGTATGGCTTAAATTCAGTATCATTATGTATTAGCTAAGGTCCCAGAGAAACAGAATAAATAGGGTGTATTCATAGATTTGTTTTAAATGGTTCATGAGATGATGGTGGCTAGCAAGTCTGAAATCTGTGGAACAGACCAACAGGCTGGAAGTTCTGATGAGTATTTACTCATAAGACAATCTGGAGACACATTTCCCTCCTCCTCTGGAAAGCTCAATCTTTTCTCTAATGCTTTCAACTTATTGGATGAGGCCCACCCACATTATGGCAGCATAATCTGCTGTTTTCAGTCTACGAATTTAAATATTCATCACATTTAAAAAATATTTCACAGTGACTTTGAGACTACATTTGACCAAACAACTGGTCACTGTAGCCAAATGGACAGTCACTAATTATCACATGTCATCAGCATAACTCCCTGAAAAATGCACTGGTCTGGCAGTTAGGTTAACTGAGCTGTTCCTTTGATTCCTCTTTCTCTCTTAGTTCCTGGTCAAGTTACTTATTTCTCTGAGACTTAGATTTTTCCTGTAGAAGATATTGTCCTTCCAGTTTTCCATATCCCTTTCTAGATAATCAATATGATTGTCTCTATGTAGAAGTATTGGTAGAGTGTCATTCTCTGTCTAAGACATACCAAACAAATAAGTGATAGTCTTAAAGAGGCAAATGTGACTTTTTTTCTGGCTCTTTCAGATATAAGCTAATGGAGTTTGGCACCTAGGGAGCTGAGAAATATTTACAAGTCACTGCCCACTTTAAGGGCATATCAGGTGGCTGACTCATGCCCGACTACTCAGTTCTCATGGGACAGTTGAGCAAAAATAGGCTTTAATTCATCCATATACATATGTTAAGATAATTTAAATAGACAGTGTGCATCAGGACTTGAGATGTTCCCATTGTGAATGCAGAGGCATCACTCAGGAGAAATTGAAAGTCCACCCTTCCTACAACAGCTGCTGGTAAGGAGGACTCGACTGGCTTTTTACTTTTTTGGCTAAAATTTAAAGCATTGACTGTTTTTACAAAAGCACATTATCCACAAGGTGAAAGCATGGAGAGAAACAGAAAAGTATAGAGAAACAGAAAAAATATAGAAAATAAAGATTTTTTTTAATGAATTTTTAATTCAATTTTTAAGAAGAAGGAAAAGGAAAAGAAAGAAGAGGAAGAAAGGAGAGACAGAAAAGAGGTAGAGAGAAATTTTTCCAGGCACATCATGCATGAAATTATCCTGTCATCAACTTCACAGAGGTGTGGCTCCATGTATGGTGAGGAGCATTCAGAGGACTGGAGAAGCCACCCATTGCTGCTTCAGTGGACCTCCAGGAAGGGCAGAGATGGCTGGGAGTCCTCTGAGAAAGAAGGGGTATGTGTTGGGTATTTTGTTTTCTAAGAAACCAAGATACTGAAGTGAATTTAATTACAAGTCTAAGTTCAGGAGCCATAGAATTAAAAATGGCTAATTGAAGAAAACAAAGGAGATTCATATCTATGGTCAGGGTGGGAATAATTTTCAAATATTAAGGAGATTGGAACAAGTGTCATGAACTAGCAGGCGACAGAAGGTAAACATTCAGCTAGGGATTTCTAGAAAGCAGCGGCCCTGCAGGAACTGGGCCCAAGCCAAACGCAATAGAGGCTGAGAGCAGAGGAAAGAGGGCGGGCACACCCCTAACCAAACAAAACAGTCTAACTGCAGAAAAACCAGATGACCTGAAGTATAGTATAATCCTAAATTCTTTCTAAATTCTCCCCTTCCGCTATATGTAAGAGAAGCATTTTTGCCTGAATTTCTTTAAAGAAGGGGGTTTGAAAAGATGGTGAATCTAAAAGTCTCTGTGATCACCATAACAAAGCTACTACATTCCTTTTACAGGAATAGGAATGGTATAGGAAATACAATGTATTACATAGAGAATGGATAATGTTCTCAATTGGCTGAACATCCACTGTAATAAGGAGTATTCTGGGATATAAGGCTGAAGAGATATATTGTGGAGTGATATATTGTAGAGTGCCTTGAATACCAGACTAAAAAGACAAGACTTGATCTAGTGGGAAGTCTATTTCCAAAGCCTTTGGAAAGTTTTAGCTTTGACATGGTATCATTAGAATGCTCCCTTTAAAGTGGTCCTTGGAGCAGAGTGGAAGATAGATGAAAGATAACTAATAGATTAGTTGTCTGTTGATGCTTAAGACACGATCTCAATAAGTACCAGTTTAAGCAACAAACAATTATGTTCTCACAGTTTCCAAGGGGCAAGGATCCAGGAGTGAATTAGTAAGATGGTTCTGACTCAGGGTAACACTGGAGGTGGCAGTCAAGCTGTTGGCCAGGACTATAATCACAGGAGGACTTCAGTAGGCTGAAGGATCTACAAAGGTAGCTCGGTCTCATGGCTCTCCTAGAAGTCCTTAGATTCTTACCATACAGCCCTCTCTACAGGGCTACCTGACACTCTCATGGCATCGTGGGTGACTTCCCCTGGAGTGAATGATCCAAGGTCAAGGAAGAGGAGAGGAAGCCTGGTGCTTTTAATGACCTAGTCTCTGAAGTCTCACACAGTCACTTCTATTTATTAGAATTTGATCAACTAAATTCAACCTACATTCAAGAGGAACTCCACCTCTTGAAGGGAGAGAGAGAAAAGTATTTAAGTAAAACCAATATAGATAGCTTAGCATCTGCATGTTATAGAGATTGTGCCACCTGGAACCTCCCATCTCAACAGGTATTTGGGACAGGAAACAAAGTATTAATCGAAGTCTAGTGCAATGGTGAAGAGGACCAAACAAACAAATTTTCGCTAAAGCAGTGTGATGAAAAAATGAATGTCAGGGACAACATATATGAGATATATTAAGAAGAAATATTTCAGGGACAACATATATGAGATATATTAAGAAGAAATATTTTAGGAAGATATGTTATAAATTAAATGTAAATAAGGAAGGAAAACAAGGATTATTTTTAAATTTCTTATTTGTAAATTCAGTTCAGTTCAGTGCAGTCGCTCAGTAGTGTCCGACACTTTGCGACTACATGGACTGCTACACGCCAGGCTTCCCTGTCCATCACCAACTCCCGGAGATTACTCAAACTCATGTCCATTGAGTTGGTAATACTATCCAACCATCTCATCCTCTGTCATCCCCTTCTCCTACCACCTTCAGTCTTTCCTAGCATCAGGGTCTTTTCATATGAGTCAGTTCTTCACATCAGGTGGTCAAAGTATTGGAGTTTCAGCTTCAGCATCAGTCCTTCCAATGAATATTCAGGACTAATTTCCCTTAGGATTGACTAGTTGGATCTCCTTACAGTCTAAGGGATTCTCAACAGTCTTCTCCAACTCCACAGTTCAAAAGCATCAATTCTTCGGCATTCAGCTTTCTTTATAGTCCAACTCTTAGATCCATACATGACTACTGTCTAGTTTGGCCATAGCTTTTCTTCAAAGGAGCAAGTGTCTTTTAAGTTCATGGTGGCGGTTGCCATCTGCAGTGATTTTGGAGCCCCCCAAAATTGAAAAAAAATGCAAATTACCTGTGATAATCAGACCAGGATAGAGAGAACTAGTCTGATGATGATGTCTTTTGCACAAATAAGGAAGTCAGGGCAAGCGCTGAGGAAAGATGGGGGTGATAATGAGTTTACTTTCAGAAATGTTGCATTTATGATACTGTGGGGCATATCATGTGCTAACACTAGCAGACTGTTGAAACACTAGCCTGGAAAACTGAACTGTGAGTCTGGGAGAAGGGACTGACATGGCCATCGCCCCAATAAATGGTCTGGTTGAGGGAGAAAGAGGGAAGAAGGCTCAGTTCACACTCAGGGGAAATACTGACATTTGAGGGAAGGGAGAAAGAAACAGAACAGTTGAAACTGACCAGGAAGAGAATTTGGAATCACTCGGGACCCAAGAGATAACAATATTGTAGGAGGAAAGGGAAGATGGACTCAACTGACCCTGTCCGATGCTGAGAGGTCAGGAAGAGTGTGCATTGTGTGGATAACTGTGTCTGGAAAGAATGCCATCTGTGGCCTCTAATAGTAATAACTGAGATGGAAAGTGAAGCAAAACCCAGATGGTAGAGTATTGAGTGGTGAGTAAAAAACTTCAGTGGTATGCTAAAAAAAGGTTTAAAAATTGGCTGTCTAGGGTAGAGCCTGTTTTGAAGCATTGCTGAATTTCATGGTGTAAATACTTTTATCATAGCCATTTACAAGCTATCAATGATTTAACAGTTGTCCCCAAGATTCCCGAAAATTTAACAGTTAGTTCTCATTAGCCTGTATGCTCTGGTTGCAGTACATCACCAGGACTGAAAGATGAATAGGCATATAGGCATTCTTTCAAACATCCTTGGAAACAGACCTGGTAACTTACACTTATGCTCTACAAACATGGAAAGGCAAGATATCCTCTCAGAAAGCTTCCGGAAATCCTCATATTATCAAGAGGCCAGAGGAAATCTCTCTTGGCTCTGCCCTTTGTGCCCCTTTCTAGGAGTGTTCCGTGGGCACCTAGGGTGCACAGGGCCATCTGGAGTTCACTTTCCCTTAGTCTCCTTGTCCTTCCTCTTCATCACTCTTCCTCTAGGGGACCTCAGAGCAGCTACATTTTTCCATGACCAGTCTTTTGCCTTAAACACTCAATTCTTCATGGATGAAGTATCTAAAAATATAAGCAAACTTCTCATTTTCTAATATCTGTCATCTTGTCATCTCTCACAGTAGAATTTTGGCATGTCATGCTTAAATCCATCTTCCCCACAAGGAATAAGAACAATGATAAATAAAGGGACAAAAGAGAACCATGTCCTCCCACACTTAGAATATATAAAAGGAGACTTCAGAGTGGAAGAGTAGCTACCCATTACTCCCTCTGCCAGAGCCCTCCTATTTCTCCCTATCATCCTGATCATGATCACAATGACCTTGATCAGTGACCTTGATCCTGGGCTGCCATGCCTCCACCAATACAACCAACAAAGACAGCGTCTCTCTTCTATTCTGTAAGCACTTCTTCTGTGCCAGAGGATAATGTGTTTACTGGAGAGTTTTGAAGAAATTCAGAGCCAACATTTATTCATGATGTATGTTCTTCCAAGCTTAAAATTATCAGACTTGAAAGCTGTGTGATTTTAAAGCAAATTGATCAAGACCACAAGTGTTAATAAAATGCATGACTACAGTCTGTATATTAACTATGATCTTGGAGGAAATACATTTGGGAATCTTACACCAGTATTTTGCATTTGAGCTAAGAATTCTCATTTTTTAAATGAAACTTTATTGTGATTATTAACCTGCAGAAATTTTAATTATCCTTTCAATGCTTGAAAGTTTATAATGGAGAGGTGCCAGAAAAATCCCACTGCTAATTAAATCCAACTGAATATTTCCTTCACCTGAAGATATAAAAGTGCTTCTTGTTTGTCAAATCCCTTTCAGCCAAATAACCACTTAACTAATCTCAAATTGAATATCTTGTTTAAGATTTTGAATTATCCTTTCTCTCCAGGGAGCTGCTGTTGAATATTATAATAGCATCAGCCAGGGAAATATCTCTTACCCTCCTGACTGGAGGAAAGGGGAAAATACATGTTTCTTTATATCACTGAGTAGACTGAAATCTGGGAGAATGAATAGACTGACAGTCTGAAGCAAAAGAACATATTAGAAGGTGGGAATAAAGTCGCTCACAATGAGGAAGAAAGGAGTTGGGTCTTTTGCTTTGGACTACTGTGACTCTTTCTGAGAATGCTAAATTAATGGCTTCTGTAATCATGACTCTGGGCTTCCTTGGGGGCTCAGTGGTAAAGAATCCACCTGACAAGCAGGAGATGCAGGTTCGATCCTTGGGTTGGGAAGATCCACTGGAGAAGAAAGTGGCAACCCACTCCAGGATTCTTGCCTGGGAAATCCCATGGATAGAGGAGACTACAGTCCACGGGGTTGCAAAGAACCGGACACAACTTAGTAACTAAACAACAACAACAACTTATGACTCTAATTCACCAAACAGTGACCGGGAAATCCTATATATCATAGGAAGGTCAGAATGACCTGGACGTCAGCATATCATGTGAGGGAAAAGAGAATCAGACCGGGCTCTGTCACTTGCCAGCTTTGTGGCCTTCAATAATTCACTTAAATGCTTTGGACTGCAGTTCAAATGACATCTGAGATGTGTCTCACACAGTGCCTGCCTTTATACCATTTAGGCCTGTTTAATTGAAATAGCATCAATAAAAGAATATTATAAAACTAGCTCATGTTATTCTTCTGCTCCTGCTGTGGAATGGCTACCATCCTTCAGACTAAACCCCCCAGTCCTATCAGTGATCTGCATATGACTTTCCTTTGCTGCTTTGACCTCAGCTCCTGTGCTCTTGCTGTCCCAGCCTGATCCCTCCTCTGTTCCTTAGAAATACTCTCCTACTATAGTCCTCCCTGGAGGAGGAAGTGGCAACCCACTCCAGTGTTTCCCTGGAGAATCCCCACGGACAGAGGAGCCTGGCAGGTTGCCGTTCATGGGGCCACAAAAAGTTGGAGTCGACTGAAGCTACTTAGCAGGCACTATAGGCCTTTGTGGGGTTCCCTGGTGGCTCAGACGGTAAAGAATCTGCTTACAGTGCAGGAGATCCCTGAGTTGGGAAGACCCCCTGGAGAAGGGAATGGCAACCCACTCCAGTATTCTTGCCAGGAGAATCCTACAGACAGAAGAACATGGACAGAGTCCATGGCGTCACAAAGAGCTGGATCGACTGAGAGACTGACACACACACAGCCCTCTGTACTCACATTGGTGCCACTTATTGTAATGTTCTTTTCCTAGTTTTCTATAGGACTTGTCCTTTCACTTAAATCTCAGTGAAGTCTTGAAATTTCAACACTTCACTACTGCTAGCACTTCCTGTTGTCTCATGGAAATATCTTTGATTATTGCTTTTGTGTGTTAGCTTGAAAGGTGTTTTGGGAGGAGATTAACGTTTAAATCGCTGAATTTTTAGTAAACAGACTGCCATCCATAATATGGGTGCATCTCTTCCAACAAGATGAAGGCCTGAATAGAATAAAAATATTGATGAAAAGACAACCTACTGAGGTATTTGTTAATGATAGCACCCATAATAGACTAATATCCACCATATACAGAGACCGCATACAAGTCAACATCAAGAAACATGCAACCAATTGAAAAAATGGGCAGAAGAACTGAGTAGATATTTTTCCAAAGAGAACCTGCAGGTAGCCAATAGACACATGAAAAGATACATCACTAATCATCAGGGAAATGCACATTAAAACCACAATGAGATATCACCTCACAGCTGTCAGAATGTCCATCATCAAGATGAACATGAACACCAAAAATGTTGGCAAAGAAAGGGGAACCCTTGTACACTGTTGATGGGAATTGGTAAACTGGTGCAGCCACTGTGGAAAACAGTATGGAAATTTCTCAACTAAAACTAAAATTACCATATAACCCAGCAATTCCACCCCTGGGTGAATATTTGAAAAAACACTAGTTCAAAAAGATACATTCCCCAATGTTCATAGCAACATGATTTTCGGTTACCAAGATATAGTAGGGCTTCCCTGGTGGCTCAGAGGTTAAAGTGTCTGCCTGCAATGCGGGAGACCTGGGTTCGATCCCTGGGTTGGGAAGATCCCCTGGAAAAGGAAATGGCAACCCACTCCAGTATTCTTGCCTGGAGAATCCCATGGACTGAGGAGCCTGGTGGGCTACAGTCCACAGGGTCCGCAAAGAGTCAGACACAACTGAGCGACTTCATTTTCTTTCAAGATATGGTAACAACCTAAATGCCCATCAAGAGATAAATGAATTAAAATGTAGTGTGTACACACACACACACATGATGAAATACCAATCAGCCATAAAAAAGAATGAAATGTTGCCATTTCAGCAATATGGATGGACTTGGAAGGCATTATGTTGGGTGTAAAAAGTTAGAGAAATAAAAATACTGTATGATATCACTTATATGTGAAATCTAAAAAATGCAACAAACTAGTGAATAAGAAGAAAAAGAAGCAGACTCATATACAGAGAACAAATTAGTGGTTACTAGTTGCAGGGAACAATAAAGGTAGGAGTGGGAGACACAAATTTTGGATATAAGATAGGCTCAAGGACGTATTGTACAATACAAGGAATCTACCCAATATTTTGTAATAACTATGAATGTAAAGTAACCTTTAAAATTGTATAAAACATTGGAGGGGGGAATAAAACACAAGGGGGAAAAAAAGACTGGGCAAGAGAAACTTGTCCAGCAGACTGCTTTTAGAGAGAAAGTACATCATCAGGTTTCCTGAGTCTCCAAGCTGCCCTCGTTCAGACTAGAACTGAACCATCAGCCTTCCTAGATCTCCAGCCTGCTGGCCTGCACTGCAGATTTTACACTTTCAAGTTCAAGTCAAGGTGTTGATTTTAATCCAATATAAAAATCTCCAAATCCCTGGCCACTGTAGTAGCAACATTAGAATTTGCAGTTTAGGTTCTGCAAGCCAAGTTGTCTCAGACTGATGGCTGAATTACTGCTTCATTTTTGGAGCCCCTACCATAGTCCTAATCCCTTCCCCTGTCTCCCACTTAACAGAGCTCTGAAACAAGGTTTGGTTTGATATATTCATTGATGAGAAGATCTAGCATTGAAGCCAACAGAATGAAAACATTGTTATGAGATCAGAAACAGACCTCCGTTTTTCCTTACTGTTTCAACAGTCTTTGTTACATGTATCCATTGTTATTTTTGTGTGTGTGAAAAGCATATAATATTTATCATCTTAACTATTTTTATGTGTACAGTAGAGTAGTATAACAGTTTTCAAGAACATTTTCATCTTGCAAAACTGAAATTCTACAACCATGAAACAGCAACCCCTCTTCTCCCTTCCTTCAGCCTCTGGAAACCACCATTTTACTTTCTGGTATCTTTTCTTACAAAGGAACTAATCCCTAATCATATGAGAAATAATTGAGAGACCAGGAATGCTTAGGGTGTGTCTAGGGAACTGAAGCAACTTCGCAGCAGCAGCAGGGAACTTGAGAGTTACTCTTATGCATCAGATATTTGCCATGCATGTCTTCTGAACAGACTGCTTCAAATTTCATTTGGAAGCAGGTGGGATATGATTGATTAAAAAAAAAATTTTTGGATTATTTCAGTGGCTGGCATAAGAGTCAGCTCTTAGAAAGTACAAGAAGAAAGAATTTAGGGCAACATAAGGAGGCTTGTGGTAACAGAACTGTCTTATGGGATAAGATTTTTGGGGAAGACAGAGTTCCATACTACTACAGATATTCAAATATAAGCTGTTAGTAAAACAAAACAATTTTGTTAAAGGTCATCAGACACCATAGAAAGATGGTAAAGGATAAAAGGATGAAATTTCTGTGTGGCTTTGGGAAAGATGAAAACTATAGTTCATTATCTATTTGACTTGACAGACACACAAAATTCTGTGTTTTATATGAGATCTAGATACTCTGTTGAAAATTCAAACTCTCATAAACCTAGCCAAGCATAGTATTCCTTTCCAAAATTTAAACTACAGGGAATTCCATGGCATTCCAGTAGTTAGGAATTGGTGCTTTCACTGCCAAGATCCAGGTTCAGCCCTTGGTCAGGGATCTAAGATCCCACAAACTGTGCAGCCAGGAAAAAAAAAAAAAAAGTGTGGTAGCTGAAGGGGCTTTCTTCTATTCCTGGCCATAATACAGCATAAAGAACCACCATAAACAATTGTAAAATTGGGAACAATATATTAACAGACTATATTTGAAGTAAAATTTATCATATGGCCTATGTGGCAACCCACTCCAGTATTCTTGCCTGGAGAATCCCATGGACACAGGAGTCTTGCACACTACAGTCTGTGAAGTCGCAAAGGGTCAGACACGAGTGAAGCAACTTAGCACCTAAAAATGAGGTTTTTCCGTATCTTCTCTTTCCCAGAGCAATAGCACCGACTTTTCCCAGGATTAAAGCTGAGTTGAACTGAGCCATCCATTCCCTCTCTGCTCTGCTTGAGGCATAGAGCTCCCATATACATAGGACTGGTTATGATACAGACTGATGGAGCCTGGTCAAGCTACTTACCACGCTGCCTAGGACTTTGACCTCCCTCCAAGGTCAGAACAATAGCAGGGCAAATGACTAGAATTCAAGTGCTCTTAGAGACCTAGAGAGTCAGAGTACCCAATGCATGATATCTAAGTATTAGGTTAAGCCTTGATCCTTTCCACTGTAGATTTGACTCTGAACAAGGTCTGTGCCAATAGGTCAAACCTGTTCCACCATGAAAAATCTAAGTGAAAGTTTTACAGTTAATGAAAAGAAGGCAATATTGTGTGCTTTAGAAAGTCCATAACAACCCAGTTTAGGTCCAAGCTTTATTTACAACACTGTTGATAACTTTAGGTTTCTCACTTCCATTGAGCTCAGTTCTCTCAATACAGTACTGTAAAACCTTTCATTGATAACTTTGCTCTGTGTTGGTATATTGCCTTTTCAATTGTAAAACATTTTCTTTCCAATTAACTAATGTACACTAGTTGTTTTGCCAAAATTCAGCCTCTGTACACTGGTGCCAGATGAAATCTGGGGGATAGACTTTGGGGTGAAGTAGAAAGAAATAGCTTTATTGCTTTGCCAGGCAAAGGGGACCACAGCAGGCTAATGCCCTCAAGATTATGTGTCCCACCTTGGAGCAGGTACTGAGGAATCTTACAGTGTTTGCGGAGCAGGGCATGATCAGCTCGTGGACATTCTTCTAATTGTTTGGTGGTGAGGTGATTAGAAATCAGCATCATCAACCTTCTGGTTCTAACCTGTCTGGGGTCTAGATGCTTGTGAGGAGCATACAGTTAACTTCTTCCACCTGGTGGGGGTTTCAGTATCTGCAAAATAGCTCAAAGGATATGGCTCAGAATATTATCTATAGCCTTTGCATGTGTGCTTTAGTCGTGTCCGACTCTTTGTGACCCCATGGACTGGAGACAGTGGGTTACCATTTCCTCCTCCAGGGGATCTCCCTGACCCAGGTATCAAACCTGAGTCTCCCGCATTGCAGGCAGATTCTTTACCGTCTGTGTCTTGAAGAAGTACTGAAGGTCATTGATTTTGTTTAATGGCTAAATTATTTTTAGTTTATCTTGCTTGACAGTTTTCTTTTCTTTCTGCATTTCTTCACTTCTCTGATTAGATGTTTTCTTTGACTGAAGTTTTTCTACACACAGAAGGCAGGTAGAAGGCGCAGGTGGGGGCCAGTTCTGCGGAGGCCTCAGGGTCCTCCTGCTTGGATACACTTGTCTCCTGTATTAATGTGCTTCACAGCTGGATTTTCAGTTACTGGCGGCCCCTTGCAAGTCTGAATTCTGTAGCATTTCCCCAGCGGTGCCTCATTCAGTCTTAGAAACATTATAGGCAAAAACGTTCTCATCAGGAACTTAGCTTTTTCATACTAGTCCTCTGACCTTTAATATCACTGGTGGTGTATCTTCTAGAGCAGTTTTCCTTCTTGGTGCAGTATACAGTTTACCAATGATAAAAGCACAATTTTAGATGTAACATAGATCACTTTTTAAATATGTCATTGTTCTGTGTTTATTTTAGTAGGCGTTATAAAATACATAAGTAGAACATAAATCCTATAATTTCACAGATATTTTTAAAGACTAGGTTTGAAATAGAAACCGAGTTGGAAAATAAAGATGTAAGTACAATTTTTAATTAATATATGGAGAACATAGATATGGCAAAAGTCATCAAGGTGGTATGGAAATGCTTGGATTTTGTGAGTGGGAGAAACTAGTTTCAAATGCACAGTGGACAGGGAAGTCTGATGTGTTGAAGTCCATGGGGTCACAAAGAGTCAGACATAACTTAGCGACTGAACAACAATGAAGCACTCTGATTTTTAGTGTTGTATTATATAGCCAGGCTTCCCAGGTGGCTCAGTGGTGGGAAATCTGCCTGCCAACGCAAGAGACACAAGAGACTTGGGTTCAATCCCTGGGTTGGGAAGATCCCCTGGGGGAGGAAATGGCAACCCACTCCAGTATCCTTGCCTGGAGAATCCCATGGACAGAAGAGCCTGGCGGGCTACCGTCCAAGGGGTCACAAAGAGTCAGATACAACTGAGCACAGCACAGTCCAATACTTAGCCACTCTCTGCACCGCCCATCCTCCCTTCTCCTAACAAACACAACCTTCAGGCATTGGTCATGACTGCAGACAGGCACACACACACTTCCAATAATAAACCTTCCAGCCAGCGGATATTTTAATGATTGAAATGATTTACACCTGAACCTAATGGGCTCGAGGAGAGGCGCCCAGATCTCCGAGCTGATCTCCTGATCTCTCCCAGATAGCAAACTCTGGTTTATCAAGAGAAGAGCCTAGGAAATGGGTTTCAGGGTGTTTGGGGGTGATTTATGAGCTTACAAACTAGGTTATGAGTAGGAAATAAGTTCCATTTATCAGCTCTCTGGGGTCACCAGCAAAGAGCTGAAGGAAGAGCTGGCTCCAAGACCTAATAAGGAAACAGTGCTCACCTCCCTGAAGGGGTTGGGGTGGGCAGGGAACTCGGCTCCACTATAGCCAGAGGCGGGGGCCTCATTTTATTTCTCAGCATATACTCCTTTTGCCAAGTTAAGTTTCAGTTTCATTTGGAAATATTAACAGAAAAAAACAGGACATGTCAAAATTAATGTTGAGAATTGATGTTATGAATAAAAAATTGTGCCAAATTAGCACTTCAGATTTAATTTGATGTGTAGCATGCTGCCAAGGAATTTGGAACATTTGCAGGTTGTTGGGAAATAGTTACAAGTGGCAAACAGCTTCCTCCACCACCCTCTTCTCCTCTCTTCCCTTTCCTCTATAACATCTCCTCTGGGAGAAATGGGTCCTGGATCGGTGTGTGGGTTGAAGGGGGTGGGGACCTTGATAGATATCTAAAGGGCCTGGGCTGACTCTAGGAAATTGTTAGATTGTTTCTAATTTGCATGTCATATGAAGGATTTTAAGGTCCCAGATTTTAAACAATAGGAACTGCTTAAACTCAGATCCCTAATGTTTGAATTCCCATTTCTTAGGGCAGAAAAGATTTTTAAAAATCTGCCTATCTTCATAACCTCCTGTATCCAAAATCCCTTAAAAACAGCATGACAAAGCATTTCTGAGTTTTTTTTTTTTTAAACTTTTTAAAAAAATCAAGAAACAAGTTAACTTTTGCTTTTGTTTACGTTGAGCATTATTCTGAAATAGGTTGATTTTGTGTCCTCTCTTTTCCTCTGTTCCCCACATTTTGACTTCAAAGCAAGTCAGATTGTAATGTCAAATCTGGACAGAAATGCGTGAATTTGAACCATTGACATGAGTCTTTTGTTTTTCTAAAAGTGTTAGTTGCTCAGTCATGTCTGACTCAGCGACCGCAGGGACTGTAGCCCACCAGGTTCCTCTGTCCATGGGATTCTCTAGGTGAGAATACTGAAGTATTTCCTTCTCCAGGGGATCTTTCTGACCCAGGGATCGAACTCAGGTCTGGCAATATCATATGTATTATATTATTCATTTTATATTCATGTAACTATACATTTTGAAAGAATCTGAGGGGCCATTGGTTTACCTTTGTGCAAGAGAAACCGAGGTCAAAAGAAAAGTCGCTTCCCCAAGATCACATAGGCCCTGAATAATAGGAATTCTGATTCTTCCTGCTTTCCCTCTGAGGTCAGGATATTTGCCATGACAGACCTCTGTCTCATGTAGCAGGGGTAGGGTCTATATTCCAGAAAAGACTCTGCTTTTTTTTTTTCCCTCTAGAATGAATATATTGAGTCTTTGGTGAGTGCACTTGGCTTGAAAGCTACTCTTGAAATTTTAATGTGTTTTCTTGTCAGTCAACCAAATTTCCAAACTCCTGTTCTGCTTCTGTGCCGAGTCTAACTGCCTTCAGCACTGCCGGTGAGATCGTCCTTTCTTAATGGGCCACAGTGGAGTGAGTGCTGAATACCGGCTGCCTGGTGTGTACAGCAGAATATAAAAAGGGAAGGAGCCATCCACAGGCTGAGAGATAATGCAAATATCAGGCTCTCCTGGAGGCAGAAGACCTAACAAGTGAAGTGTTCAGAGGAAGCTTAGCCAGAGGCCGCACCCCAGGAATCACGTAAGTTACCTGTTTACTCATTTATTTACACAACACATAATATTGACAGCCTTTATATCAATGCACTCTACTAGATGCTATGGAGAATGTAAAAATAAATTGCTTATATATTCCTATCCCATAAATTGAAGTAGAAAGCCTCACCTAAAAAATTCTGGAAGAGGAGCTGTGACAAATAGAAAAAGTTAATGCAAAAGAACCAAATGAGAGGCCTAGGTTTAAAAAATTGTTGTATAATTTCCATATAGTGAAGAGTTTATTATGATGAATTGCAACACTAATTGACATTTCTTGTTCACTTATTACATGTCAAGCACATATATGAGCTTATTTAAATTCTAACAGTATACTCTATATTTCTCCTTGTAAGGATAAGAATACTAAACCTTGGTAAGTTTTAACTAACAAGCCCAAACTCACACAGCTGTGAATTATTGGAGCCAAGTGTTAACTCTAGGGACTTTAATTAACAGCCAAATTCTGACAAAAGTAGGCTTCATGGAAGGCATGACAGTGAGCCAAAGACTGAGACTGGAGTAGATAAGGATGAGAGAGAAGGGCAGATTGCTAGCAGGGAATATGAATCAGGGGCAGTGAAAGCCCATGGTTTAGGAAGCTTGTAAATTATGCCCAGATCACAGCCATTGGGATCTTATAACTACAACTACCATGCTGATAGGTCCCAGTCCCAAAGAAATGGGTCCCAATCCCAAAGAAAGGCAGTGACAAAGAATGTTCAAAGTACTGCACAATTGCACTCATTTCACACAATAGTAAAGTAATGCTCAAAATTCTCTAAGTCAGGCTTCAACAATATGTGAACCATGAGCTGCCAGATGTTCAAGCTGGATTTAAAAAAAAGGGAGAAGAACCAGAGATCAAATACCCAGCATCTGTTGGATCACTGAGAAAGCAAGAGAGTTCCAGAAAAACATCTACTTTTGCTTTATTGACTACAACAAAGGCTTTGACTGGGTAGATCACAACAACTGTGGGACATTCTTCAAGAGATGGGAATACCAGACCACCTGACCTGCCTCCTGAGAAATCTGTATGCAGGTCAAGAAGCAACAGTTAGAACTGGACATGGAACAACAGACTGGTTCCAAATCAGGAAACAAACACATCAAGACTGAATATTGTCACCCTGCTTATTTAACTTATATGCAGAGCACATCATATGAAATGCCAGGCTGGATGAAGCACCAGCTGGAATCAGGATTGCTAGGAGAAATATCAGTAACCTTACATACGCAGATGCTGCTGCTGCTAAGTCGCTTCAGTTGTGTCCGACTCTGTGCGACCGCATAGACAGCAGTCCACCAGGCTCCGCTGTCCCTGGGATTCTCCAGGCAAGAACACTGGAGTCGGTTGCCATTTCCTTCTCCAGTGCATGAAAGTGAAAAGTGAAAGTGAAGTCGCTCAGTCATGTCTGACTCTTAGCGACTCCATGGACCCATGGACTGCAGCCTACCAGGCTCCTAGATGACACCACCTTTATGGCAGAAAGTGAAAAAGAACTAAAGAGCTTCTTGATGAATGTAAAAAAAAAAAGAGTGAAAAAGTTGGCTTAAAACTCAACATTCAGAAAACTAAGATCATGGCATCCATCCCATCACTTCATGGCAAATAGATGGGGAAACAATGGAAACAGTGACAAACTTTACTTTCTTTGGCTCCCAAATCACTGCAGATGGTGACTGCCACCATGAAATTAAAAGATGCTTGCTCCTTGGAAGAAAAGCTATGATCAATCTAGACAGCATATTAAAAAGCAGAGGCATTACTTTACCTACGATGGTCCATCTAGTCAAAGCTATAGTTTTTCCAGTAGTCATGTATGGATGTAAGAGTTGGACTATGAAGAAAGCCAAGTGTCGAAGAATTGATGCTTTTGAACTGTGGTGTTGGAGAAGACTCTTGAGAGTGCCTTGGACTGCAAGGAGATCCAGCCAGTCAATCCTAAAGAAATCAGTCCTGAATATTCATTGGAAGGACTGATGCTGAAGCTGAAGCTCCAATACTTTGGCCACCTGATGCGAAGAACTGACTCATTAGAAAAGACCCTGTTGTTGGGAAAGATTGAGAGTAGGAGGAGAAGAGGACAACAGAGGATGAGATGGCTAGATTGCATCGCTGACTCTATGGACATGAGTTTGAGTAAGCTCCAGGAGTTGGTGATGGACGGGGAAGCCTGGCCTGCTGAAGTCCATGGTGTCACAAAGAGTCAGACACGAATGAGTGACTGAACTGAACTGAACTGGACCTGACCATGCTGATAGTACACTGCCACAGGACCCAACAGGCTAGTTGTTCAGAATACTTTGATCTGGATACACAGAAATGGATTGAGTCCTGCATCAAGATAGATGACTTATAGAGTTACTGTTCATTGCTACTTCAGCTAGAGCCAAAAAGAGACATGTCTGTTGAATTGTTGTGCTGTTTGTTTTTTTATTCCTCTGCCCTAGGCTCTGGGTAATATTACTGATCAGACACTCTATACCTAAGCAAATCAACCTGAAAAGGAGGGGATAGAAAGGTTTGTCTTAGATCTGTCTTCCAAAACATACTCTTCATCAAAAAGCAGCACAAAACAAGTCAATGCTGTAGCTTTTTAAGAGCAATTCTTGTACTGTACAGTGGAAGACAGAATTGAAATGAGTTCCCCAGATGAAAATAGAGATAATATGATCTTACAATTGAATAGTATTCTCTTCTTTTTCTAAGTGGTATTGAAAATAATCTTATTTTAAAATTCTATCTAGTAGCCTAGGCCCATCTTCAAAGATGACTAATCTGAGTTAACAGAGTCAAAGATTTTGCCAAAGTAATGAACATGTAAGTGAAAAAAGTGAGCTGGAGTAGAGGTCTCTGGATTCAAACCAGAAGGTGTTTGCTCTTGCTATTGTCTTCCCTTTACATTATGCAGTTCAGTTCAGTCGCTTAGTCCTGTCCGATTCTTTATGACCTCATGGACCGCAGCAAGCCAGGCTTCCCTGTCCATCACCAACTCCTGGAGCTTACTCAAACTCATGTCCATAGAGTCAGTGATGCAATCTAACCGTCTCATCCTCTTCTGTTCCCTTCTCCTCCTACTTTCAATCTTTTCCAACATCAGGGTCTTTTCCAATGAATCGGTTCTTCGCATCAGGTGGCCAAAGTATTGGAGCTTCAGCTTCAGCATCAGTCCTTCCAATGAATATTCAGGACTGATTTCCTTTAGGATTGACTGGCTGGATCTCCTTGCAGTCCAAGGGATTCCCAAGAGTCTTCTCCAGCACCACAGTTCAAAAGCATCAATTCTTTGGCTCTCAGATTTCTTTATAGTCCAACTCTCACATCCATACATGACCACTGGAAAAATCATAGCTTTGACTAGATGGACCATAGTAGGTAAAGTAATGCCTCTGCTTTTTAATATGCTGTCTAGGTTGATCATAGCTTTTCTTCCAAGGAGCAAGCATCTTTTAATTTCATGGCTGCACTCACCATCTGCAGTGATTTGGGAGACCAAGAAAGTAAAGTCTGTCACTGTTTCCATTGTTTCCCCATCTATTTGCCATGAAGTGATGAGACTGGATGCCATGATCTTTGTTTTTTGAATGTTGAGCTTTAAGCCAGCTTTTTCACTCTCCTCTTTCACTTTCTTCAAGAGGCTCTTTAGTTCTTCTTCACTTTCTGCAATAAGGGTGGTATCATCTGCATATATGAGGTTATTGATATTTCTCCTACCAATCTTGATTCCAGCTGGTGCTTCATCCAGCCTGGCATTTCACATGATGTGCTCTGCATATAAGTTAAATAAGCAGGGTGACAATATACAGCCTTGACGTATCCATTTCCTGATTTAGAACCAATCTGTTCCATGTCCAGTTCTAACTGTTGCTTCTTGACTTGCATACAGACTTCTCAGGAGGCAGGTCAGGTGGTCTGGTATTTCCCATCTCTTGAAGAATGTCCACAGTTTGTTGTGATCCGCACAGTCAAAGGCTTTGACGTAGTCAGTGAAGCAGAAGTAGATATTTTTTTGGAACTCTCTTGCCTTATTGATGATTCAGTGGTTGTTGGGGATTTGATCTCTGGTTCCTCTGCCTTTTCTAAATCCCGCTTGAACATCTGGAAGTTTATGATTCACGTACTGTTGATGCCTGGCTTGGAGAATTTTGAGCATTATTTTGCTAGCATGTGAAATGAGTGCAATTGTACAGTACTTTGAAAATTCTTTAGCATTGCCTTTCTTTAGGATTGAAATGAAAACACCTTTTCTAGTCCTGTGGCCACTACTGAGTTTCCCAGATTGCTGGCGTATTGAGTGCAGCACTTTCACAGCATCATCTTTTAGGGTTTGAAATAGCTCAACTGGAATTCCATCACTTCCACTAGCTTTGTCCATAGTGATGCTTCCTAAGGCCCACTTGCCTTCACATTCTAGGATGTCTGGCTCTAGGTGAGTGATCACACCACCATGGTTATCTGGGTCATGGAGATCTTTTTTGTATAGTTCTTCTGTGTAGTCTTCCCACCTCTTCTTAATATCATCTGCTTCTCTTAGGTCCATACCATTTCTGTCCATTATTGTGCCCATCTTTGCATGAAATGTTCCCTTTGTATCTCTCATTTTCTTGAAGAGACCTCTAGTCTTTCCCATTCTATTGTTTTCTTCTATTTCTTTGCATTGATTACTTAGGAAGCCTTTCTTATCTCTCCTTGCTATTCTTTGGAACTCTGCATTCAGTGCGTATACTTTTCATTTTCTCCTTTGCCTTTAGCTTCTCTTCTTTTCTAAGCTATTTGTAAGGCCTCCTCAGATAACCATTTTGCCTTTCTTTTTCTTGGGGATGGTCTTGATTACTGCCTGCTGTACAGTGTCACAAACCTCTACATATAATGTCATACAAACCTCAGGCATTCAGATCAAATCCCTTAAATCTATTTGTCATTTCCACTGTATAATCATAAGGGATTTGTTTTAGGTCATACCTGAATGGTCTAGTGTTTTCCCCTACTTTTTTCAATTTATTTTTGAATTTGGCCATACAGGGCTCATGATCTGTGCCACAGTCAGCTCCCAGTCTTGCTTTTGCTGACTGTATACAGCTTCTCCATCTTTGGCTGCAAAGAATATAATCAGTCTGATTCGGTATTGACCATCTGGTGATGTTCATGTGTAGGATCTTTTCTTGTGTTGCTGGAAGCAGGTATTTGCTATGATAAGTGGGTTGTCTTGGCAAATCTCTTAGCCTTTGACCTGCTTCATTTTGTACTCCAAGGCTAAATATGCCTGTTACTCCAGGTATTTCTTGACTTCCTACTTTTGGATTCCAGTCCCCTATAATGAAAAGGACATCTCTTTGGGTGTTAGTTTTAGAAGGTCTTGTAGGTCTTCACAGAACCATTCAACTTCAGCTTCTTCAGCATTACTGGTTAGGGCATAGTCTTGGATTACTGTGATATTGCATGGTTTGCTTGGAAAGGAACAGAGCTCATTCTGTCATTTTTGAGATTGCATCTTAGTACTACATTTCAGACTCTTTTGCTGACTATTATGGCTACTCCATTTCTTCTAGTTGATTCTTGCCCACAGTAGTAGATATAATGGTCATCTGATTTAAATTCACCCATTCCAGTCCATTTTAGTTCATTGATTCCTAAAATGTTGATATTCACTCTTGCAATTTCCTGTTTGACCACTTCCAGTTTGCCTTGATTCATGGACCTAACATCCCAGGTTTTTATGCAATATTGTTCTTCACAGCATCAGACTTTACTTCCATCACCAGTCACATCCATAACTGGGCGTTGTTTTTGCTTTGGCTCCGTCTCTTCATTCTTTCTGGAGTTATTTCTCAACTGATCTCCCATAGCATATTGGGCATCTATGGACCTGCGGAGTTCATCTTTCAGTGTCCTATCTTTTTGCCTTTTCATACTGTCCATGGGGTTCTCAAGGCAAGAATACTGAAGTCTTTTACCATTCCCTTCTCCAGTGGACCACATTTTGTCAGAACACTCCACCATGACCTGTCTGTCTTGGGTGGCCCTAATCAGCATGGTTCATAGTTTCATTGAGTTAGACAAGGCTGTGGCCCATGTGATCAGATTGTTAGTTTCTGGTAATTGTTTTTTTCATTCTCTCTGCCCTCTGATGTAGAAGGATAAAAGGCTTGGGAGAGACTGACTGAGGGGGAAACTGGGTCTTTTTCTTATGGATGGAGCCATGCTCAGAAAATCTTTAATCCAATTTTCTGTTGATACATCATTTGTAGTATCACTGAGTTTTTAATTAATTGTTATTATTATCAAACCCTTCTCATGTTTAAGAAAACAAAAGTCAAAAATCTTGCATTGTTATAGTTGGTTACTAGCAAGTTTGATATTTAATATTTCCGTTCAGTCGAAAGCCCACTTCCCTTGAAAACAGCCATTTGAATTCAGCAAAATGGATGAAAGATGAGCATTAACTTACACAAAAGTGTGCTGCATTCACCGAAAACACTCTTGAGTTTTCTGTGCTGTGTATGAGTTCATTTAATGATTGATTCTCCCATTATTGATTTGATCCCCCCCGGGTAGGGAAGATCCCCTGGAGAAGGGAAAGTCTACCCATTCCAGTGCTCTGGCCTATAGAATTCCATAAACTGTATAGTCCATGGGATCGCAAAAAGTTGGATACAATTGAGTGATTTTCACTTTCACTTTCTCCTGTTATTAATACAGAAGAGATTCTTACAACTTTCTGGACTTCTCCCTCTGCAGTAGCTCATTTTCAAGGGGATAGGAGGCTATGATGGTGATATCAAATTGATGACACTTAGCAACTTCTCTCCTTGCAGCTATGAGAGCCTGTTTTATGTTCAGATCAGTGAGAAGAAGGCCTCACTGCTATTCAGAATGACATATACATTGCCAATAATTACTTTCCTAAAATGGAAAAGGAAATTAAAATTAAAGGCTGAGTGTAGAAGAGGGTGGCAGGTTTTTGGAAAAGTGTATCAGCAATTTGAAGCATGAATAATTAATTTTGTCTTGAGATTAAGTTCAGTCTGCGTTTATAGTCTGTTTAAAAAAAAAAACAAAACTTTAATGGGGTCTAAATAAATTCAGTATCAATTTAAACTATTAGAGGAAGTTAAATCAAAATAATTAGGATATTAAAATACTTTGTGCATTTCCAATCACTGCCTTATTGAAGCTCTGGATCTTTTCCAAGAAACAATAATAGCATGAATATATTAGGATATTTGCTTCTCTTAGAATGTAACTGTTCGCTCATGTAAAGATGATTGAGAACTTGCAGGAGACAGGAAGCCAGATGAATGTGTTGGCATAGTCAAGAGAGTAAGTGCTATATCCATGATAAATTATTTTGTACATATAGATTAAAAACAGCATAATGACAGTTTACTATTAAAATAGTTTAACTTGATTATTCTTTATTTATAGTAATTGCTTAGTTCTACACTGTAGTAAGAAAGGCATTATTTTTGTGGCATTTTCAATTACTATAGAATGAGTAGGCAAAATCTGAGTAAGGTTAAGGTGAACGCCAATAGAACCCAGAGCTTGGTCATTTGTTTGTTGTGGTTATGGCTGACAACTCTCACTGTAATTTAAATGGAGATTAGGGATTTTTCCTCTGGGTGACTTATTAGGATCATGTCCCTCCAACACTATTTATTCTTGCTTGGAACATAGTAAGCATAGCAATTGAGACAAATGCAAAGAATTTTGAGATATACTTTACCCCTTTTCTGAAGCAGCAGGTCATTTGTTTATAAACAGTTTTGGTGAATCTATTTAGTAACTGCCATGGTGGAATGCCTATCAATATTTAAGAGTTCATGAACTCTCTGGAGTTAATTATTTTGGGGGCTTGGAGGAATTGGTCTGTAAGTGATTTCTCTGCAATATTTCAGTGGTATTTTGTTTCTTTCTTTTCTCCTAAGCATTTCTTACCTCACCTGCATTTACTATTGTATTTGAAAAATATTATTAATTAGCCCAGTATAAATATGATTTGATGATCAAGCAATGGATACCAGAGCTGCCAGACTATTACTGTGGCAATTTATACCTTGCTTTCCTATGTTTTCCAGAGAAGGAAGGAGAAAAGAGACTTTCAGGGCATTTTAAGTAATTTATTCTGAAACTGAAACATTGCATTGAGTACTTTGCTTCTTGGAGAATCAGAGTGAGTGAAAGTTGCTGGGTGGTGTCCGACTCTTTTCGACCCCATGGGCTATACAGTCCATGGAATTCTCCAGGCCAGAATACTGGAGTGGGTAGCCATTCCCTTCTCCAGGGGATCTTCCAAACCCAGGTCTCCTGCATTACAGGCAGAATCTTTACCAGCTGAGCCACCAGGGAAGCCCTAGAATACTGGAGTGGGTAGCCTATCATTTTCCAGCAGATATTGCCGACCTAGGAATCAAACTGGGGTCTCCTGCATTGTAGGTGGATTCTTTATCAGCTGAGCTACCAGGGAAGGCCCCACAGAATATAGAAAAAAGCTTGCAAAAACTCCAACAGATCAAAAAGCATAATTCCTAGTAATAATACAAATGATCCAGGAAAAGAATAATCATTTGAGCTCCAACCTTATCAATGAAATAATAAACAATATTTAACAAGCAACTTCAAATTATTCTTAGTAAAATTATGAAAATGTTTGTGTAGCCTAATGAAAATGAATAATGAGTACTTAATTCTCTCTCTCTCTCTCTCTCATATATAAAAAGCAGAGACATTACTTTGCCAACAAAGGTCCATCTAGTCAAAGCTATGGCTTTTCCAGTAGTCATTATGGATCTGAGAGTTGGACTATAAAGAAAGCTGTGCACCAAAGAATTGATGCTTTTGAACTGTGCTGTTGAAGACTCTTGAGAATCCCTTGGACTGCAAGGAGGTCCAACCAGTCCATCCTAAAAGAAATCAGTCCTGAATATTCATTGGAAGGACTGATGCTGAAGCTGAAGCTCCAATACTTTGGCCACCTGATGCGAAGAACTGACTCATTGGAAAAGACCCTGAAGTTGGGAAAGATTGGAAGCAGGAGGAGAGGGGGACAACAGAGGATGAGATGGTTAGATTGCATCACTGAGTCAATGAACATGAATTTGAGTAAGCTCCAGGAGTTGGTGATGGACAGGGAAGCCTGGCACGCTGCGGTCCATGGGGTTGCAAAGAGTCGGACACAACTGAGTGACTGAACTGATATGTATACACAAACATCGGATTTTCTCTTGCTTGAAATACTCTTCCCAGTTTGTAATGTCAGTGAAAATGCATTGTTTCTCTGCTTCATTAGAAACTGGTTGTTATGCTTTCAAAATAGAAATGTTTTCTATATCTATATATATAAATCTATATATTCTAATGTATGACTGAGAATCAGCAGCTGGAAAATCATATCTTTAAAGCCTTTTGTCTCACTTCAGAGGATTCAGTTGAAAAAAGCTCTAGCACTTCTTTTTCTGAATTAATTTTCATAGTGTTCCTAATAGAGAAACAATGTTTGCATCTGTTCCAGGACAATGCTTACTCATCTATGTCACTTGTTTTCCTTTGGGGTCTGCCTATGCTTCAATTCATCATATGCACAGTAAAACTAAAGTCTCCCTCTTTCAGTCTTCCTTGGAACGTGGATAAATACTGTATAAGAGAAGCCAGAAAGATTGACAAGAGGAAGACACATCAATATGGTGGAAAAGCACTGGGTTTGGGGCCAGATAGTCCTGTGTTGTCTTGCTGATACCTTGAGTGGCCTTGGGTGAGTGGCTATATTTCACTGAGCTTCTATTCTCTTACTTGTAAAATAAGGAATTAATAATACCTACTTTTGGACATGAATCTGGCAAACTCTGGGAGATAGTGAAGGACAGGGAAGCCTGGGGTGCTGTAGTCTGTGGGGTCTCAAAGCGTCAGACACGGTTTAGCAACTGCACAACAACAACAATGACAAATACCTACCTTGCAAGTTTCTCATAAGTAGTAAGTTTAATTTATATCAAGTGTCTATGACAGTGCATGGTAGATAGTGTGTAGTCAATAATCACTGGCTAGAGACAATCAAGGTTATAGTTATTGCAACAGTAGCATTCACATCCAGGCTGTGTTATTTTGCTATAGGTGATCATCAGTGATGTATTCATGAATTATTATTATTTTAAAATGTCAGAGTCTTATAACCAATGCCTCCATGTACTATCTAGATAGTTTGGATGAGTGTCTCAGACAAGGTGTGGTGTGAGGGATGACATGTGCTCAGGGAGGCAGCAAACAACTGCAGCCCCTGAAACACCAGAAAACACATACCCTGTCTAGAGTGGGCAGGCACTGCTTGCTTCCAGCTGATTTTTCTCCTTCAGCAAACAGAAGTTTCAGTGTTAACCAAGATTTCTATTTTTTTCCAGGAAAATTCAGAAATCTGAATAACGCAAAATATCCTCCTTTTAATGTTGGCAACAAACTAAAAAGTGTTATGTGTAGCAACAGTGTCAGGCTGAGCAAAACATGATGATTGCAGGACAAAGTTAGCCTATGGATACTCTTTAAAATCTAGATAAGAGACAGCAATACAGCTAATATTTATATAGCCTGTACCATATCCTCAAGGGATTAGATCTGATAGAGTCTCTGAAGAACTATGGGATGGAGGTTCATGACATTATACAGGAGGCAGTGATCAAGACCATCCCTAAGAAAAAGAAGTGAAAAAAGGCAAAATGGTTATCTGAGGAGGCCTTACAAACATCTGAGAAAAGAAGAGAAGCTAAAGGCAAAGGAGAAGATGGAAGATATATCCATCTGAATGCAGAGTTCCAAAGAGTAGCAAGGAGAGATAAAGTCTTCCTCAGCAATACAAAGGAACAGAGGAAAACAACAGAATGGGAAAGACTAGAGATCTCTTCAAGAAAATTAGAGATACAAATAGAACATTTCCTGCAAAGATAGGCTCAAAAAAGGACAGAAATGGTATGGACCTAACAGAAGAAGATATTAAGAAGACATGGCAAGAATACACAGAAGAACTGTACAAAAAAGATCATCATGACCCAGATAACCACGGTGGTGTGATAACTCATCTAGAGCCAGACATCCTGGAATTTGAAGGCAAGTGGGCCTTAGGAACTGTCACTAGTGGAGGTGATGGAATTCCAATTGAGCTATTTCAAATCCTAAAAGATGATGCTGTGAAAGTGCTGCACTCAATATGCCACCAAATTGGGAAAACTCAGTAGTGGCCACAGAACTGGAAAAGGTCAGTTTTCATTCCAATCCTAAAGAAAGGCAATGCCAAAGATTGTTTAAAGTACTGCAGAATTGCACTCGTCTCACACACTAGCAAAGTAATGCTCAAAATTCTCCAAGCCAGGCATCAACAGTATGTGAACTGTAAACTTCCAGATGTTCAAGCTGGATTTAGAAAGGCAGAGGAACCAGGGATCAAATTCCCAACATCCATTGGATCATTGATAAATCCAGAGAGTTCCAGAAAAACATCTACTTCTCCTTATTGACTATGCCAAAGCCTTTGACTGTGGATCGCCACAAACTGTGGAAAATTCTGAAAGAGATGGGAATCCCAGACCACCTGACCTGCCTCCTGAGAAATCTGTATGGAGGTCAAGAAACAACAATTAGGACTGGACCTGGAACAACAGACTCTTTGCAAATCGGGAAAGGAATATGTTCAGTTCAGTTAAGTTGCTCAGTCGTGTCCGACTCTTTGCAACCCCATGAATCGCAGCACGCCAGGGCTCCCTGTCCATCACCAACTCCCGGAGTTCACTCAGACTCACGTCCATCGAGTCCGTGATGCCATCCAGCCATCTCATCCTCTGTCGTCCCCTTCTCCTCCTGCCCCCAATCCCTCCCAGCATTAGAGTATTTTCCAATGAGTCAACTCTTCGCATGAGGTGGCCAAAGTACTGGAGTTTCAGCTTTAGCATCATTCTTTCCAAAGAAATCCCAGGGCTGATCTCCTTCAGAATGGACTGGTTGGATCTCTTTGCAGTCCAAGGGACTCTCAAGAGTCTTCTCCAACACTACAGTTCAAAAGCATCAATTCTTCAGCACTCAGCGTTCTTCACAGTCCAACTCTCACATCCATACATGACCACTGGAAAAACCATAGCCTTGACTAGATGGACCTTAGTCGGCAAAGTAATGTCTCTGCTTTTCAATATGCTATCTAGGTTGGTCGTAACTTTTCTTCCAAGGAGTAAGCGTCTTTTAATTTCATGGCATATGTTAAGGTTATATATTGTCACCCTGCTTAGTTAACTTATATGCAGAGCACAGCTTGCGAAATGCTGGGCTGGATGAAGCACAAGCTGGAACCAAGATTGCCAGGAGAAATATCAATAACTTCAGATATGCAGATGACACCACTCTTATGACAGAAAGTGAAGAAGAACTAAACAGCATCTTGATGAAAGAGGAGGGTGAAAACGTTGGCTTAAATCTCAACATTCAGAAAACTAAGATTATGGCATCCAGTCCCATAAAATTAAAAGATGCTTGCTCCTTGGAAGAAAAGCTATGACCAACCTAGACAGCATATTAAAAAATAGAAGCATTACTTTGTGACAAAGGTCCATCTAGTCAAAGCTATGGTTTTTCCAGTAGTCATGTATGGGTGTGAGAGTTTGCTTATATAGAAAGCTGAGTGCCAAAGAATTGGTGCTTTTGAACTGTGGTGTTGGAGGAGACTCTCAAGAGTCTCTTGGACTCCAGGGATATCAAACCAGTCCATCCTAAAGGAAATCAGTCCTGAATATTCATTGGAAGAACTGATGCTGAAGCTGAAGCTCCAATACTTTGGCCACTTGATGTGAAGAATTGACTCATTGGAAAAGACTCTGATGCTGGGAAAGATTGAAGACAGGAGAGGAAGATGACAGAGAATGAGATAGTTGGATGGCATCACAGACTCGATGGACATGAATTTGAGCAAGCTCCAGGAGTCGGTGATGGACAAGGAAGCTTGGAGTGCTACAGTCTATGGGGCTCAAAGAGTCAGACATGACTGAACGATTGAAATGAAGGAATATCCCAGTTGTCTATAAATAGGATTTATAGAGGAAGATGAAGGTAGACAGATACCTGAGGGGTAAGATATGCTTGCTGACATGTTGTTTTCTCCCTGTTGCATCTATGAATTCATGCCCTAATCATTATACACACACACAGAACAAAATGTTAACAGCAAACGGACATGAAGTTTCCAGAAAAGCCAGAATATCTCAAATAACTCCACACTGTCAATTTTGTAAATGATTCACTATTAGTACCCCAGAGCAGAATTATGAACAACCAGAGACAGAGGCACAGATAATCTCCTGTCCTTATTTCATTTACAAAATACAAATCATAGGAGGTAGCTCTCCTAGAAGGAGGCCACTGAAGGAAAGATATATTTTAATAAAACGGAAGGAGATTATAAATGGAATGAGTGTGAGCTGAGAATTCCTGGACCTCTACCGAGTCTGAATTAGAATTCTCCAGTCACTACAAGAGTGACATAAGCTTGCTGTAGTCTATTGCAAGCACAGTGCTGTTGTTACGTAGCTGTAGTAACTTCAAAACTTCTCATAATTAAGTGTTAATTTCTCAAATAAATATTCATTCTTAATATTTACCACTACTAGATAGAAATAGTTCTGTTCCTTTTTCTTGTATTTAAAAATGATTATTTTTAAAATATAAAGGCAATTTCAAGTCTGTTGTGAAGCTATTATGACCCAATACATGGTACTTAGAAAAATAAGCTAAGAATGTGAAGCAAGTTTCTCTTTCATTTTGGCTCTTAAATCTCCTTGTTAAATCATCTCTTCAAGTTAACATGTTTTATGTTTACATAGTGTTCAGCACAGTGCATGGCAGATAAAGCTGCTCTGTGCGTTTGGCAATGATAACAGTGTTACTTGCTGTTATTATTTCTATCATCGGCTGCAGCAGATCGCCTTCCAGCCTGCATTGGAAAACTCTCATTCTAAATTTATCTTGGTCATTAACCCCTCCCAAGATGGTGCTGGATTCATGAAGTCTGACAAGGCAGAGTTTAGACAATACCCTGTGGAAGGCCATTGAATTTCAGCACCAATCACTTTGAATCTATTGATTTGCTGCCAAAGCCTTTAATTTGCTGTGTTAAGTCACAACTGTTAAAATTGTCAACCCAAATTTTCCCCATCAAATAAAAAGGATTACAACACAAATAACATTTTTAAAACACACATTTCTTATTCTTATTTATTTTCTTACCTTGTTGTTTTCCCTAGGGGTTGGGAGAAATGGTTCAAGAAGGACCTGTCTTTAAAGTTATTTTAGTCCTGATTCTATCTAGCCCTTTCCTGGACTCATTTAGTCTGCTTGATTTTTAAGTCATGATTATATCCTCCAGACACCAATTCATGACATCCTTCCAAAGAATTGTTCATTAAAACCTAATTTTTACTTTCTAATGCTGGCTTTTTAGCTAATGAAATCTGCAGTAATTATAAATATCCATCTTGCAAAGCCTCAGAATTATTGGCATTTATATATAAAGTCAAGCAATGGGAGAATGATATTAACATTGAAGTTAGCTCTTTCCTTTTCATTTCAATGAAGGGAAGTCAGTACATATATAGCTATGCATATTTAAATAAAAGAATCTCGTTTAGCTCCTTTCAATATTTTTACAGTGTCATTAGACTCTTTTGAATGGTACCCGGGGGAGACCACATCTAATTTAAGCTTCATGGTAGGAAAGACATCAGGAAACTTCAGATTCATTATTTAGCTTGATGATCTGAAAAAACTGGGGAAAGTTTCTGTGATATTGGGCTCTGATCCACTGAAGGTGCCCTGGAGTGATAGCTTTCTCTCGTTTTTTATGAATTATCAGAGGAAATTTTATCAAAAAGACAAATCATTTATGAAAAAGTTAGAATACTTCCCTAGCTCATGAGTTTAAGCTCTGCATAAGCAGAATAAGCTCTCAATTCCCTTGGCACTAACCATGTGGAGCGAGAGCATGCATCCTGATGTGACAGCAGTAAATCTGCAGTCAGTGCTGATCTGTGTCCGTTCCGTACATTTCAAAGTGAGCACCAGGTGATGGATGTGGGCGGTCCACAAAATCTGAGTTCCATTGTAGCTGACTGTCTCTTGGAAAGGAAAATGGATATATTATGGGGTAGTGGAAAGAGGACAGACTTTGCCCAAGGATACAGGGTTAGAAAGTGACAAAGCCATGATTCAAATCCAGGTTTGCTGAATGCCAAATTTATATAATATATCTGAGCCTCCATTTTATTATCTGCAAAATGAGAATAATAAAGTCTACTTCAATAGTCCTGATCCAAAGGTTAGATAAGCATTATCCACCATTTATTGAATGCTTTTGAAATAACAGCTTACTGTTTTCATTTAATACCAATTGTGCCCTGGGGACTAGAATGGGAAAATTAGCTACTGTTCTTCAGTGATGGAATAAAGTCCATTGCCCCCTAGAACAAAGCATGAAATGAAGCCCATTGTTCACAAGCAGATAGGCTGCAGTTTCCCTCCCTTAGGCTGGTGCTTCAGACTAATGCAAATATATACTTCATATGTCTTCCTTGGAGATAATTGAATGGGAAAGAAAAACTTCTGGGCTCCGAACTGAACTTCTGCTTTGGGAGGGCATGATGTCAACATCAAAGGATACTTTTGATAAAAATATTCTTTATTCTTCTAGCATAAAACGAGAGAAGAATTAACAAAATTACTTCCTCTTATTTCCACACCAGACTTAATTTCAAATACCCTGGCTAAATCTCATAGTTTTCTATCCACTATTTCATGAAGGGTTGTAATGACTAAACTCCTTGAATCTCACCTCAAGTAGTCCTTAGTCTTCACAGATTGAGTAAATCCTTCATATTGTTTTGCTTGTTTATTCTTGTTTTAGCTTTAATGAAAAACATGAGTTATTTTCTTGGGACTTTCCATACAAGTTACCATACTAATAACAAATCAAAATACATTGTTTTAGGACCACCAACTCATATGATTTTTGAGGTTCAGTGTTACTGATTCATCTTTCTTTATGCAGAGTTCAAAGCAAATTCTGTGTGTATATATATACCTATATGTGCATATATATACACACACAAAAGTATACATTATCATACACATATATTAATATATTCATTAGCTTAAAATATCAGTTCAGTTCAGTTGCTCAGTCATGTCCAACTCCTTGCGACCCCATGAATCGCAGCACGCCAGGCCTCCCTGTCTATCACCAACTCCTGGAGTTCACTCAAACTCATGTCCATCGAGTCAGTGATGCCATCCAGCCATCTCAACCTCTGTCATCCCTTCTCCTCCTGCCCCTAATCCTTCCCAGCACCAGGGTCCTTTCCAATGAGTCAAATCTTCACATGAGGTGGCCAAAGTATTGGAGTTTCAGCTTCAGCATCAGTCCCTCCAATGAACACCCAGGACTGATCTCCCTTAGGATGGACTGGTTGGATCTTCTTGCAGTCCAAGGGACTCTCAAAAGTCTTCTCCAACACCACAGATCAAAAGCATCAATTCTTCAGTGCTCAGCTTTCTTCACTGTTCAACTCTCACATCCATACATGACCACTGGAAAAACCATAGCCTTGACTAGACAGACCTTTGTTGGCAAAGGAATGTCTCTGCTTTTCAATATGCTATCTAGGTTGGTCGTAACTTTCCTTCCAAGGAGTAAGTGTTTTTTAATTTCATGGCTGCAATCACCATCTGCAGTGATTTTGGAACCCCCCAAAATAGTCTGACACTGTTTCCACTGTTTCCTCATCTATTTCCCATGAAGTGATGGGACCAGATGCCATGATCTTAGTTTTCTGAATGTTGAGCTTTAATGTTGAGCCAACTTTTTCACTCTCC